>NW_024539531.1:0-741382 GCF_016647785.1 Suillus fuscotomentosus
CCTCATACCAGTTCTAGTCTTCCAACTTAGACAATATCCATCTCAGGCCTAGGGAGGAATTCCCTAGGCCGGAGTTCCGATCCTCCGATCCTCCGCTCCTCCGCTCCTCCGCTCCTCCGCTCCTCCGCTCCTCCGCTCCTCTGCTCCTCCGCTCCTCCGCTCCTCCGCTCCTCCGTTCATCCACTTATCCATTCATCCGATCCTCCGAAGTTTCCGGAAGTCTATCCGGATCTTTCCCGCGGTCCTCCGGACCTATTCTGCTTCGGACTTTGTCCTTGCAGCCTTTCCTCTGTTTGCTTCTACTCAGGACAAGTCCTGAGTAGCCATTACACGTATCTGTATTAGGACGAAACCTCATTGTAATTTCCGGAAGTTCCTCCGGAACTTTCCCGCACTCATCCGGAAGTTACTCGTACCCGTCCGGAAAGTCCTTCCGAAGTTTCCCGCGCCTTCGGACGTCCTTCGGACGTCTTCAGACTTTCCTCGGACACCAATCTGAAATTAAGGGCACATACTCGGGTAAGGGGCGCAGCGCACGAGCTGAAGCCAAGCCCCTCAGAATCAGTCCTACCCTTTGTGCATGGTCTTAACAGGCCGAAAGGATAAACTGATTTCAAGCAACAACTTGAGTGATACATCGAGCAATCTATAAACCAAAGATAAGTTGTAGGATCGGGTCTGTTGCGTGGATTGCATTACATGGCCACAATACAATTCACAATGCAGATTCTGCGGATGATAGTAGTCGAATAACTAGCTGATTTCCAGAATTAGGTTTCGTGGAGGTGGATGGGCACACGAATGCCCGAGGGTATGCGCCCAGAAGGGAATTTCGGAACACGACAGGCTTCGGTCTTTAGGAGGAGGGGACGCAATTGTTGCATGTCCCACCCCACAGACATATCCTTGAAGGATGGCTGGCTCGAATGACTCACAGATCATCTGCGAGATCGATATGTCGTTGTCAGAAAATTCAAGATGTACTGTATAGACGTAATTTGCAGACGCCCTATGGCGAGTCGTAAGGTGAGGGATCGCGAGACCTTGGACCTGAACCGTGAAAGATTGCATGAAAGTTGTGGTGCTAAATTGATGTGACAAAGGATTGGGTCCATGTATTCCGTGATCGATAACACACCATTCCTGAACACCGCAGTGACATGTTAAGGCCCGCGCAGCTTTGGCTGTAGAGAGAGCGTTCCGATGTTAGTAGAGTGCGATGACCATATTGCACACTTGGTATGCGGCGCAGAATTGCAATTCCAACAAGAATGGACATGGCATAATTAGTCAATGAGATAAAGTGAAACCAAATGAAAGGGACAGGACTTGGTGAGATGAGCAAGGAGCAAAGCGCTGTGAGCAAGGCTGACGTCTTTGAAAATCATAATTTGGATGAAACGAGTCTTGAAAGATGGAAACTTCTTCATTACGAGCGCGTTTGAGATGCGAAAAGAGAGACATCTGGTGCAGATACATATTTTGGAACTCGACGAGATGATATGCACTCGGACAATTTACATGATAGCCAGTATCGCAGAAACTGCTCGACATAAGAAGTGTAGGATATAGCCGAATTCAAGGGCCGTGGGAAGCCACGAGAGAAGCTAGCTATTTTGACGTATTAGTTGGTCACTAAGAAGCGATTGACTGAAATTCTTCATGTAGGTAGTCCCTAAGTATAAAAAGGGTCAGTTTGCAGCAGCTGGATGCTAGGGAAAAAGATATGGGGTCACCTAAGTCACCTCCCTGTAGCTGACCCAGGATGAAGATCCGGCCATAGCAGACGGGTGAGATGTGCGGTCGGAGAGATGAGTGGTGCGGGGAGTGTATTAGAGTACCTAGTGTGAGATCTCAGCATATTAGTACGAGAAACGAAGGTGAAAAAAAGATACAAGCTCACTTACCCTCCTCCTCTCGGAAAGCCAACAAGAACAAAGGTTGGGCCATAAGTTGAGAACCAAAGATGCGGGCGGCAAGATTTTTGGCGCGGGGACATCGCAGGGCACTGTAGATTAGGATGATAGATAGTTGAGGTCAGAGAGTGCGTTGAAAATAAGTTATGAGCTTACCTGTGCCTCCTCTCGACAACGCCGAGAGACAATAAGTGCCGCAGTATTTCTTCTTTGCTCCCATAAATGCCAATAGGCTTCACGGTTAAGCTATCCAGCGCGCTGAACTTGACTTCCGTCATGGACACATATGAACCGGGACAAACGGTATTGATGAATGCTCGGAGTGAATCCTGCGCAATGATGATTTTGTCCACTAGGAGCAATCAGCGAAGGAAACTGAACTTACATAGTCTTGGATATTATTGATCGATACAAGTTGTCATCCGAGTCCTCTGTCCAATCTGTTTGATCACCTTTTGATGAGTGCACTTGTGAAGCCGAGTGCTCGTCGTCGTCATCGTCCATTTCGTCAAGCTGAGAACTTTGTGGATTACGGAAAATCTGTTTGCGTGTACTGTGCCGAGCAAGATGTGGGATTTAAAATGATGACACGTGCGGGTACGGCAGATTGGCCTATGGAAGGCCTGAAACTTATTATGGCATCATATAACCTCGAGGCGGACAGCTTTACACGTATGTATATGTGATATACATAGACCCAGTCAGCAACAAGCCCTGCTTGCAGCTGTTTACATCTTCTCGACGCCGGCCTCCTTGGAGCAACGCGTTCAAACCCTTGACAATCTATAATGTCTTTAAAACAAGACCGAAGAAATCGGTCCTGGATTAGCCGTTTTCTAGCCTCCCTCCGTCGTGCATTCATGTCAGAGCCTCCTCCTGGACTCCCAGTTTTAAAGTTTCACTGTCCAGATGGGCCTGATATCAATAGTGCGTCTGTTTTGAGTTGGCGTTCCTCGATGGCAGAGTCTTGGGACTCCAAAACCAAGGGTAATCTGTATGCAAAGTGTGTACTGGCACGCATGGAGTACTACAAATGTGCTGGTCACCCCAAACACGAGTTCCTCTTGTTTTATTTTAGACACTGGATCGATGGCTGCTCCGCTCAGGCTGTAGTGTCTGCAGACCGTGCCATGCAAGGACAAACCCATTCCCTCAGACAATCATCTGAATTAGTCTCTCCCTCATCATCCGACACCAACGCGTACGACTCCGTATCTATTTATGGTTCCCCCCGCGATGCAGCGCCAGAACTTCAAGTCAGATATACACAATACAACAGGCTCTGTACCTTTGACTTCCCTTTAACTTCTGCGCCCTCAGCACTTCAAGTGTCCACCGTCCTGTCTCTGGTACACCTCCAGGCCCCGGCATATCATTTGTATGAAAACCAATGCTATTGGTTTTCGAGCGCAGTGTGGGGCAGTTTGAAAGTGCTGTTCCCTAGTGATCAAGACTCAGAGTGCGAAAACCATCATGCACGTGCGCGTTATCGCGGGTTCGCATTAGGATCGCCAACTGAGGATATCAAGGCTGTATGTGCCGCTTATGAGCTCGAGTGGCAAAAGATGTTGGAGACGCTTGAGAGGGTAAAGTGCCATCACGAAGCGGAAGAGGCAAAGGTGGTTTATTCTCAGCTAATATAGTATCCATTTCTTGATGGTACTTGTCGTTGCAGAATCGACAGACATTGCACATGGAGTTTGAGGTTAAAAATGAGCCGTTTCGCCAAGCACAGGTGAGTTGTTTTCTCAGCAAATTCAGTCTGTTTTTTTATGGTACTTGTCCACCAGCAGGCCGAAATAGAACGACTTCGCCAAACAGAGGTGCAACAGAGGGCCGAAATCGAGCAACTTCGTGCGAGGCTTGCAGCCTTAGAGGGCTGATATTTCATAACATCATACAAATATGCCCTGTTCATGTTCCATCGCTCCTCCATATTCCGTAGTATAATAAAGAGGCAATACTATGAGCTTTCCGCGCTGATCATCAGCACCTCCCACCTTTGGCTCGAATATTTGCACAACTCATGTGGTTTGAAACTGAGCATCATAGTAGGATTGCGCATCACTGGTACCCCTACCGGTGACAAGATATACATTTAGCTTTGGCTTCTCGTCGCTTGTCAAGACGCTGATCGCACATCTCCATCAAAGCCAGCTTGAAGGCGAGTGAATCTTCCGTTCTCCTCTATAATCTGATCACCGCCCCATGCATGGCAAATTTTGAATTCCAGATCCTTCACAAGATCCTCCACTTCATTATCGAGCTCGTGTTCAAACTCAAGCCTATCGGGGAGGAAGGTGGCGATTTTGTGTACCCCAGAGGCCAGGAGCAGCGGTTGGGACTACCTTGGGCGGTGGAGGTGGGGAAGCAGTCATGGACTCACTATACTCCCTTAGACTATTCGTGCTCTTCGTGATTCTAATACTTCGCTCCCTTCGAGAATTGAACTCGTCGGACTTCATCTAGGCAAATAAATAGCACCCGTGCGCTAGTCTTCATGCTGTCGATTCTTGCTGTAAGTATGTCATTTATACGTTTTGGCCGTCTGCTCGCTAACACTTTTCGGTCTCGGACTTCCGTTCATATTGAGAAGACGTCATACCATCCTTGTTGACAATAATTAGTCATAAGGTCTGCCTTCCCTCTCACTGTAGTCGCTGTTTTGTTTGTCCTGTAGGGGCTTGTAATCATGGGTTTTGTCCAGTGTACTGATCTCAAGATATGTAATGAGGGCCAGTGCTATCCAACCTAACTTGAGCAGAACTTCGGCAAGCCGACATACTAAGAGAACCGAAGCGAAGGTGAACCCATTGTTTGCTTTGGCCAAACACGTTAAATTGACATTATATTATTGAACCACTCAGTGAAGAATCTAGGTTCTGCAATTCCCCGTAAAGCCTCTTTCTTCTTCGTCTTCAACAATCAGTCATGTCACTACAGTGGACATGCGACCACTGTCAAGCGACCACAGTGCTAGCTGATCATGATAATCCTCGGGATGTCAAACGTGCCCATTATAAAAAATGCTTAGACAAACCGAAATCAGTACACAACTGGCCAGTTCCCGTTCTTAATGGGAAATACCTTTGTCCATTTAGATTCCGGTATTGTTTATCTTCGCATGCGAGCATCGATTCTGTGTTCAGGCACTGCAAGAAGGACAAGTGCCCCGGGTGGCTAGATCCGGAAGTCGCACCTACAGTCACGGTGAAGGAGATCTATGGCATCGATGCTGACCTTCTCACTCCAGTAGGTTTGGGGAAATGTTGCGAAGAGAATTTTCCCTTGGTAAGTTTAAATTTTGTAGAACTGTGAGGCTTACTATAGCTAATCCCATACAGAGCGCTGTCCATAGCAAAACGCTCAAGCTGCCTGTGCCTACTGAGCGCGAGATCGAATCGAATCTAAAACAGCATACACCGATTCAGGACTCAAGGCATCACAAAGTCCAGGACGAGCAGGAGACACCCCAGAGCAAACCTGAGACAGCTCGATCGCAGTAAGTCACCAGACACCACCAATGTGTTACTGATAGTAGCCTGATACTCACCTCCTGTATAGAAACTTGGATTCAATTGCTGCTATGTCCAACATATTCCTAAAAGCCCTTGCAGACACAACTGGGATGTCCTTCACGCTTCTTGCCGGGGGTCCACCCTCTGAAGCTCATGGTGAGTTGGAAGTATACCGGTAAGTTGGCACATTCAGTATATGTGGCACAGGGGGCTGATCTTATGAAGGTTTCATGCTGGTTTAATGAAACTGGGCAATTATCCAAATTTTGAGATGGGCGTTGTGGGACCTTTCCGTGATTTTCTGCACTATGTATACTGTGAGTGATGATCGTACAACGCCTTCTCACTAACCTAACCTGTGAGGTCACCAGCAGTGCCTGCGATTATGAGCGATGAAATTGTTCAACCAGATCTGGGCTGTGGCATCCCACCATCCCCTTCTGTGCTGTCAACTTCAGCTTCTGTGCTGTCAACTTCAGCTTCTGTGCTGTCAACTTCAGCTTCTGTGCTGTCAACTTCAGCTTCTCTGCCGGCCGTAGACTTTCTTCCTGACTTCACCCAGAATGTAACCACTGAGGCCGAGTTTCCATCTGCGCCATCTGGCACGACCGAGTATAGCGATCCATTCTGGGCTAGCCCAGAATTTGACGCCATTCTGGTTAAAATGCTGAATGATTCCCAAGGTGGATTGGTCATACAGGAGAGACATAGTACTTTGGCCACCACTGCGCTCCCCACCTCATCTCTCACTACAGGGTCTCCCACAGTAGCTGCTGCGGCCTTGTCTATACCTGATGGGTCTTCCGTTATAGTTTCAGCTGTGCTTGATGCAGCCCCTAACAGGTCTCCTAGGGCGCCTCCATCGTCTCTCACTGTACCATCAGCGGTGCATCCTGCCCTACTTTCTAATGTACCTTCTACGGCTTCTGCTATGACACCTGTCATCGAGCCCGTACATGCAGCGAGCCCAAACATGGCAGATCCCCTAAATGCCGAGCATGAATGCCGCAGGACAAGCCGGAAGTCTAAACCTTCAAAGCGCAATGATGTTGCCAATTCAATCGGAATTCTGGGAAAGGCTTATCGAGGAGTCCTCAAGTCGTAGATCCGGCAGAGTTTGATGCATGGAGTGATACCCACTTATACTATCCATGATCCATCCCACGTATCCTATATACAGGTATCTATGTCTGCATGAAAATGTTAGGACTCTACTTTGGTTCAAGTGCCGCCTCCCACCCTGGGTCGCAAAGTCCATCGGTCAAGATGACGTTGACGCTTACTGCAGATTGCACTGCTAGTCTGCATGCTTAGCAAAGCTCGTTATGTCTAGTATTAGTATGTAACATATCATGACAATGAACCTCATCAAAGTATTGTCATTGTTAAATTGATAGAATCCGACGCATATGCAAAGATGTAATGAAAAGAGAAATTTCGATCAAAGATGAATTTCCAACCAAAAACTGCGCTACTTAGTATGCCAGGCAAGCTCTTCGTTAACAACCCGTTGCCAATCCACCATCACCTTCTCAAAAGGAGGATTAAGCTGCTCTCGCTCACATGTGGGGTAGAGCTTGAGATTTGTCTGGAGACAGCTGGTAAAAAATCTGCGAAATGAGATTAATTGTCCAATAGAGTCTGTAAAGACTTACTGCGTAGCATAACCTGGGGCGTTACGATCTGGCACCCTGATCTCACATAAGAGCAGGTCAATATACTGTTATAACCCAGATCCGGGGGTTACTTGCATGGTGGGATTTTGATCCGACACCAACTTGCCTTCCTTCAACAGCACTGGGTCCACAGTAGGCGCAGTGGTATCCTAGACTGATGCATTCCAGCATAGAGCAACTCCCGTCTGGATGGAACGAACTAAGTAGATGCATGTCTTTGAGACCCTGCCTGCGTGTCTGAACCGCTGTGGAGGACATAGATTTTGGCTTTGTGGGTGATGAGCTGGGCTTTGTGGGAGGTGAGTGCACGGATGGTGCTTTTGAAGGTTGTGGCAATGTACGCGAAGGGGGCGATGCCACACCCGGTGGTGAGGGCCTTGCCATTGGGGTGGGGAGGTGGGCGAGTGAGGAGGTCGACTATGGGGGGATTAGCATCATTCGATCGAAGTGAAAAGAGACATACGGACTGTCTTTGAATATTCGAAAGTCTGACCCTCGCTTGGGGGGCCGGAGAAATCACCGTAGTTGGAGTGTTCGCGGGCAAAACCTGCGGCTGCGATTGCGTCACTGTAGACAGCAGATGCACAACCGCCTGCGACCGCGGTTCAGACAGGGCAGGTGGGGTTGGGGACGGTGAGCTTAATAGAAGCACCAGCCTGAGTGGATGCATCGAGCTACACGATCTATGCTATAAAAATGAGTCTAAGAAGTCGAGGTAGTGGATGGAACCGTCATCGAGAATAGCCAAAGAGTTAATTTTCCATTATGCAAAGCGAAGGTCGACGTAGACAGAGTAGAGTTTGAAGAGCCAGTCGGTGAGGACATCCTTCTCACGTGCTGGGAGTCTCGACTCTACGGAAATTTGGTCATGGCAAGGGGGACCGTTTTACCCCTTGCCATGACGAAGCTGCCCTTTACTAAAAATATCAATCAACGGGAGGGAGAGGGAAATTCTGTTGAGGAATGCTATTGTATATCGGACAGAGCTGCCTCGAAGCATCTAACGTTGATCGTCAGACCCGGTCTAGTTCATAGTGCTCGGTGCTTACTATTGAGGGGCTGCGAAGCCGCCACATCTTCAGGAGCCTCTGCGAATACTATAGCCAGTCCGCTACGAATCCAATGATTAATTTGAGTCCAGGCTCAGTGAAAGGAGCAACTCACGCGGATAGATGCCAATCGATATGGCTTCACAAAGACAAAAAGTTATTGCCAGCTAAAAAGACATAGATATGACACTTACCAATGTGACAGCCAAGGCCCAGGGTTGTCGGTGATGAACCGGATCGTTACACGATCACCGGTGTTGCCAGTGGTCACTGTGTCATGCATGACAGGATCGATGTAGTTATAAGCAGTACTTCCAGCACTCCTGATAACAGCGAAACTGTGCTACAAACCAAATTATTATTAGTCCATCGAGTGTATGTAGATGACATGCCAAGACGTACCCCATGAAGATGGAATGGATGCTGCAAAGACATGTCAGTCAACGACATACATGTCATTTTGAAATAGACTCACAGGACCCCCAGTGGAATTATCAGGATTGAACGTAAGTTCGATAACCTTATTCCGTGGCAGAGTGTATACGGAGCCATTGGGCGCAAGATCCGCAGCCGTCATAGCACCGCTCAGTAACTGTAATAGGACAGGGACACTAGGAGAAGTATACTGGATGTTATTGATGAGGACTACACAGGGTGCACCTTTTGCCAATTGCTCTCATCCAGGCACTCTAGCATGATGCAGGCAGGGGTTCGGTCATCAGGAAGGTGCACGGGATTTTTGAGCTGGTTGTAGTGGCATTGATCAAATGAGATTCTACCCAAAATACGACGTGCATCAGCCGATTCGGATTTGAGGTACGCGAAGGTATCCTTGATCCGAGCGTTATCGGAAGTTGTAACACAGTACAACTCGGTGTCGAGGACGACGAAGAATGTGTGGACCATCACCAGACTCAACTGTGGGAGACGCGATACGTCCATTAGATGTAGAGACATCAATATGCGAGCACGAACTTGTTTAGATTCGCGACATGTAAGGAACGATGACTGCGTAGCTGCAGAGCTGCAGAGCGAGACAAAGGAGATCAAAGGGCAGTTGAACTATAGGTGTGGTGTCCAATAGTAATTTCAGCGAAAAATCCAATTTTCATAGTCCGTTTCACTTTTGGATCAGACCACACCCCAACCCAGCATACTTCAAGGACTTTCCGAATGACGAGATATGAATCTTGAGAAACTTTGGAAATAGACAGAAATACGTCTCTCTGTTGTTCAAGGAAAGTCGATCTCACAAGTGAGGAAGTTTCGGGGTTGATGAAGGAGAGAATAAAAAAGACGTAATAAGTGCGGATATCTGACTGACAAAATTCAGATAGGCCAAGGTCTACAGATGTCGTAGACACATACCGGGTCTTTCGAGCACATCCTCTGCGTCTCCTTTCCCTCTCCTCCTCATATGCACTACTTTTGCCAACGTCTATATTTTTTTAATTCAGATCTGCGATCGTACGAAAGCCAACGCACCTTGATGTCCCATGGGAAAGCTTCATAAAGTGTCTTCCGTTCCCTCCCACCTCCGAAGTGAGAAACAGTGTTCAACAGTTTTAATGAGACGAGAAGAAGCTCATTGGAACCAGAGAAATAAGAAGTAATTTTGCGCATCCATTTTGGCGACAAGAGCGCTTTGATGATTGGAGTGCCATGTGAGTGGTATGGGAAATGAGACGATAACAAAGTAAGGACCGAGGATAGTAGACACAAGGAGTGATAGACTGGACGACTAGTGCATTGCAACGTCAAAATGCCGAGAGGAAGAATTGAGAATGATCGCACTTGATTCGTACCCTCCCATATCTCAAAAATATCATGAGCACCTGGCGAATTCTCCATCCATTGCACTACAAGCGAAAGTCGCTTATCCTGAGGAGCAACGGTCTCTCGTGACTTGACAGACAGAGTTGAGCGCAACGCAGACAGGGCTACATGACTGAGTGAATATTGTTCGCAGTGATGATTGTAAGCTCGTGCACCTTCTATTTGAACATTCTGGTCTTGATTCTGCAGTGCGGCACGTCTGACATCGATCGCACTCGAGAATTCATACGCCTTCCGCGAGGTTTGCTTAAGTTTTGCGCGTTTGTGAGGACGCTCTGATTTGTTTTGAGGCATGTTCGGGTCAATAACTCGAGTCCATGAATAAGGAGACCAAGACGCGCCGGCAGCTTCGTCATGGCAAGGGGTAAAACGGTCCCCCTTGCCATGACCAAATTTCCCACCCTTTAGGCCTCAACGTCTACCATTATGACAATCAATGTATTAGCCACAACGACGGGCAACATCGCACCCACCTGTGACGATAGTTTAAGCTGCCATTTAAGCGACAATTCCTCTCAATCTCCTGAATATTTCCCGAGTCGGACAGCAATGTTTGTGACTCAATTATCCTCTGCCAAGGATATCAGCCAGCTCATCAAGACCCTTGACGAACTTCGAAATGATACAATTCAGAAGTACTCTGATCATCGTCGCTGCTACTACTTTTTGTTTTCTAATCACTTCCTTGTGTCGCTAAGGTCGCCCTCAGGCACCTCGAGGATCTCGCGCCCTTCTCTGGCTGTGCCCATGTCCTGACAATGGCAACATGGTGTGTTGTTCACTTAGGGCTCCTCTGGGTATTTTCCAGCGTTTCTGAATCACCCATCTATTCAAGGCTGTAACGGCAGCTACCAACTCTCAGCCATACTATAGGATTAGGAAAGAAGAAGAGACATAACGAGTTGAGAATAGCACGGCAAGGGGGTTTACACATCACAGGTCCATATAATACTGGATATCCAAAATACTAGACAGTGTCTTATCCACCAGTCACTGAAGATCAGCACCACGACTCGCCCACTCACTAAGAAACGTACCCCTTCGCATTCCTCGTGTTCATGTTCATTTTGTGCTTTTTCATCTGCCTATACAGCTGACTCTGCAGCACGTTCATGCGGACAACAAAATACTCAAACCCACGCACCGATGATCATGTGCACCCATTTGAGCTTGCTGAGAAATTCGGTCCTTGATGATGTACTCATATGTGGTGAGCAGAACTTGGAACTGACCCATCTGCAGTTCGCCTTGGAGGTCGCGACGTTGTGTGGGGTTGCCCTTTCATCTTCACCATCGGCGCCCACTTTGCAAATTCGCCGAACCAGCTCGTCATCGTTGACAGTGGCACGATGATAAGATAAGGCCCGGGTTGTCTCTTGACCTCGATGAGGAATGTGAGCAGCGAGATTTGAACATATTGTTTTTCCGAGACCCTATGCTCGAATGAGATAAGATATAGAGAATGCGAAAGCCCGTGCTCACCATCTCATCTGCAAGGATACCTTGTTGTAACGACTGACCATCGACTGCAGGCCCTTCAGTTGATGACCTTGAGCTGGCTACCGATAAGAATACCAGGCTGCTTCGAGACCTCCGAAATGCGATGTGCAACAGCATAATAGTCTACCCTGCCCTTGTCGTCCTGAGCATCTGCACTGACCTGGGTGCTAACCCTAAGAGCAATGAAGCTGTGAATGAAACATGAGGATCATGAGACACACTTTAAAAAGACGAGTTGAAACTGGACATTTGCCCAGCTCCACTTTCTTAGCTTACAGTGCATTGGTGATTGGATGCTGAAGCACTGATTGATCTGAATGGTATTTCTCGTCAGCGATAGTCTAGGTTCTTGATTCTGCCAGGCGAATGGCCACTCACTTACCTGCAATTTAAATACCACAAAGTTCTCCTGCAAATCATCAGGACAGAGCGGCAGGACAACTCCGCTATACAGACTAAGCCATCCGAAACACTGTCAGCAGCATTCTTATAAGTCAGGTGTCGTGCAGCGATCAAATATCTGAAGGGGATGGTGAGACCGCGCAAACACATAGTCAGGCCCGCTCACCTTCGATAGTAAGTTGGAATAGCACCAAGACTCGCACGCTAATCAGAGTGGAGGTAGAGCAGCCACAACACGAATTGGATATGCCGGGTTTCGCGGCCATTGGCACTGGTTATTTCCCTCCCGTCCACATGTTGCTAGCACGGTTTCCCAGCGACTCTGAGTCATGGTTAGGGCAGAAAACGCAGAGAGTGCATGGAACGTGTATCTGTGCAGCGAGCAGCGAGCACTTAATGAGGAATGTCACAGATGACAAGGTATCCGTGAAAAGGGTCAGGAGAGGAGCAAGAAGTGTATCATAAGTCGATGCAATGAGGGTGTTGCTAGACAGAGGTGCGAGTTCGGCGAGGGGGGCATATTTGACCTGTGTATCTGTGGTCTGCTGAGAATTTGCATTGCGATTCGTTTGGGCGAGAAAGAACCCGGGACGAGATAGACATACTTTGGATGCGCGTAATAACACTCGGCGGAAATTGTGCATATGGATGCATCTATACAACAGTATCAGTTCGGTTCCGATCGAGAAGAAGACCTCTAACCTTTGCTTTGTTGCGAGAAAGGCGGACCATTTCATCGCTATGTTGACATCCTTGGGCAGGCTGCCAAGAACATTAGACCTTTGTGGATTTGTAAAGACACAAGAAATACTGACAGATCAGTCCAACAGAATCGATGGCCATGGTTCCACCCTGGCTTTTTCTGATCATATACAATAACGAAGTTTTCAGCTCCAGCATCGTCTGCATTCTACAACAGCTCTCGAAACACTGCATGCCAATCATTCGTTCTTCAGACCACATAGTAGTAGTTCCAAATGCACCCGTGAATTCTTCTGGATAACGGGCAAGGACTTTATCGACAAGATCTCGCTGGTTGACTTCCACTGCTGTGACCTCCAAACTGAAATGTGAGCCCCGAGAGAGCAATTCTTGGGCACCAACAACACCAGCTCACCCCGGGCCCACACACTACCGCCACTGCAGGACAACCTCGAGATGTTCGTCAAAATGCGATAGTAAGACTAAGCTAGCTCTGCTTTCAAGTCAGTGAGCCTCGCATCGAAAACTGCTGCTGTCGTGGGTAGGGCACAAACGCCAGAGCTCGACATTCGTGATCATTGCCGGGCGAGGGACCACAGTAAGAATTTCATCGAGGACACATGCTGGCTGCACTCGGATTGACTGCGGCACTGAGGAGAGACCCATGAAGACTCAAGAGACCCATGATCCGCAGAAGATGATTTGTGGTAGCATGAGGCGATGGAAGTTTTTACAAAAAACATCGCTACTACTGAGCCCAGCCCAGCCGCTCCCGCTCCACACCAAAATCACCTTGACGCTGAGAAGATATTAGGATCTCAGTCTGACACAGTGACGCAAGAGGATCAATGTTCAAACTGTGACTCACCAGCGTGGGCAGCAGATGAAAATACCACTGGCTATTTTTTAGGTGTATGAACTTACAATTGTGGTTCCCAATATCTCTTCATTAGCATACACAACTTGTCAGGAGTATATGTCAGTGGGATCAGTGGGATGAGCCTCTGTTGTGCCCTATCTATTATTAGCCTCCTCCTCCGTTGATTCCACCACCCTGGGAATTTTTTTTCAGCAACTCTGGTGCTCCGTGGAGAGGGGCCAGTTTCCTCCTATGCACACGAGGAATATGCAAATCACATAGGATATATGAGAATAGTCTCAGGATTATTCTTTACGATCAACAGTTTCCTCCTAGTAGGTACCACTAGTACCTAGCTCCAGCGTGCTGCAGCATGTTTTTCATATTTTGAGGACTTTCATCAGGCAACTGTCTCAAATTTTTCATCAAGCTTCTTCAAAATAAGCATTGCGATGGAGAAAAAAATGCTGGAGGAGGAGATTTAGGCGAATCTAAAAAAGGACCTTGGAGTGCGGGGCATACTCCTCGGATTAGAACCCCTAGATTTTTGATGATTTTGTTGCTGGGGAGTGGAGCGAGAGTGTATTGGTATTGGGGGGATTTTGTTGATTTTGCTTGACTTTGAGTTGTAGTCTGGTGGGGGGATGTTGGTCATATTACTGTATGTGAGCGAGAATTGAGACACCGAGAGAATATGTTCCTGATCCTAAGCATTAACTGAGACGACGAGACGACGAGACACCGAGAGAATACGTTCCTTATCCTAAGCGAAGCTAACGAGACACCGAAGCCTAAACTAACGAGACACCGAAACCTAAACTAACGAGACACCTAACGGCAAGCTAACATGGGTGGGGGGTGGGGGGGACTTGAATTTGTCTTGGTTGTATTTCCTTGATTTGATTATGATCATGCGGTTGGTATATTTGGATATGAATTCGCTTGATTTGAAGTGCGGAAAGGTGAGCGGATTATACTTATTGTATGCGGATGCTTCATTTGCTCAAGGATCAGGTATGCAGATGATGCATCGGATTTGTTTGATGTTGCCTTGACTTTGCTTTATTTCGCGTTTTTTTGCTTATAGCGATGGCAGGATCTTGACTTCATCGTACTATGACTAGGTCGGGATCTTGTTGTATCTTTGCTTGATTCTAGTCATTGCTGGGGTGGCGCTTGTCTTGGTCGATGCGTTGGTGGAGGTCAGAATGTTGTTTGTATTTGACTTCATTTTGCTTGATTTTTGCTTGATTTTTGCTATTGTATCATTTTTCTTATTTAATTGCTGCGTTGTTGCTTGATTTCGGTCACGCAGGCCAAGGTCAGGATCTCGTATTGACTTGTCTTTATTTTGCTTGATTTTTGCGATTTTATTGCTATGGTGTCGGGTATATTTACTTGTTTGATTGCGCTGATCTGGCAGGATGGATAGGGGTGGGAACTTTCCTTATAAGGACGTCGTGATGTAAGTCGTAGCACGAATTTGTGCGAACGTGGCTGTGGTCGCGGAATGTCTTTATGTCGTGATCTGACGGAGATATGGGCAAAACAAGCGCAGCAGGGACTCTTTTACGTCATACATTTTCGCACTCAGCAGGGACTCCCTGTAAACCGGAATAGGGGCAGGGATTTCCTTTTTCGAGCAGGGACTCCCCATATATGGTTAGTAGCAGGGACAGGGACGGCTACAGGGGTGTAAACCGGGAAACAGATAGATAGAATCGTCATTATCTCGACTGCCTGGTCACAGTCGAATCCTTGCCAGAGTCTGCGCTGGACGAATCACTTGGCAGGCATACTGGAGAAGATGGATCTCTTGATACGGACTCTCATTCGCGAGAGTTGATGTTGATCGTTCGCCCTGGACGGCTTTTCCGTGCACTTCTCCTAGCAAAGCAGCATGGTGGGGAGCACAAGAGTATCGTATCGGATCACAAGATTATACCACGGGACGAAGACATGACTTATATTGATGATATGATAGTCTTCAGGACGCTAGAGGCATCGTAGTTGGGTGTATTTCGGAGAACGGACCATACTGATATTTTTCGTTCATGTTTTGACAGTACTACCTGTAACTCACGACAGTAATCAAACCACAACGATTGTATATCCGAATTATCGCTGAGAGTACCGGTCATAGCGCGTCCTCGTCAATCATCATTAACAGTAATTGCTTCCAACTAGTTTCCACTGTGCTCACAGACAAGTACTGCTTTGTGTCAATGTACTGTCGACTGCGTATGAGCAGTGTACTCTTTTCCCCATCCTACTGTAAGCACGCCGAGTTCTTCAAACCCCGGACGGGCTTGCCGTTGTTGAAACGTTGACACCCCACTCTTACTATCCTGTCCCGGAATCCGCTCACGGATCATCATCTACGCTCCAGCATGGTGACCCACATAACTTGAGTGCGTTCTGTTCATTTTGTGACGAGCCATCAACCAGTTAGAACTAACAGTCAGAAAAGTAGGTACCGATTATTGTAAAAATGTCTCTTTGTATGAAACATTGCAGCTGTTATCTGGTGCAGTACACACCATAACATATAGTCTATCAGCGGTCGCAGTCACAGATGATTCCGATTTGTTGCCCCCAGATTAGTCACCTAATTACCTCCTCTCCTCAAACGGATTTTCCGTGTATTCCAACTCATCGTCGCTATCGTCTCTGTGTGTAGGTTGGGGCTGTTCCCGAAGGAGTGATACAGGTCGTTTGGGCAGAAGTCCAAATTTAGCTAACGTGGGATGAAATTAGAGGCGTAAAACAGCGGGAGGGAAGAACACGACTGACTGGCATCTATGCCACTCGGGGTACCAACGCCCGTGGACGGCGGTCTTGGGGTGTCACCCGACCGCCGAGCAAGTTCGAGAGGAGGAGACGTGCCCATGCCTGTGTTGGGCGGGGAATACGTCGATGACCCTGCATAGGTCGGGCTATTGCTTGTAGAGGTCGGTAAAGTCTTAGTGACGAAGTTTGGAGGAGCGTATGTTGCGCTTGGAGCGAGAGTAGGAACGGAGTCCGTCCTTGGATTTGAGTTGCCCCCACTGGGACGGGGAGGAGATTGCCACCCGCTTCCACGAATTCCACTTTCACCCGGTGGATTTGGGTCATAGTAGGATTGCTGGTGTTGTGTGGGTTGTACACCGCCCCATGAAGGTTGAGATGTCTGACCCCACGTAGGTTGTGTATCTTGTCTGTAACGAAGACCCATTAGATATTTCGCGTAAACGGAGGTGAACAAAGAAGCGAATGTCAATGGAAGTGGTGGTATCGTGTAATGAAACAACCTCTGGGGACAAAAGTAAAGGGATGCGTACCTGGACGCTCCCTGGCCCTGATCGTATTCCTGTATCTTCGCCTTGACTTTTGAAACAATTGAAGAGAATGTCTTCTTGCCAGCTGGTGGTTTCCGAAGTCGGTTACTGACTATGGTACGAGAATTGAAATACGTACTCTCTGCTATCTTGTTGAAACCATCTTGAAATTCTGCCATAGTGTCCCGTTGCGATGGAGCAACCGCCTGCGCCATACTGTCATATCTTCCGGTTTCATTTCCACCCCCCCGGTCCCGACTAGCAGACCACCTCGACTGATAGGGTTGGGGCCCTTGTCCCTGCTGCGGAGGGTGCCACTGATTCTGTGCAGCTTGCTCTTCCTCGAGCATGAGACGTCGAGCGAGTTGCTCGTCTAGATCAGTCTGAGTAGGCTCACGCTGCTCCGGCGGCGGTACCGGCTGGGAGACGTAATCAGGATCGCTCATCCCCAACAGTGTGTCAATTGCCATATCCTGGTCACCGTTGACACTTTGGAGTACAGATGATCTGCACATCATTCAGCACATTTGACTTGACAGAACACTGTCTACACACAGTAGAGAGTCGTCAAAATCTGGGAACATTGCGTGCAGGCTCGCGATGCGTGGATCCACGTCAGCATCAAGAGGACGCTGCGGAAGGCTCGGGGTGTCTTCGGCCTGAGTAACAGCAGGAGGTTGGGGCGAAAGAGTAATCATTTTGCCAGCTTCTGGTGATTGGGGTGGCGAAGGCGCTACTTCAAAGACAGGCGGGGTAAATTGTTGGTTATCGTATATTCCTGGTGGTGAAGAAGGAAACTGATGCGAGTCTTCTGATTCTGAAGGCTGTGGTGAGGAGGCAGGGTTTGCTATATCTGGCGTGTCAGTATTTGGATATAGCAGATATATGATCAAAGTCGCTCACCTCGAGGCTGGCCATCAATGACTAGGCCCTCATTTGTTTGAGTCATCGTTGGAAGAACGTCTGTACATGTGATCTTGGAGTCGGTTTTATAGGATGAGAGTCTGTTGCGGAGTAGGCCGCAGCAGTCATACGCTGTCACAATATAATACGTAGCCGCTGACCAAATATAGTGATGTGCCGGCGCTGGCTCAATTATCCATGGGCCAGGCCTAGCACGGCTCAAGCGCTCACCCACCATCATATGCACTTGAAATTGACTTTCACAGAGTTTTTGAGACATGGATGGTTTTGTTGCTTGGTTTCAACACAATGGTGGGGTCTTGGATACTTCGATGATAGCCATCACCGATTTTCCTGGCAGTGGACGTGGTGCGGTCGCACTCCAGGATATACCTGTTCGTCTCCTTCAAAAAAATTTTGTCCAAATTGTTTGCTCACATGTTTCTCAGGAAAACCATACAATTTTCATGCTTCCTCGTTCATTAACACTTTCAACTCAGACCTCGAGCCTTCCTTCTGCATTCGGTTTTGAAGAATGGAGAAAGCACAAATTGCACAAGGGTTGGGCTGGGCTGATTCTTTGTATGATGTGGGAGGAAGCTCAAGGAAACCAAGGAAAGTGGATTACATATCTCGGTAGGTCTTTCCAAACGACCACTTGTCGGTTTTTTCTCAACTCAAGATACAGCGTCACTCCCGACGCAATTCGACACCCCAATATTTTGGAGTGACGAAGAACTACAAGAGCTCCAAGGGACGGCTGTGGTAGGTCTGTTGTCATTTTTTATATATTTCTTGTCGCATTCTCGTTTATGAAAGTGGACGCACTTGGCTGACAGTGGTGAAATCTAGACAAGATAGGTCGGGATGAGGCTGAACGCGATTATCACGAGAAGCTAACTCCGGCGATCAAGGTAGGTCTATTTTTTGACTTTTCCCACTCGGACTCGAATACTGGACGAATTAGACTCGACCGGATCTTTTCCCCTCTGATCAAATCGATACATGGTACACACTTCATCAGTATCATATCACAGGCAGCCGAATTCTATCTCGAAGCTTCAATGTAGAGAGGTGGGAAAGTGGAATTGAGCAGGATGCCGAACATGTCACAGAAGAAGACAGTAATGAGAACACCCAGGCCAACACGAGTATTGGGAGCGCAATGGATGTTGACGATTCGGCAGATAGTGGTGAAGCTGTGGATGAAGAAAGCAGTGACAGAGGTAGTGATCATGAGGAGATAGAGGATACATCGGATATTGCAATGGTGCCTATGGCTGATATCCTGAATGCTCGATATGACTCTGTCAATGTAAGTCATGTAGACATCAAATTCTTCTGTCCCAGTTGTACCTGCATGACATTCATACAGCTCTTCACAGGCGAAACTTTTCTACGAGAAGCACCATCTTCAAATGGTCACCACGATGCCCATCAAAGCTGGAGAACAAATAGTAAGTCGGTCCCCACCAAGTGATTGTGTTGGTTTACATACATTCAAGTTCAATACATACGGCGACCTGCCCAACTCAGACCTGCTCCGGCGCTACGGACATGTTGATCTTGTGCCGTGTCCCCATCTAAAGGGTTCGCTTGGAAATCCACAAGACGTCGTGGAAATACGAGCAGACCTTGTTGTCAACGTTGTTTGTGATGATCTGTCTACTGGCGAGACATATCGGCGACGGATCGACTGGTGGCTCGACGAAGGGGGCGATGAGTATGGCACTCGCTTACTTTTTTCTCTTCCTGTGCTCAATTACATTATCCAGCGTTTTCATTATCGACGCAGACCCAGTTCTCCCTGCAGCGCTGACATCTTTCATAAGACTTCTCCTTCTCACCCAAGAAGAATGGGAAAAAACACGGGAGAAAGGGCGTTTCCCGAAAGCCAAGTTTGATCACCAAGTCTCTCCGTTATTACGCAGGATATTCGAGATGCGCTTGACTAGTTATCAATCGCCAGATCTTGAAGTATGTTCATTCAATTATTATCCCACTCGGGGATCGGTGACACGGAAATTATTCCTCATTTTAGGTTGACGCAAAGCTTCTTGCATCCGAATCACTCACGCTCAACAAGAGACATGCCATCGTAGTGCGGCTCGGGGAGAAGCAGATTCTAGCAGGTGCACTTGAAACCCTGCGCTTCATGGATGCGGCCTTGAGTGACGTCGGGGGTAATGGATCTAAAGGCAAGAGGCGTGTTGCAAGTGGGGGTACGACGGGTGGAGGAAAATCGAAAAAGGCCAGGCATTGACCCTTAGAAGGCCTATGCACGGACCCACTCATTCGCGTCTTCTGTTCATTGGCCTCGTGGTTATTATCGACATGCAGTGCAGAAGAACGGAGAGCACCGAGGTTCTGTCACTAGCCACTACTAGTATACCGATCTTTTCGCTAACCTTCCAACAGTAAACTTGTACCTATCACATCGGTGTGTAGCTGGCCAAAGGGACAATGCTGCATTCTATTGGGCGAAATTCTAACCTATAGTTGGCAAACAAAATTGCACGAGGCAACCAACAATGCACTACGGTTCCTCGCGTGATCAAAGCGGCTTATAAAATTATTCAGATGACGTCCAAAAGAAATGCTTTTAGTAAGGTTCAACCCTCGTGCTTTCAACGGATCCATTCAGCACGCTGTCAAGATGTGAAAGATGTGAATAAACTATATATATTCGTCTTCCCTTCCATTGCTGTTGATCCCAACAGTTTCAATAGTTGGCAGATAGGCTGGTGGACGTCACGCTGCCAGATAGCATAATTTTGTGCATTATGCTATCGATTACTGATCACCCTGCTAGTCTCTTAATCAGTAGCCCAACGGTGCAGCGCTGACGCCCACCGGTGATGCTCGGTGATATCATTCCAAGTAAGGCTGCATCTGACGTGAGTTGGTTCCGACTGAACGGGTAACTTCAACACGAATTTCCAACCATTTGATGATTTCACACTTACATTAGGATGTGATTGTGAAATCAAGTGACTGGGGGTCCATCACACCTATGACTTACCTTGTCTTAGCGTCGCGTCGGCGTTGATAAGATCTTACGATAGTCTGATGGCTGCTCATGGTCATATTGCATGCAAATGAATGGTCTTATCTGACCATTCTTTAGATTAACGTCCGAAGTGGACGATTTCGAATTGCACTACAATAAAGAAAGAATCGTTAGAATCGCAACAAGGCGTGAGGACCCTTGAGAGCATGCCCATAGTCGCCACCATTTCTCTACTTCTTCGTCAGCGTCGAATTCTTTTCCTTGTCAGCACACTGGTTTGTGTTACCCAGGTTGCCGGAGTCAATGTGTTCCTTCCGTTGCATGTCACGCGCAAAGCGTCTTCCATCGAGGCACGCATTTCCCGATCCCGTTCTCGTTTCCCCCGCTGCGGATCGCCTGTAAAATTAAATGTGCTGGATCAGACGAGAATGAATTTTAGTAGCTATTGCACGATCATAGCGAATGGATTGGTAGGTATGAAGCAAGGGAAGGATCTGAAAGAGGTGTGCGCAAGGCCCAAAACAGCAGCATCGACCTGAAAATGAATCGTGACTCATGGTCGCAAGAACACACGGAAACTACTTACGGTCATTGCAGACACTTGAGCACGTTGCGGCTTACCAGTCGGATGAGTTAGATGCCACTGAACGAACATCAGAAGACCTATAAGTATGAGCTTCTGAATGCTATTTCGATTCACGAGAGGAAGAATGCAGTGTGCGGTTGCTGAAAGACACTTATTAGGATTCCCAGCCAGCAGACTCAGCCCTCATCTTGTCTGTGCTGCCCTTCGCAGTCTATGATTCCTCACCGCCCTCGTCAGGATGAGATTATAGCACACTATATAGGTGAAATGAGGAATTGAATTCATACAATACTTACTAGACGCCTTGACATGGCGGCGTGGACCCAACCATCCTACCATATCGGATTTCTCAACCAAGAGCCGCAGGTCCAAGTCTTGTAGAGGTTTTTCTGTCAGGGTAATGACTATATACGCAGCATCTACTGTGGGTCTGGCTCAACCTGGACCACCCATGAATGCATGACGTACTACCGCAAAGTACTTTTAACTCCGTTAGCACCGTGACTGATGACTAAATCAGCATTCACGACTTCGCCAGACTTGAGAGTAAGGGTAGGTTTTGTCCATGGAAACAAACCCGATAATGAGTGCGAATGTTACACTGAGGCTCCAATAATCCATACGATATGCAGTGAAAATCAGCACGTTATACTAAACGTTGTTAGCTTCACCACGAAAAGGGTAACGCTCAAACTTAGCGTGGATGTGATAGCAACGGGGCCCCATAGTCCTTCTCTATAGAAATCCTATTTTCCCACCTCGTCTATGCGAGAGTTTCGCTGGTAGATTCTATAGAGTGAGAATAATGAGTAGTATATACGAACATGGACAAAATGACTCACATCGCCTGAAATCCGATCCTTCAAGCTTGACAGCAACCTCCTCGATGCGTTCTTTCAAACCTCAGGTAATCAGAAGGCGGGTCAGATTTGGGCCGACCTAGATACCAACACGATCGCGAGAGCGGCCTCGGGGATGGACACATTACGACCAGCTTAGGAAAGGCAGTGCGCAGTAGCGACATCACCAAGCCCACGTCCTATGATGACAACACAACTTCTAAAGAAAGGGAAGCTCGACATCCTTGGTGGAGCTTGCCGACCTGAAAATTCAAGCCAGCCCAGTAACCGACGGACTACTGGGCACATGCTGTTGCTGTTGGAGACCTGTTGCTCATTGTGCTCTTGTTACTCCTGTGAGCCTTCGAATACTCGAGCGGCAGTACCAAAAGAATGCATGCCATTGATTCAATGCAAGGGAAGGAGGGTAGGACTGAGAGGCGTATCTACAGGTTATAGTTAATAACTGGAGTGACAGGTAACCAATGCACTGGTGAGGTCTGCTTGTTTCTATGGGTGTAAAATGTCTGTCAGTACTTTTGCCAGGTATTAATCGGCCCTCAGCGCATAAGGTAAAGCCTAGCGAATCGATGGTGTCGAACCGAGGCTGACAGGGCGAGAGTTAGGGAGCAGAGAGTAGTCCTAACTATTTCAAGTATTCCGCAGTGACCTCTTGTGGTCCCTAACGCCTGGAATGATGGTTGTCTGCTGATATTGACCATTGGAATGTAGTGCACTACAAGATTCAAAATTATTAGTGTGTACTGTATTAAAAAAAAGTATAATTTATAGTATTAATTTAACTCGATATTAATGTTTAGTTAAAGGATAGTAGAATGAAGTGGGCGGTTAAGTTATCATCTTCTCAATCCAATTTGTCCATACTGCAACAACTGGAGACCACATGTATAAGCGCTTGGATAGGATCTTGAGAGCTCGGTGATTTTTTTTGGCTTTTATAAAGGGCTCCTGGACCGCTCACAACTTGAACGTCGAGCTAATGGTCCAGAGATAGTATTTGCTACAGTGAAATCTATTTAGAACCGGAGAACTTAGAATCCGACGCGGGGAGCACTCAGTTTTTCTGTGCTAGATGAGATGCGTTAGCAGGAGTCTAGACTTTCATTTAGATTCAGCAGGGTGTCTGTGAAGAGCTGAGCCCCTTTGGCTAGACTTTCGACATCCCGATTTTCCGATCGCACCTGCTGATATCCTCGTGTTCAATATCAGGGAATTAAGCAGGTACTTAAACCCAAAGAACATACCGTAAGAACACACTGAGGAAAGGATCAATGGTCGTTGAATTTAAATTGTGCCTTTGAAACTTAACTGCAGCGACCATATGCATACGTAATGCATACGTATACGGCTTGACTAAACTTTACTACCTTGGTCAGCTCCTGCGCCCATGAACAACCGTATCTCGCGCTCCATACTGGAGGATAATCACAAAAGGCTTATTGATCAGTACAAAGCAAACCTCTCAGATGTATGTGCTATCCAATCAATCTTGAATGATGAGATCTTGTCCCATGTGGTCCAAGAATTGGCGCTCAGTGATGCGGACCATACATGGGCGAAGGAATGGATCTCGGATACAGGTAATTGTTGCAGCATCGAATCTGTGAAACCGTAAGTTGATCATGAACTACAGCAACCATTTTCCGTTTCTTGCGGGTGAGTGAAATGCTAACCGCTTGCAGCAGCAAGTGTCTCCGCTAAAGCATGGCACGTAGCACCATGGCTTCGTCCGTTCATTAGCATTGGAGGCCATATACACGGCACTCATTTGGCGTTTAAATGCGTTGCGACTCTTCGCTCTCCCTTCTGCACTGCTTCATTGTCTTCCACCGCCGATCTGTGATCCACTTGGCCGTCCCCTCGTGTTTCTCCAGTTGTCAGAATTGCTGACTTGCGAGCAAACAATGATGGATAGGTTGCTGATCTCCCTCGAACGCCTGAGTATTCATCTCCGCTCACTCAATACTCTTAACGATGAGTTTGTGAACCGTGAAGTAACTCTTCAGTGCGTTTTCGTCATCGACCTTGAAGGTCTATCAGTCCAGTCGGTTGTAAGTCAATACCCCTTGAGACCTAAACTTTTATTCAGTTCCGTGACAGAACCTTAAAATTTTAACATGGCTCATGAAAGAAGTAGTTCCCCGGTACCCTGGAATGCTTGGTGCAGGTAACAATGCATCGCTCTAATCATTTGCTACGATCAAACTCAATTTTGTTTTGTCTTAGTATTCTTCCTCAATTACTCTTGGACATATGCAATGACTTGGTCCATTATGAAGTGTGTTTATTCTAGAAACGATTTTTTGGTCTGTTTGACCAGAACCTAGGTCCCTGCTTCCTAAATCCGCGGTTGCCAAAGTCTTCTTTCCATCCAGGGAGGAGCTTCTTCGATATTGTTCTGCGTCAGCGCTACCATCTAGTCAGTCACCCTATCTCGTTGCCTTATACACTTAGCAGCCATGCATTCGTCAGATTATGGCGGTGCACTCTCGCCACTCCACCTTATCGAAGATCCGCTAAATTCGCATGAGCAGAAAAATTGTGCTTCTGTTGCTTCACGTGAATGGTGCATGCCGGCGCCCAGCACCGGGCTTCCTGAGACCCTACACCGGCAGCCTTCGTCCGTAACCATACCTCCTCGATCCTCCCTCAACCCTTTCTTTGGCTATCCTTCAGTCGCTTCCTTCTCACGACCGCACACGGTGCAACAAGGTCGCCGGCGGAAACGTGATCTGCTGTTGACCCTGTCAGTTCTCTGGTGGAAAAGATGGGGTACACGCGTCATCATAACACTCTATTTTCTTATCGTAGTCGGCCTTACACGCAAGAGAGTCAGGAGATTAGCACGATGGATGCTTGGAGTAGCTCTACCTTCTGGTAGCACCTTGCTTGCCATAACTTAGCTTGTATGATGGACCCGGTATGTCATTTCGGCGGTACTGATGCCATGCCACGCAACCAAGAAGTGCCGAGGTGTTTACATAACTTGCCTTGCATTCATCAATATTGACGAGCTCACGCCCGTTGTGCCTTCGGCACAAATCAAAGGAGCGCTACGCGCTCCTTCAGGGGAGAAAAATGAGTGTTGTTCCTTCGTCACAGGAAGCCAAGGAGGGCTACGCCCTCCTTTGGCTTCCTGGCCTCAGGCTGCATCCTAATAAATTGTGCATTTTGAATGATTTTGAAATATATTTATGAGCAGCTTTTCAAAAAAACTCAAAGTACAATCTATCACACCACATAAAAGTACATAGTACTACATACAATCAGTCAGTGCTATGTTCTTTGAGCAGGATTTTGACCAATATAAAAATACAAAATATGTAACAGTATCATTGAATGTATTTGTTTTCCCATTTTTCCCTGCTTCCCATCTAGGGATCAGCAGGGGTATGGGAAACCCTTGAGGGTACGGGTAGGGGTTTGGATCTGAAGACCCCTGTACCCCTGGGAATATACCTCCAAATTGATTACCATAGGAGTGATGGATCAGTATAAAATTTTGAAGTTGTACATGTGCCTTCAAATGGTAATATATGTGATTGGAAAAAATGTTACCATGGGGTATACCCATGCTAATCCCTACTCCCTACTCCCTACTCCCGTCTCCCGTCTCCTGTCTCCTGTCTCCTGTCTCCTGTCTCCTGTCTCCTGTTTCCTGTCTCCCGTCTCCCGTCTCCCGTCTCCCGTCTCCCTACTCCCGTCTCCCGTCTCCTGTCTCCTGTCTCCTGTCTCCTGTCTCCTGTCTCCTGTTTCCTGTCTCCCGTCTCCCGTCTCCCGTCTCCCGTCTCCCGTCTCCCGTCTCCCGTCTCCCGTCTCCCGTCTCCCGTCTCCCGTCTCCCGTCTCCCGTCTCCCGTCTCCCGTCTCCCGTCTCCCGTCTCCCGTCTCCCGTCTCCCGTCTCTGTTCTCTCAGTCTCCCATCTCCTGTCTCCTGTTCTCCCATTTCCCCATTTTCCTGTCATCGCATTCTCTGGTTTTTGAGTCTACATTGTCTTTGTCTCCTTTTTTTATTTGAATCTTATCTCCTGTCACCACATTTGTTATCTCCCTGTCTGTAATTGTATCATATGTTGTTCCATTTATGTACATATACAGTCACTACTAATAATTGCAGTAGGCAAAACACTCAAATCCTGTTGTCCCCCTGCTCAAACACATTATTTAATGCCATGTACACATACAGTTACCAATGTTGTTGCGCAACATTCCCAATGGGTGACGTTGTTTGAGTCGCCGCTCGAAATATACATGAAAACCACGCGAGTTTCCAAATCGAGGTTAAGCGAGGTAAGCGAAAACCACATGGCCTTTGGCGAAATACGCGAAATACGCGCAAACCACGCGAGTGCGCGAAAGTTCCCGAAACCGTTCTACTTTACTTCTTAGATTAATCATTTTCAATCGGCGGAGTGACCCCTCGCTTCTCCGGTCAACATGCAGGCTCAGTCAGGCTCAGTCCTTGTTACTTTCGTAGCGACCCTACATTCTGGCATCCAGGAAAGGTCATCCGCAAGATTAATAGCGTGATGCTGACACATCATGTGGGGTATAGTAAAGTAGCATCGTACTGGTGTCGTCCGCACAATACAGGTTTACACCTACTTGCTACAGCTTGGGCGCCAAAACCGCCGCCGGCAGTACTCGGTTTCTATCAAAAATGTTCAAGAGTTCTGCTGTAGTAGCTTGTTGAGATCTAGAGGAAGTACTCGGGAAGCTAAGTGGAGCAAACACTCGTGTGAGTAAATTGGTCTATTCAAAGAAAACACGGAGCGGAAGATGATCGCAGGAATAGCGACGTACCTTCCCACCAACATTCTGTGGAGCCTGTTGACTCGGACCATCGCGTTCATTCTCCGGGGCAGCTTCGAACACATTGAAATACATGCTCTCGCCAGGACCCACCTCGAGTATACTCGCGGAATTGCCGCAACGATAACAATAGTTAGGCGCCGACCAGACCGTCGAAAGGTGTTTGTCAAATAATGACGAATAACCTTCCATGCAGAGTTGATGTGCGCGCAAAATATGCGACATGTTGTTCGTTTCCAAGAACTTGTGTACAACGCCTGATCCAAACGTGTAGCCAGCACCTCTACATGATCCGTTCCAGATTGAAACATCAGACACAATATAAGCGGAGTAATGATAAGCCTCATTAGTCCATAACGCTAGTGATACGCTAGAGTAGGCACGGACCTTGGGGATATTGCAAAGTCTTCTTTCTCTGCATCCGGATCCGACCACACCAAATCAGCCATAGGACCCTCGTGTGGGATTTCTGGACGAAATGAGGGTGGGCAGCAATGAACGGGTGGGGGTAACGTACCTCTAAATCGATCTACAACTTTGATTTGATCTACGGAGTGGATAGACGGCGAAAGACCTGAGACGAGGAAATGATCAGATCGTGATACTGTGAAAGAGTGGATTGCTGATGACCTCCATGAACGCAGAATATCCGATCATCGATTACCACAGACAGGGTCAAGAAGTCGAACATGTCCGTGAAATAGGTCCATACATGTGATGAGCCGTATTTTCGCACACACTCCGTATAAAACCCATAAGTCTAAGTTAAACATTGAGCGATAAGGGAGCTCCATAACATCATGAATTGATGGCTGACTTGTGTTACAGCCCTTGATTCATGGTTGCCACGAATTAACTGGACTCTGTCGGGGTATCGCAGCTTAAGACACGTAAGGAGTGATATGGTCTCCACACTGAACAGGCCACGATCGACGTAATCCCCTGGGGCACTATGAGAAAAGGGAAGTGTATTCTAACAGGAAGAATGGAACTCGCCAAGGAAAAGATAATTGGTGTGAGGAGCATAGCCACCTATGCGGAATATTTCGATGAGGTCGTAGAACTGACTTGAGTTCTATGATGAAATGTCATGGAGTGATTGAGGCTAGGAGGTACTCACCCGTGTATGTCTCCAACGACCGTTACTGGTGCACTGACATGGACCACATTGGATTCCCTCATGAGAACTTCTTTCGTTTTTGCACATATTTCACGTAAAAGGGCCTCATGTAAAAGCTGTTTGCGGAGCAGTTGCTGTATACACGCGTCGAGATCGAAGGGGGCCATAATTTCTGCGGTCTCGTGCTCCGAGTGATTTCAGGAAAGGTTAGTCACAAGTCACAGATCCATCCCTTTGTGCATGTTTGGGTTCCCACCACGGGTCTCGAAGTCGCCATACTTAGTACCATAGCACCTATGGTCCTCATAGATGCAGTTCAAACAAAGTTTCGACTATCAAATTGATCGCGCTCCTTGGCGCTCTGAAGACCCGTGTACTCGGTCAGCAGTGGATTACGGGTAAGGTTAAGTTTGCGAGTGGTCAGGCCTGGAGGGACGGAGATTTTCTCTCATGGTGCCTGTGTCCGAATTTGCACAAGCCACAAGCCCATTTTTACGTTGGCGTTTCAAGCTTGGCCATGGGCGATCCTGACACTAGCGCTTTGATTGGTGGAAAGGCCTCGGCTAAACGGCATATTCCCTTGAAATGTCCCACCAGGTTCAAAACTTAGACTGAGGGTCTCCTGATCGCGTCCTCGAGGTATTCGCGTGTCTAATGAATACTTACCGTTCCAGTAGATTGGCGATTGGCGCTTGGCGCTTGCCGGGGAGGCACGCTGCGGGGAGGTAATATACTAGTAGTAGCTCCACTGTCAAATTATATTCCGAACTTGTGCTTTTTTATTTTTGTCGACTTCTCCGAGCCGTGTGGTGCATCTCTGGGCTGAATTGTGTAGCGTCCCAATGCTGAAACCGAACGGTGATTCACCGATGACTCTGTTCTATCCGAGGAGATAGATGAGCGCTGGTTTCAATGGTGCAATATGACTTGTTGAGGACAGGCTCCGAGTAGATGATTATCATGCCAATGCAGTGGACGAATCGCCCTTAACAGTGACCTCGCAATATTTTAGGCTACCGTCGGTGCCGAAAAGGAAGACGCCTTCCCGAGGACAAGAACACGTGGACAGTGTGATTCTTCATTTGCAGGTCCATCAGTCTGAGAATGTTCTACTCTCCCTGTCGGTCACGCTCTCGAAGATGCATGATGGGAAGCTTCATCGCCTTTATAGTGACCTGACGTGTCATCCCGCTCTCTGGTTTGGTCATCCATCTTCCTCCTACAACGTCATTCTCGAAGTTGTGGAAATCCGCAAGCTCTTGTCCCGGCGTTTTGTCAACGTGCAATATAGCATCTCGTTAATTTCGATCTTCGGGCGACATTGTTCGGGATGGACCCTAGGCGTAATCATTCCAGCACAGCTGCTAACCAATCCAAGATCGTGTTCTGTGATTGGTCACCTATTTCACGAGGCTGGGATTTCCCGACTAACGTTCCGACAGGGTCTAACAACAAAAGGTATGGTGACTGACCCAAGTCGCTTCCTTTCAATGGGTTATCTGACAACCCGTCCCGTAGTATGAGTGGCCTCTCTGTCTCCTTGGAGAGTAACATCAATAAACATTGAATACACTTCTTAAGGGTCATCTGCTCATATGTAATGGATCTTTCCGCTTAGCGTTAGATGAAACCAGCATGTCCATGACAAGTTGCTGCACAAGGGCTGCCACTAATTTATGCCTTACGAGAGAACTCGGCAGATCCAACTCGATTTAAAGTCAACTGTCCAGGAACGCACCCTCCGCAAACTCTCTAGCCTCGTGATCTGCCCGCAGCGATCTTCTGCAAACCTGCCGTTCTCTACAAATGGAGGAGTTCTCGTTCTGAGCTCACCACACAGCTTTCCTCGGTGAGACCCCGTATCTATCCAATCTTGTCTGTTCTAATTTTTTTCCATTGTTCCTTCTATTGCTCCACCCGCTCCCGAGGTGGTACCTTCGTTGAACCTTCTTACCTGACGGAATTTAGTCTCCCGGATAATGAACTTCCAAGACAGTAATGTCAATCATGATTAGTGCATTCCGCCCACATGATATCGTCCCTATCATGCTTGCAAAATTGATCTGGGCCTTCCACAGAATATCTCTTGATGCCGGAGTCATACGCAGCCTAAGTTTACTCTTTCATACCGGAATTACGCTCTGAGAAGTAATGATTTAGTAACCGATCTACTCATTCATTAAGGTACGTTGTCACCCTGATATGACAGGCGACACCCGAGTACTTTCACTGCAAAAATGTATATAAGGGCTCAGCAACTACAATAGCTGGGAAGTCTTTACTATTAGCCAAACCTTCCTTGCACGATGCAGTATCCAAATGCGTACTCCCACAACGGTCATCAGACACAACAACCACATGTCTCTGCCCACCATCCTCGACAATCTTCTTCGAGCTCGAACAGTAACACCTCCGCATATCCCCAACAAGCGCAGGTGTTATCGGGCTACCCACTTGACAGTACTTTGTCCGATGGCATAATAGGTATACTAATGCCACTGAACGGCGCTTCTATTGGTAGTTGACATTCTTCAACCAGGAAACCACCACACTGGAAATCCATTGCAACCCCCTCCTTTCTCCAACCATCCGCAGCACGGGACGTCATCTGCCATGGACACTCGCAGGTCTTATTATGCTCATCCTCCTGCTCCTCCTGCACCGGCGAACCAGCCTAATACTTACTATCCCTCGCATCATCAGCCATCTGCGCCAAGTCCCCAATATGCAGTACACTCCCATCCGCATATCGATCCTCAGACTCTCCATGCTCATTCAGGACCACAACACTTCATCCCGACACCATCGCAGACGTACCAAGTATATTCCAACACTGTGCCATCGAACCCACGGTCCCGTTCCACCGTCGAACCGTACTATCATATGTCGCCCAATCCCCAACACACCACCCAAGGCAGCTCACCCCCTGCTGCGCCACGTTCTACGCACACATCCCCCTCCGCCAACCCGGCACTTATTGGAGACCGGTTTCCCTGTGAGCTCTGTGACAGGTCGTTTACTCGCTCGCACGATAGAAGGAGACATTATGAGACCGTCCATGCTGCAACCCCCGTCCTACATCGATGTCGTTACTGTGGGAAGGATTTCAGTCGCGCGGACTCACTTAAACGCCACATCGATAATGGCTGCGACGAGATGTCGCACAAATAGATTTGGAAATGACTTTTTGTTTATCTTCCAACCCCAACCTTTAACCATCCAAGCATTGTCCTAATTATTCATTTGAACATTACCTCCGCTACGTTAACCCACCATGTCATATAATTCTCCGCAGTCCGTCCAATGCTTGGAGCGTGCTTGTACTTATGTGTATTTTTAACTACTGCACTAGACTCGGAAGGATCCTCCAGTAGCCCTGCGTTTAACTGGTACACAGTTGCTAAATATGACGCGATGCAATCCCTGACACAAACACTCTCAAATCGCGGATTCCCCAGTACTTCATGAGAGTATGATATTCCTGACTAGAGCGCTCACGGCTACATCGGGTGACCGATATCAAGGCCTAGAATTCCAGTCTGCACGTCGCATTTGGATCATATCTCCGACCGACGGTACTTATTTAAGAAATAGCTAGTCATCGTGATACGCAAACGGGCTCGGACAGCCTGCTGATCACTCGTGGATCAATTGATCACCCTGGGTTTCGTCTGGTGTATCAGTGATAAGTGGAGCCATTCAAATGTATCGATGAAAGGTACTTTTCCCTTATTGACTGCCTCGGACGCGGGAGCCCGGCAAGTCTTGGTCATGTCACCTAGTTTTTGGAGAGAGGCTGCCATTTTTGCGTAGGCGCCGAGGGAGCTCTTGACAATTGCTGTGTCTATCCGATCATATGATAAGACGATATTCCACAGGGCTATGTGGGACCGAAACGATCGCATTACTGCATGGTGCATCTGGAACCGAATCGGAATAAGGATTCAGTGAGCAGAAAGCCACCCGAGGACCTCGGGTGGGACTACCCACATATGCAAGTCTGTCGGAAGAACTAGGTAAGAAATAACGAATAACGTCATGCTGTTTGTATGACATGTTTGTTTTTCGAAAAACCGTCTCGCAACATCGCGGATCCGCTTCCGGGACCTGAAAAACAAGTTCAATGTCATCAAACGCGGTGCCTGTTCCATCAGGAACTAAGCGAAATAGCTCAGCAGAAGATTCACGTAGGAAGGAACCACAAGAGATAGCAGCCCACGTTAACGGAAGAAAAAATACGAATGACACTTCTGGTGGTAGGCTCACAAAGAACGCGGCACGCGCTGATACACGTATGAATAATCAATGCATTGACACGGATCTCAATCATTATCATCGTCACCTGAGTCACTGTCTCTGCTTCTGTTATCAACCAAGCCCTCAATTTCGACCCCAGGATTGTCATCTTCGACGTGAGCATCGTCTTTTTCTGCGCGTTTCTTGTTCAATTTGTCTATGATTTTGTCGGCACGATTAAATATTCCACCCGTGGGGGCGCCGCATGCCAAGCACTTTGGAGTTTTGGCATAGCGCTTGATTGCACAGGCCGAACAATAATAATGCCCGCACCGCGTGGCCACTGGATCTGTATAAGGTTTGCGACAGATGAGACAAGCGAAAGGTATGTCCTCGTTGTCAGAATCGGAGTCTGACACATCCTCGACTTGTTTCCGCGGGGTTTCAGCGAGTTTATCCAATTGCCAACCAGCAAGATCTGTCCAAAGTATTTGTCTTTAGTTTCTTTAAGCGTAAAGGCTATGCAAACATACATGTGCCACGGTCGTGCAAGAATTTGCAAGTGTCACCAAACCCGCAGTATCCCGTTTCTGATTGGGATGATCGTTTTAGCATCCGTATCCGTCGGAAAAAAAACTTACGAACCTTTGTAGTCTTTGCAAACATCGGGCTGATAATCGACAATGGTTACAGTACGAATGGTGCTAGTACCTCGCTGAGGACCAACACGCATAGCTTTGGGTACTTCCTGACTTTTTTTCAGGTGACTTCGATAAGCATTCTGGCCCCTATACAGCCCATCATCAGGTACTTCCTCTTCCTCTTCACCTCTATCTGCTTTCTCTTTCTTCTGACGTTTTGCAAGTAGCTCCGCGGCTTCGTCACCAGCTAGTATCTCAAGTGCTGCGTTGGTGTGTGATCCGGCTGCGGTCCACTTCACAGCAGGACCATCACGTTCCACAAAGTCTGGATCGTCCATTTCGTCCTCCCTTCGTTGTGCAGCAGTACGTTTCGTGCCAGCGCTCAGAAGATTGCCAGTTGCTTTGCGAGAAGGAAGAACCACTGCAGACTTGGACGAAGACGGTATCGGCGCTGACCCACGGGGAGGCGGAGAATCTGATCTTTTTCGTGAGGTTGCTGGTCGAGATTTTCCCTTCTTGAAGAAGGGAACCTTAACTTCGTGTGTCGTGGACATGGTTTTTGGTCAAGGTTTGCAACCTCAAGCCCATGGTCGATTGTCTAAATTACAACCAATCTTAGTCATGCATCTTCTATTAGTAAGCTGCTAACTTCAATTACGGCCCGTGACGGTGTCCACGTTTGAATCACTTGACTGACACAACGGGTATGAGCGAGAACTGAGATGAAACGACAGTTGAAAGCTTGGCTAGTGACTGATCGCAATATCATAATTGGTTTGATTCCTTAGTGGGTCCCACGTGAAACAGTAAACGACGTGTAAGTAATACTACCAAAAACCTCTATAAAACAACCGTACTCATCCTAGCTGCTTCAAGTAGCAGTCTATTTGCGGTCAACACTAACTCATCATTCAAATATTCACAGCCCAGGGGTCGGTTTCAAAAACCAAGGCACAATTTACTCATACAGTCAAAAATCAGTGCAAACTTTCAATCGCAGAGCGGTGTAGATCAAGTAGTAACGTCAATCTCGGTGTCGTGGAATGTAGCAGCTTCTGACTGCGCTTATGACATCCTCGTCTGTGTCTGCCAAGGCCATGTTCTACGACGCAGAATCACCCCTTGATCATGCGGTCTGCCCAGGTATCAATTTTGGCTCGCCCGTCAGCCCTGCATGGCATATTTACACCGGAGGAAGGACGGAATCCATCTGGCAGACATACTACTGCAATGGTATTGGATGTGAATAAGTATGTCATTTAGGCAGATTGGGCGGAGAATATCCCATTGGAAATCTGATGGCAATATCTCAACTATAATATCCTCGAGCAGAATGTCGGACCACCCGCTGGGTGGTATTTGATACTTGCGGCACGGCGGGACTCATCCGTCCGGCCGTCCGACTGAATCTGCAGTGCTGACATAATCGCCATTTTCATACTTAGTACACGAAGTGTTCTCTACAGGACCTGCCAGATTTCATGACGCGAACTGGCGCGCAGTATGGAAGGCAGCTCGTTAACAGAGATTATGAGGAAGAGATAGAGCAGATTCGGTGAGTGATTGCTGTTGATCTACGTGCATCTTCTGTGCTGACAACTGGAGAGACGCTATGAGGATTTTACGACCATTGGTACATACATTTGGAGCTTACCGCATCTGTTAACTAACTACACGTGTCACACCGCCAGATTGGATTCAAGACTCGATAGTGGAACGAAACAGACGCATACGCAATGCAAAGGCAGCAAAAGTGGCCTACCGCGGTCCTAGCGGCGAGATCACGCCTACATGGGTGTGGGCTCAGTTATGGAGGTTTCTAAGAGCTGGAGAACCCTGGCTTGTGATAAGTCTAGTTGGTAAGGATTGCGCATTGTCATGATTTCTTAACCGACAACGTGCCAGGTATCTTCATCGGCATGAATGCCGCTCTCATTTCAATCATCACGGAATGGCTCTCGGACATCAAAATGGGCTACTGTATGGACGGGTGGTGGTTAAACTCCCAATTTTGCTGCTTGGAAGTTGAAAGTGATGAGGAATTTTGTCCCTCATGGCATCTGTGGAGTACGGCGACTCTGGTAGGATGGTTAATCTATGTTATTTTCGCGGTAAGTCCTCTCACACTTGATATTTTGAACTTGACAAAGTCCATATCTATCCGCAGGCCATATTCTCGTTTGTGGCGGCTCATCTTGTTCGTAGCATGGCGAAATATGCCGCTGGATCTGGCATTTCGGAAATCAAATGCATTCTCACGGGCTTCGTCATGCAAGGGTTCCTCGGGTACGCAACCTTCTTCATCAAGAGCCTTACACTTGTGAGTTGTCTTTCCAATCTCGTAAACAATGTTATCGACCAGAACTAGCCTTTAGTGATTGCTTCTGGGTTGTCCGTTGGTAAGGAAGGCCCTTCGGTGCATGTTGCGTGCTGCATTGGAGCTATCGTTGCAAGTTGGTTCCAGCGGTTTTCTCGAAGCCAAGGTTTGGGTTAACACTTCCGTATATATAAACATATCTTCATTCTCAATAATCAAGGGAAAATGCGTGAAATCATCACTGCCGCCAGTGCTGCAGGAGTGGCAGTTGCTTTTGGGTCACCAATCGGCGGTGTTCTGTTTTCTATCGAGGTACAGATCCCCATGTTTGCGGCATTCCCTTATTTCAAACCCGCATTTCCAACAGGAGATGAGCCAGATGTTTCGCATCAAAACGATGTGGAGAAGTTTCGTGTGTGCGTTGGTAGCGACATTCACGTTATCTGTCAGTGAATTTTCTCGCCTCATCTCCTATCTTGACTGTCCCATTTCAGGTGATGAATCCGTTCAGAACGGGAAAGCTTGTGCTGTTTCAAGTGACATATAGCCGTGATTGGCATTTTTTTGAGATTATCTTCTTTATCATACTTGGAATATTCGGCGTAAGAATTTTGCATCCCTCCGATTTCGTCCTTTGTTGACAACGTCATTCCAGGGACTCTACGGCGCGTTTGTAGTCAAATTCAACATGCAAGTAGCTGCATTCCGTCGAAAACATCTTGCAGCCCATGGTGTTGCAGAAGCTGTTATTCTTGCGACCCTTACTGCAGCTATTGGTTACTTCAATCGTTTCATGCGCATAGACATGACAGAGATGATGTCGATTCTATTTCGTGAGTGCGAAGGTGGCGGAGATCACGACAATCTATGCCAGTAAGTACCGCACTAATCTGTCAATCGGCCTACATTCTTATCTTTTCTTACAAGAATGGCTGTTCAGTGGCCCATGGCAAACTCTCTCCTTCTCGCCACATTCATACGCATGGGATTGGTCGTAATTTCTTACGGGGCGAAGGTCCCCGCAGGTATCTTCGTACCTTCAATGGCTGTTGGGGCAACTTTTGGGCGGATGGTCGGCATCATGGTGAAGGCAATGTATCGGTTGGTGGATATCACTTGCTCTCATCACAGAATCACGAGAATTCTCTAGTGCTTATCCTCACTCAGGGATCTTTTCGATTTGTGATCCCAATGTACCATGTATTACACCAGGCACTTATGCCTTTCTTGGTGCCGCGGCAGCCCTCAGCGGAGTTATGAGGATAACGGTGACCGTTGTCGTTATCATGTTCGAGCTCACCGGAGCATTGACGTATATCTTACCGACTATGGTGAGCATGATAGTCTAATGTTACGATCAAGAAAGTTTGCCTCTCGGAATTTAAGTCCTTGATACTGATTCTCTCTAGATTGTCATACTGGTAACAAAAGCTGTCGGCGACTTCCTTGGGACTCGTGGCATTGCAGATGAGGCGATTCGATTCAATGGTTATCCGATCCTCGAAAACGAGGATCACGGCTTCAATGTCTCAGGTCAGTATCCCAATTGCTACTTGCATTCATGCCATTCTTATGTCCACGAAGTTTCGGAGGTCATGAAGAAGGATCTTGATATTCTGTTTGCGTCTGGGATGATTGTCTCTGATATTGGTACGTTTGGACAGATCACCATTGGCTAGGAAACACTATTAACCAGTGCTTTGCAGAGCAATTGTTGGCATCTACCAATGTGAAAGGCTTTCCGATAGTTACTTCCGGATCATCTCAAACGCTTGTTGGGTACATGGGCAGAACTGAATTGCGCTACGTGCTAGGTATGTGTCCGTTAGCGTTTGACTCTCGTGTGACATAACATAGCCTAGATAAGGCCCAAAACGTGGGGGACATATCCCCAAGTACGCCCTGTGCGTTTACTAGAGGAGCCTCCGACCAAGAGGATTTTGTTTTATCGGATATGACCTCTGGATCAGCTCTTGGTGTAGAGGAAGACGTGGCAACGGAGCTTATAGAAACGAGCGCAACTATCGATGTGCTTAAACTCTGGCCTTGGGTGAACCAGGTACTGTACTTTGCGCGAGCTCTTTGACAATCTTTGACCTGTCTTAAAGACACCTCTTACTGTGTCTCCGCAGCTGCCACTGGAGATAGTAACACAACTGTTCAAGAGAATGGGGTACGTCCTACTTGACCTACACAGACAATGCCCTACCCTTACCTCTTATTAACACAGTCCCCGGGTGATACTTGTCGAGGAACACGGATCGTTGAAAGGTCTGGTAACCGTTAAAGATGTGTTGCGGTTCAACGCGGTAGAGCAACCTGTTGGGGATCTACATTGGAATACAGGTGAACTGGAAGCTATTCTCGATGTTATGTGGAATTGGGCAGTAGGAATTGCGGATACTTCCATAAATTGGTATAGACGCTTAATACGCCGGTGAGGCTACCGTGTCTACTTGCTGTCCTAATAGATTGTCTATGTACTGACTCATACTTCCCTAACTCTTGTTTGCATCGATCAATATGATAACTTGGGCGGTGTATGCTAACATCTTTCATATGCATCGTGTGCTCACATCCTGGGTCATCATCAAACAAGTAGTTGGGACGGACTCAAGAACATACTGGTGATTCTAAAAGGAAGGCACATCTTCATTATATCACCTAGACGTTCTTGTTGAAACCCCTCAACAGCGGTTTGGGCATAAATTTTCTACCCAAAATACCGTCCTGAACGTCTTGAACCTGTGCAGAAAATTACAGGTGAGGACTTGCGGGTGGGCGACAGCACCACTATGGTGTCGAGTGAAGTCTGGAATAATGATTGGCATCTGGTTGGCTCTATTCCAGTGACAGCAGAAATTTATTGCTGAACATGAAGTCGAGTGGTCGTGGACCTTACGAGCAATGCCACGTGCAAAGCACGAAAGATGAGGCCTTGAGGTAGGGAACCAAGTCACCGCGCAGACCGAATCTAAAAAGTCGAGTTGGTCGACACAAGTCATTGAAACCCTATTCTGAACCAGCCGCCACATTGGGTGTAACTGGACAGTATTCGTAAACGCTCGTAAGACTTGGTTTACATTTTAGGACGGAAAAGTCTGTTCCACCAATCGCCTTGCTCCATCACCAACGCCGTAAGCTCACGGTGAGCATCAAGCTTCTTTCTGACAAGCGAAAATGATGAGGCCCGTACCTCGAATTTACGTGGGACATGTATAACCGATCAATGAACGCTTACTGATTTGCTAATGGACCTTGCGATTTTTGGCGACGCTGCTGTATCATCTACGTACTGTAGGGCCACATGTGATTATGGAAATTCTGTGAACAACTGTAGAGCCTTGAAGTTTTCTTTGTGTTCGGATTGCCTCCATAAGCAGTAAAGATTTATCGCCAGTGTAGCTGTACATGATGCGGGCGGTACAGAAAGCTGTTGATATGACAGGATTTGGCTCACCTCGGGGAAATTAGGGAAGTCTCAATGACTAGCCTGAGATTTAGGACCTGTGATTATGACCGATAAGTACTTTGTTGTTTCCAGCCAATGAAACTCTACGTCCGTCTGTAACGACGCAATGTCATGCATGACATGAAACTCACGTTCGCGATATCCCCCAAACGATATCCTCCGCAAATGTTCGTCCAAACCCAACCAACATCAAAGACACCCGGGCCATCGCTCGACTCCCAAACGTTGGTAAGATATCCTATGGGAAAGGTACAGGCCTTACCAGATGAAACGGCCAGCACGGTCAGTACGCACGGTCTTTTTTTCGGTGATCAAGGAGATACCGCCGATACGATTGGTCAAGACAAACTTGTTAAAGAATTTTTTTTTGAATGCCCCCATCAGTGTCCATATCCGTGGGCAGGGGCCCTACAGTAGACAATACGTGCTGACTTTTTGAACATAACAAGAATCGAGATCTTTATCCTGTAACCTTACTGCAACCCTGCAGGATCGTTGTTCGTTTGCTGTGAGTCAGAGACTTTATTGAATTATCTTATTTTTCAAGTATTATCCTGAATACGCAATCAATTTAACCGAAAGTGCATACGATTTACCCAAAATATACAAACCTGGTTTCGTTAGGAACGTTGGTGGCAGATCATGATGCTGAGATCGTGAAGCCTACAATACGCACGGTCTCCTATTGGATTGACGAGAGAGCGGAGTACTCGTGTATCACGAGTGACCATAAAGCAATCGAGTTACTTTTACTGTTATCCGAGAGATATGATCACATTTGAAATCGGCTGCAGCGGGACGACAAATGCAGCACGACTCTTCGTCGGTTCGCCCACTCCAGCGTAATCGTAAAATCTGGGGTGAGATCTGAAGGGGAAGCAGAAGAGAATTGGCGGTCTTCATGGTTGCGGCTCCTGGAGTTCCGGGCACTCGCAGCACATAGGGCTTCCGAAATTCCCGCGTCGGGGAATATGTAAGTTCTAGTAGGTAATGGCTGAATAGGGGATTGACATCGTGAATTGACGTACTTAGACTTAAAGACACCGGTAATTGGGAAATGTCCGGTAGGCTAACGTACACGCCCTCGTGAGTGCGCGGCCTGTTCTGGTAACAACAATTAACTAAGAAAAAATATGTTCATGCTGTTCTGATCAAGTCACATCAGAAGAACGTGCTACGTACAAAATTAAGTCTATGCTTGCGATGAACAATCAAGCTATCACGGCAAACGCCGTCGAACTACATACGGGTTTTCACGGGTCGAGTAAAAAACTAAGGGTCCGGGGAAAAGGGCTCGCGGAACACAGAACGCGAAAACAGGAGTGTACTGAAGTCTATAAGACAGGTAAAATGCAACAAGCTCAAAGAAAGCGAAGATGGAATTCTGCGCTCGCGGAAAGACATCGTGCCATGCAAATAAAATAAAGTCCACGCTACCAGTGGACCGTGGGTAGTCCTGAGGAGAGAAGTTAATACAAAAGGCCATGGCCACTTGGATCTAATTTCAACTCACTCAATACCCACGAGTACGCACAGCGCCTGTCTGACACAGGTGCCCGTCTCGGACCGAGACTTTGAATGGATGCTAAAATTACTGCGGCCCACTAATCATAAAATTGTGGACGTGAACGACATCGTTGCGCGTTCCCCTTACTTGTGTTTTTTAAGCGCTGGTAGTTCCATTGCAGGTTCCGGCTCTAGCTGGGATATGCGCACGGGAACAAATACAGGTGCGGGGGAACTGTGCTTGGACGTTTGAAGGCGACCAGATGCAAATGGTTTGATAGTGGGATCTGATGTGAAATTGCGAATTTGTTGACATGATAGTGGTGGGGAGCCATGGTCAAGTAGCGAGGTCATATCATGCGCTGGCATATAGCTGCGTCGAGAATGCGACAAGGTGTCGAGTTCGACACTAAGCGCGGTAGGAGTATTTGGATAATCCATCTCTGGGGTGCGAGATTGCAGACGAGGCTTGAGCAAATTTTCAAGCTCGAGTTCCTCATCTCTTGCGCTGATGCGAGAGCTGAGGGAATCTATGGAGATACGCGTAGGGAAAGCAGACAAAACAGTATCTCTTGCTGCGAGAAGTGTTGACGAGAGTGATGAAGTAGATTCAAATGGTGATGAGGAGATAATGTCAATCTCCTGAATACTAGAAGTGGCTTGCGAAACAGCTCTTCGCTTGGTATGATGCACACGATGTCGAGGTATGATGAGTTGGGTGCGGAGGTCGATTGGATCTGATGGCCATAGCTGATTTGCATGCCGGAGTGCTGAAAGAGACACGCCATATCGTAGAGCAATTGCAACAAGTGAGTCACCGGGTGAAACCTACGAGCGAAATTTTGTAACATATTCATGTTTAAGGGCGGGAGAAGGACGGACTGTGTGTGGGACGTCATCGATGTCATGGTGGTTGGGAGTATCTAGATTATCTGTGGTATCGTCCGACGGCTCGATAGAAGAAGGGCAGTCAGGAACATCATCCGACAACGTCATTCGTATTTCACCGACATCTTTCATAATGCATGATACTGAAGACCTGCGCAGCGGGTGAGAGCTCGACACTTCTGAACAGCCAGCATCGTCCACATGGACGTGGTCGCTTGTGGAATCATTTCTATGAAGTCCGCCAGGGTGCAACGAAGTAGCGAGGCCGTTGGTGAGGAGCTCATCCCGCTCGTCAAGCTCAAGCATGCGGGTTGAGCAGAGGAGGCGGTGAGATCTTGAGATGCTAGCGAGCTCACAAATATTAATTTACACAAATAAATAAATATCACATTTTTTCAATATATTATGAACTTTATTTTGTTCATAAAGTTTCAGTACTAAGTTCAAGTTGTGGACCCCTACGTACAGTAAGTTGAAACTACATAGCCTTCCAGCACTTGTTGGTATGCATTTTTGACCTGTTCCTTCCACATCTTATATCTTATGCCCGTACTCTAGCTTCTCAACTTTGTGCCGCGCGCTCGCATCTCATCACGTTTTCAACTTACTAGATATACTATGACTTCCGCTCCTGCTTGAAGTTCCTGCATCTGTTTGATGTGACACCCATGTCGTGTCTTCGATGGTCGTAAGTGCTGCTATGAATCCAACCGCGTCTGTGGTAATTGCAGGCTGTTACCTATGTGCTTACAATGGGACATTGGCTTCGGGTCGTGACTCTCGGCGACTCAGAGAAGTTCAGCGCGTATTGGAAGATCGGTTCCGTTGTGAGATAAAAGTACTAATACGAAGGAACGGTTGTTCGGTTGGTCTGGCTAGGGGAAACAATGGTAAAAGGGGAAATCTCACGAACAAGACCTGCAATCGCCTAGCAGGTTTACCGAATTCCGGGACTCAAAAAGTGAACTGGCCAGCAGGAAGCAGGCTCCAAAGGGGGTGCTGACTTCACGATTACACCCTCATTCCATGCCCGATCGCCGGCCCAATTATTGCTTTGTATATGAATGGGTATGTTTTGCACTCCTGTCCACTGACATGTTTCCAGGTCTGAGTCCATCGTAATGCACTCCGCTGTGTTACGGCATCCGGATTGGGTTTACTTGGTATATCTTGTCCGAGACCTTAGCTCTGATGAGGTATATAAAGTAAACTTCACCGATGCAGTCTCACTCACATCACGCATTCGAGGAGAGGAGAGTCTTTCGGATTCAGGTCTGTCACAAAAATTTTATACAGCCCGTATAGATGGGAAATGTATTCAATGTTCGTCATAAGCGTGCAAAATGCATTCTGGACTGCTCTGACCGAGATTGTTTAACTCATCTTGTGGCTCCTCGTGCTTACTTGCATCATGATCATGGATCAAACTAATTGTGCACTTGTCGAGGTCCTATCACGAGAGATATTCCATCGATTGAAGGTCCAGGGGGCCTATCTTTGTCCAGAGTTTTTAGGAACCATACTTTATACCATCTCCTAAACGGTGTAGTGGCTGTAAAGTTTTTCGCGGAGTAGCTGAATTGTTCGTTAGGAATTCATCTCGCCCCTCAAGCTTCCGACATAGCAGTTTAGAACGCATTGGGAACGACTCTTAACCCTAACCTCACGATGACCTGAACGGGACACCTGGTCTGGTGGGTGCGTTCGATTTTTCTCATGACAGGTTAATTCAGACTGAAGACAAAATCTAGACAACGTATCCAGCTTTATCGCGGTATCGTCGTCTGGCTTATTGACCTTTTTTCAGATGCCGCACGCCGATGCGTCTTTGGTTCCAGACTCCATTAAGACTAAGTCTGAATTCTGGACTCATGTGCACGATCAGCTAGAAATTTTGATGGGAGGCCAACGACATTGGGTGAGCTTCGATACCATAATATTTAATTCAACCCCAAAACTAAATCACTTAATTTACATACAGGTCTCAAATTTGTCCAATGCCGCTTCGCTTATTTACAATTCCTTGCAAGCTTTTCCCAGCAATTTCGGGGATGGGGAACGTTCGGTCAACTGGTGTGGTGAGTCCCTCCACTTTCCACCGCTGGTATCGACAACCCAGTCAACAAAGAGTGATCGCCCAGCCCCTTCTCTTTCAAGTGTTGAGATGTATTGCTGACTGTGGACTTCAATTCTCGCAGGTTTCTATCTCATCTCTTCCCTTTTCCCTCAGCCACGATTCACTGATGCCTCGATGGACCCCCAATCTCAAACGCGTGCTTCCACTAATATGCTTTTGGGACCCTTTTCCGGCAGGCCTGCCTGCCAATGGATCGAGGTCTCCCCTCGACCTCGAGGCGTGTGTGGAGATGCATTTGTTAAGCGCAGTACCGTCCTGGTTCTAGACGTCTTGACCTACCCTGGGCATATTGCCTGTGACGGCGATACGAAAAGCGAGATCGTGTGTCCCCTCATTCTTCGGAAAGGGGGTGAAGATATCGTGGTGGGTGTTCTAGATCTTGATTGCCTTGCGATTGGGGGGTTCGATGCAGACGATCAGGTCGGACTAGAAAGAATTGTGGCACTCATCATCAGATCTTGTGACTGGTAGTAATACATCAAATGAAACGATGAATGATTACGGTGACTATTATGACCCTGCAACAGATTCCTGCTCTTTCTTCCACGCAAGAAATTCCTCATGCAATTTCTTTTGTGCATCCCACTCCTTCCGTGCCCTTTTTTGTTGGTTTTTACTAAGATCTTCCCCGCTTCCAGTGGCAGTAGGGAAGCCGCATTCATCCCATCGGATATACGCCCCCTCGGGTACGTTGGGAGGCCGGAACATCTCTTCGGGAGGAACTCGCCCTTTCTCTATCTTCGCAAGACGCTTCTGTCGTACCTCCTCAGCTGCAGCCGCCTTTTTCGCTGCTTGAGCATCTAATTTCAGCCGCTTTTCTTCCCGTGCCTTGATGAGCTCCGCCGGGGACACAAGCTTGACAAGAGCCTTGCCATCTATGGGAAACAGAGTCAGTTTGAAAGAAAACGAGGCATTTCTGCTCTAGATCACCTTCTTGATCATCGAGCGCGACGCCCAAAGACACAAGATCGTCATCGCGCAGTTTATCACAGAGCTTGAGTATTTCCTTCAAAGCATCATCGTTTTTAGCAATAGCCAGTTGACGAACGCCGTCTCTGAATGAAGACAGGATGCGAAGGTATGGCATCAGCGTTTCTTCTCGCTAAGCTGTATGATCAATATCAAATAGCATAGAAAATATACAACAAATATCTCACGTTCACGCCACCGGCGCCCTCATCTTCTTGCCCCCAGCCGATCTCGGACGCCTGCCCTTCGCCTAGCCCAAACATGCGGAGCATGTCACCAATCCATGTCGCGGATTGCTCCACCACACTGACATTGGCCTTCCTTCCTGAGCTGTTAATGTATATGTTGATACGCGAAACTAGGTCACGTATGACTTTGAGTGCTTCAGGTGTATTAAATGAGTCGCAAAGAGCCACACGGAAGGCCGTCTTGCTGTCGTACAAACTGGCAGGGCGTCAGGGTATGGCATTCGAGAGATATTGCCTGTTTGACCTTTTCATGAGTTCTCGCTCAGCATCATTGTGGTGATGCTCTCCATCCGACTGGTCCTCGTGTGCCCGTGCTTGACTTATGATCGCTCGGACATTGGTGAAAAAATTCTGTAAGATATTTTAAAATACAGCGGATATTAAAATGCGGAGGACTTGCGTTGAATGTAACCTCGAGGGACTTGACTTCGCCCGTCATCATCGATTCAGAAAAATCGATCTTTGCATTCCATAGCTGCGTTAGGAATGCGAGCCGCAACTGTCGGGCTGTGAACCTTTGAAGTATCTCCTGTGTGACCGGCCGCATGAGTGAAGCGGAGAATAGATCAAACACCCAAAGTACCCACGTCAATCGTGATGAAATTTTTCAGCGATTTGCTCATTTTGAGGCCTTCGATGTGAAGGTGACCGGTATGGATAAAGTAGTTAACCCATGCACCGCATTCGTGGTAAGCCTATCACCACCTTTGCTTAGAAATGTCTCTAGAAGGTACTGCGGTGAACTAACCTCTGATTGAGCCATTTCATTGTCGTGGTGTGGGAATGCAAGGTCTATACCGCCAGAATGGATGTCTAATCGATCTCCCAGAATGGCACTTGCCATCACAGAGCACTCAATATGCCAGCCTGGGCGACCTGGACCCCAAGGTGAGGGCCACGAAGGTTCTCCAGGCTTCGACGCCTTCCAAAGCGCGAAATCAGAGGCAGATCGTCGTCCTGAGGTGGACGAAAGTACGCCTTGACGTCCAAAATGGCTAATGTTACTGATGGAATACCCACGACAGAATCAACACACCTTCGCCTTCAGCCAGTAATTCTCTATTCCCTTTACTCCAGGGCTCCAACTTGGCATAATCGTGCCGATCGGATGAATCGAATGCACCTGTATCAAAGTAGACACTGCTTTCGAACTCATAGCCATAACCATTCTTGATGATGCCCTGAACGAATTCAACCACTTCAGGAACGTATTCAGTGACGCGTGTAACAGTATCTGGGTAACGGACACGAAGCCGCTCCATGTCTTTGAAAAATCGACCTTCCCAGTATGCTGCAAGAGAGCGAAATACAGACTGGTCGGTGACAGTATCTTGGAGCTATGCACATGAATAACTAAACTGCCAGAAAGAAAGCATAACAAGAGAAACTAACTTTCTTGTCAAGGGCGGAGGCTAGAATATCACGAGACTCATCAATAAGTCTGAGCGCTGTGTTACCACTACTCTGATTGGCAGATAGTGCATGCCTTGCAGCTTCAATAGCGGCAAGGGTCCGATCCTACATTGGTAAATATTGATTATACACCAGGAAAAGCACAAGAGATCACCTACAGCGGCTGTAAAATGCATGTCAAACTTCTCGTCTCTCTTTAGGCATTCGAGTTTGCGGCTCTGATCCCGCGCAAGTCCAGCAATTTGTGGCCATCGTATCTCTTCATCCCCTCTTGAGGGTTTTTCTTCATCCGGCAGGCCCTTCGAAACGTTCTCCCTGACATAGCTTCCCCATGCTTCACTGACTTGTGACAGTAGATCGGCTGAAAGCGCAGTTGCGGAGTTTCTAAATTGTGAAAAGAGATAATTTTGACGCGCTCTAACGATGATCTTCAGGACGTGTAAGACGTCGTTTCGATCATACAGCTAGGTGATCACGCACCTTGTCGTCTATGTCGGTAATATTCATAACAAAGTGCACGTCATAGCCAAAGTAGTCTGACATTATTCTTCGCAAGATGTCTTGCGTGACATAATTTCTGAAACCATGTCAAAATTGCAGTATATTCAACCAGAGAGTAAACCCTGACCTCGCGTGACCCATGTGAGAGGCATCGTAGACTGTGGGACCGCAGTTATACCATTTGACATGAGAACCATCGATGGGTATAAATTCCGTCTATCAGCAGTCAGCAGATCGATCTAACACCCAGTTCAGACACGCACTTTGGTCTTGGTTAACGAATTGAAGATCTTAAGAACAGGTTGGTCAATTTGACGAGGAGGTGGGTGCCATGCCGGTTGCCGAAGAGCCATCACTGCGTCCTTCAATGTATTCACTGACCTCCTGTGGGGCGCAGATGCTCGATAGCCAGAACGAACAATAATATTGACCGGAGTTCTGATCATGCCATGAAGCCAGAGCTAGCTAGCTGGAGTCACAAGTGTGCTTATGTAATAAGCGCTGCGGCTAGTCCAAAGTTGACGTGGGTTCCGAAGTGCCAGCTTACTAGGTTTCGGTACTTTCTCGTACATATCCAAAGACGTTCAGCTTCATGCCAGCATTTCAACCTTTCACCGCGCTAACAGCGAGACTGAACGCTTGGTGCTTCAAAGAGCCCTTATCCCGCTTTCTTTCGCTAGCGTAGGTTGTGGCCGCCGATCGGAGGTACTTCATGTGACGTTGAGTATTAATCTCTTTTCATCTGCATTGTCAAGTGATTCGGAACTTCGTCCACTGAAAGGAAACTTTGAGACCCTCTGAATCTTACGAGGGAAAAGAGCTAGCTCTCACGCAGCGGCGATCCCTATAAACAACGTTCTGACTCCTAAACTCGGCTGCATGATGACAGGTCCCCTTCGTATTCGTCTACCAGTGTAATCCGGCATTGTTCTCACAGAATCCTTAGATGTCACATGAAGCTCCACACGCTCTGTCGATGTGGAGATGCAGTGGTCCTATCTGATAGGCTCTCAGTCACAGTCTAGCTGCTCAAGGCATATTCGGCCTTGATCTGGATGCAATCGAAGCTGAGCTTTCGGCATTGTACTAGCGGATCGAAGCAACGAAGGTCACGCAAGTTCGCTGAGCGGTAAATACATTCTGAATGGGTAGATTTTTTTCAAATTTAATGAAGCCCACTTAACTTTAGTCTTTTAGTGATAATCTTTCGCGCTGTCGGAAATTATAGTCTCGTACGTTTCGCTCCCCGTTACTCGGAGTCTGATCATGCCAAATACAAATTCGCGTTCCATGTCTCAGCTCAAGGTTTGCCTAGACACATGTCGTTTGCGCTGTCGTAAATGACAGTTTCGTGCTACTCCCCATTCTTCGGAATATTTTAGGTCCGATCGAGTGAAGATGCAATGGTCCAATTGTTTCAATCTCAAGGTTTGCTAGACAGGTGAATACTTTCGCTATGCATCGAATCTACCGAACGATCGTGGACCATGAGTTCTTGACCTAACCACAACTAGTTTGTGATTGACCATTCTTGATGAACAATTCAAGTTCTCACTGCTTTGCCAAAGAAGGGTCGGTCGCAATCTATATGCCTTTCTAGGGTTTAGTCTGAGAGTGTCTCCGACGAACGAGGGTTACCCTTAGACTTTTGGTCTAACACAGCAAGATCATCATGATATCAGACCGGTCACCAGCGGTGCATGCGAAGGTGAAATGCTGCGATGGCCTTGATCAGTGTAAAGCGATGCAAGTATGACACCTATCTCGCAGACAATAGACAATTGGCGGCCGGTGCCACGGGGAATTACCTAGTACGTGAGAATCTCGAGTTTTGCGGCAGGTACTCTGATTGCACTTAGAATCTTTCCCCACCCTGTCGCCGATAACGTACCTTGCAATTTGAATGAGCACTTCAGAGAATTGCACTGGTGCCTTCTTTCCACATACCGCCGATAATATCCAGCGACACCCAAGCACATGATACTCAGAATAAATACTTAGAATATTTGATTGGCCGCGAAGGCCTGCGCGTTTCGGCTGTCGAAGAATAGTAGTGGTTCCTATTTTTTGTTCGTATCCATACAGTGCCCCGCCGGAGATGGAATAAGATTCTAAAACTCTATCTTGCTGCATACCCACTCCCTTAAATTTGTCCATGAAAAGGCCATGACTGTCTAACCGGTTTCCCATCGGGCTGCAGAGCGCTCAACCACCCGTGCCGCGGTCAGCCTATCAGCTGCCGTGTTACATCAGAACGAAAGTTAAGGTTAGTATATCATGATGTTAAATTCTCGTCAGACTCCCTTGTCCCTCGTTATTTAAGGAGCTTTCCCATTCCATTAATTATTTAGTCTGCGCCCATTCCAACTAAGCAAGATCTTTGATCACATCAGGTGCTGTGCAAAGTCCACCATTTATCATCCCCAGTCGAGGTCATCACTAGCTGTGCGAGACATTGCCACCGCCCACCTATTTCCTCTCAGATTCCTTCTCCCTCCTTCATCATCCTCAACATGCAACAGCAGCCCACCTGCACTAGCCTACGTGTGAGGTGAGTCATTTGTCCCGTTTCCTGCGGCGCTGTGACTCATGACTCGTAAGATCTCCGCAGGATGCTCAGATCATCTTTCACGCCGTAGCCCTTGGAGTCTTGCCCATGGTCACACGTCGTCTCGACACAGAGGAACGACGTTCGATAACCTCGGGTTGTGTTTTCGTTTGGGAGGAGCGAGGGCCCAGCCCGGAGGCTACCGGGGTGAGATTTTGTTGATGGCCGCCTTCCATATCACGCGCTAATACATCCACAGCTGGGTATCGAACGATGGACCGACGGCAAGAGGTGTGATTTACGATTGATGCGTTGATTAGGTGAAACGACTAACATTGATATGAAGGTGGGGTCCAAGCCGGGTCCGCGACGTAAGTTTATACCTACCTTACGTCCATTTGTCATGACTAAATGCTTTTCAGGAATTTCTTTTCTACCAAGAGAGAGACCCTGAGCCCGTTGATATCGAGCCAAACTCAGACTCCGACACTACGTCTGTCCGCTTTTCCCTTGTTTCCATCCGTCTGACATCTCAGCGACAGGATCGGATCAAGTCCCCTAGCGCAACCTGGCGTGAACCATGAATACGTTCGCGCCAGTTTGGTCAAACAGACGTATTCCGTCTTCGTTGAGACCCCAGTGGGACGGAAGAAATGGCACCTTAGTACGCGGCGCTGTTCTATTTGTTGAAGTAGCCGAAACTTAACTTTTGCATTTGTTCAGTTGCCTATTTCACTCATGACAGCCTCGATTATCTCCGAACTGTGTCTGACCTTCCCGACCTTGCTCGTATCGTTGTGCCTCCCGGGAACTATAGAAGCGCTCGACACAACACGAGCAAGCACGGCCGTGCTCAGCGAGAAGAGCGACCACACCCTTTCACCCCTCAGTATGCTGCGTATCCCTCTTCTCGGGTACCAGTGATCCAGCCTCCCAATGACTGCCTACAATCGTTTGACTACTCAGGGCGTGCACAGCCTCGAGACGGCCAATCACTAGCGCCTCTTACGTACCTCCAAAACCTAGCTCCGCCGCGAAGACACCCATTGGATGAGGAGGCTCTAATGGCTTTTTACCCTCGTTTGTGCTGAACTTCGTATTGTGTTTTCTTCGCACTGTTTTCTATGGACTGTAGAATTAATGATCTCTAAACCTATAAGTGCTGTGATGTTGTCGTGTTCACCATACGCCATTCTCTTGGTTTCCAATCTGCAGTAGCCTATCATACCTATCTCGTGTTGTGTGTACTTATACTTTTGCCTGCGTTACCCACATTTGACTACATTGGGATTTGACGACATAATTTAGCTGCTACGTCCTATCAATCCCTGGATCGATCCCTAGTCCCTAGTTGAGCTTGACAACAACACGAATTGGGCGACTGTACTTTGTGTGACGCAGCACGACTTGAATCGCACAGCTTTTAGTGGACGGACGGGACAAAGCAGTGCGCAGTTAATACTTGCCTGAATCGTGCTGCTCTTACGAAGGTGCCGTGTGCGTATACCCTGAGTATCCCTGCTTGCTGATGAACGTGTCAGGACAAGGATGTAAAGACCGCAATCGGTATTATGATACTGCTCCAGAACACCACTGTCCCCGCATTATTATCTTATATATATAGTATGATATGGCACCCCTGCATTCGGTTGCATTAATCAAGGCCCCGGTACATTCTAGAACGTAGGAAGAAAGTGCTGTTGGCTATGAAGCGGCCAGACTTGGTGCTTTGAACTCAATGGCCGGTGGAGCAGTGATACCGTTCGCCAGGGAAAGTCAACTCTAGTACTGGCAAATCATGCGCTGCATGTGGCATCAGGGAACCATTTCACAAACAATGCCCATCTCATCGATTCGCCCTTGCCGGTTCCGACCGGTTCTCATCATCGTTCTGTCCTATCCCCAAAACGGATTTCAATCGATCCAGGCAACTCTGACGTGGCCATCATATGAGATATGTTGAATAGTTTCAGCAAGAATAGGATACAAAGATAACGACCAAACGTGCATGGTGAAAGAAGGACAAAAGCGACTGACGATATTGGGTAAGACGGGGTTCTTGGTGGGCATGATGTTGTGCGATAGATCGGAATATCATGAGAACATGGCCTATTACAAGTCTCGGTCCAAGAATGCATCCGTAAATTGGCGATGAACGGGACGAACCTTGAAAGATGCTCCAGGGCATAGGCTATTGAATGTGGTTCTTGATGTGTGACACCCGTATTACATATGAAAGACCATAGGTTCTGGCAGGTTGCAATCAAGCGGAAGAAGATCTGGTCTGACCGCGCCGTGTGAGCGCATCTTGAGGATCTGTATGATGATATATGTAAAAGTGGGCGCGATAAAAACTGCAGGAGCGAATGCCAGAAGGATTAAGATTTAGTATGATTAGACGTTTCGCCAGACCGGCATCTTGTTGAACAAAGCTTGTGGTTCAACGGTCACTTTGACCTGATTTGATTTGAACACGTGTTGATCCCCTCGAAGCTTGAAAGCTTGACGTCTTGTTCAACGAGTTGAGGAGCTGGAGCGGAGCGTGCGGATGGGCGGTTTCATAGATTGAAGCAACCCTGGAATATCTGATAATTATGTAAGGTAAAAATTATCCGAAATCATGAGGTTTTTGAATATTTCAATCTGAGCCAGACTGCCGCGGGGAACTAGTTTTATTTATGAGATATCAATTCAAAGAAGTTCCGGGATTTACCGAAACCCAAGGAAAACAGGGAGGGGGGTGCGTTTTGATCGCAGTTAGAAATATGGGGGACTTGAAAGAAATTGAGTTGTAAAGTGATAGAGTTTCGCGCTGTAATCGAGATTGGCGACAAGCCTTTTGGGTCGTCGCCACCAATAAGATTCATCAGTTAGTTTCCCGAATTGGCCCAAATTAGAGCAACTGACTATGAACGGAAGTCAGCGGATACCCCTGGTACAGAAAATAGTTTAATTAATTACCAAACCATCTTCTGCTCCCCAGATCTAGTAGCCAATATATACCATACCCATTCTATTTGCCTTCTCCGTCTGTTTCCTTGTCCCCGTTTCACATCACCACACATGCAGCAACGACCCACCTGCACTAATGTTCGCATACGTTCCACTCGTGATGCTCATAAAATATTCTATGCAGTCCAGCTGCGTATGCTCCCAATGATAACAAGGCGCCTTGACGCCGACGAACGTCTCGCCCTATGTTCAGGTTGTATCTATGCATGGGAAGAAAGAGGTCCACATACTGAAATCACGGGTTTGGGAATCGAGCGTTTTACCGAGGGACGTAGATGGAGTCCCTCGCGTGTCAGAGACGTTTGTGCTTCCAAATAATGACCTTGTGACTCTGCTAATCTCCCTTCAAGGAATTCCTTTTCTACTATGAGAAGTATACCCCTCCAGCAGACGCCGGTCATTCTGGGTATGTTCTCGCCCTAAAAAAATTGTTCCTAAATTTACTCTTTTACTAGGTCTTCTGAAAAGCAGCCCCCTCGAGATTGGGATCCGCTTGTCAAGCAAACTTATTCAGTTTGGGTTGAAACGGATAAAGGTCGCCGCAAGTGGCACTTGAGTAAGGACATGTGACATTCCAAAATATGGACCCACTAAAGCTATTTGTAGCCGCATACTTCACGCAGGCCACGGTCGATGAGCTAGGCACCATAGATAACATACCGGGTGTCGCTGACCTCGTGGTGCCAGAAGGAACTTTCCAAAGCACCCGGGTTGGCAAAACCCGCAAGGGGGAAGACGGTCGCTCAAGGTCTGATGTTCTGAAGTCAACGAATTCCACCGTGACTCGGACGTACGCTCCATTCCCTGCATACTCTAGCCAGTCTTCCCACTACCCTAATTCGCCACAATCACCGTATGCTCAGCCTGATGACCTATACCGCCCAAGTCTGGGTCAGTCTTCGCAGCAGCTCCGTACGCTGACATCTGAAATCCCTCAGTATTCGGTACCCCCGCCCCCTCCTCCACCTTCTCTCCCTCCTCTTCGTCCTTCATATGAAGATGACTACAAATTTCGTCGTCCCTCACTCCCAACCATATCCCCGCCAGAGCATAGCTCATCGTACTATGGCCGCCGAAGCTCTGCCGATTACTCCGTGTCCGGAACTATTCCTCCCTTGGCCAGGCCTCGTACAGACACATCATTGAAGCCCTTTGCTGAGTATCATACCTCCAATGATCATGGGTCTCCTCCCGCGTTTGGAGCCAGTATCAATCACTCTCCTGCTTCGAGTAGCACAAGTGGTACACACCGTGCGTCTGAGGACCTTTACTCTTCCCGGCCTTTCTCGTGTTCATTCAACGTCCGTCCATCACGTTCTCCGCCGCCCTCTCCTTCATGTCGCATGCGACCACCATCTACTATTGGCAACTTCCAGCCTGTCTCTCGAGTGCCAGACGATGATGGCAGAGAACCAAGCCAGAGCGCATTTTCGCTTGATAACTCGGCCAGCTTCCCTTCCCCTCATAATTCACCACCCATCTCGCTTCCCCCTCCCGCGCAGCTCTTCAGGTCAGAGCCTCCCCCCCAATATGAAGTGCCGTCCTCTGCAGATTCAAGCAGCATTGGACCGCAGCGTGTTGGCCTGGCGCCTTTGCATTCCTTGCAACGCAGTCACCCCTACAAACGAGACCCTGTGGACGATAGAGCCCTTCGGCTGCTAGGACCACGTTCTGGGTGACTATTCGCTGGTTGCCTGTCATCAGGTGATAAGTGACATGTCATCGCCATCACTGTCCGCTTGCATCCATCATTCTTGCGTAAAGACGCACATCACCGACCCGCGGGAAGAGATATGTGTACCTCTGATTAGGCGTGCTTGGCTTTTTACCGAGCAAGCGTCGTTCTCTATGCGGTCCCTAGTAGCAATCAAACGTTCCTCTTCTTCGCTTATGATACGTTATATACCCATAACCATTCCTCGGTACATACTTGGTCTCGCGCTGAATCGCGCTGTCAAATATGAATACGATACATGCACAACATGTATACATACACATATATTGTACTTTTGGCTATTTGAGCATGCCGTCGCGGATGTTTGTCTCGATCTTCATCACGATCTTGGTGACCTTGTTCAGTTATATTAATATCCTAGCGTGTGTATCAAGCCAACGTCAAGCCGTAATACCTTATGATAAAAGTACAAAATGGGTGCCATTATAGCGTATGTAGGGGTCTGGGCGAACCTGCAACTAATATGTATGCGAAACGGATATAAATATATATAAATATAGAATGGCTTGAGAATGGCGGCCTTGAACTTAGGTATTCGTCAATAAACTATAGATAAGGCTCGGTGAAAATAATCTCTTTCGTCCGTAAACGAGATAGAGACGATGAACAAAACTGACGGGGTTATACATCGGATAATCCGTTCGGTTCAACGGCAAATTTTATTCCGTGTTCACGGGGTTTTGTCAGAGAAGTATACTAGAACGATTCAAGCTGAGCCGAGACAACGGAAGGTTTTCTACGGCTTGGCGGGACCCCTTGGCATGAACTTTGTATTGTTCCGCCTTGTTGGTCTTTCGAACTTGCCGGCAAGTTCCCATGGCACCGATCGCTCAGGTTCAGACCGCTTGCTTTGGTTAAAATGATAAAATTTACGATGCCTGGTAGAATACACTGGGATTAAATGACATGAGGACGAAGCTTATGTCCAAGATAGCTGCTGAGCAGAGCAATGACGAACGAGATTTGACAGGTGCCTAGTAGTAAAGCTAGCGCCGTGACTACCACTCGAATTCGCTGCGCGGTGTCAGTGCCAACTCATCAATCAAATCAGGACCACGCACCCCGTGCATTTGGCAAATAGATAGTCCTTCCCATTGATATGGATCATACCGTCCTTGAGAAGGCATTTCCATTTGTTTTTGACACGGCCGACCTGAGAAACATGAGCTCAGAAATCTGGATCAATGGATGCCAGATTTGCCCACCTTATCGTATGTGCAGAACACAATATCAGTCTCGCCTTGTCCACCCTCTTCAGCATCTTCTTCGCCCTCAGTGTCTGAGTCGTCGAGGTCGCTGTTGATTGCCTCGGCATCCTCTGTGTGCGTCGTCGATGATACCTGCGATGGTTGGGGAAGCGAAGGGTGAGATGCACGAGGCGCAAATGGCTGACTAGGCGGAGGAGAAGGTGAGTCTGATTCAGACGACGAAGGTCCATCAACCTGAGGGATCCTCTGCCCCGGTGCTCTTGCTTGAGGTGCAGGGGGACTGGCGGCGGCGGGAGCGCTTGGCGGCTGAGGAGAATGTTGAGGAGCTTTGGAAGGTGGCTGCGGAACTGGGGGCGCGTATGGCCTAGACATGGTAGGTGGACGTTGTAAGTGCCCTGGGTGAGGAGGGAACGACAGTACGCCTTGCTGTCCTCCAGGAAAGCCCGGTGTTTTGAGACCGTTCAATTGAGGCCCAGGGAGCGGCGGTAGAGCGTATGGCATGCCCGGGGGAGGAGCACTTAGGACGTAACGATTATCCACGGGTTCCGTCTTGACTTGTGGACCTTGGGGTTGCGCGACAGGAGGTGGCGGTGGAGCATATGCGTGCGGAGGAGGATAGTGCGGGTGATGGGGAACCATCATAGGATGCGGAGGGTACATATGATGGTGCTGTGGAGGCGGAGGCGGCTGTGGCTCAAACTCTGCAACATGCGATGCAATGACTTTGCTTTCCCATTTCTGCAAGAGCATTCGCATCACCGAAATTCTTACACTATGATATGAACGGGAATGATAAGAAGTATATGCTCACATGTTGCAACTCTGCAAGAACTTCTTCGCTGACGCCGTACTCGTCGAATTCGGGCTTAATGGCGGAAATGACTTCGTCTATGACCGCGCGGTAGATGCCAGGCTCAAAAAATGTCTCTGTTACCGGACTGAACTACTACAGACAAGTTCGGGTGAGCAGCTCACCACTATCTTATTCGACATTGTGAATGTCGCCAGCGACGATTGACACAGCGAGCTTAGGATAGGGTCGTGGTGGGGGAATGAAGAGGTCCTTTTATACTTCAATGGCCTGTGAGAGAGGCAGGTAGATTCAAACTCAGCTAGACTTCATATGCGGCGTTCCCACGCACGGGCCAACAGTTACAGGACGGTGGTACTGGCATTGACTAACGCATAACATACAGTTATGAATCGCAGGTACTTATAAGACAGAATACAAGCTTCTTCCTGTAGCCTAAGGCGACGGACGTATGTGTGGACGACGACCAAAGGCGCTGATTAAGGTGGTATAGCGTAAGCACCGTAAATGGAAAGTTAGAACTTGACAGTACACCATTCCGCGCAACTTGATTAAATCCTTTGTGAACATGGGTCGTCGAATTTACAGCGCTCTGTCTTGTCTGCTGTTAGTCGGTTTATCACAAGCAGCTGACGTGTATCTCAGCCCATCTCAAGAATTTCCATCCCGGCTCTCCCTTCAGCATGCTGATTTTGTCTTGTCGCAACACCTGGGTCTCGAGCCAATCGAGAGTTTCCAGGATTATAGCGAACTGCTAAGAGAGCACGAGTTTGTCGCACAAGGGGCTTCAAACGCGTTATTTTTACTAGTAGACGATGCTAGTTTACAAGGTTTGGTCACCCCACTCCAGGAGCAAGTGCAGTGACAATTAACAAGTCGCACCTTCAGACATCATTCCTTCTTTCATGAGCCGCTCGTTCTCGATTGCAGGGGCACCCACTAGTTCCCTTACTTCCTTTGTGCCCTCGTATCTGAAACGCGCCACTCATTCATACTCCCTCGTCTACTCTGATCTCGCTATTCCCCCAGAAGGCATCCCTCGGACTCTTGACATATTTTCTGCCCCAACACCCGCAAACGAAGCTTTCCTTGCAGAAATATCAACAATTACCAAATTCATCGAGACAATCACAGATATCTATGATGACAAGTTCGCGTCCTTGGAGTTAACAGGATTGTCCCAGCTCGCAGCAACATATGGTCGTTCAAGCGACCAGTACCAGCTTGCAGCAAGAACAATCCGAGCCGTTCTTGAAGCCAGTACTGCTGATGCAAAGACCCGCGTCGCCGTCTTGTCCTACACCCCCTCTCTTATGCTGGACAAACGACAACCGCAGCCACCGCAGCAGTCACCCCTTCCAGCACTCCGCCCAGCCGTGGGACCACCGATTCGTCATTTTGCCTCTTGCCTCACGAGCGCTGAGGCCTGCTCCAACGCGACCAATGCTTGTTCTGGTCATGGGCAGTGCGTGAGCACCCTCAGTGCTGAACAGGAATGTTTCGTTTGCGCTTGCTCTGACACCAAGTCTAATTCTGGGAAGACGGAAAGCTGGGTGGGCGATATGTGTCAGCGCAAAGACATCAGTAGGTAAGTAGTTGCATCGTTTCTCTTGGTTTTGTTCGTTGACTGGTCTGTACCAGCACCTTCGTGTTGATCGCAGGGACAGTGATCACACTTATCCTCTTGATGGGAGGCTCTATCTCGTTGCTTTATTCTATCGGTGGCGACGAGCTTCCTAGCATCCTCACAGGTGGTGTGGCAAGTGGATTGAGGAAAGAGTGAGAAGACGCCAATATCTGTTGCATAGTAGGCTGGCTCGTAAATCTTGTCACCAATTGCAGGTCTTCATGATTTGATGCCACTCGACTTGGCGGCGTACTATTCTTCCAGACTGATATTTGACAATTTCCACAAGTCTAAGGTTGCTGGGTATGAAGACTTCTTGCGACATACTGGGCAAGCTTAACTTAGCATGTTGTACAATTACTCAAATATTATAATCTCAAGCTACAAATTTATGATTTGTCTCGCAGCTCGACCTCGAGAGCTGCCTACCCGAATATGAATCGCACTACTCATCTCATCGCTCTGTGCGCCCCAGATATTCAATTCTCCCGTGCGCTTATACAACGACATAGCGTCAATCTGGTTGACTCGGATCTGTTCACCAACATGCTGTTCGAAATATCCATACGTCTCAAGTGACTCCTGTCCGCCCATGTTTCGTGTGCGACTCTGCTTAACATACTAGACGTTATGAGGGTGATGGTATAGAGGTCTGGAATTCGTGTCCTATTCTTGTCGTGGCAATCGCCAAAGCAAGCCCGGCACGGTTGTAACAATATTTGTTGAGGATAGCCGACGAGGCCCCGCCTGTCCTATACAGATTGCTGAAGGACGAACACAAAGAGACATTCCTCTACTTTGTTGTAAATCAAAGGTTCTATCAAAAGTCAGTCGTGCATTACTCCTTCCCTGCGGGACCCTCTCATGTTGCGTTACGGGCATCGCAGGATGCGTACCGTCCCAACACCCATCTTGACATTTGTGTTCCTTATCTTCATCTTCGTCCTCACTCTTCAGGAACGCGCTTGATGAGGTTCAGCGCCGTGCCTTCTTCACGTCTGGTACCCACACAATTAGCTTCCACATTCACGACACCAGACCTGCCATGGAGGAAGGAATGCAGACAATGATCTAGACCTATTATCGACACGCCAAGCTATCCGCTTACACACCAGGCCACAACACGCACCTTCGATAGTCAATAATCCCCATGATTAGGTATACGCATCAGCCGTGATGGGCTCAGCATGCCCCCGCGCACGAATTGACCAAAGCAAGCCCGGCACGGGTGTAACAATATTTGTCGAGGGTATGGTGTGCCCAACGAAACCAGGATGGCCGCCGAGGCTCCGCTTGTCCTATACAGATCGCTGAAACACGAGCACGAGGAGACATTCCTCTACTTTGCCGTGCAACAGAACAAGGAATCGAAGGTTCTATCGAAAATCAGTCGACCATTACTCCTTCCCTACTATGTCACGACTGATACTTCCCTGCATGACCCTTTCACGTTGCGTTACGGGCCTCACAGGCCGTGTGTCGTCCCAACACGCCTGTGAATGCGGAAAAGAAATGAACAACGTCCATAAATTCTTATCGCATGGTATCATGACTGTCCCTCCCCGTCCTGATATTCGTGTTCCTCATCTTCATCTTCGTCCTCACTCTTCAGGAACGCGCTTGATGAGCTTCAACGCCGTGTCCTTCTTCGCGTTTCGTAGCCACACGCTTAGATTCCACATCCACGACACCAGACCTGCCATGGAGGGAGGAATGCAGACACGATCTAAAACTATCATTAACACACCAAGCCATCCGCTCACCCACTGGGTCACACACGCATACTCACCTTCGATAGTTAATAATCCTCATGATTAGGTATATCCACGAGCCTTCAGGGGCTCAGCATCTCCCCGCGCACGAATCAAAGTCCCGGAGCTGGGCGGGCTCAAAGTGTTGTATGAAGAAGAGACTTTTAAGTGCTGCAGGCTTGGGCTTCGCGCCAAGGGTCTCTGGGGCATAGGTGGAATTGCTGTAGTGTCTGACGATAATTGGGGAGAGGAATGGTGTGTAGTCTGCGGCGCGGCCTATGTTGAGGGCGGCGAATGGGTGAGTGATAGGCACCGGAATTGGAGGACGTTCGGAAGCAGGCTGTTCGGGGTTGCACACGATTAGCTTAGCGTGAGATGCAAATAAAAGGACAAGTTTCATGGCCAATGTTCTCATTGATGTTAGGTATCTCTTCATCAACGATGCGTGGTGCGTCATCAGAGCTGTCGAAAATGCAGGTTGTGGAAACAAGGTAAGTACCTTGAGCAGCCTGAACCGACTTTGACCTGTTGAGGCTGGCGTGTGAGACATTACCAGGCTTGTGCTCTGGCAGGCGGTACAGCCTGTTAGAAGCCGAGCTGAATGCAGTGGAACTACGAGATCAAGATTAATGAGCAGTGAATGCATAAGTGCACTCTTTGTGGTCTCCTTGAGAGCAAAAGCTCGACCCCTTTATACGGCACAGTATGATCACTGTGAACCGCAATAGACTCGATACAGCCAAACAAGTTCGTAAGCGAGCCGAAGCGCACTGGTGATATCAACAACCTTCGAGTGATGATTGAAGTCAAGGTCTACAGCAGGTTGCATGGAATTCGATGGAATTTGAAGGGTTTGTTTTTCTGCAGTAGGATTAGACAATGTTATGCAATGAACATGTTAAACGAACAGGCCTGTTTCAGTGAGAACACTGTGCTTCTACCACTATCGTGAACACGCAACTCACTACAATGCTCTTCTTCAGTAAAGTTGGGCCAGTTAGAATCTATGCCGAGCTGAATGCAGCATTGCACACACCTGAGGATCGAGGCCAGATTGTTCGATATGACTCAACTTCCAGTAATGGAATACATGGCAGACACTCATCAGTGTGTACTTGGTGTGTAGCTTCAGATTCACGAATTCCGATGTCACTGAGTTGTTGACCTGAAACGAGTTCCTAGACAAGGCGAGGTTTGCATGAAAAGTGCATAGAACGACATGGCAGAGCGCTTACCTACAAACAGCAACCTCCTCCACAACCGGGAGCAACGACCCAATATCATTAGCATCAACTCTGCTGAGCATTGCGTCCGTCTGAAAGGTGACTACCGGCAGGTAGAAAGATGTCACCCTTAACGCTGCCAAAAGATAATCGACTTCCAGCTTGTTTGGTGGTCCTATCAAAGTCAATTCCCTCAACATGAGAAGATGAAGTTAGCTGAATGTCCCAATAAACCCTTGCAGACAGTCAAGCTTTCACGATCCGACGACGAGATGCGGAGGTAAAGGTCATCGATTCAAGGTAAGCATGCGTCGCCGAATCACTTCCAACAACAGTACAGATTTCGTCCACCACGAAGACCTCTAGACAAGTATAATGTTAAATGAATTATATGTCTCGCAGGAGAGCAGACTGGAGGTGGAGATGACGTATGTTTAGATTTTTGCACATAGAAATATGTGCGATGATTTGGACATGTTCATAGCAATAGCAAGTATCGATACGTAGGCGAGAAAGATTCCGTGATTCAGTAGATGTGCGGAAGTCTGTCCAGCAACACTTCAATGTGGAAGTTTTGACTCCAGTCATTGACATAACCACCGATTCCCTACGTCTCCTCTTCGAAAGGAGGATCAAGAAGTCGACATTCGACCATTGAGTAATCCAGCTCTGAGCACTCCCTACGTTTCTGAGCGATGAGAAGGGTGAGGGCTGATTACCAGAGCGGGCAATTGGCACTTGGGGATATGTAGAAGAAATAGCCTGGCCCTCGACGGTCGAACTCGTAACACGATCTGAGCGTGGGAGGGGTGACAATATTGACTGAAATGATACCATTTCCAAATGAGAAGATCCTGGGATAGTCTAGCACGCCGTCAACGATGAGCAAGAATACTTGTTGAAGTTCTACTGGCAGCCGATAAATGAGAGGTTGACGGGAAGGACATGTGGACGAGGGATGAACAATGCATGGATCTTGCGCAAGAGCACTTTTTTGTTCTTCTGATAGGGTCCAGTCTGGGAGTGTACCAGGCTGCCATCAGCCGTTGTCAACGTTTACCACGACGACCACACACTTCTGACAACCAGAACAATTTGACCTTCGGCGAAAACTGCAACAACAACCAGTTAACATGGTTGTTGGTATTCCATTTTCTAAGAAAATGACATGGCGGGCAGGAAGGCGGGCGTCGGAGGTGATTCTAGAGGATGCAGGGCCAGCCACCTCACGATTGGTAATCAAATTTAATCAAAACATTGCTCAAATTCTAGCCGGGCGGCTGGCACACACAGACAAGAACCCCGGTCTATAAGTTTTACTTTCACTCGACTTCGCAAATTATACCAATACAATTGACCAGTAAATATATTCTTACACTTTCTTCGGATATTCAAAATCATAACCTATGAAATTTCACCACCCAAGTCTCAGGTGGCTCCCCACCACCCGGAATGAGTCTGCTCTTCGCAAATGCTTCATCTTTGATAAGCCCCGCGAACGCAACACGAGATCCAAGCCAATCAACACGGAGCAGTAACCTCTCCCGCTGCATGGACATATGATTTGGCACTAATGCGTTGGGTGCAAATCTCACCGTTGGCCTGGTGCGTGCCGCAGAATTCGAGCTCCCCTGCAATGCAGGTTGTATCATCGGGCGACGATCACGTGCTCTGATAAGACTCGCGCGCCTATCATGTCCAGCGGTGCCCCACTCCGTGTCTGTGAGTGGGCGCTGCAATGCAGCATGGAGGGTAGCGAGAACATCAAGACACGTCACGCCTTCTTCCCCGGCACTAGGGTCAGGACCGATGTCAAATGTCCAGGGAAAGTCTGGGCTGATAAGCCGTATCTGTCTAGGCCGTTCTGGGGTAAGTGGGACGAAGAGTAGCTCGTACCCGCAGCCTGCATATAAAGATGCCAATGGAAAGGCGAGGGATGTAGGCGGGAAGCGCAGGTCGTACATTATTGGCACGAATGACATCGAGAGAAATGGGTGGGGATAGGCTAATGAGAGAGGAGTATGAGGAACGATGGGGATCACAAATTGTGTCTGAGGCATACCATTTTGGGTTTCGTTAACGTTTGATGACACTGTTCGTGGAACAGAATGATCATCTAGAGGGGATATTTGAACACCTTGCAAGTTAGTAAAATCAAGATGCGTACATATTGGCCGCGAATCGGGGATGTTGCAGTCGACAGGACTTATTATATTTGCAGATGCTAGCCGAACAAATTAAGCTCGAATTCTAGGTGTGACTATGGAAGGCGAGTACCTTGTACCCCCAAATTCATGCGTGAGTGACGTTCATATTGGAGATGAGCGGGATAACTTGAAGACTCTAACAACAGCTGAGCATGAGAGCCATAGAAAATAATCACAGCTCACGGGTATGGGCAGCGTTTATCTGCGAACGACGCGAAGGGATATTGTTTGCTACAGTAATATGCCGTGCAGGTGATGTAACATGGGGAAGCTGCACTGGGGGATGGGGCCACCCTGCGTAGCGAGCATTGTGAACAGCTTGAGGCAAGATAGTGGGATTACGGGTAACCCATTGGGAGTGCCAAGAGGGATGTATTGTAGAAGTCATCAGGGAGATGACGATGGTGTATCAAGACTTGTGAGACTCGAGGCATTGCGGGGAGGGCCCCGTTATATAGTTTTCAGGCATAAGAGATTGCATGAGGGTAAATAGGTATTTCATATTCAATCTCCACGGTTCGAAGGACCCCGGCCAAAGCCCGGAACCAGGTTATGGTATACTACTTCAATAACCTGTGCAACACAGAAATTGCGTACATATAATTATAGCCTTGGTATCGTTACTAGACTGTAGACTCTGGAGGTAATCACAGCAAAATCATAGCGTCGCTCGCTCCTTTAAGCTTTAAGTTCGGAGTCCTTGCCAGAGCTAACGTTATAGTATCATGATTCGAGAAGGTACGAAGACCCCGGCTGAGACTTCAGATCTTCAGACCCGGACGTGAAACACAAAGATCTGGCTTCCCCGATGAAGTTGTCAAGTACGAGCGATTGCTACGCAAGACCCCGGACGTGATACACAAAGATCTGGCTTCCCCAGCGGAGTCCGGAACACTCGACACCTTGCTGTAAGCTTGCTCCTACGCTTCCGAATTCAATACACAATACAGCGACATACCTCATCCTTCGTGTCCGAAGCTTTGAGCGCGCCATGGAATATGTTTGATCCTTACCGGGTCACATTCTTACCCACTCGAACACAAATGTCCTCGCAAATAGTGTTTGGCTCCCAGGGCGATCACTTTCAATCCATTTGTAAGGACGAACGAATGCGACGTCAGATGCGTTACTATGAGAAGTTCATATTATGATTCTGGACCTTCAACGGCGAATATTACATAATATAGCTTTCGCAAAGATTCCAGATTCTATCCCACACGCATCATAACCACACCATCAGATGCATCATACCCGGCCCACTCAAACTCTCGCACCATCACTTTGGCACACGCTACTTATTCGAAGTGTAAAATTCACGCCCCAATACGCTATCGCAACTCGGAATGCACCCGTTGAGCTTAGGCCTAGCCTCGAATTTCCATATGGAACTTCCCGCTGTAAATACCATGCTACTATGTCATCTACTTACAGCCTCAATTGTATTAGCCGATCCGGGGTACCGAATTTAACTGAAAACATAACACAGTCTGTCGTTCCCGAGCCCATCATTCCAGTGAGGTCATTCACTCAGGCACCCATCAGCACTGCGCAGCAAATGCAGCTGAGTGCTAGACTGACGTGGCCGCTGGCAATGTGCTTGCCTCTGACAGACGGAAGTTCAAGTTGGTGTAGTCTCAACCAGATTATAAACGCTAATTACCTGCGGTCTACCCTACTGTAATAAGCTATGCAAATGGTAGCAAACACTTGCTTGCATCCAGTAGTCTCCCCTAGTTAGATCATATAGAAGGAAGACAACTGTTCCTTCTTGATTATGACCTGCACTACCACCCCCCGCAGGCCTCACTCAGCGTTGCCAGTGTGCACCTGACAAGTACTCAAGTCGCTAGGTCCTGTCAGTGTATCTACTCTTTGTACAATGAGTATTGGGCCAATGTCGGTCAAACATCTCCTGAAAACGACGCGACTTTCAATTCGCCAGTGCCCGTCCTACTTATTTCTATGTCGGCGTTAGCTCAGCGACCTTCATTGACAGCTCGGGACTTTGCAGAGATCCAATGGACAATATTCGATGGCCCGAGGACTTTAAGCGATCTAAGGGATCACATGTGGTGACCAGGTGGTGGCCCGGGAAATCTAATGCACCATATGGATATATGTCACTGGCATAGGCTGACCCATCGCGAAGATCATGCTATATCAGGACATTCAAAGTCATTCTCTGGGACTTTGTTTCACCGCCCGGAATGAGTTTGTTAATTAGGGACGTTGCAACATTGAGAGTCAAGAGGACTCGTTACATCTGCGAATGCCGATAGAATACGACAAATTTGAGTATTTGAACTTAAACGTAGAACCAAATAATAGGTGACTACTTTGCGCCCAAAAAATTGGGCGAGGGCGAGCTTCATACTGAGGGTGAACAGGACAATGTTCTAGTAGCAGTTGAACAAAGAGCTTTAGAACAAGAATCAGAGCTCGTGGGCATGGCTAGTGTTAGCCTCATGCAGACAATGTGTTGAAACATCAATGAAGCGAGGAAGCCATAGTGAAGAGTTGAAGCATCCTTCATAGCGAGTATTGCGCAAGACTGAATGCTTTAAGATAGTGCGATCAGAGGTAGGCCAATGTCATTGCCAGTGATGAGTTAGAGAAAACATGGGGAAGTGACATGGATGAGTGAAGAGGGCTCGGAATACTCAAGACAGCCAGATATCGTGGTGAGCAAGGATCGGGGTGAAGACATATGCGAAGGAAATTGTATAGTAGTACGCGACATGGCCTGTTGAAGTAAGTCTGTCCACAGGAAAATGAGATCCTGGACCCAACTTCGCGTATGAAGCCCTGAAACGCTCTGGCAGAACTCGGAAAGGACATCTAAGCGCGAAAATAAATCCTAATGGGTACGAGGTTGTGGATCTGTGAGACGTTCATCGGTCAGTACTATGTACCATGCCATTGATCTGGTCCTGAATTTACTTACTTGGGAATCGTCGACCGTGCAATGTCAGCAGGACCTTACATGAAGGGCAGTGAACAAGGAGCGAAAACGGGATCCCGGGAAAGTGCATCTACAACCCGACAAAGACGGGAAAATAGTTTGGCATAAGCTCCCTTCTGAGTTCCCACACAACTCGCATTGGGAGTGCCCCACGGCTTCCTAGACAATAATCATAGTCATGGTCCGGATCGTGGGACGAGCTTTTTACCAGAATCTAGACTCACTGATATGCCATAGGCCGACTACTGGCAGTGGGGTCATAATCAGCCCATATCCGGTAGAGCGTCCACCACAGCATTCATGGCGTCACAAAGGGACACAGTCCAATCACAGAGTGATGAAGGAGGGAGCATGTGTTTGGATTCAGAAGGTAGCTGTACTGTGTACAATGCGTCAAGGACTTCCCTCAGGAAATAAACATGTTCGATGCTGGCTGCCAGTGATAGTAAAATCAAGTTAGACCAAAGTTAGACAGACATGGTTGCTCGAGCCGGGACCAACATTTTTTCAATCTGGAGTTAAGTCGCAAAATGCCGCCTGTGTCAGTAGAAACCTTGTTGTAGCGGACGCTGCGGACCACGGCGTGATCTAGATACTAGAAGAACCGAGGGGAACGGAGTCGGTGTCGCGCGAATCCTAATCCCAATCAATTGAGACGGCAATTGAGATCCGAGCACGAATATAGGACGTGAGAGCATCAGGAACGACATGCAGGTGGGGCTGAGACAAACTCGCACGGTTCTGATTGACTAGTTGGTGTCGATGAGCCAGCGCTCAATATTATATTTTGCATACCATGATACGACGGCCGATGTCAGAATTCACGTGTTCCGCATTGCCATCATCACACTTTATGGTGCCCGCACAATGTCCACAGAAAGATCCTTCTCGTCATCAGGAGCTGTTGCACGACTTAGATTTCAATGCAGGCAGTTCGCAACGGTCACAAAATCTTGATAAAAATAGCCAATAGTAAGACGTTTGTACATTTTCTCTGGACCTTCAGAGTCATAATATTTGGAACTTCACCATCCACGTCTCAGGGTGCTCCCTACCACCCGGAACGAATCTCTTCCTCGCAAAAGCCTCATCCTTGACTAAGCCTATGAATGCAACGCTGGATCCAAGCCAGTCAACACGGAGTAGCAGTGGCTCCTGCTGCCGCGGCACAGCTTTCTCAAAGCTTACTGTGGGTCTAGCGGGTGCCGCAGGATTTGAGCTCCCGTGCAATACAGGTTGTATCCTTAGACGACGGTCGCGTGCTCTGATAAGACTCGCACGTTTATCATCTCCAGCAGCGCCCCACTCGGTGTCTGTGAGTGGGCGCTGCAATGCAGCGTGCAGAGTAGAGAGAACGTCGAGACACGTCACAACCTCTTCTCCGGCACTTGGGCCGATGTCAAACGCCCAGGGAAAGTATGGGCTGATGAGCCGTATTTGCTTGGGCCTCTCTAGCGTAAGTGGGACGCGGAGGAGTTCGTACCCACAGTCCGCAAATGGAGATGATGGTGGAAAACGGAGAGAGGTGGGCGGATGGCGCAGATCGTATATCAATGGTACAGATGGTGGCGCAAGAAAAGGATGCGGGAAGGCTGGTGGGATGAATAAGAATCAATCCATAACCACAAGTGCGTCTAAACCGTACCCTTCTGTGTGTCAAGGTTTGATGGCATCATTCGTCGTGTGAAATGGCGGTCTAGAAAAACGTACAATTGAACATCTTGCAAGTTGGTAAAACGAAAGAGAACACGTACGTATGAGCCCTGCGTTCTCTGTATCATGTTGAGCTGTGGTACGCGTCCCAGGAACACCTTGAAGAGACGGAGTATAAGTACCGCCTTTATCACCCAGACTAGGTCATATAATGATCTGAACCCACCGTTCCATGTCCATGAATGAGAGACGTTGCGGGGTTGAGAGTCAGAAAGACCCACAGATGCTAACAAAGCAAATTAAGCTTGAAATTAGAACCACGGAAAAGGAAATCACCTTGCGCTCCGGAATTCGTGTAAGGGTAGATTGTATAGGGATGAGGTTCTAGTAACAAATGAGCATGGCGCCGAATAGATTTAGAACTGCAACTACCATTGGTGGTGGTAACGTCATGGAGATGACGCGAGGAGGTATCAACAGTAAATGCGACACGGGGAAGTTGTATTGGGGGTTGGACCCATCCTGAATATCGAGCATTGTGCAAGGCTGGGGGCGAGGTGGTGGATCTGAGAGTAACATACTGCGAAGGGGGGAAAGCTGTAGAACACATGGGGAGAAGGTGATAGTGTATGGAGACTTGGGATGCTCAAGGCATTGTAGTGAGGAAGGATTATATACGCTTGGATGACCCCGCATTACTTGGCTAAAAATACATTAGAAACTTCTGTGACAGAGCAATAGGTTACCATTTCACTTTTGCCACAGGGATATCGGGGTTACGAGCACGCCCAGATGTCACGATAAGAGTGTCCAAACTTGGCATGAGTTCCAAATCAGTACGGCACACAGGAATATCACATAGTAGAGCATTGCCTCTCTTAACATTTGAGTGTAAAAAAATGCACGTATTGTTCAATTACACGGGGGTGCGATAAGGTTGACCTGCATACTGTGCTAGATCTATGATCCATGTCAGTACCGATAACACGAATTGCACAAAGAGCCTTACTTGCGTTAGACCCGGCGAATATGCATACGATATACCTGTCGTTGCCTGGGTTCTGACTTTCCTTTCTTCCTCAGCCAAGCGCCAATGGAGTCCTGAAGATGAGAGAACCTTCTAAGACTAGCTGGGCGACACAGCAGAACTGCGGGTAAGCTGCCTTCTCTCTAATTTGGCAAGCACAGACTAGAATAGAGGATCACAATGGAGATCCCGAAAAACGGTGAGAAACGGAGCTATAGCTGACAGCCGGCATCATATATGATGGCCGCGAAATCTTTTGAACTGCACGCTCCTAAAGGTCGCAGTAAGGACCTGTCACATTTGCGTGGATATTGCGTGGATAGTGTGGATGACCGAATATGCCGCGTCGTCGTCGTCGTCGTCGCAGTCACCTAAACTTTTGGACCGCACTCCTCCGGCACATGGAAAGATGCAACTCTCAGCGCCATTAAAAGACAGTCGGCTTCCAGCTTGTTTGGTGGTCCTCCTAAAGTCAATTTCCGCAACATGAGAAGATGAAGTCGGCTGAAGGTCCCAATAAACCTCACAGAAAGTCGAGATTCAACAACGAGATACTGATTGGAGGTTCATCGATTCAAGGCAAGCGTGTGTGTTGCCGAATCACTTGCAACAACGGCACATATTTCATCCACCACGAAGATCTCCAGACAAGTAAAATTCATTTTGATGGAACAGACGTCTCACAGGAAAGTAGCCTGGAAGTGGAGATGATGTAGATTTAGATTTTTGCACATAGAAATATGTGCGATGATTCGACGATCCACCATCGAGTAGTCCAACTCTGAGCGATCCCTGTGTTTCTGGGCAATGAGAAGGGCGAGGGCTATTTACCAGAGTGGGCAAGCGATCACTTGAGGATATGTGGAAGAAATGGCCTGAATGGTCGAATTCGTCCGAAGAACACGACCTGGATGCGTGACAAACCCGTGCAAGAACCCGCCAAAGGTGGTACACCTCGGTTAATAGCAGGGGATGGGTGACAACATTAATGATTGAAATGATACCACCTCCAATTGAGAATATGCTGGGACAGTCTAGCACGTCGCCAACGATGAGCAAGAATACTTGTTGAAGTTCTACTGGCACCCGGTGGATGAGTTCTTTCGTATTGACGAGAGGGACGTGTGAACGAGGAACGAACAATACACGGATCTTGCACAAGACACCCCTCGTTTGGAGACTCGCCGGGAGTCGGAACTTGACGTTGTGCTTCGGGAATGTCCGCCTGTGCTATTTTTTTCTTCTTTCCACATAAGGACGGAGCGTTTGACCCTGCGGAATCAATTCGCGGCAAGCGTGCTCCACTCGAACCTCTGAGTTAGGCGCGTACCTTCTCCTTGAACTCAGAATTTCTTTCTGACAGATTTGTGCCTCTTCCTTTAGATAGCAGCATGTATATACTTTTAATATAAAAACCGTCGGCAGGGACTGTCACGGGCATAGGATATGCTTCTCGGCAAGACAAGACTGGTCAAAATCATAGACACTCGTACACTTTCTTCGGACATTCAAATCATAACCTCTGAAACCTCACCACCCAAGTCTCGGGTGGCTCCCCACCACCCGGAATGAGTCTGCTCCTTGCAAATGCTTCATCCTTGATAAGCTCTGAAAACGCAACACGAGATCCAAGCCAGTCGACACGGAGCAGTAACCTTTCTCGCTGCACAGGATTTGGCGCTGATGCACCGGGTGCAGATCTCGCTGTTGGTCTGGTACGTACTATCCCTTCCACTGCAATCGGCACCCCACAGAAGTCGGCAGTCACGCTTTTTCGCAGGGTTTGGTGTGACGGAATGTGACTACTTGTAACAAAAGCGTAACGTTTTCCTGCCAAAATGTGTGACCTGCCGACTTCCCTGGAGTGCCGATTGCACCGGAAGGGATAGTACTGGGGCAGGTTGTATCATTGGGCGACGATCACGTGCTCTGATAAGACTCGCGCGTTTATCACGTCCAGCGGTGCCCCACTCCGTGTCCGTGAGTGGGCGCTGCAATGCAGCATGGAGGGCAGCAAGAATGTCAAGGCACGTCACGCCTTCTTCCACGGCACTAGGGTCAGGACCAATGTCAAATGTCCAGGGAAAATCTGGGCTGATGAGCCGTATCTGTCTAGGCCGTTCTGGGGTGAGTGGGACGAATACTAGCAGCTCGTACCCATAGCCTGCATATGGAGATAACAATGGAAAAGCGAGAGATGCAGGCGGGAAGCGCAGGTCGTACATTACTAGTGGCATGAATGACGTCGAGAGAAGCGGGTGGGGATATGCTAATAAGAGGTATGAGGAACGATCGGGATCACAAGTTGTATCTGACGCATACCATTTTGGGTTTCATTGACGTTTGATGACACTGTTCGTGGCACAGAATGATCATCTGGAAGAGATATTTGAACACCTTGCAAGTTAGTAAAACCAAGACACGTACATATGAGCCGCATGTTCTCTTCATCGTGTCGAAGTCCTGGCGTGCATATCAACAGCACCTTGGATAAATAGAGCGCTCGCGCCACCTTTATATATCAGGCGAGTCAGATCATATGGTGATCATATTTAACGACAAAGAACCCACTATCCCATGGCTGCAAACTGGGGATGTTGTGGTCGACAGGACTTATTGTATCTGGGGATGCTAGCCGAACAAATTGAGCTTGGATTCCAAGTGTGACTATGAGAAAGGTGAGTACCTTGTACCGCCAAATTCATGCGTGAAGGGGGTTCATATTGAGGATAAACAGAATAACTTGAAGACTCTAACAACAGCTGAGCAGAGCAGATAGCCATGGAAAATAATCACAGCTCACGGGTATGGGCAGCGTTAACCTGCGGACGATGCGAGGGGACATTGTTTACTACAGAAACCTCATGCCGTGCAGTTGACTGAGGTGAAGTAGCATAGGGAAGCTGCACTGGTGGCTGGGGCCACCCTGCATAGCGAGCATTGTGAAAAGCTGGAGGCAAGCCTGAGATAACGGGATCACAGGTAACCCACTGGGAGGGCCAAGGGGGACAGGTTGTAGAAAGCATAAGGGGGATGAAGAGGCATTGTGATTGAGAGGATCGTCCGCGTTATATAGTTTCGAGTTGAGAGAGTTCCGTTTGAACTTGGGATTCCGTCCGTTTCTTACAAAGTCCTCAAATAGCATAGCGCATTTTCCCGTCTTAGCGCAGTGCCACTATGCATGCCAACAAAGATGATGCCGATCTGTCAAAAGTGTCAGAGAAGAGTTGGTGCAATGATCCATCACGTGAGTTGCACGCGAGATCGTATTGTAAAGTAACCCAAAAGTAAAAATCTAGTAATTGAAAACGGTAGCAATTGCAGAAATCCAAAGCACTGGCCAATTGCCTGCATGTCAGAGTAAGGTCAGAAGTTCGCAACACAGATCCTAGGACGAACTTTAAGCATAAATTTTACAGCTGTTTGCAGAATACTGTAGAAAAGACACGCGTTGTTTGAACTTCAATTGAAGTCCGATCATCGCAATCGACCTAATCCGGAGTATGTTTTTAGTTCTATTACATAATAACTCTACATGCGATAACCCCTGCCAGTGCGACGTCGGGCATGCCAGTCCCAAGATCTCGGTAAACAACCTTAATAAAAGGTGTGCACGTGTCATCCGAACGTAATGTCACAGTCTCCAGAACTTTACCGACCACGTCTCAGGTGGTTGCCCGCCGCCCGGAATGAGTCTACCCCTCGCAAACGCAACATCCTTGACAAGCCCCAGGAATCCAGTTGACACAGACTCGGAGTAGCAGCGGCTCTCTGCATAGGCCCATGATGTGGTGTCTCAGCGTTAAATGAAAAGTTCACCACATAAATAGATACCTATTTATTTTGTGTAGCAGAATTCGAGCTCCCCTTTAACACAGGTTGTTTCCTTAGGCTATTGCATGCTCCAATAAGACTAGCACATTGATCATCTCCAAAAGTGCCCTAATCTGTGTCCATGTGTGGGAACTGTGATGTACATTTACTCCGAACCTTCAGTGTCATAATTTCCGGAACTTCACCACCCACGTCTCAAGGCGCTCCCTACCACCCGGAATAAGTCTTCTCCTCGCAAAAGCCTCATCCTTGACAAGCCCCATGAATGCAACGCTGGATCCAAGCCAGTCGACACGGAGTAGCAGTGATTCTCGCTGCGCTGTGGGTCTAGTGTGTGGTGCAGGATTTGAGCTCCCGTATAACGCAAGCTGTATCCACAGACGACGGTCGCGTGCTCTGATGAGACTTGTACGTTTATCGTCTCCAGCGGTTCCCCACTCGGTGTCTGTAAGCGGGCACTGCAACGCAGCGTGCAGAGTAGAGAGAACGTCGAGACACGTCACAGCCTCTTCTCCGGCACTTGGGCCAATGTCAAACGCCCAAGGAAAGTATGGGCTGATGAGCCGTATCTGCCTAGGCCTCTCTGACGTAAGTGAGACGCGAAGGAACTCGTACCCGCAGCCCGCAAATGGAGGTGGCGATAGAAAACGGAGAGAGGTGGGCGCATAGCGCAGGTCGTATATCAATGGCGCGGATGGTGGCGCAAGAAACGGATGGGGGCAGGCTGATGGGAGGTATAAGAATGGATCTATAACTATAAGTGCGCTTAAGGCGTACCCTTTTGGATGTTGAGGTTTGAAGGCATCGTTTGTCGTGTAGAATAGTCATCTAGGAAAACATGTGATTGAACATCTTGCAAGTTAGTAAAACGAAGGGGAATACGTACATATGAGCCCAGTGTTATCTATATTATGTTGAGCTGGGGTACGCATCTCAGAAACACCTTGGAGAGACGGAGTATAAGCATCGCCTTTATCACCCAAATTAGGTCGTATACAAATGACGACAGAGAAGACAGAGAACCCACCGTTCCAGGACCATGAATGAGAAATGTTGCGGGGTTGAGAGTCAACATAATCCATTGTATCAGCGGATGCTAACAAAGCAACTTAAGCTTGAAAACATAACCATAGAAAAGGAAATCACCTTGCGTTCTGGAATTTGTGCAGGGGTGAGTTGCGTAAGGATGAGATTCTAGTAACAAGTAAGCATAGAGTCCGAATAGATTTAGAATTTGAACTACGGCTATTGGTGGTAGTAACCTCATAGGGATGAAGCGAGGGTAAAAGCAACACGGGGAAGTTGTATTGGGGGACGGACCCATCCTGCGTAGCGAGCATTATGCAAGGCTGGAGGCGAGATGGTGGGTCTAACGGTAACATACTGGTACTGTGAAGGGGGACGAGCTGTAGAAAACATGGGGAGGATGTGATAGTGTATGGAGACTTGGGATGCTCAAGGTATTGTGACGAGGAAGGATTGGGGGTGATCTTATGGACGAAAGGGAAATAGTTCCACAAGTGCTATTTGCGTATCAGTACAGCCACACACTCGCCCCCGTTTGGAATGGGCGCTTGATAATAAAAGAGCTTGTCATGAGTTCCAAATCACAAAGACTTACGGGCATTGCCTGGGAAATTTTCGCCAGGTGATTGACCAGAAAGGAATCTTTTTGCGATTATTGGTTTTGCACACCGCTGTAACATTTGAGTGCAAAAAATGTATGTCCAATTACACTGGGGTGCGACAAAATTGACCTGCATACTGTGCTGCAAGATCTATAACCCATGTCAGTACCGACAACATAGATTGCGGAAAAAACTTGCCTGCATTAGACCTGGCGAGTGGAGTCATAATAGGCGTGCAATGCATCTGACTTTCCTTACCTCAACCGAGCGCCAATGGAGTTTTGATGATGAGATATCCTTCTGGACTGGCTGTACGACATAGCAGAACTGCGGAAATGACACATTGCAACTGGAAGGGGCACTGCAACTTGAAGGGGCATTGCAGTTGAAGGGGTCGCCTTCTTTCTTTGACAAACACCAGATATGATGAAGGAACCATCCCGAAAAAAAGGGTGAGAAACGGAGCTCCTGGTAGCCGATATATAGCCGGCATCCTATATGACGGCCGTACACTCTTTTGAATCGCACGCTCCTAAAGGTCGCATCAATCAACGACCTGCCAGATTTGCGTGGCCCATAGTGTGGATGACCGAATACATGCTGCATCGTTGTCGCAGTTACCTGAACTTTCGAATTGCACTCTTCCAAGGCCCTGCATGACATGCAAGTTCCGGAAGTTGCACTTGCTGAAGCATGTTTGTCTTGTGCTCTGCGGGAGCTAGAACACCAAAGTCTCGAGCTAAAGCGGCAGGCCCTAGTAAACGCGCTCATAGTATTAGTATCACGTCTCCATTTTGGAGATCCTGATGAGTCAAGCAACAAAACCGGCAATTAGCGCACGTCCCACGACGTCCCAGTAGTAGCGCTGGTAAGGCACTGCGGGTGGGGCTGAAACGTCCGAACTCTTCCTTATGCTATCTTCTGTTACCATTTCCAGGAACATCCGGATCTTGATATATGCAACTAACCATAGGAAAACCTCCGCCGTACCGGCCGCGTGCACAGTGGCCGTCTTGACTTTCCATCTAATTCATCCACAATCTCGACAGGAAACGTTGATCTACATAGAAGTAAGACAATCGTTTCATCACGTACATGTCTGATATGCCATGTGCTGCACATCTTTCTCAGCCGTCTCTCTCCCTTTCCCATTTTCCAACTTCCTCCGATGCCTCTACTCCCATGGGCTGTTCCTGTTCAGTACGAGAAAATAAACAAGGTAGAGTGAAGGTATGGATTCAAGACGTAGTTGTGGCGAGTACTTGCGGCATTCGGAAGTAGGTGAAGTAGCGCCTAGTATCTGATTTCCGGTTTAAAAAAATAGGAAGGTCACTCAAGGGTTGCCTGGACCTGTGACAGTGCTGTAATCCCACGACCGTCATCGTGGATGTACGCGGGATGCTCTTCTTCAGTACTAGTGCGCGCAGTGAAGCTCAAAGTTATAAGCGAACGCCAAAGTTGAACACGAGTTAAAATTGGATGCTGAAGTAAGAGAGTCCTGGTCTCGGAAACCTTGCCATATGAGGAGCAATAGCCCCTGTGACATGCAGAACCAATTTCATATCTCGAAACCTCAAAAACCGACACATAAAAGGTATGTACATTTCGTCCAGAGATGATTATTATGATAGTCTCTTAAATCTCACAACCCACGTCTCAGGCGGCTCTCCCGCACCTGGAATGAGTCTCCTCCTCGCAAACGCTTCATCCTTGACGAGCCCCCCAAACGCAACACGAGACCCAAGCCAGTCCACACGGAGTATTAGAGGCTCTTGTCGCGCAGGTTGTGCATCTGCTTTTGATACAGATCGGAGCCACAAAGCAGGTTTCATGTTTAGCCGACGATCGCGCGCTCTGACGAGGCTCGCTCGTTTGTCCTGCGCAGCGGCTCCCCACTCTGTATCTGAGAGTGGACGTTGCAATGCAGCGTGCAGCGCATTGAGGACATCAAGACAAGTCACACCCTGTTCTGCGGCACTGGGTTCAGGGCCGATGTTGAATGCCCAGGGAAAGTCTTGGCTGATCAGTCGTATTCGGTTGTGCCGTGCTCGCGTGAGTGGCACTCGAAGGAACTCAGATCCCCATCCTGCATATGAAGATGATGGTGTAAAATAGAGAGAGATGGGTGGGTATCGCAGATCATATACCAGTTGCGCGCATGGTGCTGCGAGGAGGTAGGCTGATGGAAGGCATCAAGATCAATCCAGATTACAAAGTGGGTCTGGACCGCACCGATTTGTGTGTCCTTATCAATCAGTGGGATTGAATTCTTTGTTCGTCGTGCAGGGCCATCTAGGAAAGTACGCAATTCAACATCTTAGCAGTCGTAACTAAACGAACGGGGACGTTTACGTTTAATCGCTGCAGTACGCGTCTCAAAAACACCTTGGAGAGATGGATCCTGGTGAGCGCCACCTTTATCATCGAATCAGATTGTATGATAACCGGAATCAACCACAGTAGCCTACCGTTCCACGTGCACGAGTTAGAAACATCGAGATGTTGGTATTTAACTGGCCATATGATACCTACAGAAAAAATGGGTTTAGGGTAAACCGATGGGGGGAAAAAATACCTTGCGCCCCAGAATTCGTGCGTGGGTGAGTGTCATGTTGGAAATGAACCGAGTAAGGTTCTGATAACGGTTGAGACAGATAGCCACATGTAGCACATGAATAGTTGCTTACGGGTATGAATGGCGTTACCGTCAACGGGACGACGGTTTGACGGGGTGTTGAGGCCAAATGTGACGTGCCGTTCAGCGGGCTTCTTGAACGAAGGCGGGGCGACATTGGGAAGCTGTATTGGAGGGTTGGGCCAACCCTTGTAGCGAGCATTGTGCAAAGCTGGAGGGAAGGTGTTGGGATCAGGGATATCCCATCGAGGACGAGTTGCAAAATACATGGGGGATGCGGTGGTAGTGTGCGGTGACTCTGGAAGCTGGAGGAGGAGGCATCGTGGTGAAGAAGAGATTATATACCATCAGACAATAGTATGGCAAAGCCCTGCCCGCTTGACTTCAATTGAGTGCAGATATTGGAGGCAACATCCAATCAAACCATGTGAAATCAAGGTGGCCTGCCGTGCTGTGAAAGAAGTTACCCTCCATCATTTTTAACAATATAAATATGGAAAAAGCCTGCCTCTACTTGAACCCAGCGAGTGTAGGTCCTACTGCCAGGTTGAGCACTGCCACACTGCCACCCAGATAAACGACACTTTCCTTATATATTCAGCGGTACATGAAACTCTCTGCAAGTGACCAAAACGCGATGAACACACCACCAGCGTTTTCATTTCTGGTATGTCTTCGCCTTCTGCTCGCAGTTCTACCTCTTCCGGGTCAAAATCTCCTTAAACATGACCATCAACTTAGCTCCCCATTGACCTCCAACCTTCGTTGTATGTGCCAAAGCACTGCCAGCCGATTCTATTGCTAATACATGTCAATGCCAGTGAAAGAAGGTCTCTGGCTTCTCGATAACAATATCGATCCATATACAGGAGGATCTTTTCACCATGTATGACATTTCAGTGGACCAAATGTCATGGGCTGACCATCTGCGCCATAGTCCCCTCTCCTACTCTCCGTATTTTCAACCATAGTACCTCCACTCCCAATTATATGGGCTATATCTGATGCTGTGGGAGCATGGGCGCTTCTCCGCATATGGCGCGCACGCCAGGGTTTATTATCTCAAAAGGGTACGAGGTCCAATGTAGAAAACCTCATCACAAGCGTGTACGATCCATTACCATATTTCGAGTACGCACCTAACGCACCGCACAGCTACTTGCTGAACCCCTACCTCCTCCTTCCATCACTTGCCCTATCCACATCCACATTCGAAAATACCCTGATCCTCCTTGCTCTCATGTTTGCATCTCAAGGTACGTCCCAACGCGTCCGTCCAAGTTGGCTCACACGTATTCCTCAATTCCAGGCAAAGTATCTTCTGCTCTCCTCGCTATCGCATTCGCAGTTCACCTTACCCCCTCCTCTATTCTTCTACTTCTTCCAATCTTCATGGTCCTCGTCTCCTCTCCTGTGTCTCACCTCGCTTCACCGCGTCCTTTTCATGGCAACCTCAAGCGCATACCATTCCTCTTTGGTGAGTTCACACTATACTGGCTCGTCCTTGTAGGCGCGGCGTGCATTATCACAGGAGGAAGCTGGAGTTGGGTCAGGGCGTCGTGGGGCGCAACGTAAGTCGACTTCAATTCTTGACAGATGGTTCATAAATACAGCATCCCAGCCTCACGCTACCAGACCTCACGCCCAACCCTGGTCCTTGGTGGTACTTCTTCACTGAGATGTTCGATCATTTCAGACCATTCTTCCTCATGGTCTTTTCTGTGCGTTCTCAGTCTCTTCGTACACGCATGCCATCTTACTGCATAGTTAGGTCCACCTTGTCATATACATATTACCCTATCTGCATAAAATTTCAGTAAGATAATCTTCATAATATATACTTGCTAGTTTTCATGGTTTCTGATACACTCCATCTGTAGACATGATCCGCTCTATGCTGCGTTCCTCCTCACAGGCGTCCTGGGGACGTTCAAAGCGTACTTGACTCTCGCAGACCCAGGCTTGTTCCTAAGCATGATATCCATTTTCCCCGAAGTACATGGCTGTAAGTCCCCTTCTCTTCTACAGCCCTACCCCATCTCGTACTAACCTCACTCGCATTCTTCCAGACCTCCGACATCCCATCATCACTACACTTCTCCACCTACACGCTGCGCTCCTCCTCCCGCTCCAACATGTACTCTGGGTGAGCGAGGGCCGTGGGAACGCGAATTTTTATTATGCTGCGAGTCTTGTCATGGGTATGGCGGGTGGTGCGGGGCTTGTGGATGCATGCTGGGCGGGGATGCGGATTGCTGTGGGGATGCAAAAGAGGCTGAGGAAAATGTAGATGGCGAGAAGGGCAAGGGTAAGGGCAAGGTGGTGTGGTGGGAAGTGGTACAACAGTGAGGAGTGAAGGATTATTCGAGGCTGGTTGTCGTTTTGCGTACATATTTTGAAAGTACCAGATCTGTATACCCAGATCCGAGTCGACAGTAACTGTTTGCCATAATTTGGGTCACTCTCCTACTCGGCCGAATAACTTCTTTTTGTGCACAGTAACGTCACCCAATTGCCTACAGGCTCACCGTGAAGGACTTCACTCAGTCGGCTCGAAGCTTTACTCATGGGAGATCTGTACAGTGTCGCATACACTTTAGCGCTAGGCAGTGGCCGAGGTGGGAATTTATGTGTTCAGCTTCAGAGGTGAGTGTACTTATCATTTATAATTAGTCGTTTCCGGAGACACAAGAATGTTTGAGATTTTTTTGGATTACAGTGCTTCTGATTCAAAATTCCAAAGCGCCCTCGTGTTTCATTCGTGTGCAGTGGTTATTTCTCGGATCAACTGTTACATCTGGTTGGCAGGGCTCAACTTAGTCTCCCATGTACAGACCAATAGAAGGCAGACGGTCGTCCCTTCTGTCAAGCGCATATCGGAGTCCTGAAGTACTGCTCACTACTTGTACAACGTCTCCTTCATATGTTCCACATGAGCGATGCAAGTCGCCTCTCTCCTAATGCGAAGGATTGATGGTCATAGCACGTTTCGTGGTATGACAACGATGAAACAAGACTTCGCTTCGGTCTGTCAGCGCGACAGAACTTGATCGGTGAGGGATACACTCTTTTGATCAAGACAATAAAGGTCATTCGCGATGTCTATGATGCCGGTGTTAATACAGACGCAGAATGCAGATGCTGATATCTTAACTTTATGATGAGCGTTCCCACTCCGAGCAACAACATCAAACATTTTGATCAACCATCCACAGACCCCCCTCACCCCAGATCTCCGCCCTCTTTAAATGCGGCCGTATTCCCAATCCTCCAGCAAGCAGTACATCTGCGTTTGAAGATCTGAAAGCCTGATCTCCCAGCTGATATTAAAACCTTGGTGTCGAAGGTGCCTGAGACTCTCCCACACCCAGCTTTGGCAGTTCCATCTGGGGTCGTGACGCGCGATAGGAATGCTTGCTAGGTGTCGCTCCATTAGGGTTAGCTGATGGGCAGCTACTTTGCCAACGGCGAAGCTTCCGCGCCATGCATCTGGGTTTGGGTATGGTTGGTTGCGTCTGAAATCTATGGTGTAGGTGTCCATGTTTCCTAGTATGTGGTATGTGTTCCCGATACCGGGACCGGTTGGGATATAGATCACCCAGTGAAGTGGGTATGGCTGTAGGGGCTCTTTCTGCCCTTGCCAGAATTGAACGACTTCGACGTTAAAATACATGACTGGGGCAGGCATATTACAATGTGGCTGCGGGATTCGGTAAGTTGCAGTTCGAACGACGTTGGATAGTGCTCACCGAGATTGACTGAGCAAGGGCGGAGGAATGTGGGGTTTCAGTTCGCCGATGACCCAGATTTATACCCAAGCCCTGGTAATTTTGTTTGGCGAGTGGCTCTGAAGTGTGGGTGCAACATGTCAGAATGTGAATATGTTGTGCGCTATGGGTGAACTACCAATTGCTGCTCCCGGCATACAATTAATAGCCCAATCAAATGAACTTGTCAGTGTTGCTTCTTTTAAATGATTCCCGTTATCGCACAGCCGGCGGTGTTCTGGGCCTGTAAGATTAAAGAAGCGCACTGAACTCGGGAGGAACATCTGCAGGTCTTCAGTAAATGACATGTTGTCACATTTCTCGTCGATGAATCGATGACGGACCGGTACAGTCAGGCCGCCGTTTGGAGTTGAGTTGAAACCATGACCAGTACTTGCTTGGACTACGTCACCAGATTGGGCGTAGCTTGCCGTGTCTGCCGCGTGGCGGGTCCTGTCAATCGGATCTCATTATAAACCTAGTTCCAGCTCAATCACAAATACATTCTATACTAGTACTAGGTTCCTGTCGACGTCCCGACGGTCTTGTACATGATTACATTGAAATATGACGCAGCGCTGGTTGAGTATATTATTAATTTATCGCTCCCTGGACCCTCTCACCTTTATATATGCACATCGTGACGTGTGACATCCTGTACAATAAGCACTTCCACCTCATCACCTTCATGTCAGAGAGTGATAAAAGGTTTGCCTGGATTTTTAGATTAGATCGTCCACACCGCACAACGAAACAAGTCGAACAAATGCACTAACCAGAACAGACACGGTAAGAAGTTATTAGTGCATAAATTTCAGGTACAAGACATCCATCAGAATAACATCTCAACGGAGCGCAAGACCATGCAAACGACCAGGATGCTGAAATCATCGACGCGGTCGTGATGCCATAATTGACTCGGAGGCTTGACGCGACATGGACATGGATGGGATCTGTAGTACATGGGCGGACGTGACACGGTGCTCCGAAGCAGCACACTGCTGATCGAGAGCTCTGAGCCAATTTCCGTGGCATCAGACCTTCCATGACTGGCCAAAAGCAGTCAGACTGCAAGTTGATAACACCTATTTCCGCAGATAATTTATCTCGAACCCTATTCAGACAAGTAGAAGGTAAAGTACAATCAGATATTCTGGTGTTCCCCATGAGGCCTAGAGTGACGCGCAGCCACCATCCGAAACAAGAGAGTACGGAAGGGGTTTGTATCAGGCTGAATGTATGAATCGTTATTTTAGCCAGGAGGATGTTTCATTCTCCCTGCATACAATCTGCAAAGTCTGCATAGGATAATGCAGCGGGGTTTCTCGGTCTGTTTCAACTGTCCCAGGAACAGCCGAAAGGAATTTTTGAGTATCTTTATTGATTGCGATGCGAATAAACACCATGTAGAAGGCAATCGAGATGATCGGATTGATCTAGTTGACTGAAGCTCAATGATTTTTATATCGAGTGTTGATAGTGGAATTACCAAGTCTCCTATGACATATGTGCCATTGTTCGAAAGGGCAAAACATATTATCGCGGAGAAGGTGGTCGCAGAGTATAAAACAGCAGCATCCACAAGCACGCGCACAATAGGCCTTATACCCCTCCTGGTACGAATTGTAGAGACACTGCGTTCGATCGTCCATATGCGGTATGCCAGCAATCCTACACATATTTGAGTTCACGAGTGTCTCGAAATTGCGCTTATGCAGAAATGTAATTACCTGAACTAACCAAATTGGTTGCAAAAGTAAAGACAATGAACACCGCCACCCAACGTCCAGTCTGGTTAGTGAAGACACTTTCGGCATCACTAGCCAGTGAAAGATCATAGACCATATAACTCCCACACACTTCGAAACAAATTGAACGTCAGAGCACACACTTTCTGAGTATAATGGCAACCAAACCTGCAATTGCACACCACATCATGCATGGTAGGATGGCAACCCAGACAGATTGCCAAACGACGTAACACCGATAGACCTTTTTGTCAGAAAGGAAATTTCTATAAGTTATGAGGGTTTCAAGTTGGCAAGTGAAGTTTTGACCCTACCACTACCTCCGTCGGCAAGCAGAGTTTGCATGAGAATCACCGCAGTCTTGACCACATACGTCTCTTGGGTATAGTCTGCGAAGAATGCCGCTGGACCGCCTGGGAAAGTGTTACGATACTTCACCAAGCCATCCTCGACCCGAATAATGTCTATGACCATGTGCTTGGGAGTCTTCAGTAGATGGTATCAGATTCAAGTGACGAAAACCTAACCATAGTACTCAGTAAAAACAGAAGGACAGCAACCACAGCGATTGGCCGATTGACGTCCCTTATGCGTTTTTTATAGGTGAATGTCCAGATTGTACCCATAAACATGAGAACTGAAAAGCCTGAAAAATGTCAGTTTGATGGGCATGAAACGGATACACTTATTGCAACACTCGCCATATAAGATCCCTTCCAAAACTGTTGACATGATGGCAGCGGCATCCAGCGGCATGCCAGTGTCTGTTGAAGCCATGGCGAAAATGATACCTTCAAGTTGGGTATGTAGTAAGACGGTGCGGGTACTAGCCACCTACATTATATAATGGCTATAGATAACTTTAGCATCAGCCTCCTCGGAACCACATAGATGCGCAGTGATGTTGATCGAGAATGACGGCATGATACGCCCAGTCGTGGAAATCAGAAGTCGCTATAGTGTGTCACTATGATTCGTTCTTATCTCCCACAAGCTCAAACCCAAGTAAGCGAAAGTCCTTGGAAGATGCAAAACTGGAACAAGCCGGGTGAATTGTCAAGGTGTGTTTGGCTACCTGCGTTGGTCAGCGGTTAGTATAGACCAAGGTTTTCGATGACTTGATCGGGCAGAAAAGGGACCGAATAACAGTACTTACGAACTCGCCGCCTCAGAATGATAGGATTGTGCTGATATCATGGTCATATCTTTACGGTCTTTGCGCCTGGCCATGAACATATTTTGTTTGATTTCTGCAGAGAATGCTGCCGGGCCACCTTGAAATGTGTCGTGAGACTTCACCAGCCCATCTTCGACACGAATAATTGATTATGTGTTCGGAGCCTTTAGTAGATTGTATCGGATTCGAGCAGCAAAAAGCTGACCGTACATACGAGGGGAAAGTGTATGACGAAACATGTCCAACATATGGTCTACGACCCAAAGGATCGATTCTGACGCAAAAAAAAATCTAATCGTAATATTGCTCAGTAAAGAAACTGCAGCGACTGCCGATTGACGTCCCTCGTGTGTTTTTTGTAGGTGAGTGCCCAGATAGTACATATAAACATGAGACCTGAAAAACCTGAAAGATGCTAGTTTGGTGGGTATGAGACGCATCACTTACCGTATGATATGTCTTCCAAAGCTGTTGACATGATGGCAGCGGCATGCTAGCCTGCCTGTTGAACCCATAACAAAAATGGTTGGTTGCACGTACAGAAAATTAGCTAGTGTCCTAAGTGGTGTCGGACCACGGTCGCCGTTCGAGTCAATATAAACCGCACAGAATTTTTAAAAGTACTACAAGGTGGTTCATCCTCGCTGCATGAGTCTATATATATACGAGGATAAGATTTCAGCTGCAATAAATTTAGAAACATTTGTTTTGTCAGTGCCGGCCGCGGCAGGCGCGGCACGACCGCGTCATTTTCACCCCGCCTTCTGGTAGAGCGTGTGCCTTAAGTATCTTTGAGCGTACATCCAACTCTACATAATTTCTATGGTACATACACAAACCATCCCTTCATAGCACAGCTATTACTGTTAACCGCACCAAAAAATCCAGCGGATATATCCTCCATGAAAACGACCTCAAAACGCAGTCGTCGAGTCCACCTCGATCGTAGGCACGATAGAAGCGATGAACTTTAAGAACACCACAAGGTAAAAGTCCACGCGCATGCCCTCCACTTCCTCTTCCTCCACTGGGCTCTTGACGCCCTCCTCCTTTGCGCCCTTGCGTCCGAAACCCCATTTCTTCTTCCCGTCCTTGTCTTGGTGCTTGCCAGAATTCTTCCGTGCAGCTAGCTGCTCTTCTACCACACCTGCATTCATGCGCTCGATGACTTTCTTCATCACACTTGCGTGTTTGCAGGGATGTACGGAAGCCGCTTGCAGCGTTGAGGAGTGTGGGAAGGCTTCGATGGTAACGGTCTTGAGAGCATGGTCTGCTGAGATATCTTGGAAGATCTGCGATGGTGTTAGAGGTGTGCGATTCTGAATCACAAGATATAAGCGGAGAACATGTTTACGAAGCGATGGACACAAACCTCGTCATAGCCGAGCAGCCAAATCCGGGGAGTTTGGTAGTACTTGTCGTATGTGATCATCACGTCATATGTTCGTACTTGTAGGAGATTGCCATTTGCGACCCCAATCTGTCTGCGCATCTTGTCTAGGATCGGGCTTGAACAACAATCGAAGAGGAAAACTCACGATGCGTCGATGACGCCACCCGCCTTGGGCACAACCGGTGCCATCGTAGCTTCATCTTCGCCGTCCTCCAGCCCCTCTTCTTCCATGTCAGGGATATCATCTAGATCCGGGGTCTCTCCCACCGTAGCGCCCGTCTCCGATACAATCGACACATCTGCCATCGCGCTCGCCAGTCCATCGCCATCCAAGTCCGGGATATCATCGATCTCGCCTAGGTTCGCAGCAGAGTCCACTGTGGCCCCTCGTCCTGCATGCGTTTCTACCCACTCATCGGCAGTGCCCGAAGAATCCCCGAAGGAGAGAAGTCGCTCAGCGTCTTCATCGGCGTCTGTGTAAGCCAGTGATGTGGCTCGTCGAAGGCAGGGGACGCCACGAGTGACGAGATATTGTTTCTCAGCGGGGAGGTAATCGCGGGCTTTGGACGCGTCGCCTTTTTCCCTGAAGTATGGGGGTGTGGTTTGAGAGGCTGTATTGAGGTTGAAGAACTGGTTGCACGTACCACGTCCATACTGGGAATTTGTATGATAGAAAGTCTCCTGCTGCGACAAATTCCTCTGAAAGCAAGATTGGGATGCTTGTAGTTAGTGATTGGTGATGCAATACGTACCGGGGGTTATACGTCCGTGCTCTTTGAACTTGCTTTCTTTGAGGACCTGAGCATTACTTAGACTTAGCGATGGTCAATTGCGATGGCACGCACTGGGCTGAGATAGTCGCGAACGGCCCAATATTGTTGCTAGAAAGGATCTTGAGCCATCTCCAAGCACCATGTTGCTATAGTACGAACCTGAATGGCATGCATGGTAATTTGTGGTATGCTTCGTCTGGAGAGTACTGGGAGATGAGGGAGAGAGCAAACGACGAACCCTTGCCGCAATCAGTACTACATACATCGACCGTACCTAATCCGGAAACCAATGATCACGAGGCACGCGACTGGGGTACTGACTCCTGACACCTTACTGTAACCGCATTTCAGTGTGCCGTGAGCCAGGTATATTGTCAACATCCCTTCTAATGGCTAGCATCGAACCCGCATAAAAGCAGCTCATCACCAAAACACAAACCAAATCTCGTAGATACTCAACAAAGCAGCCAATCATGCCGAAGCCTTGTCGGATTTTTCGGAGCTCCTCTCCTTCTCCTTCCTCTCCTTCTTATCCCTCCTCTTCTCTTTTTTCTCATCATGAGTCGGTGGAGGAGGATCGACATCCATTGTCGACGCCTTAATATCAGGAACTGGTTCCGTGCCGTGCTTCTTTTTCTTCTTCTTTTCCACGGGCGCAACAGACGGAACATCTGTAGGTGTTACGTCAACGTCCATGTCCGGGATCTTCTCTGACTTGTCTCTTTTCCGCTTCTTGGTTTTTGTCTCTCCCTCGGTCTCGACTGGCGTAGGAGATGGATCCGAGGCGTCATTCGTTGGTGTTTCTTCGACTTTGTCCTTCTTGCTCTTCTTTTTCTCCTTCTTATCTTTCCTACCTGTGCCTGAATCTATGGGCTCGTCGTCCCTCTTCCGCTTCTGTGATTTCGACTGGCTCTCGTCGCTTTCTTTGTCATTGGTTTCCTGACACTCTAAATTCTCGCCCTCGACAGCAGCTTTCCGCTTTTCCTTATCCTTCTTCTTGGATTTCTTTTCCTTGTCTCCTGGAATCTCGGTCGGTGCTGGGGTATCGTCGACAGTAGACTCTACAGCGTCCTCAGAAGACTTTTTATGTTTCTTGTCCTTTTTCTTCTTGTCCGTTTTTTGAGGTGATGGAGATGAAGGTGCAGATAATGACTCTACAATAATGACATTTTCTGATGCCTTGTACGAATTAAATACCATACTATAATAACGAATTACACGTACTCACCTTTGTGTCCTTAGCTTTTGAATCAGACTTTGACTTTTTCTGTGATTTGATCTCAGTCGTTGCCGATGCTGGAGCTGATTCTTTTGGGGGCTGAGCCTCTATTGGCTTCGGTGGTATTACTGACGGCTCTGGTGGTGTTACAGTTACAGGCGACATGCGCAGAGGTGTGCCCAGTGGAGTTCCGTTGGCACCTGTGGCCTGGTAACGCGTTGGTGGTCGCGGCTGGTATCCCCCATTGCCTTGGAACCTACCGTATCCATTCTCTCGAGGTGCTGCCCCCCAGCTCCCGGCCTGCTCACATGAAAAAAACTATCAAACACGCACGGATAGACAACTCACAGATCTAGGACCCTTGTACAAAGTCTTCTGATACTTCTCTGCTTCGGTTACGCACGAAGTGTGTCCCTGGTACTCAGCAGGGGTGTGGAAGGTGGTCGAGCAGTCGATACAGTCGAAGGCTGCATGGCAGAAACTGTGGTGTTGGTTGAGTTTTGGCTTTTTTACGACGTCACTACAGCCTAGTGTAGTTATAGGTGCAAATATTAGAGTTAGTGTAACTCGAGAAATGAATGATAGCAGATACTAACTGTGACATCTGTGGACCGTGCGTTAAGATCATACATATGGATTGCGAAAAAGGAAAAGGATAGCGTACTGGAATGATACCATTGTTATAGACGTCTCTTGTTGTATTGGAACGACTGACTTTCTTTCGTGCTCGCGTAGACCTAGGCAATCTTATGCCAGGCGTCTGGACTCAAGATTGAAGAAACAAAAAAAGATGTTGAGTGACATGTAACCCTAACCCTAGTAAGGAATCGCGACCGATGTAGACGATCAAGAATTCACCATTGATCATGATCAACATTCAACGTTTCCAGTGTCCACTAGCTATGTACGTACAATGAAATGGAACGGGGTATAGAATGTACGTATGATAGATGTAATTTGATCAAGGGTCTGACGATGCGCCATGGTATAGCGCTGCATGCACCATGCATGGATGCACATTGCACTCTCGATGATAATCAGTGGTGTCATATCTGAATGATTCCCAAGAGATGCACAGCAGATGAGGCTAATAATAAGTGACGGAAGTCGCAAGGCATAATGCATGTAGAAGCATAGGCATCGTTACACGGGGTCCGAGAAAAAACAAGGAAAGGTATCATGAAACTCCCATGATGATTCGAATAGCATCACAATCACGGTTTTCCAAATCTCACCACCCATGTCTCCGCGACAGTATCACTTCCAGGTAGATGTCTCTTTTTCTCAAATTCTTCGTCTTTTTCCAGCCCCTTAAACATCGGCGTGTCCCCCAGCCAATCAATTCTTTTCAGTCGTTTATCCTTGTCCTTCTCTTGTCTCGCCTTCGCAGCCTTCTCGATTGCTTCCCTCCGTGTCTTATCAAGAGCCACGATTGCCCACTCCGAGTCTTCGATGTGCTTGTGTAGCATTTCATGCAATCCCTCAAAGATCGCGCCGCATGTGACTACAGAGCCGGCAGGCGCACGGATGACCATTGACCAAGGGAATGCCTTCGAGATGATGAGGATCTCATACGTAGGCGCCACGAATGCTGGGATGTGATAAACTTGTTGCCATGTAGTTAACATGATTCCTTCCCGAGCGGGCTTGCGGATATCGTAGCGCACGTAGGTCATGTCTGATGCAAGGGTGGGGTTGAGACTGGGCCATTTAGATTTTGGTTGTGATTGTTCGACTGCGGGTGTGCAGAGAACATGGTCAGATTATAGGTGAGTAATGGAGATTAGACGGCACATACAGTTAAATCCTTGCCATCTTGCTGGTTGATACGGTGGCTGGTTGCGGTACGAGGGGGGGACATATACATGAGGGTTGTATTGTCCTTGGTACCAGTTGGTAGGCCAACCATTTGGATACGGATTCATAATGAAGTGTGTGGTATATAATCAGAACATATGCTGGGATATATTGCGACCTTTATAGGTCCGTAAGGGCGTCAATCTGAGTTGACAGAACTATAGCCGACAACTCCCGAAAGTGTAAGTTTCCGTAAGTCTTCTATAACACCTTGGTAGAGTCGCATGATGATAGTGCCCGGAATGACTTTGTGTGCCGCAATCGCTCAAATCAGGAGACGCGAATCAAAGAGGCTAAGCAGGGCTGAGCCAATATTGCGAAGTAAGTTAGCGAAGGCGGTGCCTGTAATCTTCTGAATCATGTGATGTAAAGCAAATTTAAAGCACTGCAAGGGGTAAAGCGCTTAGCTTCAAGTTTCCAGTGACAGACTGACCAGTGACAGTGCACACCGCCCATGGCGGTCCACATTTGGAATTGAGAGCGAAGGCGCTCAGAGCCTGGAGGCGATGCAACTCAAGAGAAGCCGATTTAGTTGTGTTGTCGACGGATGCTCGGGAGTCGGGACTCAGTCAAGTACCGCCGCTGAAGCGCTGAAGGTGGAACTCGGTCGTTCGACTTCGTCAACTTCAGGAACTTGCTTCGCCGGATCTCCCAAGGATTCCGCAGCAGCTGTGCAGTCTATGATACGTGCTCGTATAACAAATAAAGATCCCCGTTGACATGCCAGTGGCCGGGCACCCTCTCTAAGGTTGACAAAGCGAAGTTCATGTTTGTGTAAGATTGCCAACCAATGACAAATGTTTTTGCGCATTGTGCGGAGCTGGGTGAACTGACGACTCGATGACAAGGAAGGCTTGTGAAGATCAGCTACTTATAGATGACTTTGAGGCTTGTCGCGTATGCGTGTGGTGTGAGATGTATCCGAGGCGTGTGAAGGTGTTGAAGAAGATCATTAATATAGCGCTCGTCCGTCGCAAACGTCAAAGGGGCCCAATGTCGGCTAAGCTTTCATTAGCCAGAAGCCTCGATGATTGATGAGTCCCCTCACCACAAATACTTGATATCCTAATGGGGCCTAATGGGGCTCGTCGCGTTGTCTAAATGGCAGAGCACAATTGGCTAGCAGAGAACCGATAAAGGATTATGTAAACCCTTACAGGTATTATATTTCTGCAGGCAGGCGGTCAACGCGTGATTCAACCATTAATATTCAGTGCGTCTTCCCATCTCTATCCAGTTTTTAAATTTTGCTTTATTCCCCCACCATGTCTTTCGCCGCGATTCGTGCACCACTTCGCAGGCAGGCTTTGTCTGCATCCTTCAAAAGGCCTCAGCTGCGCACGTCTTCCTTCCGCAAGTATTCAACGGAAGCTCCTCCAACAGCCAAGTCCAACACTGGTCTCTACGTCGGCCTTGGTGCCGTCATTCTTGGTGGTGGTGTTGCATACTACTTGTATGATTCATCTTCGGAGACGGCGAAAGTGACTTCTAGTGCGCTGAAGTCTGCGGCTCAGTCAGCAAAGGTTGCCACAAACTTTGTCCCGACTAAGGAAGACTACCAGAAAGTCTGTTCTAACCTTTCTGTGGATGCTAGCTGGAGCTAATCTTTTGTGTTTCAGGTGTACAACCGTATCGCCGAGGTGATTGATGATGCTGATGACTACGATAGTACAGTATTTAAGCGCCTGGTTTGGTTCATGTTCTCATACTGCTTTCGTAGATGGCTCTTTCGGCCCTGTAGTTGTCCGTCTGGCATGGCATGCCTCTGGCACATACGACAAGGCTACTGGCACTGGCGGAAGGTCAGTTCTTCCTGTAGGCCGATTAGAAGCCGCCTTATCATTGACGTAATTATACAATAAAACGTAGCAATTACGCGACCATGCGTTTCCAGCCCGAGTCACTCCACGGAGCTAACGCGGGTCTTCACGTCGCTCGTGAAGTGCTAGAGAAGATTAAGCAAGAGTTTAGCTGGATCAGCTACGGTGACTTGTGGACGCTTGCTGGTGTCGCTGCTGTGCAGGAAATGGCTGGCCCAAAGGTTCCTTGGAGACCTGGTCGCATTGATGGCTTTGAATCCCACGTACCCCCTGATGGCCGTCTTCCTGACGCCTCCCAAGGGGCGCCGCATATTCGGGATGTATGTGATTTTCATTTACAATCAAATGCAAGTTGACATTCAGGCCAGATTTTCTACCGTATGGGGTGAGCCCATTTATGTGGCAAAATTCTCGGGAGACTGACGCCATACCTGCAGCTTCGACGACCAAGAAATTGTTGCTCTCTGCGGTGCCCATGCTCTCGGCCGTTGCCACACCGACCGGTATAGCCTTCACTGTATTTTCCTTTCTGTTACTGATTCAATTCTATCCAGCTCTGGTTATGATGGACCTTGGACCTTCTCTCCCACCACGTTCACCAATGACTTCTACAAACTCTTGTTCGATGAGAAGTAAGCATATGGTCCCCTCTTGAAGGAAGAAGTGCTGATAAATTGTTGGGACAGGTGGGTGTGGAAGAAGTGGAACGGACCTAAGCAGCTTGAGGACAAGAAGACCAAATCGCTTATGATGCTCCCGTATGTTTTTCTAAGTATGCATCGTCAACATTGGCTGAAAGTCTTTCAGAACGGACTACGTTCTTACACAGGACAAGAGTTTCAAGAAGTATGCAAAGGCCTACGCTGACGACGTTGACCTGTTCTTCAAGGAGTGCGTCGCTTAATAATCGGTGCATTCATATACTAACACAGTCTTAGTTTCTCTGCCGCTTACTCCAAGCTCCTCGAGTTAGGTGTCCCTACCCAGCAGTTTGTCGCCTCCGAGGCTTGGATTATGCAGACTGTTGACGAACAGAATTCCTAAGTTGTGCATAGAGCAGTTTAGCATGGAAGGTAGATTATGTTACCCTGCTTCATCTTACTGACCACAATATCGTATATCTTGAGCTTATAAGTACATGCAGTACTTTGTACGTACTAACGCCTGGTGGATTGACTTTTAGGTGCTTTATTCGTAGATAATTGATATGATGAAGTTTCCCGTTTCTCATATATGAACATCGCAACAGTGGTCAAACCGTTTTGCCAACATTATCCCGTTCCCGACCTTCTCAACGTGTGGAACCGTAACGTTCTTCCGAACATGTCCAGTCAGTGGCAACTTGTCATCTTCAACTAGTCGCTTTCACCAAAGATTGAGCCGTTGATGGCTGCCACTTGGGCAACCTCAAGCCAATCAGCTATGCCTCCTGCACAGGCCATGATTTACACCATTGCCGGATACTCGGAGTACAACACTCAGCCCAAGAACGATACGGTATCCGAAACATTTCCTTTGAAACATGTGGATAGCGAGGGTATTTGCTTTCCAACACGATACATCAAGATCGTGCCAATTTCGTAAGTGGGCATGTTTGTGCTAAATTTGTGCATCGGTTAGAGTGCATGCGGCAGTGAGCTTTCATATTGCAATCTGGTATGCAGGCATAACCGATCCTCTATATGTCGACAATATCCGCTCGCGATACGAGCAGGTTTGATACCACCTTTATCACGCGTATGTTCACTAAATAAACATCTTTAGTACCGAGAAACAAAAGCTGAACATGGAGAACATGCGAGGAGAAGTGATATATTGCGTGATGGAGATGAGGAGAACCCGTAAGACAACTGTAATGGACAGACAGTGTATTAAGATGAAGGGGCGGCACGAGATAGGTAATGATTACGTCGAGCAAAAGAGTCCGTGACTCTGTCTAGATCAAACAAGCGCTGCGTGTTAGCCGAAGAGGCCATGAAGAGAGGGAGGATGGTATCAATACGTCGCCAATAGTCGAGGAAAGCATCTGAGGACCAACGCCCTTGTGTGGACACAACTTGGGGTAAACAACCTGCAGAAGAAGCTCTGTAGCACCTCCAATACGAAAAGCGTACCCCGGGAGATTGGGAAACCCCTGTAACACCCAGATCTCATTACACTTCGGTATAGAAAGACGAAACGGGATGTAGGCCTGCATCAAGCTCTGAAACGGTCACGTGTGGAGCCGTGACGTTTCTTTTAGTCATTGGTAACTTGTCATCTTATTCTCAGCTAGTCACTTTCACCAAAGATTAAACCGTTCATGGCTGCCACTTGGGCGACCTCAAGCCCATCAACTATGCCTCCTGCACAGGCTATGACTTACACCGTTGCCGGATGCTCGGAGCACAGCGGGAACTACGTTCCAGAAAACATACTGGTGGACACCCCACAGGACCCAACAAGTAGATGGAGCGGCGCACAACAATTACCTACAGCAAAACAATGGATCCTGCTGAAGTTAGAAGTACTCAGTGTTGTCAGTTGAGTAACTGCTACGCTTCACGATCTCGCACGCGCTGACGTACCCGCGCTTGATGAAATGAAGAGAGTATAACATTTGGAAAGGTGACGCCGACCCAACTTGTCATCGATGCACAAACTAAGTTTGGTGGATGAAGTTTCACAGGAGTATGTGAGCTCACTCCTTCGACATCCAGGCTCTGAACAAATTCAACAGAACATCCTTGTAATATGAGGGAGTTCAGGGTTTATGTAGGCCTGAATCCACACCATATGGTGCAGGCGCTGCACACACAGCTCAAGGACGATACGATATCCGAAACATTTCCTTTGAAACATGTGAATGGCGAGGGCATTTGTTTTCCGACACGGTACATCAAGATCGTACCAGTTTCGTAAGCGGGCATGTTGAATTTGTTTGTTTGTGCTAAATCTGTACATCGGTTAGAGCGCATGGGATGAGCTTCCATATTTCAATCTGGTATGTCTCTGTTTCGGGCATAGCCGATCCTCTGTATGTCGACAATATCCGCTCGCGATACGAGGAGGTTTGATACCTAACTTTTATCACACGTATGTTCACTAAATGAACAATTTTAGTATCGAGAAACCATAGTGCTTCGCCACGTGCTGAAGCACTTGAGGCAGCGGAGGTTGCTAACACCATATCAAAACATCCTGGCGCGCTCGAACATTCAGGTGGAGCACCCTGTCGTGACAGCCTTGTACTCGAGCCTCGTTCTTCAAGGGGCTTGGACTGGTTCCGAAACACTTCTGTCTGAAGCATCTTCAGCTGGCCTTCTAGATGCTTATATCCAATTTTGTCAACCACACTCGCAGTGGAAACGTCTCCACGGTGTGGACGCAGACGGTGACGCTCCGAGCAAACGCGGTGGCCATGCAATGGCACTCGACCCTGAAAATGGCCTCATCTACCTCCTTGGAGGCTGGGACGGGCAGAAAAGCCTGGACGATTTCTGGGTGTACGACGTGAGCGCTGAGCGATGGCGCGTAATAAGTCATAGTACCTCTATCGAGAAGAACGGACCTATCGCTAGATCTTGTCACAAGATGGTTTATGATACGAAATCGGGGTGCATCTATCTCCTGGGTCGACTTGGCGATGGAGATATCTTGAAGCCGGAGGATCATCAAGAACTATTAAGAAGAGCGGGTGAGATACCGGACGGGTCTAGGTCTACTCCATACTGTTCGGAGTTTTACCGGTATCATACGCGAGGATTGGATGTTGGGAAATGGGATTTGTTGTCATTTGATACGGCGGTGAGTGGTAGAGCTGGCTTTGCATTTTTTTTAAACCGATGATGCTAGTCCTCTGGTGGCCCACCACTCATTTTCGACCACCAAATGGTGATGGATTGTGAGGCGCAGATATTGTATGTTTCCGGGGGGCGAGTTGTCGATGGCGATTGGGATTCGCCGAAGTACTCTGGCATGTATAGCTATAACGTCCGCACAAGCAAATGGAAAATTCTACAGCGAGTATTGCCATTATTGGCTGTTTTTGTCATTCTCATTGCGTCTGCAGACCCCAACCTGCGTTGTCAATGTCATCGTCTGTACAGCCGCCCATCTCGCCCCGCTTTGGTAAGTCTATTTCGTCTCATGTGTATAATGTCCGGCATACTGAAGAAGGATAGGCCATTCGATGGTTCTCGACCCAATGTCGCACACTCTTTTTATTTTCGCGGGGCAGCGTGATGACAAGTATCTGTCCGACATGTACGCCTACGACATCGCGAGCAACACGGTGACGGAATTGTTCAGCAATTTCAGCACAAGTGGGGGTCCCGACGCATGTTTCACTCAGCGGGCGATCATCGACGGACGGTTGAAAGAGATTTATGTGTATGCAATCGATCCCATTTCTACCCAGCTGCTCTAAATCAAGCACTTTATCTAGATTCTGTGGGCTGACTCGCGTGCAGCCCACTTGTGCTCTTACTAGCTTACGCGCCGATACACCAAATTGGGTGTATCAGTACGTGCACCCTTCCAAACCCGGAAAGTGGACAAAAATATTGCCCGAAGTGATGCAGGAAGGCGGAGAGCCTGCCGAAGTTCCTCTTCCACGATATGCACATCAAGTAGTGTACGATGAGGGGATGAAACGTGTATTTATGCATGGCGGAAATGCAGGGGAGGTGAATGAGCCGGTGGCAGGATGTGGAGACGGAGGTAGACGGAGGTGGGGATGACGAGCGTCCGAGGGGAGGTGATGACGATCGTCCGAGCAGGATATCGAAGGAGATGAGGCTGGATGATTTTTGGACTATGAAGCTATTGAGGTGAGAAGCATTGCTGTAGTCCGCTCTACGGTGTTAATGACGCGTGTGTTTACTCTTCAGAGCTGCACCCGAGGAAATTATTAGGCGAGCAAAATACCAGATCCGACAACAGCAGTAGGTTATGAGCCTCTTCAGAAGGATATGCTTATGGTGAATGTGTATAGGTTCCGAGAAATGTGTGAAGAACAACCCGCAGTTAAAGCGCTACGCTTTCTGCAAACGCAAGTGTCTGCGGTGGTGGACCACACAAACCCAGAGGAGACGAGTGTGTTCAGGGCACTCCTGGGGCATCTCTTCTCGACTCCCATTACCACGGATGATGGCTCCGCAGAGTCTATAAGCACACCTAAAGAAACTACTACAAGTCTGCTCGAAGAGCCACCGAAAAAACGTTCACGTCCGAACACGCCCGACGAAGCCTGGACGAGTCGACTGGATGATGAAGATGAGGACGAGATGCTTGATGCGAGCACGTCAACCGCTGTGACCTCTAGTGGACAGAAGCGGCGGCACGCAGTGCTTTTGATGGAAGAAGATCCCGTGGAGGCTGCGTTGCGGGACGCTTCGACAAAGCCGCTGTCACCTGAGCGGTTCAGGCAGCGTACGGAGGTGTTTGAGAGTTTATTGCAGTTTGTGGGGGATGATGGGAAACAGCCCATAGGTTCGCTTTTAGATATGGTTGATGCGGAGGACGGGATATGAGGTTGGTGGTGTGTGATTGACACCTTTTTGTTCTGTTTTCGTGTTTTGAAGTTGTGTTTTATTGGGATTTGTAGGTTGTTTCAGATAGGTATGATTTAGAGGCCACATACGCTTGGCATGTTGTCAAGATTATTTGAAACGTTGAACGTCGAGATCTGAGGGTTCAGGATGAATTCGACATTCGTACGATTGGGGCAAGCCTTGGAATAACCCTGAGCGGTTGAACTATCCTCTCTTGCGCAATATTCAGCAATTTTTGGATTGGATGCCCCCCATGCAGATTTAAACGAAAGGTATTGTTGCAAGATAGTAACTCGTCTCTTGGATGAAAGGCGTCATCGATTAGATGTTGCAACTGCGAATACATGATCTTTCCACTTCAAAGCTTCAAGACCGTCGGTTGCTATATATATGTTGACAGAGTGCGATTTTGACGTGCAGGTAGACGACTTCATCCGAGATTTAGGGCGATGCACGGGTAATGAGTTGATTTGTTTTTGTGGTACATCTATTGTTGCAACACGTTCTACATTAAGGCTGACTGTTCCACGAAGATACAAAGGATCATTTGTTTCTATTTTATTCAGGCAAGCACTTTGGGGATGCCCTGTGCGTTCAGCAATGCCTCGCTGTCGCTCAAAACGCGGGGGCCGTCACCTACGCGGGTGTGAATAAGCCCCTTAACAGAGCCCACCTCCCATCGCTTAGCAACAGCCTCATTGAATCCCTCCGGCAACGCAGCCTCTACTTCCTGTCCTCCAATGATGACCTTCTCTGCTTGAGGGAAGTAGTACAGAACAAGCTGTGCTATCTCACGGACATTGGGTGTGAGCGCATAGATAACGGCGTTTGGGCCTGCATCATATGTGTAGGCAGCCTTGGGCTGATCCGAGAGCCGGTTGTACTCGGTGATGATAGCGATAATGGCACGACTGACATCGTTCATATAGAAAATGGGCGGGTAAGTGTCAAGAGCGACAGCATGGAACTGGTTCGAGTCCCTCATGGTGATCTCCGCAAAGTCACCGAAACGCTTGTCTGCGATGGCACTCTCGATGTCTGCCATGCGGGAGGGAACGACGTATCCAATGCGGTGCTGGAGGAGTGCGGAAGTAACGACGGTGCGTTGCATGCCACTGGTACTACTAGTGCCTTTCTTGGCATCGTTGACGACACAGATGAGGGCTTCCATCTCGGGCCAGTGGGACTCTGAGGCGACTTGACGGGCTTTGCTGTCTAGCCCGGTTACGTCGTCGCTGCCCATATCCCAGGCGACGAAGCCACCGAAGAGGGAGCGACATGCGCTACCGGATCCACGACGGGCGATGAGGCTGAGCTCTTCAGGGGTTTGAGGGAGGGCGTAGAGTTTGGCAAGTGCATATACGAGGGCTGCAAAGCCTGAAGCGGATGAAGCAAGACCAGCTGCAGTGGGGAAATTGTTAAATGAACAAATGTGCACGTTGAAGGAGGCGATCTAGGTGTGTGTCAGTGATGTAGTGTGAGGGTCTGTGGAGAAACCGCACCTTTGGTTGATCTGGATTTGCTGCCTCAAAGGCTGTACGCAGACGCTTCATTTCGGAGATGCACGTGTGGAGACGACCGCCAGGTTTGATTGGGTCCACCTTGCCATTGAGCCAGAGGCAATCAGCAGCAAAGGAAGGATCAGCGCGTGCAGTGGTTGTGCTCCTGAGGTTATCCTGGCTCAGAGTAACGGAGAGAGAGGAGTTGGTGGGCAGGATGAGCGACTCATTGCGCTTTCCCCAGTATCTACAATCGTATAATAGATTAGATCTTGTCTGAGCACGTAGATAGTATTAATGATCACTTTATGCAGGCGATGTTAACTGGTGCAGATGTTGTTGCTTGGTAGATGGACATGGTGGAATGAGAAGAAAAGTTGTTGCAATAGAATGGTGTCTTATAAGTTTCAATAAAAGCATATCGTACGAGCATCCATAATCCTTATTCGCGATCGAGCATATTACTTTAGCGATTAACGGTGGCTGTGCACACTGCAAAGACATGAGTGACCCCGGTCACGCCGTCCGTCGCCGGCGTAACAGTGGCAGTGTCCCCTGGTCGAGCTTTTGACTTGAATTATTGTTTCCATTCCACCGACTTCACTGACGACAACGACGAGCACGACGACGACAGCAGCGAGCAAGATACTTGTCAAAGGCACTTGAAACTGTCTCTCTCATTTTGCTTATACTATCGTGTAATACTGACGTCCGACGTGTAGAGGTCTCATTACAGTGCATATTTCCTGCGTGTGATATTGCGTTGGCCCAGATGCGATGTTCTACCCTTCGCAGTCGCCCGCAATCTCACACAAACTCGCCCACCCACACCATGTTAATGTTCAAGACCAGTCCCCTTGGTCTCGAAATGTCAATCACACACATACGCATCACCCACAGCAGAGCATAGGTCCACCTCCACCATCCCCAGGTTACCCGCTCTATACAAATGGTGCTGTGAATCCTATTCAGCATCACCCGCATCATCCCCTTTCACACCCCCCGCTCCCTCCCCACCAGCACCAGAATTCTTTGTCTCATTACCCTTCTCCACCCAATGGTCACATCCACCCGCAGCATATGGGCCAGGCATCACCAGGAAGCGTTGGCAGCCAGATCATAACACCCCATTGGCAGCAGCAACTTCTGAAGTGTGAGGTACGCTGAACAGCACTCCATTTAATTCAATCTTATAATACGTCATACAAAGATGATCAGGTCCTCTCGGTCTTCACATCACCGTGCCCGCGCTAGCGCAATGGCATCACGCACGGTCATTAAATCCGCTATCCCTATCACAAATCCCAACCTTGTCAAGCCCAGTATGAGCACAAGCGTCGACATCACAGAATCCTCCTCGAAAGACCCACCCGGAACACCAGCTCTATCCTCCACCCCCGCCTTGAGTGCCGGCGAGAGCTCACCAGGCGTCGCAAATTCTGTGGTCAATCACCCTTCGTCCACTGTTGCTCCTATTGCCGAGGCCCCACGGCCTACCGCCAAACCCCCACAGAACACCTGGAACTCTCTTGACATGGGTGGCATCAATATTAAAAACATCCCACCGTCTTCTGGCCTCTTCAAGTTCACTTTCCTCATCAACCTTTATCTCAACCACAATGCCCTCACCTCTATACCTGCCGGAATTGCGAAGCTCCGTCACCTTGAACTCCTCGATCTTAGTGGAAATAACCTCTCAACAGTTCCTGCTGAGCTCGGCATGCTCACCCAGCTGAAGGAGTTATACTTGTTTGACAACCATCTTGTGACCCTGCCAGCTGAACTAGGCAGTCTGCACCAGCTACAGACAATCGGCGTCGAGGGGAATCCCATAGACACGTCTCTGAAGGCCATTGTGCAGAAAGACGGTACACCCGCCCTCATTTCTTATCTGCGCGACAGTTGCCCTGTCCCATCTCCTCCACCAGAACGTCTTTGGAAGTCGCTCATTTCGCCTCAAGAGCGGGAGGCCCTTGCCGCGGATCCTGCTACAGAGACGCTCAGTACTCTCTGCTACAACATTCTGTGTGAGAAGTACGCGACGGAGCGGTTGTACGGATACACACCGTCATGGGCACTCAGCTGGGATTATAGGAAGGAATTGATATTGACGGAAATAATGAATTACGATACCGACTTTTTGTGCCTGCAGGAAGTGGATATCGCACAGTACGAGGACTACTTTGTGAAGCATTTGCAGGGGCAAGGGTATGAGGGAATTTACTGGCCAAAGAGTAGGTATAAGACGATGAGTGATGCAGATCGTCGGCAGGTTGATGGGTGTGCAACGTTCTACAAGGCAGACAAGTGAGTGCCCTCTTTGTGTTGACCTGAAGTTATTATCATGCCGACATTATTTATTCATTCTATCAGATACTGCCTCGTCGAACGTCACCTCATCGAGTTCAGCACCGTCGCAATGCAGCGTCCCGACTTCAAGAAAACAGATGACATGTTCAACCGTGTACTTGGCAAAGACCATATTGCCGTTATCTGCCTCTTTGAGGTGAAGGAAACGGGCACTCGCATCATTCTTGCCAATGCTCATATCCACTGGGATCCTGCGTATCGCGACGTCAAGCTCGTCCAAGTCGCGCTTCTCGTTGATGAGATCGAGAAAATCGCTGCGAACTTTGCACGGATGCCCCCGAGGCCGGATACACCCCGCGCGCCCGTCTACAGCGATGGAAGCAAGATCCCGCTGATCATTTGCGGAGACTTCAACAGCGTTCCGTCTTCGGGTGTATATGAGTTCCTTACGAACGGGAGCGTGCCACCCGACCACCCAGACTTTATGAGTCACCTGTATGGGCGGTACACCACGGATGGGTTGCGGCATCGTTTGGGGCTCAGAAGTGCGAATGCGGCAGCGGGTGAACTCCCGTTAACGAATTATACGCCAAGCTACCAAGGCGAGATCGATTATATATGGTATTCGACTGCAAATCTAGCTGTGAATGCGGTACTGGGAGAAGTAGACAGAGGGTATTTGGAAAAAGTGGTAGGGTTCCCGAATGCTCATTTCCCATCAGAGTACGTCTCCTCTCTGTCTTTTTGGATACAGACTTGTTTCCTGACATGCTTTGATAGTCACATATGCATCATCAGCGAGTTCCGCGTGAAGCCTCCAAGACCGCCAGCCTTGCTACCAACGGCGTCTTGAACAAGCTAGTAAGCATCCAAATACATCATTTATCGTCTCATTTCTTGTACGCACATGCATTTGGCGGTACATTGGTTCTACTTATCGGGTGCACACATCACATATTCATGATATTCTTTTCCATGTCCAAGTTTCTTTGTTTGTCGTCGTCGTACGTCGTTCTTTCAAGTTTCCGTACGATTTTTGTGTTATCCTTCTGTCTTTCTTTTTTTCGTTCTATTTGTTTTTCTTTCTGGTGTTCATTATAATGTTGCGCCTCCTTCAAATTACATACATACATACGACATACAACAAACTTTGTAGCATGTGCTGTACGGTTCTTTGTGTATGAAACGGCTATTCCCTCTCTGCTCCTTGAAATATTTATGATAGTTGTACCAAATCAGGGTGTTGATCAAATCTAAGGATAGTCCCGGCCTATACCATATACTTTCAAATCCCCATCCCGGGCTTGAGCCCATCATCTTGAGAGTTTGTGTCTTGACTATCGGCATATGACTATGTATGAAACCCGTTTGTGTATCATATTCTCATATTCCCGATGGCAACGCGAGCAATTTGATACGGTTGTGACATCGGCGGGCAAAAGCGCGCAAGGCTAATGTCCTAGAATCGTTTCCTCCGAGTTCGGGGCTTATAATTAAGGTGGACAAAGCATGAAAACATGATACCTGATGCACTCCAGAGGTCCTGACATTCGAACTGATTGAACTAAAAGAGAGACGATGGTACTCCGTACTGCGCCTAGAACCTCGTTATGGGTCCTGTTCGATTAAATCATCATGGTACGATTCGCATGCCAAAGATTTGATGTATAATTCCCATTTGCGAATGCTGACGCTCGAGGCACAGCGAAATTCGTCTGTAAGTATATGAAAGAATAAGTATAACGTTGTAGATGCACAAACATATTTTACATAGTACGAGCGCTACTGCCTGAAAGGCCTTGCCATGGAGAAGCCATACCCGAATTTCGTTTATGGCCTCTTCCAATGCTATGTGGTGTTATCAGCGTACGATAAACGGGAATGAATATACAGACCAGACTATGCTGGTCGAGAAGGTCCGAGGCCTGAGTCTCGGCCCTCGATCAAATATTCCAGTACTTGCTTTCAGTGCTTTCCGTCGGATAAATGGGGAAACGCCGATATCAAAACTCTAGTGCATAAAGAAGGAGTCAAGTGGACAGAGGGGCTGTGGACTCCGTGTCGGGTGGAGAAGGATTGCCAATTGAGAGTTTAGATAACAATTGAGTTCCAATATCAGGGTACGACAAATGACCAATAAGATAGGTACAAACCAGAAGGGAACGATAGTCCCTTGAGAATGGAAGCTGAAGAAGGTTACTTAGAGGTCAGTCGTGGACGTAGATTCAGAATGAGATGGCTCACAGGCTGATGTCGGAGACTAGTTATATATTAGCCGCATGTATAATTTTGAGTTAAAAAACGACGGAGCCTAGCGAGGCCTCGACCAACACTGGACATGCCGATCTTCCCTTTTAGTGATCTTGACACCGAAAATGAGGCGTCAGGAGCATTTTGAGGTTTGGTGCGCCTGTACAGCAGTGGTGGGAAGAGATACCATACATCAGATACAATTCAACACTGCCCTATCCTTCCTCTAGCGAGACTCACGCTTTGGTGCCTACAATAGATCATGATTGCAATATGCCTAATTCGAAACCAATGAGGGACACAAAAGATTTTCTGTCGGTGGGCTAACGCATAACCTCCACGAATATTTCTATACGAAATAGCGGTGCCATCGCACTATGCGTGACCCGCCATTAGATAAATTGTTCTAGGGTGCCTACAATCAATTACAATACATCATTCTGATATGCTAAAGATGCAAACCACATGTACAAGACTGCTCCGTGTTTCCACAGCAAAATCAGAGCACTGCCTCAAGCCTTGTACAATGTATCCAAGAACATCGTAGCGACCTCGCTGACCATGTCCGGGCCGACGGGGCTAGATTGTCCAAGTCCTGAAAAGAGTAGCAGGGTCAAATTATATATTCACCATGATCGTGACCATTGATGATGGCAGAAAACGGTGGAAATTATAGGACAAAAAAGCAGACGCAGGTTGTGGAGATGATTGTGAAGGCACAAAACTCGGCCACAAAGAAAATCAATCAATCTTTGAGACGTACCGTAGAGCGCAACCATTGTCCCCTTGCCAGACGGTGCCAACTTAGCTTGCTGCACAGAGTCCTTGAGATCTGCGATGAAGGTATCAACGAGCGGGAGCGTAAGGCGCTTTCAGATAAGCACGTGATTCAATCTCCATGAGTGCAGAGAAAAAGCAAGAAGACCTACTGTGCATGCGATATGTACCGCAGCTGGTCCGGTCAGCGCATTGAGATGCCAGCCTTTCTTGGACATCGCATCCCCAACCTCGTGGACGTTCACCTCAGGCGACTTGGACCCGAATGCGACGACAGAAGCGGGCGGGGAGCCAAGCACATATAGTTCTGGGATGGAATTTGTAATGGTATTGGCAATCGTACGCGCGCATGAAACAATTTCGCGGCAGGACTTGAGATAACCACTAAGAAATGGGCCCAAAGATTACAAGAACAGATCGAGGGAAAAAAAAACAGATATACGCACTCTGATCCCATATATTGCATCGCTGCCCAGGTTCCCGCGATCAGCGCACCAGGTCTAAGTACATAGAAATTCAGGCGTAAAAATAACGGATCTAGGAATGAACATACCGGGAACCTGACAAACTCGGGCTGGCATAGACTCCACCTACAAAGAACTGAAGTTGGTAGAAACGTTTGCCAGAATGTCACGAACCTGTCCAGTAAGGTGTGATGTAGTATTGATGACGTCGTAATGCAGCGTCGCGGTACATGATTACAGAAGACCCCTATAGGATCTGGTAAGCATTTACGAGGTGCACATGAACGAAGTCTGACCTTGGGTGCAAACCCATACTATTATGCCATTAATATCTTCATCGATTACATGCAACTGTATTATATGATGACAACTTACCTTATGAGTGTCACAACTGATACTAGTAACTCCACGGACTCTGAAGTCGAATGGACTGAGTTTATACTTTGCGCCTCCGTCTTCTCCGTCAGAAAGACCTGCTGTTTCGAGGAACGGCACAATGAAGGATCCAAGGCAACAGTCAACATGCAGACCAATATTATGCTTTGCAGCTAATTCGCCTAAAACAACTATGTCGTCTTGGTTTCCATCCGGGAAATTTACAGCTGATCCTACAAGCTGCGCAACAGCGTTCAATACTACCGCTATAATAGAGAAGATGCTTACAAGGATTGTGTTCCGGTTGCTATTGGAAATTATCTGAGTAACACATCCTTAACGTGGTAAGGGACACTCACATGGCTCTACGAACGCGTTTAATGTTTACCTTTCGAGTTACTGGATCTACTGGAATCAGGTGCACTTTTACTTTCATGTACGCTGCGCCTTTGTCAAATGCGGCGTGTGCGGTTGCTGGAACAATCCTGTAATATCGACATTAGGATTAACTCACAGCTTATGAGCCGCAATACCCACATCTCAGGCTCCGTAATACCCTTAACTTCTCGTGCCCAGTCTCTGTAAGTTTTGATAGCCATGACAATAGACTCGGTACCGCCTGAGGTCATGGTACCAGCTCCATCCGGGTTGTTGTACATCCGTAGGCACATTGAGACGATCTCAGCTTCCATCTTGCGGATAGCAGGAAAGACGTCCGGATGTAAGGGGTTAGAAACTGTATAACGCTCGAAAGCAGCGACAATAACTCTTGACAGATCATCCCCCCCATCTATTTATAAGGTGAGATAGGGAATGACTGTGGCAATTGACGCACGGTAGACTGCTCCTGATAATTTCCCGTGTTTCCAATCAGCATGTGTACCCAATTCGCCATCCATTTTCTCCATCTCTGCTATTATCCACTCCATGGATTTCCCTTCGTCTGGGAGAACGAGATGCCGCGAAACATTGACTCCTTGGGGTACGAGCTTTCCCTCAATATCCAGTCTTGCCTTGTTCAATTGCTGCTGAACGTCCTTCTGCACTGAGGGTACTCTCAATGCTAGCAGTAATACTTGCTGTCTTTCGGTCAGCTTTCATAGCAGTAAAACTAAATGAAAGTCACGCACTTTGTAGGTCCATGTCCAGGAGTCTCTAAGAGAATCAGTTATGCCTCGAGCTTGAACATGCCTGCAGAACTTGAGAGATTGAGTTATGACGAAATAAAAGAAAAGTGCCGTCTTTGCTGTCTCGTATGGCGTCCTGGTCCGTAGGAAATCCCTGACAATCACCGGGTCTTGCAGAACAAGCTTGATGGAAGACATTTTTGTGTTGAAATCGACGTTTCCGTGGTGATAGCAGTGTATAGGTAGGAGAGCTGTAGAAGAGTGTGAGTTTCGCCAGCCTGCACAGTTATATTAATACGACCCTCAGCCGGCAAAACCATATTAATTTGGCAAGTGCTTCCGAACCACCAAGTTTATAACATGAACAACATGCGGATGGTATGACAATTGCATCACGAAGCGAGGATCACTGAATCAATCCATTCAAGCTTGCGGAAGAGGAGGAGAACGATGACGGGACTGAGGTTACATGGGGTGCGTTCTGAGTTTTTGACACTCAGGGTGCCAGTCGATTGAGTGCTTTTAGAGGATCAGCAGCGTATCAACACGTTCTCCAAATTGAACACTCGTCTGAGGAGCATAGAGGAACGACTCGAGGAACTGAAGGTGCGTCAAGAAGCTAAACATTTGTTCTAGTCTCATGATAGCTTCCAGCAAGAGAAAGAAGCATTAGATGACCTCTCTACAGAGCTCGAGCTTACTGACGAGGATGAAAGTGTGCTGTGCGTTTGAACACCGTGCTCGCGCAAGAAGAAGGACTAACTTTGTTGGTCTATCAACCAGATACAAGATCGGCGAATCTTTTCTTCACCTGCCCCAACCCCGCGCGATAAAACGACTTGAAAAGGATCAGGCAGCTTTATCAGCTCAAATCTTGGACCTATCAGCAGGCGCGGAACAATGCGAAAAGGAGATGAAGGAGCTGAAAGTTACACTGTATGCCAGGTTTGGCCGCGCAATCAACCTCGATGAATGATCGGTATCAGCGTAAAGTATCACTCAGACATCGGGATGATATCATCACCCTCATCGTAGCCTTCTGACTCGCGTCATGCAGGTCAGCTACATCTGTATCTCATGGGATATAACTGCAGCACCGTCGATCTGTCATAGGCGTGTCTTCACACCAGTACACCCATCGTCGCATGTACCAAATGAGTCTGAAGCGTGGGGTGAGACATCCCGTATACACGATTTGCTTGCAGTACCTTGGAACTGTACGAGTGCGATTAGAAATCTGAATACTGATAACATCCTCGATAGCCCAACTGTCAACAAATAAGGCGAGTCTCCCAATCTACTTCACAAATGGGGCGACATTCATGCAAAATAAGATGTCTGTGCTAAGGAATCTAGGTCTACCAGACGGCATTCATATCTCTGTCGTCCTGAGCCGGCCTATCGAATGCTTCCATCGAGTCCAGTCGGTAGTTGGCTTCGGAGAACTCTGTAGAGAAGCGCATCATTCACCTGAACTACCGGTCTAATGATCCAGCGCTGAGGAATCGACATTGTCCATATGTCTTGGGCCACCATACGAGTCTGCTATAGCAACTTCCGTTATCGTTTTGCTGACAAAGCTAGGATGCCTGATAGGGGTCTCGAGATAAACCGACTGGGCCAGCTAACAAGAATGCCAGCGCTAGCCAAGTATAACGGCATTAGAATACTCGTTCGATAGTTTCAAGATTGGCAACAACCAAAGAATCCGAGGCAATGGCTGTCTCATTCTTCCTTGATTGGCTGCGCATGGTGACGCCCTGACAGGATCAATGAACGGGTGGTTTGTGGAGTTCGAAGCTCAAAGGACAATGTGCTGTTGAAACGATTGGAAGGATATAAAAGCAGGCTCCAGGTAGTGACGGCTTACAGAAGCGGGCAATTCATTGCAAGCCGTGAGGTCGAAATTCGGGATACAGGCACAAGAAACTGTGTCGCAAACTTCGTAGCCAACCATAACGTCCAGAAACGTCACTCGCGTGGACGCCCGATAACACACTGCTTCTCGCTGATCTTGTCAGGGTCAAACATTCAGGAATTGGATATGTCGACCTGGCAGTAGGTCCGCCCGGATGATCATTGGCTCTAAGGTACTCGCTATATCCGTACCATCTCCGGGAATCTTGTTGGCGCCTTCGTATGCATGGGTGATAAAAGTGTTCACCTCTCGCGGATCTCGGATCTTTGATCGACGAACCATCGCTAAATTTGAATGTAGCGAATGATCGTGCTTGTCCTGCGCTATTTTCTTCGTGGATGGCAAGTACATCATCAGTGGTGGCACGACGAAAATATCGCCAATTTGCCGGAGAATTGGATTAGATTGCCGGGGAACTCTGAGATGAGTTGTTGATTCCTATACATTCATATTGACTAGGGTCCGCTCGCAAGGTACAGCATCGAGAAATGACGCATTCGGGCCCACATTCGTGGCACGACAATAAGCCATCCTCAACTTTACCAGGCGTCCACTGTCATCGGAGCCGCCCAATGATATCAATGGTATTAAGCAGCGTGACATCGCAGAAGACAAGGAAGCGGGATGGGAAACAAAAGAAGGCCGATGTATCCCAGATAAGTTGGGATAGTGGAAGCTACTGCACAAGGCGGATGAATAGGAATAGGTCAGCGGATCCCGAATGTGTGGACGTTGTTGCCCGTCCAATCCGCAATACAAGCCACGTCATATTCTAGATGCCAGGCATTTCCACACATTGCAGGACTAGGATGAAGATGAAAAAAGGAAACTCGTCGTCGGTAAGATGGTATTGCAAGGACGTGGTCATCGCATCGGGTCGTCCGGTGCAATCAATCAGTATTCCGTAGTTTAACAGATAAAATGCCGGGACTGTCATGCTTGTTTCAAGGGTACTGCCGCGCTAGTCGGAGATTTTGAACTTGAAGATAGCGATCACTTTCTTGTAGGATGTACATCACGATACGAACATTTGTATATTTCCTAGATTCGACTGTAGTGTAAACGTGCTAAATCGCATCTCTTGACAGGCTTTTAGCTTTGCATTTTTCCCTTATGAGTGAACGTCCAGGCCTTAGAGTGAAATTCTAGATGTAGATCTCTACTACAATGAGTAAAACGGCCGTATAATGTTCGCCTGCTTGCCGCATTACAGCCGTATTCTTTGCAACATGTCTGCATGGATGGGCCAATAGTCTTTATGTGCACCTCTTCCAGGTAGCCGCACTTCCACTAGCATGGATAGCTGGAGAGGTGCACATAAAAGACCCGATAGCAACCGACCTCTAGGACTACACAACGTCCAACTGAGCGCATTCGGCGGCCACAGAGTGTTTTCCGGTTTCCCCCGATGACGCACCTGTAAATAAATCAGTACTGTTTCAATATCCGATTGATCTCCGAAGAATACGGGTCCGAAGTAGTCCGAACGCAGGTGCAGGCGCAAACATAGAGCTTTGTTCAAACTTTAAAGTCAGGGAAGTTGGAGCCGTGCGTCATGTGAATGGCGCAGCATCGAATCCCATAGCTAGCAATAGATTCTGTCAAGTTTACGATTCGTCAGTCTCCATCTTTTCCGAATGTTCGAAATGAGCATAGCCGTTGAGCCTCGTGCGTTTCATTTTTGTGTATTTCCACGAGACTTTGCTCAAGGGGCTTCTTGAAGCACATCCACGTTAGGAGGGTCTTCAGAAACCCTTTGAGCGCTGAGTGCTCAATACCCGTCTAAACCAATCCAGGGAAGGCCGAAGCACGGCTGCTGCGGAATGAGTCATTGCTAGTGTCTGCAGGCCTTGTAAAACACCACCGAATCCCATGGTATGTCAAAACTTTAAAGGTCAATCAACGCATATCAAGTGCATATCGAGCGTGAGATTGGCGCACATCAAGCGTGCGATCTTACCTTGTTCGTGGTCGGGCATGTGCCAAATAGCGATATTGCTTGCAACAATGGCGGCATGGCGAGGACCATGGCGATTGATAAGAGAGAAGCAGATTGTAGATGGCCTAAAAACACCGCGACAGTAGAGATAACAAACGTGATCCAGTGAGTAGACGACCGGTGGCAAAATTGGAGTCGAGGAATGAAAGAAAGGGAGAAAGAGGGATGTACAATCTTATTATAGTATGATAGCGTGTGAAATAGGGTGTGCAGGACTTAACATTGAAGGAAGTATCGTGGTGTGCTGGCACACAAAGGATTCCGGTGGAACTTCGCGCTCATGTTCCAGATTCTGACCTAATGAACACGAGGCTACTTGTGTTACCGGACTAAAAGCGAGATTAAATTTAAATAAATACTTAGGACGTGGCTGCATTGCAGTGATGAGCAGCTCGAAAGGGCCTGGGCTTGGGAGAGTTCGGGGGTAAGACTTTGTAATGGAAGTCAAGTGAGTGGTTAGCGAGATCTGGTTGATATACAGCATGATACCGAGATCTTGGAAATGGAGGGCGCGCCAGAGATTAACGACAGGAAGATAACACCTGCTGATAAGTGACGCAGCGTACACAGTCATTTATGCAGATGGCGTTTGTATCCGCATTCAACCGACGGCTACTACCAATGGATGTGCCTTTCATTTTGTGCAGGCTGGTCCACGCGACGAGCTAGAAATGCAAAGCTATGCGATAAGTGTTGCGCCGGTGTAGAACCCCGTAAATGGGAGGAACAATAAGCGCTGCAGGACGGAAGACCGATGACTCGATGGCAATTCTATTTGAGCAGGTTTCTGTGGAAGTCTGCAAACAAAGCTGTGACTCGGGTATTGCCGTGCCGCAGGGATCGTCGATCCCATATACCGGATCAAGAATTAGCAGCCGGCTTCGCTCTCAGCCGCGGGCAACGTTCGGACGAACGAAAGGTGAGGTTTATTATAAGAATGATTCAAGTCTCGCCCGGTCGATGTTTCCTTTGTCGCTCACAATTACTAGGAAGTTTGGATCTCCCACAAATTACAGGACTAGGACCAACTGTAGCTAGTTGGTGAGTTTGGCTTGCCCTGAGTGCGCGTCTGTAATTCCAACTCATCCTAACCAGGGTCTCTCCGCCAAGATGGCATTCAGTATAACACGCCCGGCTTCTCCTCAACTTCCTACTTCTACTCCCATAGATGATCATCTCAGTACAGCTCTCCACGCCGCTCTTAGTCGCGTACACGACGACATGGTCCATCAAGACAGATCACATCATCACCCACCACCTGACAAGTCTCGCATAGACATAATCCTGGATTCTGATGTCCTTGCACTGAAAGGCACAACAGTAGACATCGAGCCTGCCTTACTTTCTGGACATGTCGTCCTCACTCTCTCCGAAGCGACATCCATCAAAGAAATAAACCTCCAGTTTCGTGGCAAAACCCGTGTACCGCCCTCTCTTCACGAACCGTATGTGCTTTCTTTGATGTAAACCTTCTTCTTTGATTGAAAAATTCACCCAGAATTTCCCTTAACTCATCTGGCCAGACATACAGTATCTGCACATATGATTGGTCCTTCCTCGAAGGCGAGAAACGTCACTCTCATACCCTCAAAGCAGGCAAACACCTTTTCCCATTCTCACTCGCCCTCGGCGGTTCCCTCCCCTCCTCAATACACCTCCCTTCCACTGCTTCTCAATCATTCATCTCCTATAAACTCCGTGCAACCGCCGTCCGTCCTGGCCTCGCGCACAACCTCCATGCGTCCCACCCTGTTTCCCTAATACGAAGTTTCGCAACAGACTCGCTCGAGTATCAGCAGACACTTGAAATCGAGAACACATGGCCTGATAAACTCATGTACACCCTTGTCCTCCCCCATCGCGCTTGGGCTGCCGGCGATACCGTTACTGCCCTCTGCAAATTTATCCCTCTCGTCAAAGGTGTTCGCGTCCTCAGCGTCGTCACCAACCTCAACGAGACCGTGAAGATTCCTTCAAGGGGGAGCGAATTCACCAGAGCTGTTGTGGCTACAAAACACGAAGTTACCAATGGCAAACTCAAGCTTGTCAGCGAAAGTTGGTATGGCATCAGGCAGCCCATCGGCACCGGTTCCAAATCGCACCCCTTTGGCGCTACCGATGTCAGTGTGCCCACGTCCCCTGCTCAGGAGGATAGACTGCCAAATTTTCATCTACCCGATCTATCCCTCCATCAGGTCCCCAGCATACCATCTTCGTCCTCTTCCCATTCCCACTCTCATCCAATCGCAAGCTCCTCCTTCGCTCCTTCACATGATTCCGATCCCTCCCACGACGAACCCCCAAACGTCGCTTTAGACGAATTCACCTCAACAGACCTCATTTCCCCGCTCTCCCTCACCCTGCCACCAACTCTCCCTCCGTCCCATTCTTTTGACCCAATCCACATCTCACACCGAATCCGCTGGTCCATCCTTATGTCAAACCTCGACGGGCATACTTCTGAACTCCGCTGCAGCCTCCCCATAACCATACTCGATGGGTGTCTCCTCACAGAAGCTCGCGCTGCTGGGCGTTGGGTCCGCCGCGTTGTTTTAGGCGATCACGTCCAAGGTGAAGGCGAGAGCGCTGGCGCAGGCATCTTCGGAGAAGGAGAAGACAACGAGGAGGAAGGTGAGATGCTCCCCAGTTACACCGCTCATGTTAGGGACCGTGTCGCCAACGCCTTCCTACCTGCCGGATCCACCATGCGCGTCGCGAATCCCTATGTGTCTACAGCACCACACATTCCCCCCACGCCAGGAAGTGCCACCAACGCATCCTTCCCGCCGCGTTCAGGAACGAGCTCACCACCACATCCACACTCACATCCACACCCACATGCGCATGCACATGCACACACACTCCCGCAGAGCGTACTCGATTGGGTCAATTGTGAACTTTTAGGTCATCCACGATCGCCGAATTCTGATCCTACGAGCCAAGTCCCAAGTCGGCTTGTTTCTCGTGCGCCTAGTCCCGAGCGGCGTATGCGGGGGGCAATAGGCTCACCTATAGCCATCTCCGCCCCAGATTCACACAGACATCCAGTGATATCAGACTCTGAAACGTATACCCACTCACCGCCTGCATCCCGCACGCGAGGCACGTTACTCACGGTCGCGATGAAGCCGCTTCCTTCTGGGTGGTTGAGCGGGGGCTCGAGGACTGGGAGCCATTCCAATCTTGCGGGGATGACACATGGACACGGATTGGGGATGTCGAACGTCAGTGGGTCGTATGGGGCGTCTGGGCATGGAGGTGTGAGTATAGGTGGAGGAGCCCATCTCCATTCACGATCATTTGGGAATCTGGTATCGCCACTTCAACCCCTCGAATACCCACAAGGATTGGCCTCGAATGCGGGAGGACATTCACGTCCGCGCACTGCGTTTAGTGTTGGTGGAAGTGGAGCTCAGACGCCTTATTTTAGTGGCATGCATTCTGCACCACATAGTCCTCATACACCTCCTGCTGAGATCCCGGAGAGCGCGATTTGGGAGAGGGGGTTTACGGAGATGAATTCGAGCGGTGGTGGTGGGACACGTGGGGAGGAGTTAGATGGTGTGGATGGGGTCGAAGTGAGTGTGGGAGGGGTTCAAGAAGGGAATGCAAGTGGTGTTCTAGATGGTGAAAACGTACACGCGAATGCAGCACCCGACTATCGCGTGTCGTTTCAGGGATGTGTCCCCCCACTATCGAGTTTAGCGGGTTTGCCCAGTTATGAGGAGGCTGCTGGATCTGGAGTGCGGCAGGAGACGCGACGGTCTGAGTTGCGTTTGAGTTTTGATGGGAGACGGGGAAGGGCGCTGGAGGGGAGACGTTCTCCGTATGATGGTGAACATTCTCCTCGTGATGAGCAACATCCTATCCTCCAAGACGGGTCACATCATATCTTGCATGACGAGTCACTTTCAGTTATGCATGGCGGGCGACATTCTAGCACGCACGACGGTTTCCATCCAATTCAACACGATAGGCCTCCCAGTCCGCACGATGCGCGGGACGGGATACGGTTGAGGGTGCCGATTCCTCGCTGGAGGAGGGAGAGCGGTGAGGGGTCGTAACGTTTGTGAGTGCTCTTCGCACTCGCGTTGCATTGAGCATGTCATTCCTACCATCTCCTTGGGCTCGACTGGGCATTGTCCTGGCATCTTGGCTTAAACTCTTACTGCATCTCATTCGACATCACACTTCCGTAGACCACGATCGTCATTAAAGAATAACGGCCGTCTTCCCCAACCACCTCGTCATCTCACATACTTGATAACAACATTATTTATCTCAACTCGCATCCCCTCATCTTGGATATCCGATAGACAATAGACTGGATTATGTGTAGACTTATATTGTATGTAATAGGGTAATAGGCAACGGGCATATGAGGAATGATTGAACATGCTGCTATGACACCAGATTCAGACGGATACGCTGTGCGTACGGTGGATACCAAGTTAATGGTAGGTAGGACCAATTACGAGGCGTACAATGAAAGTTACCAATTCCGAGAATGCATCACCGTTCTCAAATTCCATCCTGAATAAACATATTGCTGTGTCTTGCGCATAGTCCTCGACGCTGTGTGGGTTTGTTTCTGAAATCGTAAGTCGTATGTCAATTATCCCACCATATTCTGGTACAGACTGTGGCAAGTGAGTTGAGAGACGGTATGCGCCGAGCGGGCGAAGGCGCTTTGTGATGGAGTACGGAATTTTGTACATCCATGCGCGATCGTAAGAGAAGCAGTGAGCGAGGACTCGGAGGGTGGAGGAAGAACCCATCCACTCTCTTGTGAGCCAAATACTAGATCACCAGTAAGATGTAGGATATCGAGAGACCATTACCTGGAGTAGTCGCCCATGCAGAACTACTCTAAATCCTTGTTGCTGATGCTACGCAGAGATCAAGAAGAACTCCCAAACGATACTGTCGGTCTAATGTCTGCGAGGACATATTTTCGTGAAGTAGAACTGCTTCCATAATTACACTATGGCGTAGCTCTGGTTGGTTCAAACTAGCGATCTGGTGAGATTTAGACTATCATGTTGATGGATATCCATTACACACCTGACTCGTCCCGTACTTCAGTAAGACGCAAGGTGTTTGATCTTGCATTTTGCGTCACCACATCAAGAACAATATTAGCTTTACTCATATGGAGAACAAAACCCTGAAGCAGATCGCGTGACTGTTCCAAGTGGGATAAGAAACATCTAATCAATGATGATTGACCTCATATTGACCCCAAGTATACTAGTCTAGTATGGTATGGTGGGACCAGAGAACCGCTGAAAGTCGTGTCCATGTGAACGACAGTCAACTTCACCAACTTTTAAATTCACATGAGTTGTGGTCAATGACCGTGACCTTGGTTCACTGACCAGAAAAACACTGACTGGATCACCAGTAGACACAATACCGAGGAGACTCACTATTTGATAGTACATCCGAGCCAAACTCAGGGTTGTGATAAGAATGCGAAGGACAAGCATTCGAGTCGTATGATATACCATGGTGGTATTTGAATGATCTGACATTGTAAGCCGCGTCACGACCACGTACTAGTTACCTATTACTTATGGTGGTACGTTATATCAGAAAGTTGGCAATGTTTACTGATCACGTACATAATCATGTGATGTGCTCTTCAGACTTCGGACGATTTTAATGATGGATTAATCTATGACTACGGTTCAGGTGACCCGGATCGCATAATTGGAGTTAAAAACCAGGATGGTTGGTGGTGTCACTCTAAATCCCAGACTCTCAATCCGCACACCTCAGTTTTCCGCTTCAGTATGGCGACTGACCCGTCTCCCCAACGCTTACCTACGCTAGATCGGCTGGGGGTCACTGATCCTTCCAATGTCTCCTCGTCCGAGGTAGCCACCGAGTGGCTCAACGCTTTCTCAGCTGCAATAGCTCAAAGTGATACCGCAGCTGTTGTCGACCTCTTTCTCGAGGATGGCTTCTGGAAGGACGTGATCGCACTGACTTGGGATTTCAGGACATTCGAAGGAAGGAAGGATATCAAAAAACTTTTAGATGCTCGTCTCGCTGCCACGGGTCTCAACGAACTACGTCTCTTACAGGAGCCCTTAAAAGAACCTGTGCTGCAAAAAGTTTATCATGATCTTGTTTGGTTGAGGTTTTGCTTTAGTTTTACCACCAAGCATGGCAAGGGTACTGCGGTCGTTTATCTCGTCCCCCTTCCAGATTCAAAGTGGAAAGCCTATACTCTGTTGACCTGTCTTGAATCGTTGGCCGATTTCCCTCAAAAAGTGTGCATTCACGTTCCTTTGTGAGCACTTTCTGACTCTGTGGAAGCTCGGTCCCTTCAGAAACAAAGAGGCCGATCATGGAAATTGGGGAGAGAATGCGGCGCCAAGAGGCTGAGTTCTCAAGCAATGACCCAACAGTGCTTGTCATCGGTGCAGGGCACTGTGGCCTTGAGGCCGCGGCACAATTAAAGTGCATTGGTATACCCACGCTTGTCATCGATAAGAAACCTCGGGTTGGAGATAGCGTTCGTCCCATTATAGTTTCGGTATTTGAGTGTAGCTAAAGGCTCAAGTGTGGTTTCATAGTGGAGAGATCGTTACAAGACTCTTTGTCTGCATGGCACAATCTGTTTGTGCTTTTTCTTCTACGGAAGGGGATTGACTGACAAACTTACAGGGTTCAACCAAATGCCTTACCTGACGTGGGTGGTTTGTCAGAACTCCTTTGACTCGTTCGTGATCTGTTCTGCAGCTTTCCACCAACATGGCCAGTCTACATCCCAGCTGAAAAAGTACAATATTATCCACATAATGAATGTTCACTGATTCTAGTGATTGCAGCTGGCAGACTGGTTGGAAGCATATGGAAGGTTGCTTGAGGTTGACGTTTGGACGGCCTCAACGATCACCAGTACATCTTGGAACGATAGCACGAAAACCTGGTCCGTCGAAGTCAATCGCGGGGGTAAAGGTACTAGGGTTCTGACCGTTAAGCACCTCGTTTTTGCCACTGGATCTGGCGGTCGTCCCATAGTTCCCGATATCCCCGGGAAGGTATGTAACGCTAGAGCTGATCAAAACGTGACTCATGGGCGCAGGCAAGCTTCAAAGGGTCTACCGTGCACTCGTCAGAATTCGAATCTGCGGCTAATCATATCGGTAAAAAAGTAGTCGTAGTCGGTTGTTGCAATTCTGGTTGGTCTGTCATCTTTCGTATTGAACAAGGTCTAAATATTTCATCAGCGCACGACATTGCTCAAGACTTCTGCAGTCACGGCGCCGACATCACGATGTGTGTCCCTTCGGTAGTGTCATTTTCATATCTCACCGAATATCAGGTATCAACGATCGTCGACGTTCGTGATCTCGGTGGAGTCAATGGCAGCAATGTCACGCGGTAATTATTTCTATGGTTGTTGGGAGTTTGGCTTGACTTTCCTTGCCTAGCTCTTTATAATGATGACTTCCCCACTGAGCTGGCCGATACTTATAGTACCTCGCTACCTTGGGCAGTTTCTAGGCGACTGCATCAACGTATGGTTCCTATAGTCGCCGAGACCGCAGACAAGTATGCCAGGCAAATCAAAAGCTCAGTTCCAGATGCATTGATCATAATCACAGGGCTATTTTAGATGGACTGGCCAAAGTTGGCTTTAAGACCAATCTTGGCATATATGGAGCAGGTCTTATGGCCCTTTACCTGGAGCGCGGTGGTGGCTACTATATCGGTGTGTGTACCTCTGATGCACAGCGAAGATATATCTCAACAGCCTCCAGACACCGGAGCGAGTAAATCTATTATCAACGGGGATATCAAAATCAAAAACGGTTCCGCAATCGAGTCCTTCACGGAAAACGGCCTTCTATTTGCTGATGGCACCGAGCTACAGGCAGATATCATAGTGTTTGCTACGGGGTATGCTAATGTTTCACTTTGATGAGCAGGACTCATACTTGCTGACAGTTATGGCGATCCCCGTGATTTCATGCGCGAGGTTTGTGGAGACGAAATCGCATCAAAAGTTACCCAGGTCTGGGGTTTAGATGAAGAAGGGCAATCTGCGGGAGTGTGGAGGTACTGCGGGCATGATGGTCTGTGGTTCGCAAACGGTATTTCGCATCGTTCTTGTTGTGTGTACGTCAATCTCACTTTAATGAACAGCTAATTTGTCTCTAGCGCGCTTCCACAGTCTCCATTTGGCCATGCGTAAGTTCCTTCTTTGTGGTATATAGAGCGTTGCTAATGATCGAAATTGTAGAAATCAAAGCAATAGAAGAAGGTGTTTTGAATAGAGCGGATATAGTTATTTGATGACATTTCGAAGATTTGCTTATGATAAGGGCTGGAAGACCTGTAAAATGTACGACTACTGATTGTGAGAGGTTGTATGTAGAATGAATTCAATAGAATTTTCACTGGAGTCCTCGTACATGAAAAACAAGATTTTGGTCGGACCATGTCACCAATGTGTTTTTTTAAATATACACGTACTCCTTCTGGTTTGAAGACCCTAAGTATATGAGACATACGGAGGCATACTCCCGCTTATATATAATAGGTTGTGTTTATTGTCACCAGTAGAACCTCGCCCGCGCAGGGGTTCATTGCCTTTCGCAAATTTCCGACAAATGGGTTCTGAGGCGGAACTTAGTCAGCATTTTACTGCCACTGCACAGCTGCAAGTCTCTAACGTTCTCCGAGTCTACATCAATGCATCCGCATACACTGCAAGTTAAGTGAAAATGGTTCCCTCAAAATGTGACGCCATGTTTTAGCATTGATGCTATGCATTTTTGAACGTAGCTCTCCCTTAAATTCGTTCCACACCCCCGTGATCTCCGGAAGTCACGAGTCAGGACACATCGCAAGTAAACTGCTGGAACAAAGACGGTACCTCGATAGGTGTCGTGAATGCCTACGATATACCCTGTCGATTGAGAGCAATACGGAAGCCTGGGACCAATGAGCGTTGAGCGCAGCCAGACATTTCTCCCACTCACACGCACACGATTTTCTCACTCAGCCCAAGTTACGGTGGTTCCATTGAGCTTTTATAACGCTACGATTTGCATTCTCCGGACTCCCGGGATAAAATTGGATGCCATCTGACAAGACTACATCCGTCTCCGCCTGCTTAGACATGTGCATGAAGCATCGGCATTTTTGCTCTTGCGACTGATGCTATGACTCATTAGTAAGTCAACGTATTGAATACATCATGAAGAAATGTAGTTTGACATTGAGCAATTTTTGCATCATGCGGCCAAACTACACCTTATATCACAGGTCTGTTGCATATGAGCTTGTGAACTCGTCACTGATATGCTATATGCTCCTCCTGGACGTACTTAAATTATCGTCCACAGTGCTGGTGGATACCAAATCAAGCCACGTACCGATGGATCGAGCAGTGCGGAACCACATGAGAGTACCCGGACCCGGAAATGAACGGTTTTGATGCGATTCTGACAACTTGACGCTATGCTATGAGACATATATATAAGTTTGTATCTCTCAAGCAAGGGGATGCATCATTTGTGCTGCTAATAGTAGACTTAACTCTAGCCTTCCTTAGGCAGGCCATACAGAAAGAAGGCCGGTTCTTCAATTTAGCCAAGATGGGCAGCTATGTGGATCTCGTAGATCAACCTTGGCAAACTGTTGCAGTGCGTACCCCGCTTCATTAGTCAGCCTTTGATTGCTCATTCGAATTCAGTTTGTTGAAGGTAGTCTATACTCATATTCTGATTTATTTTGCATGACTGAATTCCTCGGACAGCCGCATCCACAGCAGCCTTGATAAGGAGGAACAAATATAACGCAATCCTATAATCATAACCCAATTTCCTCTAGCTTTTTGACTTCTGCCTTACTTTCGACTCAGAGGTCAGTATATTTCGGCGATCATAGTATACAAAACTGAGGTATTGTTAGGTTCGTTGGACATGGGGGAGAAAGTGGGGGATGATGAGGATAGCCTTCGTTATTTCTCGCTATCTTCCAATTGGAACTGTTGCTATGTACTTATATTGCGAGTACTCGTGTTATTCTATCTCCTTCGCTAATGAGTGCCTCGGATAGACGGCGTCGGTTCAACTCACGGGGAAACTGTGAGCATAGACTCTTCTAACAGTTTGAGTATATCTGACGATATCCTAGCCAAATTCTGGGACATACATGGTCGTAATTGGCAGTTGCGTATATGATGACTTCACTTAAATCGTTCTGGAATACTCAATTCTTTTGCCAGCCATGAATGCTTTGGGTGCCGCTGCTGCTGACGGTCAGTATCTGCTCCAAGTCAATATATTTCTACCCGTAACGTCTTTTCAGTCATGCTCGCAGCGAGGGTGCACGCCTTTTGTGGACGTGAAAAGAGGACATTGATTGCGATATCATTCTTCAGCATAGTGACCTTAATGCTCTCCCTTGGCAATTTTCTTGTTGCTCAACATCGCACATTATTTAGGTCATGGTTTCAGCTACGCTAATAATATTCTATGTCGCTGCAAGTAAATGCGGAAGTCTGTATCTCTCCTTTCACATGTCTTCTGCTCACCCGTAATCCAGAATCTACGTGTGACGCATCAGAGGCCAAACAATTCTTAGGCATCCTCTATATTATACCCATGACCTATCAGCTTGGTACATATCATTTCGATAAATTTTCTCACCGGCCACTAACCTACTCCAGTATTGATGGCCTTGACAGTGCACAAACGTTTCAAATTTTACCGACAGGCAAAACACCCCAGTGGTTTCTGCTGTATATCGGGATGGTATGATTTACATGCTATGCATTGCCCGTGAGTCTTATAGATTATCTTCAAGATCACGGCCTTGATTTTTGTAGTGGCCTCTATAGTGAATTGTGTGGGCATTATAAGCTTCCTGTGAGTGGCTTGCCTTGGTTATATGATAAACTTCTGATCAAGCTGCCCAGTCACCATATTCCAATATTTTCTATAGGTAAATCCTATCGTGGTTGTCCCTGTCTTCAATTCTGAGTCAGATAAGCCCCCAGGTAGTCGTGTACAGCGTTTTTGCCTCACGCATAATGTTCAATCTGCGAGCAACACACGAATCGCAGGATGTCCCTATAACCGGGCCTAGTCACCTCGAGCGTGGTCATTGCTCGACCGATTCCAAACATCTTCCGGTGTGGATCGTCTAGAGCTGCCGGATATTAGAAACGTTTGATTCGCGTTCCACTATGGCTGAGCATTATACAGACTTTTAACTTGCTTTCAACCATGCTGGATATTATATGCATAACTTTCAACTATGGTTGTAGTTCTCTCTGTGCATACATATCCCCTGCTACCCTTCCCGACTTCGATACATTAACTACTTAGTCTTCAAGCCTATGCAAGACCCCTATGATGCACCAGCAATACATTCGAAGTTACCTCCAAAAATATCTGTGCAGTTCGATTTGCCAAACGTCGCGATATTATCTTATTGACGTTGAGCGAGTCGTACATAACCGACATCACAAAGCCCTTTCCATCCCCATGCATATAAAAACAACCAGCGATCAAGTATACAAAGTGATTAGACACATCGAAAGCACTGTGATCAAGAGTATGCGAGCATGCGCGTGTTCTACCTTGTCACGCCGGTGGTGCTCTTGAAGTTCATTGCGTCTATCGTGCCGACAATCGGAGCGAGGTGGACTCGACGAAACGTTTTAAGGCCATTTTGGTGGAGGATATACCCGTTAGATTTCTCGGTACCTTCAATAGCAATCGTGAAGAGGAGTAGGTTGTGTGTTGACGCGGTGCAGACTGTACCACAGAAAATCTACACAGTTGTATTGTGTTCTCACAGCTAACTTGTATGTGCCTGTGTGATACGAGATGGCCCACAAACCAAAGCAACGTCCCACTGATGGAAAGCGGTCAATTTCCGAGTCGCAGGTTCCTCAATTCGAGTATCGGGTAAATGGTGAAACATCAAAATGCCGTGATAAAGATCTCATTAACCAACCATAATCTCACAAGCTTAGAATACTCACGTGCGAGCGTGAAACATTTTGATTTTTAATGCAATCTGTCATGCTATCAGTATCAATGATGAGCAGAAAGGCGTGGAATTTCCGCCTAGCAGGGCCTAGCCCAGTGAGGCCAAGACCACCTGCCTTCGAATAGGCTATTGTATGGCCGCTCGATCGAGTGGGCGGTGGTTCGCCCACAGTCCACAGGTCATCGAGTACAATTGATACGTCATGTTGCATCCACACTTCGGACTGTCCGCAGATCAATAATCCACAAGGGCTCGAGTATAACACAGACCATCAATGGACTCAAACCTCTACTCTCCCATCCTTGAGTTATCTGTCGTCTGCACTCGGTGAGCACGCCCATAAAAGCTAGTAAATTGCGACTTACCTGTTCCCATAGCCATCTTCTATCATGTCTGACACATCTAGACTCTGCACCGTCGAACTTCTCCAGTCTTGGCGAGGTGGGGAAGGGCCCCAACAACATTGTCCCCTTCGCTGGGCTATCTACGTCGAAACTAGCCCTGGTATAAGGAACATCTATCAGATCATCGGGAACTCCGATAACTATGCCATTGGTGTCGGACGCGACCAGCCTCTCAAAAGGGACTTGTACGATCGTTTGAGTATTGGAACAGTCACCTTGGAGGAGCTCGGCGAAATGGAGGGAATCCTCGAAACAGTTGAGATCGTGCGCAATGTTCCCAGTTGGAACAACAATGATTGGATTATATCCGCCCTGGGCACTCTCTCGCAGTCAAAGCTGTCAGGCATCATGCCGAAAACTAGATTGGCTAGGAATCGAACATGTGATGGAAGTTGTGGGTGGCAATCCTGCAGATGTAGTGGGCACTCGCATTAAGAAAATGCATGAATGGCACTGAACTTCGCGCCTAAATGCGATGGGTTGCGCGAGTCGTTTAAGGCACTCGTCAATGTTGCTTATAACAATTTTCATAGTCTAGTTCATTCTCCACTTGTACTTTGTATCATCATGTCGATAGTTCGTTCACTGACCTAGTGTCATGGATTAGCAATATAATACTTGTATAGTAGGGCTTTGGCACGCACAGCGAAGGTATAAGCTCAGTGGAGAAGCTTATTTGGTGGTCGTGCTCGAGGAGAATTTGACCTAGAACAGGAGAAGGTGGAGATATTGTTCTTATCGAAATTTTGGGACATGCACATCGTAGGGATACTGCTCTGGAAGCATCTGATCATGAATTCGATGGGTTGCGAAGGTTGTTGAAAGAACTTATCAATAATGCTGCGGGGGAAGCTAATGGCGATATCCTGCAAGTACAATGAATTAGAAACGAATGTACGACATGATGATCACGCGACAGATATTTCAACACCATCCCAGACATTTCAGCAGACTATGCTCGGAACACCGTCAACATTGATATCTTCCCCCGGGCAAACTCCGTACACCCCCAGGCCTGCAAGCGCGATGAAGAAATTATCGAGCACATGAACGCATGCGTGGTGGAAGAGCAGCTCGTTACCGTGACATGAAAGAATTCTGACAAGGGCAGGGAGAACAAATGGGCGCAAGGGCGGAGGAAGATGGTGTAAAGAGTGCAGGGAAGGAACAGGAGCTCGGTATGCGACGTGCGCAGACTCTAATTTTTACTACTAACCTTCTAGGGTTCCTGAAATTAATTCATTGTCTATCGTGCCAACAATCTGTCATCTTGGTGGAAAAGATACCCACAAACCGAGATGTGACATACAAGCACTGGCAGCAGCGCTACGAGCTCGGAGGGCATGTCATGTTGCATCCACATTCTAAAGTTGCGAAACAAAAATCCAGCTTGAAGGAGGTCCCTTACGTAAGATGTAATGGACAAGTTTGTTTGTCTTTGCTTGCCCGACAGCTTGTCCTACTATTCTTTGCTCGGGAAATTCATAGGTTTGTTGCAATTATGCAGGACGGCAGAGCACCAAGGTTCGCCTTATCAACTTTTTGTATCATACAGAGACTGACTGGTTACGAATTCCAGGATTAGGAATCGGGCGCCTGCCGCTATCCAGGTTTGTTTCGTTGACATATGTGTCTGCATTTGTTGACCCTCCATAATTACATTCATAGATCACCGCAGAGCAGCTTCTGCGAGAGGTGCGTTGTTCAAGTTTCCCGCCTTGCCGTATTCACAATTTTGTGTCCTTTAGGCTCAAGAGCGTCAAGAATCCACCTTCCGCGCTCCCAAACAACGCGTTGAGGATTTTGAAGAACTCCACGAGTACCGCGGCCGCAAGCGCAAGGAGTTTGAAGAGCGGGTCAGAAGGACAAGAGGTAGCATGTGAGTATCGCATTAAACATTGGTAATACTCTTGCTGAATATTGTATCAGCAAAGAATGGACTCAGTATGCAAACTGGGAGGTACGTTGCTCACAATCTTTGGTTGATATTGCGGTCTGATACACATTCGTATTAGGCTAGCCAAAATGAATTTGACCGATCTCGCTCCATCTTTGAACGCGCTTTGGACGTGGACCCTCGAAGCGTGCAGCTATGGCTCAGTTATACTGAAATGGAGCTCAAGTCCCGAAATGTCCAACACGCACGCAATCTATTCGATCGCGCCGTAACTCTATTGCCTCGAGTGGACCAGCTCTGGTACAAGTACGTTTACTTGGAGGAGCTTCTGCAAAATGTCCCCGGTGCTCGACAAGTCTTTGAGCGGTGGATGCAGTGGGAACCTGACGACAAAGCTTGGCAAGCATACATAAAGATGGAGGAACGATATGACGAATCGGACAGGGCCAGTGTTATATATGAGCGATGGATAGCTGTCAGGCCGGATCCGAGGGTATGGGTGAAGTGGGCAAAGTTTGAAGAAGAGCGGGGGAAGTTGGACAAGGCAAGAGAGGTATTTCAAACCGCTCTCCAGTTTTTTGGGGACGAGGAAGAGCAAGTAGAAAAGGCTCAAGCAGTTTTCAATGCTTTTGCTAAAATGGAAACTCGGTTGAAAGAGTACGAGCGTGCTCGAGTGATATACAAGGTACGTCGTCACGCGTATACTCTGCTAGGCGTACTTGACAGTCCAGATGATAGTTCGCACTATCACGTCTTCCGCGATCAAAATCAGCGAATTTGTACGCAGCTTATACCAAATTTGAGAAGCAGCACGGCACACGGTCCATTGTAGAATCTACTGTGCTTGGTAAGCGAAGAATCCAATACGAAGACGAGGTTTCGCAGGACGGGCGAAATTATGATGTCTGGTTCGACTACGTTCGGCTGGAAGAAGGTGGCCTACGAACTTTGCGAGAAGAAGGGGGCACCAAGGAAGAGGAGGATGCAGCCACGGAGCGCGTGCGAGACGTTTACGAGCGTGCTGTTGCACATGTACCTCCTGGGCAAGAAAAGCGTCATTGGAGACGGTATATCTTCCTTTGGCTTGAGTATGCTTTGTTCGAGGAGATTGAAACCAAGGTCTTTTCATTTTCATACACACCGCTTGTTTACTGACATCATTCTACAGGACTATGACCGTGCACGCCAAGTATATCGTACAGTTTTGAATCTTGTACCGCACAAGCAGTTTACTTTCGCAAAACTGTGGATCATGGCTGCGAGGTTTGAGATCAGACAGTTAAATTTAACGGCAGCGCGCAAAATGCTCGGGACCGCCATTGGCATGTGCCCGAAGGAGTCTTTGTTCAAGGGTTATATTCAACTCGAGATGGATGTATGATCTTCACTTTCTTGGCTTTACGATATACTAATGTCATGTTTAGCTGCGAGAATTTGACCGCGTGCGGACATTGTACGAAAAGTATCTCGAGGTATGTCGCGAAGGTCTCTTTCTTTCCTCGGCAGTGATGAAACATCTTCTGCAGTACGATCCTACCAACTCAGCGGCGTGGATCAAATACGCTGAACTCGAGACGGCTCTTGAGGACTTCACCCGTGCAGAGGCGATCTTTGAACTCGGAGTGTCGCAAGCATCACTATCGATGCCCGAAATCCTTTGGAAGGCATATATCGACTTCGAAGTCGATGAGCAGGGTGATCGAGAGAAGACTAGGTCACTTTACGAGCGCCTGGTGGTTCTCAGCGGACACCACAAGGTGTGGATATCCTATGCCGAGTTCGAGGGGTCAAGTATTCCCTTGCCCAGAGCTATGCGAGAAGAGGAGGAAGATGATGATGCCGAACCTCGTGTTGTCGCTGGTGATCCCGAACTATCACGACAAGTCTTTGAACGTGGTTACAAAGACTTGAAGGTCAAGGGCCTAAAAGCCGAGGTATGAGCAACAGTTTCATAATCGAGTCGGAGCTGAACTTTCATCACAGAGGGCTGCTTTACTCGAGTCATGGAAAGCGTTCGAACAAGAACATGGCAGCGAGAGCGATTTAGCTAAGGTGGAAGGCATGATGCCTATCATCGGCAGGAAGCAACACGTCGACAAAGAGACAGGCCAAGTAGTAGAAGGTCAGCGATCTACCCCGTATATAATAGCACAGCTTCCTGATTGTTCTTACACAGATTGGGAACTTGTATTCGCCGACGACGAACGAGAAGCCAATCCAAGATCTTTCAAGTTCTTGCAGATGGCTCATGCCTGGAAACAGTCACAGGCAAAGAAACCTGGAGGGAGTGGCATTCTTTCTGGTTTCACTCCTGCGACATCGAGTGTGCCAGAATCTGCCCAGAATGACGATGTACGGATGGAGGACCGTAGGGAGCAGGACGATTCACATAGCGATGTTGCTAGCTCTGACGGTGAATAATGGTTGTCTAGGTACCTGCTGGAACTCTATGTATCCCATAATTTCTGAATGCACTTGCTTGTCGAGATTCTAGGCTGTAAGCTTATGGCACGTGTGTGTAAATAATGGTTCGTTGTACGCTTTGCCACTTGCCTTCGCGGAGTTCAAAGTGAAGGGGGTCTCGTCTTTGTTTTAAATATCTCCTTGGAAAATTCAGTTAAGTGGCCCAACACGCAATCTGTGCACAAAAGTAATTGACAAAAGGATGAGACCCCAGATTTGAAAACACCGTCCTATGTGGGTCCACCGACCCACAAGAAGCTACGTACAGATATAGCTTTGCACTGCCAAAGCGTGTACAATGACCCCAAATGCAACTCGGTAGCATCAGCAATCCGAAGCACATGCGACAATGCCTTCCAAAGGCAACCAATACGAATATCGTTTCTGTGGGTCCAAAGGAAATTCTTCGACTGATACGTGCAAGTCGGGCAACCTATATTCTGTTTTCGAACATAACGAGGTCAGCTGGGCGGAGTTAACTTGTGACAGCGGTGCTCATTGACTCGAGGCTGCGTGTCGACGATCGGACAGACGGCGCTTCTTCCATCCCACGATGTCTTTTTCTGTCCGCGTCTGTTTGAAAATTTTGGTTCCCGAACAATCGAGAAATGCTTGTGCACTGTGGCGTGCACTCCCGGGGAAGAACATTGCTGCGGTCGCGGTTTTTATTGGACGATGATTGATTGTTGATTCCCGTGGATGGCCCACTCCCCTGGGGCTCGATGGCTTAAAGGTGTATAAGAATGTGGCGGCTTTTTAGTACCTTGACTTCTGAGGCCTCGTTGTAGGTGACTTCCTCGCCCCGTTCTTGCCTCTCTCCTTTGGGGATTTATGATTACGGGCACTGGGTAACACTAATTAACAGGTTAGAATAATATTGAATCGCGCACGCAACGGACATCCCTTCCAGCCTCTTGGATATTGCCGCATCAGCTCAAGAAATATATATCTCGATCGTTCAATATAAACCGCTATTTTGGTAAAACACAAAAATAAATTATTGAGGTCCATAGTAGTACAGATGCTAGCAAGATAATCGTCCAATATACATCACTATTTTTTGGAAACATTATGCTCCAAGACATCGTTCGACGACCTCCTTACACACGACATCGATACTCTGCGCGTTCTCCTAAAAATCTCACCCATACAAATTACTGCGCAGTGTAGCCCGTATATGATGAACTGGAGGCTAATCAGGACGCCAGCAATAAAACACATGGCCAACACGGCAGTCGGCCAAGCGGACCATGCAACTGAAAGCAAAAAGGCCATTAAGGCACATGCTGACACGAACATACATACAGCAGGAAGACGCGATGATATGCAAAAGAACAGATATTTGCCGTATACGTCACGAGCAAATCTCTAGGCGGCTCTGAGTATATATTCTGATGCGTACAATTGAGATTTACCTGGAATTTTTTGGCGTTTGCTCCACTATACACCAATAGGAACCAGCCATCGATTGCGATACCGATGCCTGAAGCGACGCTTCCTAGAGCTATTGAGCCTTGGGCGAAATTGTTGACAGAGAATAACGAGCTGGACGAAAAACCGAACACAGCCGCGTCAAGCCTAGGAAAGAAGATAAATAATTGGGGAAAGAAGTCATCTTTGATGATGCACATACCCGGCAAGAGCGACCAACTACACATAATCAAGGCTAAATGAAAGCAGGTAGAACAGTCATGTCATCACGCACCGATGCACCCACATAATACCATTCAGATGTAAGTTTTTCCAATATACGTTCGTACTCAGAGTCACTGCGAGCCTCTCGAAGTTCAGCATAAGACGAAAAAGAGTCGACAAGGGAATCGATAAATGACAACGAATTGTCCACAGATATCTGCTCTGTGTAACTGGGTAAAAGGGAAGGCGCAAGGGGAACAACATTGACCACGGCACTCGAGTTGGTATTGTCTGTGAATGAAAAGCTGTCATAACTGTCGTTGATGCATTTGACATGCTCGTCAAGTGGGCGGTCATCATCTGTGTCCGAGGTGTATCCTCGACGGATCCGTATACCTGAGAATTCAAGTGGGACTGGAGGAGTTATGGCACGACTCGAACAAGAAAAGTTACATGTCCCATCTCCATCTGATTCCGATTCCGATTCAAACGTTGGTGAAGATCGCCCAAGTGCTGAGATTGCAGCTGTCAGCCAATTAACACGACTGTGAAGACCACTCTTACACTTAATGTCATCGTCGTATTGGTCTTCTGATATCAACAAATTTTTTAATGCGTGGAGTTCCGCCCGAGTCTCGGGGATTTCAAGTTTAACAACGAGGAAAACTGAAACTGTTCTTCCTCGAGCCAACCCACGCATAGAGGGCTGTGCTACAGGACTCAACGGTATTTTGAAAGCTAGGATGCGTCAAGCACAGCGTAATGGCAATTTCGCAACACTTACAATTTTCAGTACCCTTTAACTTAGATAGAGCCTGAAGCGACAAGGAAGTCTTTGCAACTAAATGCCGCTTCTTGCGCTTCTTCTTGTTCGGCGCTTGATAATACACATGGAAGTCCACTCGGGTACGGCCGTCCGCGCCCTGCCTGGTCAAATGTATCGGTGAGTGGTAGGAAACTGTAATATTAAAAAGATGACAAACTTTATCATGAAACGTTCCCTGAGATTTGGATTCTGTCCGTCGCATCCTAGGTTCACTTCATAACGCTGATACTGGTCTACTACTATAGAAACGATTGGTCTCCAAGACTTTTCAGGACGCAAAGGCTGATACCCTTGTGCGCGAATGACTGTAATTGCATAAACGACAAGTCAAGCAAGTTTTCGTAACTATCTAGCGCTGGTGTATACGTACCGGTGATTACCCAAGGACTTTTCAAGTAACGTGTTACTAGTGAGCTACTTCAGCCCTCTCATCATTGGCTGATATGCGCACCGTGATTCTGATTCGCCCGTACATTGCATGTGCAGCAGAAGTACCTTGGGAATTGGCTGGTCGTATTGACAGTGTGAGATAAAGCCAAGTGGCAGTGCTGACTTCCAGACGCTTTGACGGCCAAAGTCTTTCCATATTAATAATATTATTTGATGCCACTTATTATTATTTTTGGAGAAAATAAATGCGCCAAGCCTGCAAACACCTGGTCAATATTTTCATTGACAGCCTGCTGTGCACAGCCATGGAACAAATCAATCAGAAGATTCTTGTGAGTTGTGGGACAAGGAAATATAATACTATAACAGATTAACAACGCCCATCAATCAATTTATGGTATGGTTAAGCAACGCTTGCAGACATGATGCATATTGCCTTGTAATCTGATTAAAGCCCCGCGATTCACGCGCCGATAATTATTTCAAATGAGTATTTGTCCTAAATTAGTTCTACTCCGCGAGGGCAGTAAACCTGCAACACGACGCTTGTGCATGAGCGCTAGCATTAATATTTGGTGGTATGCACAACAGCGGGGGTGCTTAACTGCGAGCTTACAGCTTCAATAGACTCCTCGGTGCATATAATCGTGTGACGGTTTGGGCATTGTAATTTGTGGGCCCATGTTCCCACTGACTTGAATCATACCAAAACCACGACAAGATAACTTCGGTCCCCTTGTTCTGTCCATGTTCGACGTTGCGAGGGAAACTCGAGGCCGAACACTGGCTTGGAGGTGCTGTGTCGGGTCTCGCAGGGGTAGAAATATCGGACTGAATGTGAGCTAGATCCCCATCAACATACTCCACATATTCATCATATCACTAGATTCCATCAGGGCTACATCATGGTTTCCCTTAAAAACTTCTATACTCCACGCGACGCTCGCGAGCGGGTCTTCGCCGATATCAGGAGCGTCCTGTCAGCTGTCCTTGACTTCTGCATTGCCAACAAGGACTTGCTGACCCAGGAGGAGCGATCGTCTATTATAAATGAATACCGCAGGTACAACATATCCATCATTCCGTATTGTATACTACATTTTAATGGTTGATAGTCTTGTAGTTGCTCATGTTCAGGCGAACGACGACAAGGACAGATGTTTTAATAGCACCTTGCCCGGGCTACTCAAGAAGTGCGAGAAATTGCAGTCGAGGGTACAGGTTCGTTCTTCCTAAATCCAGCGAGAACTATTTTAATAACAGTTCACAGTGGGCGTGCACCAAACACAAAGAAGATGAATTCATGAGAGCTCCAGCAGCTATAGGTAGGCGCTGTCTACCGTTGTTGTAGCTCAAGACTGAGTGCCATAAATTAGTTACCCCTGGATCTTCCAAATCATCCATTGCGCTGATTGATCCCGACCCATCTCTCAGGGCCCCATCCGAAATTTCCATTTCAGCTCAGTCCAATCCCAATCTTGCCACGACAGGCGGAAACGGCTCGAACCCGAGCACTCCCAGCCTTTTAACAGGTACAAGCAATTCTGTAGTCTCCGCCAGTATTCCTGTAGTCCAAGAAACAACCTCGAGCACCTCCGCAGGTACGTGCATCCCATCTTAACCTTCATGTTCAATAATGAGGCCATGAAAATTAGCACCCACGGAGAGAAGTCCACTTGCATCGCCTAGCGACACAAACTGCATGATATTCGACCAACAATCGTCTGTTGGGTCACCTACATTTAACATTGACTCCGAGGGGGCAATCGGAGCAAGTAAGCCATATGTTTTCGAGCATGCTAGATCTGCATACTGATCAATTCTTTAGCGGTTATATCCCGTGGTGACGATCCATCTCCTAGGATCTCACCACAAGGACTGCAGCCGTTCACAAGCGCTCGCCAGCCGCAGACAGCTCCCACCATGAGTCGTGACAGTGTCATGTATTTCGGCCCTGGCATGACAGTGGATAGCCCGACCTTCAACATCCGGTCTAAGAAAGCTACTGGCATCAGTGAGTACACTCTTAATTGTCATCGACTGATGTGGGCCCGGCGTTGACTGCATTTATCTCCAGTGGAAGTGCAACGAACTGCTTACTTCTCAGAACCGTTGACTGAACCATTCCGTTGAACAAGTTATTTATAATACTCACAAGCTTTGCACCTGGGGATGTGAGCGTAGAGTATTAGACGAAATTGTAAATAGCTGTGCATAACGGTAGCGAGTTGTAGGTCTATATATTTAGATAGTACATATGTGACATCGAATGCGTTTCAAAAAGGCTTCTTCTATTCACTGTGCCAGTTGTACTATCCCTTCCACTGCAATCGGCACCCCACAGAAGTCGGCAGTCACGCAAATGTCACTGTGAGTCATGATATGTCATGTAGGCCAATTTTAAAGTCAGTTCGGCAGTCAAGCAAGTGGGCAAGGTCAATTAGTATTCGTTCGAATGAGCAAGTATAGTATTGAATAGTAGATATACCTAAGTACGAGGGCGACTGTTATTAGTGCCGTAGTTGTAAAATCGAGGTGGATATATAGGGAGACCATGTGCATTGTAACATGACGAAACATGACTCACATTCTGTTCTTTTGCTGCAAGTATAACCCATTTGCAATTCTCTGAATTGAAACCTGAATGCGTGGCTCATATGTCGGGTCTGACGAAGCTCGCAGCTTTCCTCGTCTACCGCTGCTAACTTAAACTTGCGAATGCGGACGCGCAGCGCTGCACCAGTCGGCACTTCCAAAGTGGGGGTGCAATTTGAAACTCCGTCATGGCATGTATCGGCAGGTGACATTTCTGCGTGACTTCGGCACTTTCGACTATCTCACTCAATTCTGCTTTAATCGTGGTCGGTCAACCTCGTAATGATTAGAGAGAGAATGATACAGATGTTAAGAATTTTGTGTTTAAGTAGCTAGAAATACGAGTTTTGTGAAAGTGCCGACTTCTGTGGGGTGCCGATTGCAGTGGAAGGGATAGTATTTGCCAGCAGTCTGATTTTACAGGTGCCGAGACGTCGCCTGTCGGAGTTTCTCGGCACCGCACTTCCAGCTGGGCGTTAGCATAATCGATCATTGAGTTCGGCATCTTCAAACCCTCGCTCATTATCCTTCTCGTTCCTTACTCTCACCCGCCACTCCCTCTTAATTAGCTTTCCGAACTGTTAATCATAATTGGTAGCATATATAAAGATGCTTATCTTGATTTGTGCCGCACAAGAGTCAGCGCACGACCGAGTCGGAATTGTATAAACAGGTTTCCCGCCCAGCGGCCCCACCTGCTTGCGTCCCTCCCAGAGCTAGTAACGCTCGGACCAGCCCAACACAATTAGGTCGTGCCTCCGCCTCTTCCTGAGCCAGACGAAGCTGGGTGAACAATAATTTATTTTCGAATGATATCCGAGGCGAGTGTACCGCCAACATTTATACAAATAGCTGAAACCGCCAACCTGTGGCTCGTGACAACACTTCGATATACTCGTCGGCGCTTATAATTGTGTGACGGTGTTGGGCATTGTAATTTGTGAGCGTATGTTTTTCCCGCTAACTTGAATCACACCAAAACAACAAAAAGATCCTGATATTGATTGTTCTGTCCATGTTTTATTGTTTTCGTGGCGAGTGAAACTCGACGCCGAACACTGGCCTTACTTGTGTTGTGTCAAGTCTCGCAGAGGTAGAAATACCAGGCTGAATGAGAGGTATGTGCTAGATCCCCATCAACATACTCCACATATTCATCATATCACTAGATTCCATCAGAGTTGCATCATGGTTTCCCTTAAGAACTTCTATACTCCACGCGAGACTCGCGAGCAGGTCTTCGCCGATATCAAGAGCGTCCTGCAAGCTATCCTTGACTTCTGCATTGCCAACAAGGACTTGCTGACCCAGGAGGAGCGATCGTCTTTTATAGATGAATACCGCAGGTACAATATATGCATCATTTCGTAGTGCATACTACATTTTAATGGTTGATTGATAGTCTTGAAGATGCTTATGATCAGTTGGGCAAGGACAAGGGCACATCTTTTAATAGCACCTTGCCCGGGCTACTCGACGAGTGCGAGAAGTTGAAGTTGAGGGTACAGGTTCGTTCTTACTAAATTCAGCGATGACTATTTTAATAACAGTTTACAGAGGGCGTGCAGGAAACGCCGACAAGATAACATAAGAAAAGCGCCAGTAGCTCCAGCAGCTATAGGTAGGCGTTGTCTACCGTTGTTGTAGCTCAAGACTGAGTGCCATAAATTAGCTACCCCCGAATCTTTCAAATCATCCATTGCGCTGATTGATCCCGACCCACCTGTCAGGGCCCCATCCGAAATTTCCATTTCAGCTCAGTCCAATCCCAATCTTGTCACGACAGGCGGAGACGGCTCGAACTCGAGCACTCCCAGCCTTTTAACAGGTACAAGCAGTTCTGTAGTCTCCGCCAGTATTCCTGAAGCCCAAGAAACAGCCTCGAGCACCTACGCAGGTACGTGCTCTACATCTTGACCTTCATGTTCAATAATGAGGCCATGAAAATTAGCACCCACGGAGAGAAGTTCACGTGCACCGCCTCCCGACCAAGGCCACATCATATTCGACAATAACAATAACTGCATGATATTCGAGCAATACTCGTCTATTGGGTCACCTACATTTAACATTGACTCCGAGGGGGCAACTGGAGCAAGTAAGCCATATGTTTTCAAGCATGCTAGATCTGCATACTGATCAATTCTTTAGCATTGATATCCTGTCGTGATGATCCATCTCTCGGGATCTCAGCACGGCGTGAGGGTGTCATGTATTTCGGCCCTGGCGTGACAGCGTCTAGCGCAACCTTGAACGTCCGGTCTCCGGGTGCTTCTGGCGTCCGTGAGTACACTCTTAATTGTAATCGACTGATGCAAGCTTGACGTTGACTGAAATTATCTTTGGTAGAACAAATTGTTTCTTACCGCCAGAACCGTTGACTGAATCATTCAGTTGAGCGAGTTACCTATAATACCCACAAGCCTTGCGTGTGAGCGCAGAGTATTATACAAATTTGTAAATAGCTGTGCATAATAGTAGCGACTTGTAGGTCTATATTTACATAAATAGTACATATGCGACATCGAATGGGTTTCAAAAAGGCTTCTTCTATTCGCTGTGCAGCTGTATTTGCCAGCAAATGAGATGTCTGACGAGAACTCGGAATGATCACGCAATAAAACGAATCATTTCTGAACGTTCGAACACTGGCAAGCCTAGCTCCATGAATGTCAACCGTAGATAATTACACTAGTAAACGACCATTAGCAACGAAAGTGTGGGTATGCATGACTGAGATTACACAGTGAGAGATGGTATAGCAGGGAGACGTCGCCATAAAAACCCGAGACAGCGCAACCAATGAAAGAGAGCACGGAAAGGTCGCATAATAATCCATTCCTCCTTCATGACTGCCCTGGAGCGTAATTTCCACGGGCTTAATGCGCTGTATGTTGGTACAAAGCGAGACATGACCTCATCCATGGTTGGCCGCTTCGCAGGATCGGTTTGTAGCATATCCGAAACCAACGGTTCCATAAAACTCAGGCCGCGATAGACCTAGTGCTTGTGATAAATACGCCAAAGAGGACTGAATGAAATTCGCACCTCAAGAAGCTGTTGTTGTAGAGCGTAACCCAGATACCACACATCCGTCGGAAACGGGTTACGGGGTTCATTGGACGTCTGAAACTCTGGAACGCCTTTGTACCCTCCCCAAATCGGGGGTTCTAGAGGAGCAACTTGCCAAGCTTGGTAGCGTCGGGAGATTCCAAAATCAATGAAAAGATATCGCGGAGGACACTCTGTACGTGAACGATGTTTTGCCGGTCCTTTCAAATCCAAACGTCTAGAGGGCCTGCATGGATGAAATGGATGTAGGTACATTTCCCTGGGATCCATCATGATATTCAAATTCATGCAGTCACTAGAAAGCCATGAGCCAAGTTCAACCAACAGCGATACATGAATGAAATTGCATACCGATGGGCTACGCGGTGCTTATGCATGAATTGTAGGCCCTAGATACTCTTGAGATTTCAGTCAAAGGAGCAATGATAACTCCTCACCTCAAAAACTTGAAGAGTAAAGTCGATGATTTCACCGATTGTCTCAAATGGAGGATTGTCGAAGGGACGAAGTAGGGGCAATACCAAAATAGTTTCGTCCACTTCATTTGGCACTTGTAACACATCAAGCATCTCCACACAATGGTTTTCGCGCTGCCGAAGGGGTTCAGATGCCAGAAACCTGCCCACTTCAATCTCATACGGATGAAGAGATGGCTGAATGCGTTTCAAAGCGACACGGGCCCCATCAGATGTTCGCGTTGCACTGGCAATTTGCGTGCTCTAGCATTTTATGAGTGTATAAACTTGCCCAGCTGGAGAAACCTTACATGCATCCGCCAACTATCCTCGCACAAACCCCAATATTTATCTGTGCCTTGCCATGAAGGAACCCAGTCTGGAGCATGGCGTGGACGTAGTTGATATCCGACATCCTTCAGCCACAGAAAGTGATCCCTCCACCAAATCTCATCGGAGCCAAGGTCACCGGGGAAGGTGATCTTTAAACCGAGCAATCGGCGAGTTCGCTCGTACTCGAGTCTGGAGTTCTCAGCTTCTTCTTCCTTCCTTTGAGCTCGAAGTTTGCTATCGAAAAGAGCAAAGAAAGCCATTAGGTCGAAGGACCACGAAGTCAACACGCGCTGTATTTGCGCTGTATTTGCGCTGTATGGCTGTTCACTCCAAATAATTGAAATAGTCATAAACAATGGACCTACCGGAGTCAAATCGGAGTGACCGGAGTCCTGATTGACACATTGTTTTATTAATACTTCCTAAGCAAACTGGATGCCATATATGCAATACCTAAAGTATATAAGGAGGGATCGATGGGCTGACCTAAGATGTTACTTTTCCTATTTTTATTGCGTATCTGCGATGGTCGACGCCCAGGCGCAGGATTGGGGATTGATTGACGAATCGAATATTACAGGGCTCAAAAATGACATACCTATGTTTCGTGGAAGAAGGGAAGAGTATAGCCGTTTGAACTCAGTCCTTGGGACTCTACTGCAAATGAAAACATTTGCGACAGAAAATCAAGTACGTGTTCCTGGGTTGCCAAGATTGCTTGAATTGTATTCTATGTGAGTTGTTATTCAATAATGACTTGCCAGTGGCTCTCATAGTTCCTCTAGTGCCGTTGATCAGGGAAAACATATACGAAAACAAAGCTGGTGGAAGAGAATTCGGAAAATGAGGGATTTTGACGGCAGTCAGGAGGAATTCAAGGAAAATTGCGAAGCAATTTGGATTCTCGCTCATGTACGGGGCTTATTTCATTTAGTACCCATCTCGACACTGATATTATTATTACTAGCAAACGTCCCTTATCGTCCATAAAGATGCAGAGAAATCGAAAGCGAGGATTGCCCGAGGTAAATCGATATGTCAAATTTCTTCTCTCCCCGGGTTCCAACACTGTTTGTAGAGTCCATTCAACGACGCAGATCCCTCGATGGACTAGTAGACCAAGCTGAACCCGACCTCGTTCAGCGACACAATCAACATGGTGACACTGCGATGAGATCTACACCTCCCAATACTGGAGTAGTCGCACAAAGCTCGAGTATAACCACTAATACGCTCTCGGAGGAGACAATACGAAATATTGCTGAAATGAGCGCCGCAAAGACGTTGGAACGGTTCATACTTCATGGCAGACCGCCTGGTGGGATATTACAAAGTGTCAACCACTTTCATGGATGCATCGTTAGCCCCAGCAGAGGGGCTGCACCCACAGTGAATTTCGGAGGGAGGAATAATAGAGGAGCAGGCGAGTACACCAATCTTTTCGTAGTCACTCGCTGCTCACGTTCAACTACTAGCCATGAATACATATCCCACAGAAGTATGGAGTGGTGCAGATGACATCGATGGCACAAGCGACGACGAGTCACATTATGATACTGCTACTGATGCGACACGATCGGGTTCTGAGCGACATAGTGGCTCAGCCATATCTTTAGGAGCGCAGAGCATGCAGTCCCCTGCGGGGGCATCCAGGTCACCATCAGGCATATGGTAGTTAGAGTACAGAAAGGCTAACTTACTTGCCATTGCCCCACATCCGTCCCCTCACGGAAGCAAATATCAATCGACGACGACGAAGATCCGCATCATTCGGCATTGTGAGAAATCTGTGCATCACATATTGTATTTTCTTTAGCAATCGTTTTTGTTATTTTGCAGACAGCGGCACCGGCACTCTGCAGGAACAGGCCGCGGTATAACGGCCTTGAACATTCTGCAATTCGACGTAAGACATCCATCGGATTGTGGTAGTCCTCGGGTGCTTACTTGCTATGTATCAATAACATTGTTCTGTTTTTGCAGCATAAGAGTCACTGCCTTCCTGACAGTCACCGTCATGAGAGGGCCAACATGCCAAGCGTAATTCAGTTTAATCTCCGCAAGTGAGCAGTTCTTACTCCGCGAGGGCTGTAAACGTTGTTTCACACTAAATGTTGAATATCGGTAGGGGGCTTAAAACCTGTAGTCCAATGAGGCCTTGAAATTTGGTGAAGCTTAGTTACACATTTGAAAGCATTCGCATCAATCGCTTAGCACTGGCAGTTGCAACCCTGCTATGCACCGATAACGTTGTGTACGCAAAGGTTCCGATTTGTCATTTGTGGGTGACACCTAACCAGAACCGCATGGCATCAACGCGAGGTCTTGTTCCATACAACGGCTGTGTTATTGTTCAAACATCAAAATTTTATGATATCGTTGCGAGGGAAACTCGAGGTCAAACAGTACCACCTGATATTCCTGGCCGAAGCTCGAGTCGGGGTTGTATATTCCTTTGGCTACATTCTAGTATAAGTATGCTATGCTAAATGATACCAATGGCTCCGCACGGTTCGGTTCAGCATGTTTCGGTCACTCCTTAGATTCCCCACCAAGCCTCGCGGTCACAAAGATGCAGAGAAGGAACTCGTTGAAGTCATGGAACTTTTCTCCAAATACCCATCATATCTGGCAGAGACTGACAAGACCGAGTTCAAGAATGAATGTGAGAGGTATGTCTTTTATGTCAAGTTATTTCTCTCGATTGACGATTATCTACAGACTTCAGCGCGAAATAAAGTTGTACAAAATCGAGAAATCAACAGCAAAACTGAGGAATGCGGACATGATATTGGATGAGTGCAGGGCCCTCAAACGCAAAGTCCAAGTTACGACCCTGCTTCTCTTTCTTCACAGATCTGTGCTGATATTAAATTGTAGGAAACGATCGACGATCGTAGAGTAACTTCTATGATAGGAGAAGTTTCCGCGCCCACAGGTGTAGTGGGCAGAGGGCACGAGAAGTTGAACCCACCACCTGCTAGAGACGCATCAGCAACAGAATCTAGCCACTCAAATGAACCACCAAATGTCAAGACCATAGGCTCGCTTCCTACAACATCGGCAGACACATCGGCCACTGATAAGACTCGTTTCAAACCTCAGTCAGGTGTCCCTTCGGTTAACCCTGGTTCTGGCCTCCCTCAAAGTGAGCGACCTTGCGATCCAAAGCTTAAATTCTGAAACATTTTTGATCAGGCTATCATATTCCTGTACACGCTAACTCGACGCAGGCAATTCCCAAAGTAACGTCGAAAATCTCGTGTGCAGTGGACTCGACGCGGGCAATTTCCCAAGTAACGTCGGGAATCTCCTATGCAGTAGATTCGACGCAGGCATTTCCCCAAGTAGCCTCAGGAATCTCGCGTGCAGTGGACTCGATGATCATGGAGGGTACCATTGCAGAGTACCCAACTATGAATGTCGACTCCCCAGATTGCTCCGGCGCTAGTACGAATTTTGATCATTCCTTTTTGACGGCATTGACAACTTTAACCACAGAAATCCTCTCGCACGGGCCCCGGGCTGCTCAGCAGGTACCTCAGCCCGCTCGTCCTCCGCGAGCTGTTGGTAGACGTGCACAACAGCAACCCCGTAGATTCGCGAATGCAAACATTTCGTGCAATAGTTCTATGATACTCTCCGGTTCCAGTGTGAGGGGCGCTACGTTGAATGTCAACGCCAGAAATTGTTCTGGAGCTGGTAAGCACATCTTGTCCAATCGAATGTTGAATCAGCTGAAAAAACACGTTGCATAAACGGTAGTGTTTTCTCGTGATAATAATCTCAAGAGAGTCCGATAGAGAAGGATAGGGACAATCAGTCATTAGAGTGGGGAGCACGAAGGATCTGGTCCGGATGCATAATATGTTCAACCCGTTATTATCCCAGATGAAAATTAATCACTTATGAATGGTTTAAGACTTGCCACGTACCTAATTATTATGCGTGTGATGCGAAAGAAACGAGGCGTGTGAAGCTCATTGATGTAGTGCTCATCTGTCGCAAACGTCAAAGGGGCCCAACGGTTAAGCTTTTGATCATTATTTACGGATGACTTTCGTTGTCACTGTACAGAAAAATTAGTGGCTTGTTGTAAAATCACTCAGTCATTCTAGCATGCCATAAATCGTTAGCATCAAAAAAAGTCTTATCGTGGATGCGGCCGTAGACATTCGAAAGTCCACCTTTAGCTAATCGTTTATGTAGGACAAGGCAACACTGGATGGCCGAAATTACGCGCTTTGATATGCTAGAACTGGAAAGTGTGTTATCCGCCCATCAAAGCGACAAAATTTGGACAAGCTCGCTCCCGGTTCCCATGTGATCCCATCAACCATCGTGACATCGTGTTGTCGATCTTATTGTTCCCCATTATAGCGTGATGTATGGAAGGTTCTTGCGTGAAGGGACATCCCGGGCTGCATTGGTGAATTTGATATCGGTGATTCTGGTGCAGTATTTGCAACCAGACGTCTTCTGTCTGATGATCACCAAGATGTATCATTATCAGCAACGGGGATTACTAGTAACGCCATTTCAAGGGCTTGTGGACCGGAGCAGCGGGCGATCAATGCTACAGCTACTCCACTTACCCATCACGCAAGGCAGCTAAGCACCATCAAGACGGGAACAAGCACGGGCTGTGTTGGGTTATAGATAATATCGATAAAGTTTAATACGAGTAACAAAAACCCTTGTACGTACACCGCTTGTGATGCATTATTTACTGTGTGGGTCTTGACCACAACACAGGGACCTATTTTCTTGTAAAGTGGAGCTATCGGGCGCGTCACTGACTCACACGAACACCTCGGACACCCTTTCACACAGAGCATTATGAACTCTTTGTCGAGTTCCTTTTGAATGATTCCAGGTCAATTTCTGGTTGGACATTTTTGAGTGTAACCCCCCCTCTTTTTCATTCAAAACTTCGCGAGGCGTGAGAGCCGCGATCGCTGTGACATATTCGGAAATTGCACTAAAAATTGATCTCAGCTCGTTCTCCGCGCTCGGGATCAAACTACTAGTCATACATTCTGGGTATATACACTGAAGAAACAACAAGAGGGTACAGCACAAGCAAATGTCAGTCCCGAAGGCGAGGTATCGCTGGGGTACGTTTAACAATGAAACCTATCCGTCGGCTCCAATGGGTAATACCACGATAAAGATTCATAAAGAGACCTTCGTCCTTGGATATGACACGAGAGCGCAATTTCCAAGTGCTAAGTTGCTGTCGAATGGATTCAAAGCGCTCAACTACCGCCTCCATTGTAGGTCTCTTGTGTGGATCATCCTGAATCATATCGTCAATAAGTGGTTTCAAGAACTCGAATCCCTTTTTCGTCTTGAGCGTAGTCATAAGTAACAAATGGAGGGTAGCCGAGTAAGTTTTTACTTACGTTCAGGAATTGTTCTCTGACGACATTGCCGAGATAGTAGATGTCGGTGGGGAAGGGGTTCATCGGGACATCCACATTACTCTGGAATTCCGGCACTGACTTATCGCCCCCAAATATCGGATACTCTAGCGGTGTTTCTTCACTGGCATCGTATCGCCGTGATAACCCAAAGTCGATGAAGTAATATTTTGGTGGTCGCTGAGTGCGAGTATAATGGCTCACATAGCCACTGAAATCGCGCTTCATGTGAAGTATTACGGGGTGATATGGTTCGGCATAGAGGTCTTTGGCATCCATCATAATGTTCATCCGCATACAGTCACTGTCCTCAAGCAAGTTAAATACATGTGACCCGACAGTCATGGATAACCCACCGGTGCGCAACATGATTGTTGTGCATAAATCGCAGCCCCTATATTGAAATAGTAAGATGGCACATAAGCTAAAGGGCAGTCGCACGTACTTCAAAAAGTTGCCGAAGGCATTCCACTACTTCGCCGAAGGTATCAAATGAAATGTTAGTGAATGGAAGCAATAATGGCATCACAATAATTTGTATATCGCTCTCGTCTGGAACTGACAGGACATCGAGAAACGGGACGCAATAGTTCTTGGGATCGGATGAGAGGTTTTCCGACATGAAGTATTGTCCAATCTCTACTTCATGAGGGTGCTCTGACTTCTTCACCATTTTGAGAGACACATACAAGCCGTCAGCCACGCGGGTCGCGTCCATGACTTGACCAAACTGTGGAGCTGTCAGCCAGTCAACCATGCAGTCCAAACTTCGTTGCCTTACGCGTAACCGGCGACTGTCTTCACAATCCATGACACGGCGCTTTGAACCCTCCCAGGATGGGACCCAGTCCGGAGCGTACCGAGGGCGGAGTAGGTATCCTAGAGCTTTCAGCCACTCATACTGCCGTCGCCACCAAATCTCATCATCAGAGAAAGCTCCTGGTCTTCGGTCGCGTTCTTTCCCGAAAGCCGCGATTTCCTTTTGGGCTCTGTCTCTCTCGCGTGCCACTGCTTGCTCAGCCTTGATTTCGGCTTTGGTCTTCGCAGTACGTTTGCCCTTTGAAGAGGTTGCAGTGTTGTTCATGCGTAGAAGTTTAGGCGAATGTTCGAAGGAATGATGTTGCAGACTCGTCGCATAAACAAACGTACACACAAATATTGGAAACTAACAATGTTTACTTGTTAGCTATAATTAGGCCCGCACAAAGTAGTGGAGAAAACAAGATGCTGTCGACCCCCAGAAACCATATAGCATTAAGTAACATTTTGTTGGTCAATGGTAACAACTATGCCCTTACTCATAAGCTTAGCCATGTAACGGTACCGGTCATGATTCCCTTCGAAAAATATATAATACACTGATACTAGGTCATTGCTTGTAGTCGATATCTCACCGCAACTCATGGCCAAACAACCAATACGTCGAACCCTCCTTTTTCCTATGGATCTTGGGTCACTCGTCCAATATCAACGATCTGTGTTCCCTATAAGTCGAGTGCAGAGGAAAGGCCTCATCGGTGAGGTGGACTTCTTCCTCGAATCCACACTAGATGAGATTTTCAGGATGCGCAACTTCGTAGGGAACACAAAGAACTTTCAACTTCTCATCAAGAACGCGACGACACGATACGATGAGTGTGTCCGTACACATACTTATTCATGTCATCTTACTGACCAGCATTCGAAGTCTTATGATAGATAAACAGGAAATAGAACAACAGCGAAAATCTTTGAACCCCGTCAAAAAATTCTCCGCATATCGTTCAGTTCGATTACTTTTGAGCGCAGGGGAAGTTTTATACGAAGACACAAAGGTATGAAATTTTCATGATATTTACTATCGACTCAAGATATATCACTCCAGACTATATCCGAGAAGATGAGGAGAGGATTGCTCTCCATTGAAGTCGACAGAGAGGACGTACAGTCAGTAATGCGTATGTTCAAGTCCTGCGTGCATTTTGGACACTAGGACTCAAACCCCTTACGTAGTAGACGACGATCTGCCATCTAACGCTCGCATTAGCGGGATCGCCATTCCACTGGACTCGGAATCTCAACCGGCCGAAATCACAGCTTCATATTATGATGCTGCGATCAAATTCGCGGCTTCCCAAAAAAACACATATGGCAAGGACCCGTTCGCAGATGAATATGCAGTGGAAAATTGTAGGAACAATGTTATATCTACTAGCTGCATACTCACGTGGATGGTCAGCTCAAGCTAATGCAGAACACAGACACAGTTCAACTACCGGCTCGGCCATGGCGACGAGCGATGGGGGAGCTGCATCATCAAGTTCTCGTCTTTCTGGAGCATCTGGCAACGACTTTTCCTTCCAAAATAGCGATGTTGCTCCGATATCTACAATATGAACGCCAACTCTGAAACAGCGGCGGGTCATGTCCATAGGATCCCATTTTTGTATCGTGGAATTCACTCATGGCATATATTCAGCTGTTCGCCGTCAACGAGATGATTATTTCCAAAATGGCAGCCATCACATGGTAACATGGTGCTATGATGTTGGATTTAAAAATCACCATCTCTCGGCAGGAACCTATCCAGGAGACGCGCGCGGAATGTTGTTCGTCATGATTTTGATGCATGTAAACCATGCTTAATGGGGAATTCCGAGTGCTTGATTTCCTGATGAATTGGACGTTTGGAAAGGTTAAAGAACAACATTGGCCACACTAATACCTACTCAATACTGGTGTCTTATTTTTTCAAATACTGCGAGTTGATCTAACAAAAGAAGTAAGACTAGTAAGATTTCATGCTCAGCGGCCTCCGTCAATCATGTCTCTGCGCTTGTGGATGTTGAGAGCCGATGTGTCCGAGGGAAGTAAGGCCGAGAGAGAGAGAGCCGAGAAAGGAAAGGACGATACGGCCGAAGAATAGAGCACATCGAGTGCGAGCGTCTCCAAACGGAGAATGTCGACGACGTGTCAACGTCGGCAATCTTTTCGTTCTTTAAGTATATATTTTTCATCAAAGCTATTGCTGGCAGACTCACCGTATAAGAGGACGCTGTTTTCGTCGATGCGTCTCAGATTCGAAACGAATACTGAGACGTAAGTACAAGTCCCACTGTAACGTTCGAGCGCAAGCGCTGACGTACATCTAGTCGTACCTTTGTTCTAGGTACAAACAATTGTTAATAGAGATTCGAAACGAATACTGAGACTCGTACCTTTGTTCTAGCGTGTCGTAAAACCTCCCACATGTATCGTTCCTCCACAGGTTATGAGCCCTGTCTCCTCCATGGACTTGTCGACTCCCAGCACCAATTCAAACCTTTTTAACATCCCGAAGCTCGCCGAAGACGGCTCGAACTGGATAACCTACAAGGAAAGGACGTTAACGGCTATAGGTGCACGAGGACTTACGAGATATACCGATGGACGAGCTAAAGAGCCTACGCCTTTCGTAAAGAGCTCTACGGGGGCCGTTACGAAGCCGGATGGTACAACACCTATGCAGAAAGAAATCGATGAGCTCGACGCAAAGACCGATGAGTATCAACAAAAGAACTCACTCGTAAAACAGCAAATATTTTGCACGATCACAGATCGGCTGCTGTTACGCGTCCAAAAGTTAGCATCCGCGTCCGAAATCTGGAAGGAAATATGCCACATACATGAAGGCAAAACCGAACTCGTCCAGATAGATCTGAGACGGAGGCTCCAGGAGACGAGGTGCGAAGAAGGTGGTGACGTCAAGGCTCATTTTTCAGAGCTTTTGCGCCTGAGGGAGTCGTTAGCTGGAATGGGGGTAGCCGTCGTTGATACGGACTTTCATGCCATCATCCTAGGGTCCTTACCTGAATCCTACCGGCCGCTACTGTCGTCGATGAACGCAGCGGCCAAGATAACGAAAACTCCCCTCTCGCCCTACGAACTCATCACCATCATCACAGAGGAATACGAGCACCGGTTACTCACCGAACGACGTCCCAACAAACACGGGACCAACAGTGCGCTCTCCGCGAGAACAAATGCAGGGAGGAGCACGAGCTCACAGAGCTCGGCTCCAAAATCCAACCCCGATGCAGTCTGTACGAACTGCGATCGTAAGGGCCACTGGAAGAGTGACTGTTGGCGAAAAGGTGGAGGAAAAGAAGGTCAGGGGCCGAATCAACGGCAGAGACAAGGAGGACGCACCCAAAAACAAAGTGCCAATGTAGCCAAAGAGCCGGAGCCAAAGGACAACTACGCTTTCGCTACGTCAGACCTCGCAGTCATAGCAAAATCGATGGACGTACCTCCAGAGCGCCGAGGAGCAATAGTAGACTCCGGCGCGACCTCTCATTTCTGCCCGGATAGGGCAAAATTCGTATCCTTCGTTGAGATCGCCCCGCAGAAGATATACACTGCGAATGGAGCTACTGTCAATGCGACAGGACGAGGAGACGTGAGGATGGACTTACCGTTGGGCTCGAAACGAACGACCGTGACGCTAAAAGACGTCCTATATGCCCCCTCCATGGCATTTACCCTTATCTCCACCAATAAGATCGCCTCCGCCGGTTTGGCCGTGCTGTTCGAAGGAGGAATGTGCAGGATACTGTCTGCTCCCCCCGAATGAAGGACGATTGCAGAAATACCCCAAGTCCAGGGACTTTACACTGTAACGTCCGACCGTAAGCATCGTGCCAACGTCGCCAGGACAAAGCTTACCATCAATGATGTCCATCGTGCCCTAGGGCACGTATCACATGCGGCCCTTCTTGACGCAGTCAAGAAGGGCCTAATCCTGGGCATAGACATAGATCCGGCGCCCGCCATCCAGTTCTGTGAAGTCTGCGTGAAAGCTAAGTCAGCTCAGCAGTCCTTCCCAAGAGAAACGAAGATGCGCGCACTTACATACGGAGAACTAGTCCATATGGACCTCTGGGGACCGGCGCAGACGACGAGTTTGGGAGGCTGTAAATATTATGTCAGTTTCACGGACGACTTTAGCCGGCAGACGCGACTCGAGTTCCTCAAACAAAAGAGTGACGCACTTACCGCGTTCAAGTCCTATGAGGCATGGGTGGCCCGTCAATCACCAGGTGTGCGCGTGCACAAAATCCGTTCGGACAGAGGAGGAGAGTATCTGAGCGCCGAGTTCGATCAATACTTGCGTCAGCAAGGTATAGAGCGGCAGCTAACAGTGCACGACTCACCCCAACAGAATGGTGTCGCCAAACGACTCAACCGGACACTCGTCGAGCATGCGAGAGCAATGCTCCTAGGCAGAGATATGCCAAAGTACCTGTGGGCCGAGGCCGTTAGTTACGCCACTTGGCTCAAGAATCGCCTACCTTCAAGGGCGATCCCAGGTAGCACGCCCTACGAGTTGGTGCGCAAGTCCAAGCCGGACTTGTCGCAGGCCCATGAATTTGGGGCCAGGGTCTTCGTCCATATGCTGGAGGCTGGTAAGCTGGAGGCGAGGGCGGAGGAGGCAGTTTTTGTGGGGGTAGACGCTGAAAGTAAAGGATACCGGGTGTATTGGCCCGGCAGACGGCGTGTCTCGGTGGAGAGGAATGTGACCTTCACGCCGATCCTGGCAGCCGATGGTATGCCGGACGAGGGGGAGTCTGCTGTAGTCAACGAACATAACAGCGGCAACGGTAATAATAACTCACCTAGTAGCGTCCAGCCCATCACCATGCCACAGCAACCTCAACCTTCTACTCCTCAGCAACCTCAACCTTCTACTCCTAAGCAACCTCAACCATCTACTCCTCAGCAACCTCAACCGTCTACTGCCCAGCAACCTCAACCATCTACTCCTGAAGCGAGGTCGACGAGGGTAAGACCACCCCCAGGGTACTATGCGGCGCTGAATGAGGGCCAAACGGCAGCCCTAACCATGGAAAGCCTGTTGGAAGCGTCAGAACTCGACCTCTTGGATGAAGAGGCGCATATTCACCTAGCATTGGCCGCCGTCCAACCAGAACCGACCCTCCAACAAGCCTTGAAGGGCCCAGACGCTGCAGAGTGGCAAGAAGCCATCAATTACGAAGTCAGTCAACTCGAGAAGCTAGGTACGTGGGAAATCGTAGACGCACCTCGAGGCGTAAACCTTATCCCATGCCATTACGTCCTGGCCACAAAGCGCGGGCCGGACGGTGAGAAGCTGAAGCTTCGCGCGCGCCTAGTTGCAAATGGGCAGTGCCAGAAGTACGGGGTCGATTTCTTCGAAACCTTCGCCCCCACGGCCAATATGAGCACGATACGTGCAGTCCTAACGATGGCTGCTCAGCGCGACTGGGAAATACACCAAGTCGATATTAAAAGTGCGTACCTATATGCGAGTCTGCAGGAGGACATATATATGCGAGCGCCCCCTGGATACTTGAAGGATGGTCAGGAAGGGAAGGTACTGAAGCTGAAAAGAAGCTTACCTGGACTCAAACAAGCAGGATATGAGTGGGCGCAGGAGCTAGCTGGAGCCTTCAATGAAATGGGCTTCAGCAGGTCAAAAGTAGATCAAGCCGTTTTCTACAAACGCACCTCGCGCGAACACGTCGTCATCACCGTCTCTGTCGACGACATGGCCGTCACCGCCAACCATATATCCCATATCCATCGGTTTAAGTCCGAGCTGCGCGCGCACTTCGAGATTAGCGACCTAGGGGAGTTGAGCTGGTTATTGGGGCTGAAGGTGACGAGGGACCGCGTAGCACGCACCTTGACACTTTCACAGAAGGCATACGTCGAGACGATCCTCGAAAGGTTCCACCTGGAGGACGCGAAGGTCCTGCACACGCCCATGGAACCAGGTACTGTCCTTTCCATAGATCAGTCCCCTGCAACACACGCCGAACTCCAAGCTATGCGAGACGTACCATATCAACGCGCGATCGGTTCGTTAATGTACGCAGCTACGAGTACCCGGCCAGATATCGCTTTTGCGGTGGCAACACTGTCGCAATTTATGAGGAATCCGGGGAGACCCCATTGGGAGGCCACCAAACGCGCCCTGCGGTACCTGAAAGGCACCGCAGACTATGAGCTGACGTTGGGATCCAGCGAGGGAGGAATTGAGGCGTTTGTCGATGCTGATTGGGCATCGCAGCCACATAGGCACTCCATGAGCAGGTACATCGTACTGCTCCATGGAGGCCCCGTTTCATGGAGCGCACGCAAACAGCCTATCATAGCCCTGTCAACGGCTGAAGCAGAGTACATAGCGTTGACCAGCGTGGCAAGGGAAGTACTTTACCTGCAACTCCTCATCCGCGAGCTCTACGACGCCCAAGACCTCCCCACACCCGTCTTCTGCGACAACCAAGCTGCTATAGCGTTAGTCTCGATGGGAAAATTCCAATCGCGCACCAAGCACATAGACCTGCGATACCACTTCGTACGCGGCCACGTGAAGGATGGTACCTTCAAGATAATCTACTGCCCCAGTGACGACAACGTCGCGGACGCGTTCACAAAGCCATTGGCACGTCCCCGACTCCAGAGGTTGAGGACATTGATGTGTTTGGATAACGCTCGAGGGGGAGTGTTGAGAGCCGATGTGTCCGAGGGAAGTAAGGCCGAGAGAGAGAGAGCCGAGAAAGGAAAGGACGATACGGCCGAAGAATAGAGCACATCGAGTGCGAGCGTCTCCAAACGGAGAATGTCGACGACGTGTCAACGTCGGCAATCTTTTCGTTCTTTAAGTATATATTTTTCATCAAAGCTATTGCTGGCAGACTCACCGTATAAGAGGACGCTGTTTTCGTCGATGCGTCTCAGATTCGAAACGAATACTGAGACGTAAGTACAAGTCCCACTGTAACGTTCGAGCGCAAGCGCTGACGTACATCTAGTCGTACCTTTGTTCTAGGTACAAACAATTGTTAATAGAGATTCGAAACGAATACTGAGACTCGTACCTTTGTTCTAGCGTGTCGTAAAACCTCCCGCGTGTATCGTTCCTCCACAGTAGACACATGCCGATCACGATAGATCTGAGTCCCATTCCCCAGAGAACTGAGTTGGTAGTTTCAGCAGTCATTGTAATCGTCAATCAATTTATATCCGTGTGCCACACCACACCACAGACTGAGAGATGGACAGGAAAACTCGTGTCTGCATATTGTTGGTCTAATGCGATCTCAAATATGAGAATATAAGCGGACTGAACCAACAGTATGACTACACTGAGCGTCTCGGCATTGACGTGCGGGAGGTGAACCCTCAATGATCATGAATACAGCAGTCTACTAGCCAACTCGAATCCGAGGAACGTCACCCCGTTCGCAAATGGTGAACTGATGAGCAATGAGCTCGTGAAACATTTCTGAGAAATCAGATACGTACCGAATCAAAGTGGGCCCCAAACCACCGCCGATTTCCTTGCTTCTCCAAACTTTCTGCACACAATCTCGTGCCGAAGCATATTTTTGTCCAGTAGGCGGGGTAAATCCGTCAGTCTACACTCTAGACCTGATCATGTCTATAGAGTGTATCACTGTCGAAAGCTGTCGCGGAATTAGCTCAATGCACACGCGAACATGCACTGGGCAGAGGGAATGGAACTTACAGCGTATCTAGCTGTCGCGCCATACAGAATGTAGTCCATATGGCCGATCTGGTCCCGCTGTATACCATTGGCCGCGGCCCTTCTAGGTCATTTTGCGTGGTACAAGCTTTTCGTATACCAAGAGGTAGACGCCGTAACCTGTCCTTTGAATAGTCCGAAAACCGTGAACAGAATGAGAGAAAGAACAATGCCACGTACTCAATTATTATGCGTGTGAAGGAGTTAAAGAAGCTCATTAACATAGTGCTCGTCCATTGCAAATGTCAAAGGGGCCCAACGATTGCAACCTTGAGCTTTCAATATTCAATCTTCCCAACGAACGTTAACTTTCGCTGTACATGTCACTGTATAGAAAATTAGTGGCTTGGTTCTGTGTTGTAAAATTACCAAGTCGTATGCCATAAATCTATGTAATTTAGCATCAAAAAAGTCTTATCGTGAATGCGGCCCCGTAGACATTAGTAACTCCACCTTTAGCTAACTGTTTAGTAAAAAAAACAACACTGGTTCTCGAGACAATGGTTAAAATTACGTGCTTTGATATGCTAGAACTGGAAAGTTTGTTATCTGCCCATTAAGCGATACAAAATTCGGAAAAGTTCGTTCCCATGTGATCGCATCAACTATCCGTGACATCGTATTGTCAATCTCATTGTTCTCCGGAGATGATATCATGATGTATGGAATATTTTTGCGCGAAGGGACTCCATCCCCAGCTGGACTGGTGAATTGATATCGGTGTTTCTGGTATGGTATTCGCCAACTGTGTTCTGTGAGTTAATCACCAAGATAAATCACTATCAGGAACGACTCGGAGTATTGGTAGGGCTTGTGGATTATGAGTGACCCACTAGAGACACCACATCACTGAAAACCGGATAACCCGGTATGACAATATTTACCTTATAAGGTTGGCGAAATCTGTGTTGTCCTTATATGCCCATGTATTGGCCTACTTATCAAGCATCATTTTCCTGATCCGTGAGCTTGTTTGTCGTTTCGACACATTAATTTAACAGTATGTCGAATTCTAAGCTGGTGGTATAGTTTTTGCATTCATGCGTAAAAATTGCTTAATACTATATAGCAGTGCAGAATGATAGGAAGACGTCGATGCTGTAGGCATACGCTCAACGTATATGGCGCTGATCTATTCAAAAATTCTAGACACAAAACTCACACACACCACTGTGAGTTGCACTCGTCCTCCATGGCTTCGCTACATTTGCTTGTCATTGTCATATTTTCTGATTCAACAATTCATCTCAAGACGCAGTCAGTGCCATCCTTCTTCGCTTCTGAGGTCCTAACATCTCTTACTCGACATTGAGCCGACTTTTCGAACAGGCACTGCCGGTCTGTCAAAAGCTCGAAGGGATGTGGTGCTTGGAATGAGCTGTGACATTTTACTGGAGATTGATGGTGTTGAACGCGGCCGAGGGATTGTGGGTACCTTTCTCTAAGCTGCAGAGGTGCGTGTAATATGTATTGTGCATTTTTATGCTGCTAACTACCTCATTTCCATAGGTACTCAAGACTTAAACTTACCTCTCCCTCATCTCCTTCTCGCCCTCCTCCACTCCTCTCATTCTGGCGCCTTCCGGTGTGGTTCGCATATGTTCGAGCCACATCAGCATTTGCTGACATGTGCTGGGCATGTGCGCTAAGCACTGGCGGTTGTTGGGATCGGGCAGTAGTGAATGGTGGTCTGGATGATCCCTCAATCCCACTTGAAACCTATTCTGCATTTTGGCCTTTCTTCAAAGTCAACATTGGCCATGTGTCCTCGACCGATGCTCGAAACTGCCGTTATCTCTGTTGGTTTTAGCTGTCTGCAACTGACGCCGAAGCTCGCAGCCTTACCCGGCTCCGACCCTGCTCCTTCTCTTTTCCTATTCTGAAATAGTTTGACCACCGGATCTCAAAACGAACGAGGTACAACTCCCTTGGGAAGGGTCAAGACCTCAGTCACCACCGGCCGAGCATATCTTCCGGTCATTGATAAGTAAGGATCCGACTCAGATTTTATTTACAATCCCCACTATCACCTACTCTGCCTTCAATCACTCATTAACGCTACTTCCTGCAAGTTTCTCGACAGGATGCCATCCAGAAAGTCGCACTGTACTACATGGTCTGGCAACAGGATATGTCATGTCGTGGTCTATGTTTCTGTCTAAGGATGACTGGTCTTCGATGATATGGCTGAACTCGATCTCATATTTGGATTTGATCCCTGCGACCAACTTCTATTCCATGGCCAAAAACTCGATCCTATGGCTGAACTCGATCCTGTTACATCCTATGGTACCACGAGTTCGATTATATACCGCCAAACTTGATCCTATACTGGCACCGCCGAGCTTGATTGTACACTGGCACCGCCAAACTCAGTCAACCACTTGAGCAGTGCAAATTTTGCATAAGGAAACAATAGTGTCAAGTTGCCGCGACACCTTGCTTTCATTGGACTTCAAGGCACTAACGATATCTGTTGTGGTTCAACCCATGTTATTGTTCCTGCAGATGGTGTTGATGATGAGATTAGGGTAGAGAATTGGCGAGGCATTGATAAACTACATGTATTGTACCGAGTGTCTCTGTATAATCCTATACAACCCAATGTGACTTCCTGGCCAATCAAGTATAAAACCCGCAATACCATGATGCCAATGAAACAATTGTCCATATGATGGTACAGATGGCAAGAATTTCCATCTCTTTTACTTATTGGACAGGAGAGCCTCTGTGCTAGAAATGCTAAATGAGAGACACTTTTTCGAACATGCTTCACCACTTCAGTACAGTTTTAGTACTGTCACAACATGATTCATGCAGCTAATGCTAAATGAAAACCATCTTGATGATTATTGGTCATAGGGGATAGCGTTCTACACATATATATCTTGTTTTCAGCAATTAGCGTGTTTATCAATCCGTTTGAGTTTTTACACAGCCAAATTCATTCAACTAATGCCGGGCACAGGTAATCATGATAAAGATTGGTCGCAAGGGATAACAATATATTTCTATACAAGACTATGGCTTCTGCACTGCCATATTTTATACGATTATACACATTGTTGGGATTATAATGTGTATATAAGGGTTTATCATAGATCTTGGTTTTCAGTGATGCAGGTGATCGATACTACTGTACTTGCCCATCACGCGAGGCAGCGCCATCGACATCATGATGGGAATTGGTGCGAGCTCTAGCCTGAGTGTGTTGTGAATAAAGTTTTTGAACAAGTTGTCGCTGTCAGACTTACCCTCCAATTGTACAGGTACCGATCGTGATGCATTTGTATTGACCGCGTGGGTCTTGACCACAAAGTGAGGACCTATTTTCTTGTATTAACGTGAAACTAACTGTCGGTGAGTCACTTGGCACTAGCACCTCGGATACCTTTTCATATGGGCTAACAGGAGACAAGAACTCACAGCCTCCGTTGATATCATGGTCGAGTCCCTGTTGGACGATTTCTGGTCGGGCGTCTTTAACCCATCATTGAATTGAACAGTTCCGAGTCAATTCAACATGGAGCAAACGCGACCCCCCCCCTTCATTCCAAACTCCGCGACTCGGCGAGTAAACAACATTCAGCAATCGTTCTCTCGAAATGATCTCAGTTCTCTCTCCGCGCTGGAGGTAGAAATACACTGTGATACATCCTCAGTATCTACTGAGAAGAAACGACAGAAGGGTACAGCACAAGCATATGGTTCAATACAGCTTCTGGATTAACTTCAGCACACAGTACCATCGAAAATCTGGACATGTCAAGTTGTAACTCATGTTGCGAACCAAAGTCATGAATTGTAAATTTAGTATAACAGTGTTCTAGATCTACATAGCAACACTGCAGGGTATGTGATCAGTCTTGAAACCGAGGTACGGCTGGTGCACGCTTTATGATGAAACCTATCCGTCGCCTGAGATGGGTGACAGTGCGATACAGAGTTTCGAAGATATCTTCGTCTCTTGCAATGACACGAGAGCGTAATTTCCATGAGCTGAGCTGCTGTCGAATTAAGTCAAAACGCTCGACTACCACGTCCATCGTAGGTCTCGCATTGGGATCATTCTGAACCATGTCATCTACGAGAGGTTTCAAAAAGTCAAAACCTGTTTTTGTCTTGATCATGGCGGTAAGCAATTAACTGAAGGAGTTTCGTGTAAACACCTACCTCCATAAACTCCTCTTTAATGACGTTACCGAGATAGTAGACGTCAGTGGGGAATGGGTTCACGGGGACGTTTGTATTGTTTTGAAATTCTGGTACCGATTTGTCACCACCAAAAATCGGGTACTCCAGGGGAGTGCCTTTGCTAGGATCGTATCGACGTGATAAACCAAAGTCAATGAAATAGTATTTTGGTGGTCGCTGAGTGCGAGTATAATGCCTGGCATGGCCACTGAAGTTACGCTTCATGAGAGGATCAACAGGATGATAGGGCTCGGCATAGAGGTCTTTGGCGTCCATCATTATGTTCATCCACATGCAGTCGCTGGCTGTTGGTAAGAAGAGAACACATAAAACAAGCTCTAAATCACTCACCGATGTGCTACATGGTTATTGTGCATGAACAGTAGACCCTATGATATCTCGCTGAGACGGTATGGGCATTTGCTGATGACGGTTGTACCTACTTCAAATAGTTGTCTAACACACTCTATCACCTCACCAAATGTGTCGAATGGCGGCCGAGCGAAAGGAAGCAGCAGCGGCATGACAATTAATTGTCTATCTTCATCGTTCGGTGGCGATAACACATCAAGAAAAGGAACACAGTGGTTTTTGGGATGCGATGCAAGTGGCTCTGACATGAAGCATTGCCCTATCTCTACCTCGTAAGGGTGCCGCGACTTCTTCACAATTTTGAGTGAAACATATAAACCATCGGATACACGCGTTGCGTCCATAACTTGGCCAAACTATGCATCCGTCAGCCAACAAATGGTGAAGTACCTAAACATCTCTTACTCGCATAGAACGTCCGTCTTCACAGGTAAACGGATTGCGCTCGGTACCTTCCCAAGATGGCACCCAATCCGGCGCGTACCGAGAACGAAGTAGATACCCTTGATTCTTCAACCATAGATATTGCTGACACCACCAGGTTTCATTTGCAGACAAAGCTCCTGGCCGATGATCGTGTTCTTGTCCAAAAAGTTCGAGCTCCTTGCGAGCTCTGCGTCTTTCACTTTCTGCCGCTTCCTCGGCCTTGAGTTCGTTCTTCGTCTTGGTGGTGCTCTCGCCCTTCGACAAGGAAAGTGCTTTCATGGGAAGATGTTGAGACAGAGTGCATGAGGCAGTCAATATCCTCTAACATAAACAAGTACACACAATGACCCATTTTAAAATCAAAGCGTGATTATCATATATGGCAAGTACATAGAATTCCAGTCGACCCCCCGTTGCACTATGTAGGATATTTCCCATATTAATTGACTATTCCCTTGTTAACGATGGATTACCACGACATCTCTGCACATACATAAGACCTTCCATAAGTCATGGCTTCTGGTCCGATTTGTCGCCAACGATGTCCCCCGAGCAAGAACGCCAAACTGTCCTTATTCCTATGAACCTTGGTTCCCCTTCTCAATATGATCGAACGATATTCCCTCTCATGAAAATTAAACGCGGTTGCAGCCTAGATCAAGTGGATATAGTTCTCGAAGCTACACTGGATGAATTATTTAAGATACGTGACATGGCAAAAAATCTAACAGAGTTAGAAACGGTCTTCGTGAACGCCAAGGAAGAATATGATAGGTATGCTTCATGTATCAGACTGTTGGCATGTTACTGAACGGTGTTGAAGGTTAAAGTCAGGGAGAAAAGAGGTCGCAAACCAAAGTGCATCATTTTCTCCTGTAAAATTGTACTCGAGATATCGTTCCCTTCGACTGCTCGCAGCAGCAGCCAATCACTTGTATAGGCAAACCAGGGTATGATTGTGCTACCTTGATTGTTCGCAGCATACCCTAAAATTGGCCAGAGCTCATCTGAAGATGGGAGGAGACAACTACTTTCCGTAAACGGACAAGATGTTCAACCAGTCAATTGTATGTTCAAACTCGTGCCTCCAGATGTACATGACTGACGAACTGACCGCAGATGACGACGTACCATCTGATGCTCACATTGGTGCCATCGCTATTCCATTGGAATCGACACTAGACGAACCTACAGCGACACACTTCACTCACGCAACCAATTTTATTGCTGATCAGGCTAAGTCCATTCCTGGATATAATCCTTTTGAGGATGATCAACAAGTGGAAGGGTGTAAGACTCGGATCACATATCCTGATAGCATTTGTGCTGATATCTTTGTTATCTGCAGATACTGAACACGATTAAAGCCTTTGATTCTGGAACCCCAATAGGAAGGCCGCATCGTGAGCCGGCTCTCGTTTATCTGGAGCATCCTCAGGGCAGGGGTCTGGTGGTATCTCTTTCATCTTCGATAACAGTTACGTTGCCTGAAGATCAGCCAGTCGCTTCCATCGCCGACCAGCGGGTCGCATAATCAACGATGGTGTTCGTACTTTCGACCCTATCATGTCATAACGTTATTCATCATACACATCAGCTCCTTGGCATTGACGCCGTCGATTATTGAGGGTTGCTTAAATACAACATCTCACACCACGGATGAAAACATATCATATGGGCTGTGACTAGAAGTGATTTTTTTGGTTTGGGATACACTAGATATTCCACAACATACCTCATAAAATGTCGAATAGTAATCGACGATACCTTTGTGAATCATCCCTCTTTGTCGCTGTGCGCTCAAGTGAGTCAAGTCTGAATACTTTACCACCAAATCATAGTTTTTATGCTCCGCGACATTCGGGCCATCAGAGAACCTGTGAGAAGAAGATATCGTCATATATCGTTATATATCGTAATATATAGGAAAGGTTTTCGTCACATTGGAATATAAAGTGATATAAAGCAATATATGACTATGTAAAAGCACCATAATCAGCATAATCCCCAGCAAGAACTCACCGGTTTACTGATGGCCTCACTCATGAACTCTCCGCGTTACTTCGTTTCTTGAGATTCTCGTCCAAACTGTATTTGTCAGGAGTTTCCACTGCTCGTATCAGTTACTGACGGAAGGACTGGCGTTAATTGTGAAGACTGGAAGTTGTACTTATTCATATTCATGATTAGGAGAACTTCCGCATGATTTCGGCTTACACTGCGGCATGTGAGCCGTTCGAGGATTCCGTCGAAACATCCAAAGCGCCTACAAAACAATATGCATTGGTCAAGTTTGTCCCAAGCCTCAATTTACATGATCAAGTGAGTTAGCTTGTGTATTACTGTATCACAAGATCACTCACACGCTTGTAATTGTGGCTGAAGCAGTCCAAGGATAAAGTGATACACCCGAAGTAAGTATTAGACAAATTTACATTGTATGCACCACAAAACCTAATCGTAGTGCTAGCTACATACGCACCCGGATGAATGCACTTGACACTGGAGCCTAGCAAAGCACAAAAGAGTGTGGATTGACGATTCTTGGCGCTGTATGTCCATTGATGCAGGAGTGTTTTCGTGTCCATCATAACGTTAGGCCACAGACTTCCTTCGGTAAAGGTGGTGAATCACACAAAGACGGGCGAGCTGCTGTCCACGATCGAATCCGGTGGAATGGTTTGGTCCTTGACCTGGACATCACATGAAAAGAAGCTTTTTGCCGGGTGTGGGAATGGCCATATTCGACACCGCCACATGGCAGCAGACCGCTGTTTCGAAGGGTCACACAAATGTTGTCTGCTCCATCACTTTATTTCCCCATGACCGCCTCCTTGCGAGTACATCTTGGGATAAGACAGCGCGTCTCTGGAATCTTGACACGAACTTCGAAATCGGGCCACCTCTCCAACACGAAATTTTCGTCACTTGTGCAGCATTTTCCGCTGATGGAAAGCTGCTATCCACTGCAGGTTGGATGGATTGAAACGCGTACATATGGAATATCCAAGACATCCTCAAAACAGCTGGCCTAGAGGATATCCTGCTCATACCTGATGTGAGTGCCAACTTGACTCTCACCCGCTATCTTATTCCCAATGGCCATCAGGCACAAAAATCTGAACTCAAAAAGAAGGTATGTATCATCTTGCAAAAATTTCAAGAATGAAACACGCTAATGTCCCACACGCACAAGCTATCAGGTGTACGCTGTGTCTTTTTCTGACCTTGATATCGATCCTGATATCAACATTCCAGGCTAATGCTACGCGATGTCCGCCTATCCGTCCAGCCCCACGTCGAGTGCCACAAGGCTTTTTTGATAATGTGCAAGACGATGGTCCTGTGAGTTACCACAATTTACCTGCACTACTTGCTCTGATATTCATATTCCAGTCTTCCAATACCCGCCATCTCCATCCTGATTCCTCTCTACGTCGCCGCCGCAATGCTTATGCACTATCCTGGGGATCACGTCCACATGCGCTTCTCGCTGGCCTTCCGTCACTCTTCCACCGTTCCCAACCAAACACCGATGAACATGTCGAACTCCAGCAACGCATAGGACCTGGTACTTCTTCTCGCCGCAGTCCTCCTGTTGTCGACGTTCCTGCACTAGATGACAAGAAGGTATGTCGTTTGGGGGATGTGTCATCAATAGCTAGCGTCTCAAGTTTTATTTGCAGGCACTGTGTTGCTCGGCGGCCGGAACGAGCTAGCGACAAAGCAAAACGCGTCGACAACTCGAAATGGTGGGCTCGTGCTGTGCTGTTCCTCTGCTGTGCGTCTCCGTCCAACGACGACGGTCACTGATGGTTTTAGAACACGGATGATCACATTTATATTGATATCCTCCTTTTGCTATCCTTCAGCGTTTTTCTGTTATCATTAACGACAGTCATTGACGCCTCACATTATAATTTGTCTGTAAAGTGACAAGTCGATTTGCACGCCAGTTGGCGAGGACTGTCTCGCTTGGAGGAGCTCAGTATGACTTGCTCTACAAATCCATCAAGTACATTTCATACACGTGTTTAACTTATCCCTCAAACACTAGACTCTGTTATACGTGGGTGCTTCTCTGAAGAATGCGAGATGGTCCATTCGCTCATTCACTGGTGCAATGTTCAAATGCCTTGCAAGGCACCAACCCTCCTGCAGATTTATTTTATTTTCAACATGAGGGGTTCGCTCGTTTCCAGCCGAGTCAGAATTAGGTTCGGATGTCCACGACTTCGCCTGACTCTTCGGGGCGTTGATGGGCGTTGTGCATACAACGTCATCACTCACCACTCCGTTTAGCTCGGTCTTCCCGAAGTCACCATCAACGAAATAAAGTTTGCATGGATGCAGTATGTGCCTGTGGCGTTGTTCACCGCAGTGTTCTAACCATCGTCACATCCATACACCAATCAATTAATTTCTGCTTTGCTTTAATTTCCCTAGTCCGTGCCGCTGTTCAGTCGTCTTTAAGCACTCGACCTAGCAAGGCCACTCATCTGACCAATTGACCATTCACCCTCATAATTTGGTTTGTTTCATTTCCCGTATCGTATTCGACTGATTGGTCTTGAACAGGACACACTTTTTGATGTGTATGTGAAGTTGACGATTCACTATCACAGCGGTCGGTCGAGACGTAGAATCTCAGCGAGCAAGATCGCGCCCAGACCTTCCTTGCTGGCATAAAATCCATACAGAAGATTTTCAATTCTAACCAAAAGAATGCCGCTACCACCGCGCCTCTTGCTCGGGAAGCATAGCTGCACAGCGTATAGGAGGCTAGGAGCTCAGCGTGATATCAACTAACACCATTTTAGACTCACACCCGTGCCACATACTGGAGGACGTCTGCAGCTCATTCTCGGATTACTGGTGTTTAATGTTTTGGTCGGCTATTACTTATTGTATGCCGGTATTCCGATCTCCGCGCAACTGTCATCTTTATGGAACACTAGCACGCAGACTTGAGAACTCCACATACTGTCGACCGTTTCACCATGTACATAATCAGCAATTTCTCTACGCAAAAGTAGTTACAAACACTGAATTCATCGCCCACTCGATTTTATATATTCAAAAGATCATATGAATGTCAGTGAGGTGCACTGCGAAATCGTAGAGGCGCGCTTCATTGCGGAAGACGGGGTATAGCCGATACGCGCTTGACAATAAAACCTATCCGTCGTCTCCAATGAGCAGCCCCGTGATACATATACCCGAAAGAACCTTCATCCCTGGCAGTCACGCGAGACCGCAGTTTCCATGTGCTGAGGTTTTGTAGAATCGAGTCGAATCGTTCGACCGCTTGCCCCATTGTAGGTCTCTTACTTGGATCATCTTGCACCATATCATCGATGAGAGATTTCAAGAACTCAAATCCCGTTTTAGTCTTGTTTACGTTCATAAGTTTTGAAAGATGAAAGCGTCAGATCAGCACTTACATTTAGGAACTGTTCTCGGATAAGATTTCCGAGATTATAGACATCGGTTGGGAAGGGATCCAGCGGGGTATTCGGATATTTTTGATATTCTGGCACCGTCTTATCACCCCCGATTATAGGATACTCGAGCGGATTTTCTTCACTGGCATCGAATCGGCGTGACAAGCCGAAGTCGATGATGTAGTACTTGGAGGGTCGCTGAGTGCGGGTGTAATGACTCGCGTAACCGCTATAGTCCCGCTTCATGTGAGGCTTGACAGGGTGATATGGTTCGGCATAGAGGTCTTTGGTATCCATCATAATGTTCATCCACGTGCAATCACTGTTGTTCAGTTCAGTGAGATCACGTTATATGGCAGTCTCGAGGAACGTACCGGTGTGCAACGTGGTGGTTGTGCATGAATAAAAAACCCTGCAATAAGTTGATGAGAGAACGTACAAGTTCAGAGCGGTTGGCATACTTCGAAAAGTTGCCTGAGGCATTCCATCACCTCGCCGAACGTATCAAATCGAAGCTTGACGAAATTGAGAAGCAATGGCATCACGATAATCTGTTTATTGTCTTCGTCGGGAACTGACAACACCTCGAAAGACGGAACACAGTGGTTCTTGGGATCAGACGCAAGTTTGTCCGACATGAAATATAGTCCAATGTCTGCCTCATAAGGAAACACCGACTTCTTGACTACTTTGAGGCAAACATACAAGCCGTCAGATAGGCGTGTTGCATCCATGATTTTCCAAAACTGTGGAACCGTCAGCTAGTTAAAATGGAAGCTGAGCTTGTTGCCCTACGCGTAAGATCTGTCGATCTTCACAATCAGAAGAATTGCGTTTGGAACCCTCCCAAGACGGAACCCATTCTGGAGCATAGCGTGGCCGAAGCAAGTATCCTTGACCTCTTAACCATTGATATTGCTGGCTCCACCAAGTTTCGTATGAAGACAAAGCTCCCGTTGGAGGTTCATATTCTACTCCGAAGACTGCAAGGTACTTCTGGGCCATGCGAGCTTCCAATCTCTCGAGTTCTGCCGCTTTCTTCGCCTTGATTTCATCCCTCTTGCTCTTTGAGGTGAACAGAGTCTGAATCATACGGAAAGGCTGAAGGCGACCACCAAGTATCGAAATGAGGAGCACTGGGGCTCTTAAATTGTAGGACTCAGTTCGCGAGCTCAGCCCAGCTGAATTTATCTGTCAAACTTCGACATTTTTAAAAGGTCCACCCACAACTCTGCCGAGAGCATGTGCTGTTGGCGGTTGTCGAGTGCGCCAGTGGGCTGGTGTTGCATGGTGCGATATGTTTGATCTCCCCTCATTATGAACGAGATACACTTACAGCAAGGAGAGCCTGTGCATACTCGTCAGATTCCCAAGCCATCAGAAAGCAGCTATTATGGGTATAATGATATCAGCTCACATCCCCCCTATTCAAACAAGACTATACCGAACAACTCGCATGATCAACAGAATGGAATGCGCATTATTTGTCACAGGGCGTTGATGTGCCGAACATTATGTAAGCGATGTCATTTTCTGACAGGTAAAACGAATAGACTCGCGTAGAACGTCCGTCTTCACAATTGAGTAAACGAGAACAATATCCTTGATTCTTCAACCATAGATATAATTGTTGGCACTAATAGATTTCATTTGCAGACAAAGCTCCTGGCCAACGGTCGTGTTCTTGTCCAAAAAGTTCGAGCTCCTTGCGAGCTCTGCCAATCTCTTATTTTCTGCCGCTTCCTCGGCCTTGGGTTCGTCCTTGAGTCAACGGGTCATCGAGAACGGCATGAAGATCTACCTTATACAATCTTCGGGTGGAGTCAAAATGTCTTGGAACACGCGCTAACTTATCACCAGGGTGGTCACTGGTCACATCAGGTTCCTAGCCTATACTATAGGAAGACCGCAATACGTGACTCGCACACTGGGTCCGATTTGTTTGCGCAGGTGTTCAATCTGTGTTTGTATAAGTACAAGCCAGCGCAATCATACACTCTAATCTCACCGTACCCGTCACTCATCACAGTAAGTCACCACCTTTGTGTTCTGGAGTACTTGACGCGCTGCAAAGTAGCGGGGTGTCTGAATCGTGACACCAGCAAGCCGGACCATTTCAATGGCGATTATCATTGCCGCATGCACCCTTATCATTATCTTAGCTAGCGTCTGGATAGTGAAACAACGATATCAGGCCGCCAGACGGTTGCCATTACCGCCGGGACGTTGGCTATTAGGAAATACGTTGCCAGAGTCATAGTAAGTCATCGTCAAGGGACACCAACATGATCTCTATCTAACCCCTCACGCAGTGCGCCTTTTCAATTCGCGAGATGGAGAAAGTTTGGAGAAGCAAGGAAATCGGTAGTTTGGGGCCCACTTTGATTCGGTACGTATCTGATTTCTCAGAAATGTTTCACAAGCTCATTGCTCATCAGTTCACCATTTGCGAACGGCGTGACGTTCCTCGGATTCGAATTGGCTAGTATTCATGATCATCGAGGGTTCACCTCCCGCACGTCAATGCCGAGACGCTCAGTGTAGTCATACTGTTGGTTCAGTCCGCTTATATTCTCATACTTTAGATCGCATTAGACCAACAATGTGCAGACACGAGTTTCCCTGTCCATCTCTCGATCTGTGGTGTAGTGTGGCACACAGATATAAATTGATTGACGATTACAATGACTGCCGAAACTACCAACTCAGTTCTCTGGGGAATGGGACTCAGATCTACCGTGATCGGCATGTGTCCACAAGCGCAGACATGATTGACGGCGGCCGCTGAGCATGAAATCTTACTTCTTACTTCTTTTGTTAGATCAACTCGCAGTATTTGAAAAAATAAGACACCAGTATTGAGTATTAGTGTGGCCTGTGTTGTTCTTTAACCTTTCCAAACGTCCAATTCATCAGGAAATCAAGCACTCGGAATTCCTCATTAAGCATGGTTTACATGCATCAAAATCATGACGAACAACATTCCGCGCGCGTCTCCTGGATAGGTTCCTGCCGAGAGATGGTGATTTTCAAATCCAACATCATAGCACCATGTTACCATGTGATGGCTGCCATTTTGGAAATAATCATCTCGTTGACGGCGAACAGCTGAATATATACCATGAGCGAATTCCACGATACAAAAATGAGATCCTACGAACATGACCCGCCGCTGTTCAGAGTTGGCATTCATATCGAAGATCTTCGAGCAACCTTGCTATTTTGGAAGGAAACATCGTTGTTGCCAGATGCTCCAGAAAGACGAGAACTTGATGATGCAGCTCCCCCATCGCTCGTTGCCATGGTAGAGCTGGAAGTTGATCTGCGTCTGTGTTCTGCATTAGCTGGAGCTGACCATCCACGTGAGTATGCAGCTAGTAGATATAACATTGTTCCTACAATTTTCCACTGCATATTCATCTGCGAACGGGTCCTTGCCATATGTCTCTTTTTGGGAAGCCACGAATTTGTTCGCAGCATCATAATATGAAGCTGTGATTTCGGCCGGTTGAGATTCCGAGTCCAGTGGAATAGCGATCCCGCTAATGCGAGCGTTAGATGGCAGATCATCGTCTACTACATAAGGGGTTTGAGTCCTAGTGTCCAAGATGCACGCATGACTTGAACATACACGTTACGGACTGTACGTCCTCTCTGTCGACTTCAATAGAGAGCAATTCTCTCCTCAACATCTCGGATGCAGTCTAGAGTGATATATCTTGAGTCGATAGTAAATATTATGAAAATATCATACCTTTGTGTGTATGTATAAAGCTTGCCCTGCTTTCAAAAGTGACCGACCCGAATGATATGCCGAGATTTTTGTGAAGGGGTTCAAAGATTTCCGCCGTTGTTCTATTTTCCGAAATGAGGAGCACTGGGGCTCTTAAATTCTAGGACTCGGTTCGCGAGCTCAGCCCAGCCGATTTTATCTGTCAAACTTCGACATTTTTAAAAGGTCCACCCACAACTCTGCCGAGAGCATGTCACGGTGTTGTCGAGTGCGCCAGTGGGCTGGTGTTGCATGATGCGATATGTTTGATCTACCCACACATGCTGCCCATTATAGATATGCGGTGGTGGCACGAACGAGGAGATGCACTGGGGGCACTGAGAGGACTACTTAGAGTTGGCGAGTTGGACGACTGTGAACGTGCAAGGCTGCAAGCTAGTAATAGTATAAATTTGTCTGATCATTATGAACGAGATACACTTACAGCAAGGAGAGCCTGTGCATACTCGTCAGATTCCCAAGCCATCAGAAAGCAGTTATTATGGGTATAATGATATCCCCCCTAAATATTCAAACCAAACTTACCTAGGCCGCTAGCGATGGTTTCACCTTATAGATACTGAACAACAACAGAATGGAATGCGATATAATAGATGCCGTGTATCTGCCGAACATTACATAAGCGATGTCATTTTCTGACAGGTGAAACAAATAGTGAAGTATTACTCGCCCGTCTTCACAATCGAGCAAACAAGAACAGTATCCTTGATTCTTTAACCATAGATATTGTTGGCACTAGATTTCATTTGCAGACAAAGCTCCTGGCCAACGGTCGTGTTCTTGTCCAAAAAGTTCGAGCTCCTTGCGAGCTCTGCCAATCTCTTATTTTCTGCCGCTTCCTCGGCCTTGGGTTCGTCCTTGGGTCAACGGGTCATCGAGAACGACATGAAGATCTACCTTACACAATCTTCGGGTGGAGTCAAAATGTCTTGGAACACGCGCTAACTTATCACCAGGGTGGTCACTGGTCACATCAGGTTCCTAGCCTATACTATAGGAAGACCGCAATACGTGACTCGCACACTGGGTCCGATTTATTTGTGCAGGTGTTCAATCCGTGTTTGTATAAGTATAAGTCAGCGTAATCACGCACTCTCATCTCACCGTACCCGTCACCCATCACAGTAAGTCACCACCTTTGTGTTCTGGAGTACTTGACGCACTGCAAAGTAGCGGGGTGTCTGAATCGTGACTATCAGCAAGCCAGACCATTTCAATGGCGATCATCATTGCCGCATGCACCCTTATCATTATCTTAGCTAGCGTCTGGATAGTGAAACAACGATATCAGGCCGCCAGACGGTTGCCATTACCGCCTGGACCGCCTGGACGTTGGCTATTAGGAAATACGTTGCCAGAGTCATAGTAAGTCATCGTCAAGGGACACCAACATGATCTCTATCTAACCCCTCACGCAGTGCGCCTTTTCAATTCGCGAGATGGACAGAACAATACGGACCTGTGTTCTCGCTCAAACAAGGCCATAGGATTTTCGTAGTTATAGGACGTCATCAGGTCAGCATAAAACAATACATCGTCTAGCCAGGCATGAAGTGGATCGCGTCACAGGCTGCAGTGGATATCATGGAAAAGGAGGGAGCAAATGTTGCCGACCGCCCACGTTCTATTGCAGTGCACGAGACGTTGGCTGGCGGGTTCAGAGTGGTGCTTGAGGGCAGCACTGAGAGATTGCGCCGGATGCGCAGGTACATATCCTGTCTCTACTAGGTGCGATCAGTGAGACTAAATGTAAAGCAGGGTCATGCAAGCAAACTTGCAGCCTAAGGTTGCGAAGACCTATGAGCCCATGCAGACCAGGCATGCGAAGAATGTGGTTCTAGATATCTTAAATGATCCAAAGAACCACCAGAGACATGTCATGCGGTACGAACACCAGCTCTTAGTCGCGGTACAGGTGGTAATCCGAGGATTTCAGTTATTCAGCTTCCGTGATCATGTCCTTCGCCTATGGAAAGGCTACTTCGACTTCATATACAGATCCTGAAGTTGTTACCATCAATAAGTTTTCTGCGCGTTTCGGTCAAGCTATGAAGCCGGGAGCATATCTTGTGGATACGTATCCAATCCTGCGTTTCGTACCGGGCTACCTGAGTCAGCTGAAGGCATGGCACAGAGAAGAATTTGCTTTCTATAACGGGCAGTTAGACGCAGTGCGAAGACAGATGGTTCGTGATTTTCGTGTGATGATAGATATGCTCGCTCACCACTGTGAAGCGTGAGGGGACTGCAAGTCCATCCTTTGCGAGGTTCATGTTAGAGCACCAGAAACAGTACCAGCTCGGAGATAAGGAAGTGGCATTCCTTGCAGGAGTGATATTCGGGGCCGGTGCTGATACGGTAAGTTCTTACATTGCATCGCGTCTTCACTCGACAACTGTTGTAGACTGCGTCCGCAATCACAATTATGATGATGGCTGCTGCCACTCATACAGATGCGCAGGCTCGCGTACAAGAGGAACTCGATAACGTTGTGGGGCGTACGCGGCGTAGGTTATGCCTTTTCTTTGTTCGTCTGTTGACTGAGATAGCTCCTAATTAGTGCCGACGTTTGCTGATCAGGAAATGCTGCCGCAGGTTACTGCGTTCATGCTCGAGAGTCTCAGGTGGAGACCTATCACTCCCGGAGGTACGTCTTATTTGAGTTGTGATGACGCGATATTGAACAACCACCTTGCACTACAGGCTTTGCGCATCGCGCGATTAAGGACATCATTTGGAACAACTACGTCATTCCGGCAGGTGCGACTGTTATTGGGAACCATTTGTCAGTAGGCAATCATTTTCGTCCTCTCACCTTTTGGTCTGACACTCATGCTTCAGGGCTATCGCAAACGATCCTGAAGTCTTTCCCGAACCACACAGATTTAATCCTCAGCGTTGGATTGACGATGCAGGTCGTGTGCGCGGTGATATGCGGTTTTTCACTTTTGGCTTTGGCCGTCGGTAAGTGGTATCGTTCGTCTCTTGACCATTTCTTATGCCTTACTTGAAAACATCAGGGTATGTCCCGGTCAACATTTCGCGAATCGGTCTATCTTCCTCAACACGGCTCTTATTCTGTGGGCTTTCCGCCTATCGGAGGATCCTGCAGCGAAGATTGACACGCACGCATTCTCGGACAGTGCAATTACGCATGCTGCTCCGTTCGAGATATGTTTTGCGAAGAGGATCGACGAGAAAGTGGTCAGAGAATTATGTGCACCGGGCAAATAAAAGGCGTTTATTCCAGGAACTTGAATTTTTGTGCAAAGGAGTTCGTCTTGCGTTTTGGAGTTTTTTCGTTGTCTATCCAACTTATGTAAACTCATTGTTACGCCTAACTTCGTATATCTTTAAACAGGCACGACTGTAATCATGAACTGGCTCCCCTTGGTGTTACCACGCATCAAGTATCTCTTGATACACTGCGATACTCTCCAAGTTGCGCGGCTGATCGTGAACTGTTTACTGTAGAGCAAGCTTCTGCCTCGCCCCCTGCTTGATGCTGAGAAAAAGTGCGAGTGCTGCAGGTATTGAACGTTGTAGTGGCCGCGGGCTGGCATATAGCCCATAGTTCTCGCCGTACGTACGGGGAACAAGATGGTGCGGTAACATCAAAATTTGCTTTGTTACACTGACAGCTTCTCTGCGGTACGAAGAAGGCTTTTACTGTCCCTACCGACGTGCATTGGCAGCTCTTCCCTCCATTTTCGTGCGACTTCTCAGTGCCAATGAGCCCTGATCGAGGGAGAGCATGGCTGGAGAGTCACCGAGTGCGCAGGGTCCAGTGATACATGCGACAAAGATGAGTTATAATGGGGCCCGGGAGGCACGGGGTTTAACGTTCAAGTTAGCGCTGTCGAACCAGACTATAATGTTATTCTGATGAGGCTTCTTTGACAGCACTGAGGCTGAATGGCGTGGCTTGCAGTGATCAATATACAAGCCACGTTCTATCATTAGACGAGGGAAGGCAGTTGTTCCTTCTGTGCTATGCCTTGTCCGGCCTGCTGCTAGCGATTACAACATAGTTGAGTTGCCGATTTCCGTCCTCAGCTCAGGGACAATATTTTCCCCGATGCCACCCAGTACAAAAGCTTTCAAGTTTCCCAACGCTTGCAGTTCTTTTGCCCTCGATGACTCCGCTGATACTCCCCCAATATGCGGCAGAAGCGTACATTGCGGGAAGGTCAACAAGCGCGGATCTATGCGCGGTTCATCGGGGTATACATCCAAGCCGACTGATGAAAGCTGAAGGCTGTGAACAAAGACGACAAGACGATAGAAAAAGTGTTACATGACCGTCCCCCAGTGCTCGTATCATCGCCTCTTGGTCCACTATTCGTCCTCGTGACGTATTGAGAAGCACACTTCCCCGTCGCAGGGTCCTGATCTCCTTCTCTCCAATTATACCAGCTGTGGATTGGTTTAGAGGAACGTGTATGCTCAGTACGTCAGCCTGCTTGCACAGCTCCTCCAGGCTTGAGACATATTCGCACCAGTCTGGTACGGATTCTGCCTTCCTTCGTGAGAAGTATATGATGTGCATTGAAAAGGCGTGCGCAAGGCGAGCAAATCTCAGACCGATGCCACCCAAGCCGAAGATACCAAGCGTGCGTCCAGTAACGTCGTGAGTTTGCGCTGCATCACAGGGTGTCTTCCATGTACCAGAGCGAAGGGAACGTTCTGCCATCGAGAAGCGCCGCAGGCATGATATCATAAGGTATAAAGCGGTAGTAGCAGTAGCATCCTCGTTCGCTCTTGGAGTATTCGACACCAATATTCCTGGGGCAAATGCACGTTAGCAATAGTTATCTGACTGAGAGCGGACATTACCTCGTTCTTTGCAGGCTTGCACGTCAATTTCATCGTAACCACTGCTACTCTGAGCGATCCAGCGGACCTTGCTCGTATCGGCTAGAGCGTGAATTAATGGCGCGTCAAATTTTCCTATGACTGCAGAAGATGTGTTGCGCCTGTACAAGGCGACAGTCCCTTCATACGGCCCATTGGGCCCAAATGAGGAGAGGAAATGAGAACGAGATTCTGATACCAGATGCTGGAGAGGGAAAGGGATGATGGCACATAAGCTAGAGGTGCATTGAAAGGGAAGCCAACTTACTACAATTTCGGCGATCCCACGAAACATCTCCTCGAACTCATCTTGGACATACTCAATCTCACCTGCAACGCATTAGAGTCCAACTGATCATTGGATAAACCAGATACTGACCGCACACTAATACGCGGGGGAGCATTTCGGGTTATGCTGATTGTCACAAGCGTTGTGGGTGAGGACAAGACTCAGGAAACTGTTATCTTTCATTCATCTAACACGTGTTGAGAACATGGGACTAAAATAACTAATCGACATACCTTGCTAGATCACATTCCACTCGCATAATGAAAAGCTTGAAGGCAAATGAATTTGGGCACGATCATCATGGGCAAAAGGGGAGGAAAGGTTCGAAATTGATAATGGCGTGAAGTCGATGGAACTAGTCTACGCGAATTGAGCAGCGTGACTAACTGGGAACGGGTCGTCCTTAGTCAGTATATGATAGAATGGTCGCAGTATAAACGTACGTGAGCAAGCCACTAGAAAGTGAAAGCATCAAGGTAAGTGCGCTCGACAAAAATTGAATCTGCTTGCCACCCGTGGAGCATTAGCAAAGCGCCGAAACCAAGTCAATTATTAGCGATCCTTAGCGCACCTGTGAGCCCTGTATGGCAGTCTGCAGTAGGAGAAAACCCATTTAGAATCTTAATTTAGACCTAGTCCTGGTTGAACAAGGGCTCTTTAGTGCACCGCTAACAGTGAACACGCCGTGACAAATTTGTCCAAGACACTAAGATCATTGATTATGTAAGTACTAGTCCGTCCCTCGATCATATCTGCTTCAAGTCTCGAATCTCGTGCATATAAAACTCTCGGAATCGATTCTAACACGCCAACCTGAGCTAGCCTGCGTGCTGATGCCGTAGCTCTACGATGTATTAAACTCAGTACCTCTTCTCGCGACCCCTCCCTAATTCGAAAGCTGAACAGCAATAAGACTTCATAGCAATGAAAGGAGAAAAAACCATTACCTCTCTATCAGTCAATTGAACCAGGTGTCTCAGGTGTCTCAGGCATCTCAAAACGTGGGAAGAAGGCTAGGTATACTGATAGTCATGGAGGGATTCGGAAGCTGCTGGCGCTCAGCCAAAGCTGCATAGCATATCAGTATCACTCTCACCGACAAGAACGGCACGAGTCCTCAGTACTCACCATATTCTTCGGCCAATGTTGGTGTTGGATGTGATGCAGCAAGGGTAACAAATGTAACCAGTATGGTAAAAGTGAGTGCGAACTGCATGGTTGGAATTGAGAGTGGGTATTTGGATGCTATGGTCGAACTGACACTCTAGTCAAAATCGCGAGGGCTTTTATTCACCACAAACTCGGATGTATCGTAAGAACTAACGTTCAACTTGATCGGATACCTTCCGACTTAGCACTTACGAGGCATCCCTTACATTTTGGATCCGTGTCTGGTTAAAATGAGCTTCAGATCACTTCTCTTGCTGTCCGAATTATACTGATTATGGTGCTTTTACATAGTCATATATTGCTTTATTATCACTTTATATTCCAATGTGACGAAAGCCTTTCCTATATATTACGATATATAACGATATATGACAATATATATCTTCTTCTCTGATGCGCCCACTAGTACTACTAGGTAGGTACTTGGTCTTTAGGAACATCTCGACCCAATCAGATCTCATGAAGGTGAAATACATCGGAGACATTTCTAGAAGGTGACGTTAAGAGATAAACGTCAAAGTTCAGACTCTCTTACTGAATTGTGTCTCGGGAGTGCGATTCCATGGACCAACGTTAGCTACATCCTATCTGGTATGAAGAATCCTGGCTAGAGCAGACTCATATTGGGCATAAATGTAGTCCTTACCGTCTCAGTGTGTACGGGTTTGCAACCTTGTAAGCCCCGTGGCGCATAGGAAGTCTTGCAAGAGAATTCGGAATTGTAAATGTTGGACACGTCGTAACAAAGAGGCTGGGGTTACCTGCAAGCGAATCCGAATTTCAGATTTTGGGCCCGTTTGGCAGCCGCTCGATTCGTTTCCGTCCGTTTTGTTTTCGTTCAAACCGGCGGAAAAAATGTGTTCGACATACCACTTACAAGCATCTATTACTGTAATTGACGATAGGAAACGTCCGAAGGTGATCGGAACACTTGTTAGAATCAATAGAGTTTGGTAGCGGAGCATGACTCAGAGCGCTGAGAGCGTGAATCAAACTTGAAGCTTGAGGGGAAGGCAAATGTTTCAATTACAACTTGAAACGTGCTACATTGATAAAATAATGTATTGCTTTGACACCAAGAAGTGATAAATGAGATATACAAACAAGTATAAGGATGCAGAATCCGAGGCCATACATAAACAAGAAAAGCATCACCGACAAGGAAAGAAAAAGATCACAAATGATTTCCTCACGTCTGAAGATCATGAAAACTAATAAGGCTAATATTCATACCCTAGCATCTCCGAAGGGCGTCTCTGCATCAATTCAGGACACATGCATCCCTCAGTCCACCCGTTGGAGGTCCTCGCAGGTGGAGTATACATGGTGTAGTCGTCCGCGGTATCTGTTGAGCCGTATAAGACTCCCAATGATGAGTCGTAGATAGGTGGAGGGGGTCGGTATTGAGTGGATTTATGTTCGATGGGATGAGATTGCATGGGCCGAGGTGGCATGGGCCGGGGTGGCATGGGTTGCGACTGAATGGGTTGCAGTTGAATGGGCTGCGGTGACATGGACTGCAGTTGCATGGGTTGCAGTTGCATGGGTTGGGATAGCATGGGTTGCGACATGGGCTGCAGTTGCATGGGTTGCGGTAGCATGGGTTGAGATAGCATGTGCTGCAGTTGGGGTTGTGGTAGCATGGGCTGCGGTAGCATGGGTTGCGGTAGCATGGGCTGCAGTTGCGTGGCTTGAAGTTGGAGTTGGTATTGGTATTGGGAGAATGTATTGGGGGAAAGAGACTTTGCCGGGGGCTGGGGCTGTGCCGGGGGCTGGGATGACGGTTGAATCCCGCCTGACCCTTTCATGGAGGGGGCACCACGACCGCGGCGCAGAGGAACATACCCATGTTGTTTCTGGCGGTGGCGCGTGAAGCCGGCGGGGTCGTGGGTCTTGTAGTTACAATCATCGTGAGGACAGATGTAGCGTTGCTCGCCCGTACTAAAAAAAATGTTGACGAGGTGGAATCGATGATAGTGATGGATGAACACGTACTGCTTAGCAGAATGGACTTCATAGCTGACTTTCCTCTTTGTCGCAAAGTCGCAGCCGGGCCAAGTGCAGATATACCCACTGTATAAGCGAATGTGAGTGAGGTACGCTATATAGCATAGAGGAGAAAAAATGCACTCTAATGAATATGCGGCCTCGTGTCTCTTGAAGTCGATGAACCTGGTAAAAGTTGCGTTGCAGCCAGGATGAGCAGAGCAAATGTAGGTCTAAATATTCCGCGTCCGAGTCAGTCTTCAAGTTAGTGCACGAGGATTAGGCCTACCTTAGACATGATTGGTGATGGGATAAGATGAGTGGTGGTGCTACTTGATTCTGTCCGAGGTGGATATATGTTTCAACTCTGGGTGATGATGGCACTGGGGAGGTATTGGGGGAGGTATATAAACGATTCCCGACTGTGGTCGTTCCACTGTGCTTTGTGGTAGACAGCCGTTTGTGGCGTTCGTACAGACGCTTTGTGGAGGTCACTAGTGGATGTGGACCATGGAATACGTGAGTGCATAGTCCTTGAAGCAACCACATCGGTTTGAAAGCTTCAATCTGTTACAGCGTTGGATGAACATCAGGATCGAGTTATTTGCCAGAGATAAATTATACGGATGGCGCTCAACTTGACGTGAATAGTTGAGTAAAGACTGAGATTACTTGACACCGAGGTTTGGCAGGGTTTTGGAGGTCTTTGTCGTAGTGCCCGGCCTGGGCCATGCAACACCCGATCAATCCCTTGAGTCACTCGTTGCTTTACATGTCCAAGCAGAGTGCTTTGAGTCCTTGTGAGGGGACGCCTAGGCATGACCGGACGAAAGTTGTCATTTCAGCGATTCAGCGATAAGATGGTCGAGGGAATGAGATCGGACACTGGATTAATAGAGTTCGTATAGGTCAGTGCATTCCATTGCTACTAATGTTAGACAGTACGTCGACATAATGAGGGAACTTGTCGAGTCGGTTGACATCCTCGTATGAATGTAAGTATAAGTGAATATCAGGAAAAGATGCAACACAACGTACTAGCAAGTTCCAACGTCCAAGTATGCCCGAGTTCCTAAGTTGTGCCTTTTCTTAAGACTCTGTTAGTTACTGCAATAAAGGGATGACACCGCTCAGTGTGAGGGCGCAAACATCGTACAAGTCAGTCACGGCGCTGACCGATCCGATCCAGTAATCACATGCTCATTCGACACGCGCTTCATGATGAAGTTCACCACTGCTCGCTGTAACGTACAGCGAGCATGGCGATATTCTCGAAACCGCTCAACCTTAATGAACTATTTCGACACCAGTCATAACGGCGACCATTGCCTGTTCTGATCGCAACAATTCTCATTCTTCAGTCTAGACTGTTTAAACCCTTTAAGAACAAGTCAAGCAGTACACCAACGCACAGTCAAAGTGAGCTTGCCATCGACCATCAGGGAAAACATTTTGCCAAGCGCTCATAATCAAGTTCCAACCAATGAAACCACTACAATCGCCTACGAGCACTTGCCAACACGTCTTCCTGAACACAGGCACTAGCATCCGTGTGCTGTTCGAGTAAGGATGATAGAGTATGAGGGAGCAGAGGTGTCAATCTTGGTAGAGGCTCAGGGACCGGATGACTCGGAGTGAAAGGGCCCTTTGACTGATAGGAAATAAATAAAATCAGTATGCCAGCGCGATCCAAATGCACGGTATTCACAGAACCTTCGCCCGAATCTGCCGAGTCCCTGCACTAGCTATGATTTCCACTGGTAGTGCAGCCTGTGAGTGTTTGAGTGGTTGGCATTGGATGCGATGCCGCAGTGACATAGGCTAATTTCTCCGCTTTGCACGCGCTTTTGCCGCCAGACGCTTTTCGTGAAGCTATACGAACTTCTCGTAGGCACGGCGGGCTCTGGTGCGCACTGTGCCTCGTCAGACGAATAGCATCAACATTATGAGCTCCACACGCATCACAATCGTATTCAATGGGTGCGCGGCGCTAAGGGGGCATGACGCGTGACGGCCGAAGTTAATGGTTTGGGTAAGCTGATGGTGCTGGTCACCTGCTGGAAGTAAATACAGAACGGTAGTCACGGTTGAAAGGCTTGATGAGATAACTTTGACTGCCGCAAGCAAATTTTGGAGTCCACGGCCCGAGCCGCTGCTGGTGCCTAAGTATGTATTGCAAGATGATCGCAAATGTCACAAGCGACTTACAATCCTCAGACAATATGATTGCACGAGGTCAACATAATGCGAAAATGTTGCAATGTCACTGGGTGGTAGAGGTAAGACATGGTAACTACTGCCGAACATGCTTGATTGTCTAAAGATAGCAACCACCGATGGAAATTGCGCGTGGCTTTTCCTGATGACGCTGTTCACTTTCCGCTGGTAAATGCGACTCCAGGACTGGGTCTTCCATTTGTGCACCAGCTCCGTTCGCCCCTGCGAACGCTCTACTCGCCTTGTTGATGAGATTGCACTGTGCAGGGTCTCCTGGTTCGCGCAGGATGTCTAATACAACATATGAACTACAGAAATTCTGTGCTGAGTCGTACTTTGAAACACAACCACAACCTCCTTCACTCGTCGCCGACATAAAGGGCGTTCACGAATTTACCCAACGGCAACGACAGGCTAATTTATCCGTCGTACTTGTAACGGTGAGAGTCATTATCACAGGTGCTCGCGTCATGCTCTGCTAACCATCATGCAGGTACCCGAGATGCGATATCTGCCGAATATTTCCTGAAAGCTGGTTATGGCGTCATATTCGTGCATCGCCAGTTCAGCCTGCAACCTTTCAGTCGACGTTGTTCCCACTCGACCAACCCATTCCTCAACTTTCTCGAGATTGATGCTGCATCACTGTCATCCTCGACTATCGACTCGGCATTCCCGTACTCAAATGACCCTCTACTTACGACACCAACACCGCAAATCACTTTAACTACAAAGTAGTGTATGCCCAAGGAACCCTACTCATGGTCTCGTTCGTTACCATGAACGAATATCTTTGGTTACCGCACGCAGTCAGTAGAGCGATGAGTGTCTCAGGAAGAAAGGTGACGTATCATCTTGCTACCGCTGTCAGTGATTTCTTCCTACCGCAGCAGAGATTGGTAAGTGATCACACCCTGTCTCGGAAAACGATTTCGACAATACCTACGGTCAGTCGGAACATTGGATACAATCTAGAAAGGGCAATCTGTCCACAGAAATGGATCAAGTACCGAAGATATTAAAGCCACTTGTGTCAGAGCGGAACCCAGAAGGATTCATTGTGTTCTTCAAGGTATGCTCACTTCACTTTTTTTACGTTGTCATTTGATCGACACATTTTCCCAGCTGGAAATTGACGAGACAAACGTGATTCCGAAAGCTCAACAGGCGCTTGAGCGCTATGGGCACCAGGTGGTGATCGGAAACGATCTCCATCACCGCAAGTATCGAGCTGTGTTGACATCTCCCATGGCGAAGGCAAACGCTACAAAGAAACTGGATGACGTCGTTGTATCTCAACCGAAATATGCGGAATTTTGGATAGAAATTGATTTTCATCAACCGTCCAACCATCCCAAAGAAATAGACGAAGACAGCGTTGCAATTGCTTAAACGCTATAATGCATGGACCGAGGGCTCATGAGCAGGCAGAGGAATATGGTATCATTCAGAAGACCATCTCGTTCGAATTGTCCTATGCTGCAACCTGGGATAAATACCCTCTTTGAACCCTTACGTATCACGAAAAATATATGTCGAGGCAGATCACTGGCAGTGTCAACACTCAGATGCGAGGGTGGGGACTGCTGGACGACCTCAATCGTGACAACAACAGTGGTTTTGGTCTGTCCGGTGTATCGTAAGTATCATATGTCGTCTAGCTTATCGAGGAGGTGGCACTTGCTAAATACCATATTTCATCAACGTTGGAGTCGTCGGCAAATTTCAACTAACCTCGAGCTGTCAACGAGTGTCTCCTCTGCGTGGTAGTGTCTCCTCTGCGTGGTAAGTACAACCTTACTCACGACACTCGCATGCACTGTTTTGTTACATTGACCGAAATAATCATTGTGATCGTCAAAATGTACATTCCTGTGCCACACCATAGTACCGACTGAGATATAGACACAGGGAAACTCGTTTGTTTGCATATTATTGATCTAGTCCGATCTAAAATATGAGAATATGAGCGGACTGATCCAACAGTGTGACCACCGAGCGTCTCGCATTGACGTGTAGGAGATGAATCCTCAATAATTATGAATACAGCAGTCTGCTAGCCATCTCGAATCCAAGGAATGTCGCCCCGTTCGCAAATGGTGAACTGATCGAGCAATGAGTTCGTGAAGCATTTCCGAGGAATCAAATGCGTACCGAATCAAAGTGGGCCCCAAACCACGTGTAAATGCGCTGATTCCCTCGCTTCTCCAAACTTTCCGCACACAATCCCGTGCCGAAGCATATTTTTGTCCAGTAGACGGGGTAAATCCGTCGGTCTGCATTCTAGATTTGATCATGTCTATAGGGTATATCACTGCCCAAAGCTGTCGCAGAATTAGCTCAATGTACACGCGAACATGCACTGGGTAGAGGGCATGGAACTTACTGCGTATCCAGCTGCTGCGCCATACAGAATAGAGTTCATAGGGTTGATCTGGTCCCGTCGTATTCCCTTTTGGGTTATTTCGCGTTGTACAAGCTTTTCGTATGCCAAGAAATAGACGCCATAGCCTGTCGCTTCACGTAGAAAGGTGACAGCTTGTCCTTTAAATAGTCCAGAAATGCCGTGTTGTGAGACAATTTGTTTCATTGCGTTAAATGGACCCTTGTATATTGGATTAGTATTTGACTGCGTCTGCAGACCTGAAGAAAAGGTCAAAAGCCGAATACTAGTCATACATGCAACACATATGACTCACGAATGCGAATGTGCTCCACTGGACCAGAGACTACGCCATTAGCAAGCCCTGCCGCAACCCCAGCAATGACCAGCTGCCCCCCACTCAACATCTTCCCTTCTTCTCCCCCTTCACCTCTAGCGAGATTCTGAACCGTGAATATGCGCTTTGCATACTCGAGGACTCCAAATTGTATCGATACACAGACACCGATTCCCAGCAATGGCGTTAAAGTGCCCTAACAGAATGATGTGAGAAAGAACGGTAAAGAGTGACAAGAGCATCACCTTATAAAACGCCAGAGGCCCTTCATTTTTCAAGATACCGCCAGCGCAATGCAGCATGCCACTGTAAGTGCCCTTTGCCGAAGTTTGCATGCGCTGAGGAAGAGTCATAATGTGTACGCAAGTATACTTGCTTGGATTTTATAGCCACTCTCACCACTTTCACGATGTCGAAGGGTTGTCCAACAAGGACCTAATACGCGGATTGAGTCGACACGTAGCATTGAGCCTATTTTATACATACCTGAGCTATCCCTCCAGCCGTTCCAGCCGCAAGGTCCTTGATCGTGTTCGACATTTGCGACTGGCTATTCCTGAGGGAAAATTAACCCAAAGTGTGACTTTGAACCGTTGGAACTTGAGGTAATCGGCTGGCAATTATACAAATTGCGGAGTTTCACACAAGAGCATTTGCCGATTACTAGCGCGGACATAACTCCCACTTACTAGCCAGCTCATTGCCACGAATATGATACGTAGAGACAGGTCTCGCCAAGTCAGTAAGATGGACAGTTGGCTACGTTAATAATAAATCGATGAAGTTCGGTACTTATGTAGATGCTTGCTCTGGTTTGTACCCGACCAACATCATAATCATATGACCTTCCACTAAGCATCTCATCTCGGTACCTAGTACTTATTATGACTGAACCTAGATCCAACCAAATTGACGCGACAGCGAGCTCGACCACTAAACAAACTGGAGATGAGGAGGTAGATGAATGGGTTGAAGAGGACGAAAATTATGATGATGATGACTACGATGATGGAGAGGAAGAAGCGGAGGAAATTGCGCGTCGGTTGAAGGAACAGCTATGGGCAGACATCAGCAAAGCGCAGGCAGACCGCGTAAATGTCACTACGACAACATCAACATCAACTCCTGGTGCACCACTACATAATGGTGTTCCGTCTGCGGTTCCTTCTGCAGTCCCGATCACACAACCTCCTTCCCAACCATCTATGTCGTCCAAGAAGGAAGAGGCCGCCTTGAAGACGATGGGGAACGTGCTGAACATTGCAGGGAAGGATCCTCTGGTTCACTCAACTCTAGCATCTGCGGTCGTTCCTGGTGCAGGCAACAGCGTTCTGGAAATACTCAATCACACAGTCGCCGCTGGAACAATTTCCAAAGACCTCGCAAAATCACTCAGCATGACCCTTGTATCTTTGGCTCGCTCCGACGCTCTTTTTGCCGTACTGCGTCATTCTAATGCGCCTGCACTACAGCTGGATAAAGGCAAGAGGAAACGCGATGAGACTGAAGAAGAACAGCGGAGGAACGAGCCACGAGCCTTCAAACGGCCAACTTTCGCACATGGCCATTTACAGAGCCAGATAATAGACGCAGTTCGCGTGGTATCAGAAACTCTAGCCTCCCATCCACCTTCCAACGGCCCGCCAGATCCGTCGATCATATCCTCAATTCAGCTACAGTTACATCAAATATTTCTTTTTGCGGTCACCTCTTCTGCGAGAGGAGGGCCTGAGACAAACGCCTTACAGGAGATCAGTGGACTCATTCAGGTGGTTGGAGTCCTAAGTGGTAGTCCCATCGGCCCCACCGCTGTCCCACCGAACGCTCATATGCAACCCCCTGACGTGTCAATGTATCCTCCCCGCCCATGGATACCGCCGGGAACTGGCCCTCAGCCTGTCCCGTTCAGCGACATTGGTACCGCAGTATACCCCTGCCTGGTGCCAGGTTGCCGCAAGATTTTCGCGCGATTGTTTAACCTACGAGCGCACCAACAAGTACACGCAGTGCACAGGCCATATCGCTGTGCTGCATGTCCTGCCTCGTTTGCCCGAAATCATGACCTGAAACGACATGCCAAACTACACGACAAGACGGGGTATCAGTGTGCTGGTTGCTACAAGTTATTCTCGCGGCGTGACGCAATAAAGAGGCACAAAAATAGCAGCGCAACTCGTGGTGGCAAAGGGGAGGCATGCGTCAACGCGGCAATCAAAGAAGTCGAACTGGACAAGGAGAGTGGGGATGATGCACTGCGGGAAGGTCGACGGACACGGATGTGGGCTGATATTGTGACTCATTCCGTGGCCTCTACAGCAAGTTACGGAACGTTTGGTGATGATTGGGGTCCAGAGGAAGGGGAAATGGATGTCGGCGTCATCGGCCATGCACAAGAAGCTGTGCTCAGTCTTCACAAAACGCTGCAATCACACGTGTCCAGCGCGCTGGGAACAGCGGTGGATCATGATATTCCATCAATGCAAGTTGATCCGGCTGGAAGTCAAGCAACTTTGGCTAGCGTCATCGCTAGGGCCCAGCTACAAAATATGCCGGCCTCTCAAACTCAACAAGATAATTCAGCGGTGAGCGCTGCCAATCATAGCATGGCCGAATCGCAGCTTTTCCCTGTGGACGACGGATGTGGCGCTCCGAATAATGATTGTCTTGTTCCAATCGCGGACAGTGCAACTGTTTCTGCACCGCCGCTATCACTGTATGGTCTTTCGGAGGAACAAGCGCGACTGTTGGAGCAGGCAATCGCTAATGCTGCGTCTGCAGCTCAAGCACAGGCGGAAGCAGAGGCTGCGTTGGAGGAACAGGAAGAGGACTATGAGGAGGACTGCGATGAGGACGATGGTGAGGAGACAATATCAACTGTTGGAACCGAGGTCCCTTCAACGTTAGGACAATAATATTGTTTATGTATTGTCAGTGCGTCAAGTACGTATCAATCTCTGACAATGAGTACTATAGCTTTCTGTCACCCAGGCATGTCCGGCAGCCTTCAGCCTGTCTGTAATGCATCTATCTAATCGTACAATTGATATCGTCCAAAGTAATGAATATATGTACACAGAATGCGAAGAACCTGAGTGGCGATGGCATGACAGCAACGTGAGTAACGAACTGAATTAATGGAGGTCGCCGCTTACTGTCAATAGTCATGCCGCCAAGATACGGACCCTAAATCTTTCCCCGTGGTTTATGTGACCGGGGTGCTGTGTAGAGCTCTTTGCGTTTTGCCTCTGCTTGCCGCCAAAATTCTTGACTTTGCGGAGACTCGCGTCGCCACGCCTCCGCGATGACTTGAGCGGGCGATAAGTTTGCGCGACACATAGACCCTGTATTCCCATCTTGTTTTGGGCGGGGGTCGGACGTCATCGCATTCTAGAATTCAGAAAACATACGAGTTCAGGAATCCGAAATACAGAAGAAACCGATGTAGCAAAATTGGCGTACGGCAGCTCAAGGTTCAAACAGGTGGGACTCCGACATGGACAGGAACCGGGTGATTGGACTTTTATACAAGGTTTGGTTAGTGGACCAAATCTTATTTCCTTCCGTCTGCGGGAGCGCTTCGATTCTCGAGGTAGACCAGGGGCAAAGCCACCATTGTTGTTCGCCCTATATGGAAGGATGAAAGCGGGCGGATAGACCACCGGACGGTATTTCTAGGCCTTCTGCGATGAGCGCAAGACTTCGCGTAGTAGCCGAAAATGGGTAGGGAACAAACGAATTTCCGTAAAAGGCAGTTTCAAGGCGGACGGCGCACGTAACTTTCATGGATTGAGCGCTGTGTTAAAACGCCTCGGGCAAATTGGATCATGACATGTCATGGCTGAAGTGACGTGCATTGTCTTGAAGGTTTACAGGGTGAGAGAATGGCTTGCCTCGTGTTTGAATGTGCATGTGAGCTTTGAGTCGGATTGGAGGAGAACGAGTCAGGGGGGCCAGCCAAACAGGGTCACCCACGAGTGTGGCAAACGCGGCATAGCAGCGGTGAATAGCCTGGGTGTCAGGGACATATTGCTCAGCCAACAAGGCACTGTCCGTTCTGATTGGAGTGCCAACCACCAAGCTTTGACCGGTTCATAGGCACAGGAAGCACGGAGAAGAAGCACTCTACTTCGAAATCACCTCGAATCTGGTGGCAAGAAGTGACTCGCATGCATTGTAACCCAAGTATGGGAAGATCAATGTACATTGTACGACCTCATCTTCGGAACATATGCGTGAATTGTGCAGAAAGAAGATAAGATTGGCAAGTACCTGCAACTTGAACACAAAGGACTTGAACACGCGCTCGCAGTTGCGGAAGCCCGAATAGAACCTACAGTAAGGTTCGATGTGACTCCTGCCATCATGATGGGCGGCCGCCACAGTAGCTTAGCCTAGTTCCGGGGAATGGAAGACTGAAGTTATGGAATGCGGGGTAAATTGACGTTAGTAGCAGGACCACAACAAGGTATTACAATTTTATGGTCTATCGTTTGGTCCGAGTAGCGGCACCAGTGTGTCCATCAAGTTTGTGTGGCCACAGGTTGTGTTCTCGAGGGGGACTCGGAAATAGGGACCCGTGTCCAATCATGATGCCACGCGTGACCCTGCCGTAACTTCAGCTTAGCGAGCACTGATGCACTAGAACTCACGTACTTGTATTACTGAAATCTCTTCCATTGTCTGACTGCCTTCCTGAGCACTGCACATTGTCAGGATGGCCGAAGCGTCAGTGTCATGATTTACATACATGACAGCATCCCTCTGATGGATTTGGTTTCCCAGATTTACGAATTTCCTTGCCGGATCACCTCTCAATCGTCTATCATGGCTGAGGACATCTCATTCATTCCTCAATGCAGTCGTCGTCTCGCCTGCTACGAGGTGGATCTTATTCAATGGGGGCCAGCCACTTGTCGCTTCTCATACTGGTACACAGAAACGAAGTCTGGCGTTGTTGACCACCGAGGACGTTAGGCCCTTGCTCGGTGCCGAACCATTCTTCGGTCAGGGCGAGCAGGAAGGGCAACTTTGCGCATCTGATTTATCCGTTCTCGAGGCTGCCCGAGTCCGTGGTCCATCAATAGTATTCCTTGGTCTGAAAGAGACGGAAAATTCGGGAAATGCTCTCCCATCTTCCGAATTCAAAGATCCCCATTCTGCTGTTGCGAAACTCACTGGAACCCCTTACTTTTCCGCGGATGTCGCAGACCTCGATGAGAGCAAGGTCAATGAAGCCATAGAGAACACCGAGCTTGCAAAGGATGGGTCGACACTGACTTTTGTGGAGCCACGCGCAGCGATGTCAAGTCTTGACGCGTATACTGCAGCGATCTTTGCGGAGGCTCGGAGCATGGTAGATTGGAACCAAAGAAACAAGGTATGTGCTAGTATTTGCAGACAGAAACCTTGACGGAAATGTGACGATCTAGTTCTGTCCTGCTTGCGGTTCGCCCGTATATTCCTTGTGGGCTGGATGGAAGCTGAGCTGTACGTCTCTACTTCCCTGGGCCGATAACACGGACAGGAAACCTTGTCCCTCCGGGTTCGTTCCAATACTGTATAGGAAACAATCACTCATATGACATGAAGGCGAGGGCTGCATAATTTTGCTCATCCTCGGACGGATCCCGTCGTAATCATGCTCGCCATAGATGAATCAGGAGAGAAAGTCCTCCTCGGGAGAAATGTGAGCATACCGATCTTTGATCCAGGCTGGTTTCTAACTTAGCCCCAAACAGAAAAAATTCCCCGGTCAATTCTACTCCGCACTTGCTGGCTTCATAGAGCCTGGCGAGTCCTTCGAGGATGCCGTCAAGCGGGAGATGTGGGAGGAAGCCGGAGTGAAAGTCTGGAACGTCCGATATCACTCTGGACAGCCTTGGGTACGTTAACTCTGCACAACAGAATTCCAACCTATCAACCCCGGCATTTTAGCCCTATCCAGCCAACTTGATGGTCGGCTATTATGCGACCGCTGATTCTTCTGCGCCAATCCGTATAGATTTAGATAACGAACTCGAAGGTCAGTCGTTTACTGTAGAAACGTCGATGTCGAAGTCTGACTCGGGGATATCCCATAGATGCTCGGTGGTACACCAGAGAAGAAATTCTCGCTGTCTTGAGACATTCTAGTGGAACTCAATTCTCTCGCCGTGACTACAAGAAGATCGCAGAGATCCAAGATGGTCCCGATAACAACCCCGCATCAGCGAAATCAGAACAATCTGTCGAAGTTAATAACAACGACGAGCCGCCGTTCAGGATACCCCCGCCAACCGCCATCGCAGGCGTTCTCATTCAGCATTGGGCAGAAAAACACCAATTCCAGAAGTGGATGCGAACAGGTCTGTAGTCAATGATCGGCGAACAAGTAGAAGAATGACATAGAAGTAGATCTAGAAGTTAGACATATAAATAGATGTGGGATGCACATGGTTCAATCTATTCATTTGGAAGAGAAGGGAGACTGCCACGAAAGTTACCATTGCAGGGTAGAGTCATCGGAGAACACACTGAGATTGGGAAATATTTACAATACGAGTTCGAATAGGAATCAAGAACTCACTAAAGAATTAAACTAACTACTCAAACTGTAAGGTGACTGTAACTATGTAACGAAAGATGCAGCGGCAGTCGCGTACTGAACAAAGGGAAAGTCATTTCAGACAACTAATATAATACTGGAAAAGACCGTGATTGCGATCAAGTATGAAACGAACGTAGTGATCCATGTCAACGAATGTGATCCGGCACCGTAGTTCCAGACAATAAAGTGAGTAGTGGTCTAAGAACACTCCGAAGCATCGATAATAGAGTCGAGGAGCATATCTTTGTAATCGCCGCCCGCCTCCCACATCGCGAAACCGCGCAGCTTGGTATCCTTAATGTATTTGCCCTTGACAGCAAATGATCGGACGTTGTCAAAGGAAATCATGACTTGTGAGGTCTCGTTGTACACATATGGCTGTACAAGCAACGAAATGAGCGCTCTTCATTTAGGGTGGAAGAACATATTTACCGTCTGACTGCAAGTGTCATATCTGTAGTAGATACCATCAGCAGGCACGCCTCGTTCGGTGAGGAAACCGTTGTCAATGAGGCCCCAGAAATTGAAAGTGCCACCTTGGGCCTCGTAAACGCCACAGACGTCAACAGAACCGGTGTTATCCCATGCATCACCCAAGGGCTGGTTAGAGGCATTATAGGCGGGGTATGCAGCCAGCTTCTTCGTGTAGGACTCGAATGCGTCAGAGGGAGGAACGCTGAATGAGTGACCGTAGGCAGCGACACCGAGTACGATCTGGTTGGCTGGCATCCCTGCGTCCGTCCAAGTCTTGACTGCAGAAACTGCAGAACCCTGTTGGTTGGCGGACGCGGCGCAGGAGTCGTTCAACGGTGCGTTAGGCCCTACGGTCGGGAACCAAGAACCCCAAACGTCGTAATTCATCACTGCGACATAATCGAGGACTTTCGCAAACCCAGTGGCGTCTGTCAAAGGGTGTCCAGCAGCATCGAAGAAGGGTCCTAGTCCTACGGCGGCCGAGAGGGCGAGCTTTTTCGCTTTTGGGTTTTGGCGAAGCTCTTGGAGGAATGCGAGGAAGTTTGCCGTGTCGTTCGCGCTGATAGTGTTACAGCCGATTCCCTGATCGTTCGGGGACTCCCAACTGTTGGCAAAGGACGACTTAGGTCAGCGTGTAATGCCGGAGTCATAGGAAGTAACCTACTCGAATTGGACGCCATCGAGGTTGTACTTTGAAGCAAAATCTACCACAGTTTGGACAAACGCCGTCCGGTTTTTGGCACTGGCAAGGTTAGAAGAGAACCAAATACCCCCAGTCCAGCCTCCGATAGCAATATGGGCCTCGACACCCTGCGCGTGGGTTAGACATTAATTGCAGGAGCGACAAATTCTTGTTTGCTCACATGTGCATGGGCCTCAGAGACAAATTGAGGGAGCAACTCGCCATCAGAGTCTGTCAGGCTCAGACTAGTGACGTCACGAGTTGTTTCTCTAAGAGAAACAGACATGATTGCGTCAACTGAAGCTATTTGTGTTTGCGCCAATACAGGTAGCTCACGCAAATGAGTAGTACAGCGTGTTGTACTTGTTCCAGCTAACTGAAGAGAGCGGGAATCCTTCGGTCGCATGCCATCCGCCGTACCAAGTTGCGACGACGGGCTTAGTGGAACGGGCGGCAATGGAACGGGCGTCAAGCGGGCTGGCGCTTACATTAATATTGGTCAGCGCAAGAAGAAATAAAAAGAAGGTGGATAGCATGACGAGGGAACTCGATAGCCTGAGAACCATTGAGACCGCGGAGACAACTTCTTATAGCGTTTCCGTCATCTTGATTTATTAGCTCGTGCGGAACTAGATGGCAATTTACGTGGTTGCAACTGTGCAGTCGGACTGCCCCGCGGATGGATGATCTTGCGGTATGAGTGCCTCGGACTCTAGTATCGTGGAAGCGGCCACTCGATCGGACTTGCCGGTGATCGTAGACCATGACCCCGTGCGATGATCTGCCAGGATGCGGAAAAAGGTAACTTCATAGGGCAATATTAATGATAGTTCATTCATGACCATATCAGATCAGTCCGAATCTCATAACATTGACTGTAAGGCCCCGTCACCATCTCTCAGTATACATTCCCCTTCGAAAAGCACACGGTCAGACATCCCGTTGTCTTTGATGTACTGAACGCAGGCAACGTCAGTTGCTCCTGGTTGGCACCAGACAGCGGGAATCGAAAGTTCCTTGATTTGTTTGAGCAGATTGATGGTAATCTTGCCAAAGACGGATTCAGTAGCGACGCTGAACGTGGCAACACGCTACTGACCTTGGCAGGCGTTATGATGCTCACTGACGTTTCGGTCGGGTTCGGAAGGTCAATTAAAGACCGTATGGTCTTTATACCCTCCAACTCGTCGTTCGACGGGTGGACCGGGGTTACTGGCCTGTTCCGTTGGATATACCATTGCAGGACCTATGAACAATATTGTCATGTCTACGACAAATATTGAAATAAGGAGTACCTTTGTGCCGAACTTTGACCGGTCTGTAGAGGCGCCGACCACAGCATAGTGCGGAAATGACAAAAAGAGCTTTTGCTTTTGAATGGTGCTTGCCATGATGTTGAGAAAGAAAGCTTAGATGGCTAAAGTCACTGTGAGACTGTGAGTAACGTGTGTCTTCCACTGCTCGACAAGGAAATACATTATCCATTTATAGCCGTTGTGACGCATGCATGCAGATAGTTGGCTTTCATTTCGTGCTTATGCTTGAACGTTCTGAACTCTTGTAGGAGCTGAAAATTCACAGTATAACAAAGAAGGAACAGTCGCCTTGCTTATATTCGGTCCCTAGGGGAGACTAATACACGCAGCAGGACGTGGAAAATATACCAACGGCCTTGAATAGCATTGATCCCTACACATTCCTGCAAAGACAATCAAATCAGAGGAATAGGATACGGCGTGTATAGAAATAAACATTTTAGCCTAATATTTACCGAGTCACCGATGATTAAATGGCTGTGACAGAGACGCGAGGAAATTCCGAAGGTCGTGTGCACCATATTGCTGGCGGCATATCGTTGGAGTGTGCCATGGCCACGGAATGACCCACTGCCGAAACTTTGAAAGCAATGGTTGCTAAAGGCGCGGGACAAACAGAAAGACCGGACGATGTACGAGGTGGGTGATTCCGAGCAAAGCAATCCATACTATCTATCAAAAAAGGTGGGTTGGCGAGGAAAGGTGCAAGGCACACGTTGTAACATTTCTGGTTTGTTAATTTCTGTGGGACGAACTTGAGCAAGGTAGAAACGGAACAGAGAGGACCGAGGTGCGCGTACTACTTGTCATGCGTTGTGAGGAGAAAAAAATCAGGCCGCCTCACAACGCAACTTGATCCGTGGACAGTCACTGAACCTGGTTTACGAGGTTATTTTTTATTCTTCCCGTTGAAGATCTAGATGGTATTTTGCAGGACCCGAGTCTTCGCCACAAGGTTCAATTGATGCAGAGCCGTGGGAGTGTCGCGCACGGACCAGGTCGAAAAGATATATAAGCCATGCATGCAAATGATGAATTCCTTAGAACATACTCAGCTAGGATCTATTTTATAGAAACTAACTCGAGTCTCGCATGTTTACACATGCCACATTCTTCAAATCCACTCGATGACATCCGCGCTCTCTCGTTCGACAGAGAACATAGCTTCGCGTTTACGTGGGGTTTCGAGGACGTTTGGTTCTGTCCTTCGCGCGACTGCTTGCAGTCTAGCGAAACGGAGCCAACGAGTTGAGCGTCTGTCTGATGGATTTCTATTTGTATCATAGCAGTTTTGTCTACAATACAAATTTATTTGAATTCCATGCATGTTTGTGATGTCAAACTTTTGAAGCTTTGCTGGAGAGCGATGTTCATTATGTATCATCGTTCCTGGAATAGCACCTGAAAATCTAGTGTATGCCACGCAAATGCCAGGTGTTACAGGTCATGACCGTCATGTACAGTCGATTATAAGTTTGAGCACGTATTTCAAGGACTTGGTTCATTTCATGCCATGAAACTTTTCGAATTAACTTTACCTCCCTGGTATTCCAACGCAGTTGTTCGTCATATTACGTTCGGCATCCTCATCGGGTTTACTCTGTCTGTAACATCAACGTCCATATCATCATATTGGCGCTCCCGACGACGTCAAAGCCTTTTGCAGGAGCAACACAAGTCTCGACCAATTGAGTTGAGAAGCCATGAAGTTGTATATGGTGTCACTGGGTTGATAGGTATGTCTCTTGGCCGTTTGACTGTTCTTCCACAACATTAAAGCTTGAACGTCCAGGAAATACGCCTTTGGTGAGGATCGACTCATTGAGTGATGCTTTGGGAGTCGAGATTCTTGGAAAGGCAGAGGTATGTGTCGAGTTAGAACATGTCCCTTCAATGTTCCCAACTTTGCGGCAATTCACAGTTTCTGAACCCTGGAGGAAGTGTCAAGGACCGAGTTGCTCTGCGCAGTGAGTTTGTTGCGCAGAAATCGACCTAAAACTCAATATCTGACGGATATCAAGTAATCGAGGACGCGGAACGACGAGGTTTGCTGCACCCTCACACTGGATCCCGCATCTTTGAAGGCACTGTGGGATCTACTGGCATCTCGATAGCAACGATAGCCAAGGCAAGGCAAGTGACCCTAGTTCTGGTGCGAGAACGTCGTGTCTGATGACATGATATTGCAGGGGATATGATACAAGTAGGAAAATTCCTCGAACTGTTGAATCCATCTCACGTTTCTTAGCGATTATCATGCCGGATGATGTTGCCCTGGAGAAGATTAATGCGTTACAAGCCCTTGGAGCTGATGTCCTGCGTGTTCGTCCTGCGAGCATTGTTGACAAAAAACAGGTGCGAGCTCATACCGTGGTCGCCATTTCATTTATTGACCAGAATCGGCATGATAATCGCAGTATGTGGTGAGCAATTTATGTCGAGGAAAGGCACGCAATGAATATTCACAAATCTGCAAAAAGAATATCGCTAGGCGAGCGGCCATCGAATTCGGACGATCAGATATAGGGAAAGGCTTAGAGAACGCTCATAAAAGCCACGAGCTCCATACAGGTTCTGCATCTGTAGTGGTCACGACTACATCGTCGCACGTTAATGCAGAAGGCAGCACCGATGACCCGCTGGGTGAAGATCTGCTAAGCAAACCAAGAGGCTTCTTTGCCGACCAATTCGAGGTGCTCACCTTGATAAATAAATGCTAGCTGAACTCACATATACATAGAATCGCAGTAACTTTGAAGCCCATTACGACGGGACTGGTCCAGAAATCTGGTGTCAAACTAATAGTCATGTCGATGCATTTGTATCTGGAGCAGGTGCGCGTATATTATGTTCAAGTTGTCCAGTTTTTTTAATGCTATATGAACCAGGAACGGGCGGAACGATCGCAGGCATTGGACGATTCCTCAAATCGATGGATGAGGAGGTGCAAGTCGTCCTAGCGGACCCAGAAGGCAGCGGGCTTTATAACAAGGTCGAAGCTTGTCGTTGTCAGCTGCCCGATTTTCTCTCATACTCCTTCAGGTCAAGCATGGCGTATTATACGACCGCAGAGAAGCTGAAGGAACAAAACGAAGGCATCAAGTTGACACAGTAGTCGAGGGAATGTGTGTACGCCAGCATCATTTTTCATTTCCCCTTCTGACCTGTATCTCCAGAGGTATCAACCGGATGACAAACAACATCGACCTTGCGATACCGATCATAGATGACGCGTTCCGGTGCGTTGAATATTTCATCTCCAAGCTCAATGGAAGCTCATTGACGATGCAGGATAACTGACGTGGAAGCGGTTGCCATGTCCCGATACCTCGTTCAAAACGATGGCCTATTTCTGGGCTCCAGCAGCGCCTGCAATCTGGTGGCATGCATCAAATTCGTAAAGAAAAAGGGATGGCGGGAAGGTCAAACACTTGTCACGATCTTGTAAGTTTCCCTGGACACCCGCGGAATGAATGATGTGATTAAATATCTTCCCAGATGCGACTCTGGCAACAGACATTACTCCAAGGTGAGTGTATGGTATCTGGCAAGATAGAATGCTCCCTAATGCGTTTATGCTTGGGTTGTTGTCAGTTCTGGTAAGAAAACGTCTTGTTTGGTTGGAGAAATGTTGACATCTGTGTAGGAATGATGATTACTTGCGTAAAGCTAACATCCCGGTCGACCACAGTATCATTGACGATCTAATCGCCCAACCAGCTGGTTCTGGAGTCTAAAATCTCAATAATGAATCCATAAGTTGCATGTAGTAAATAATGTATGCGAGTGCTATGGTACAAATGCTACTTGATAAAGCAAACGGCGGGTAAAGATAGCAGGGACGTCAAATTGAAGGCCAAAGTGGGGCAGATATGCTAGGTGGTGAGTGGTTGGGCATTGGTCTGTGACCAAATCCGTTTTGACTAATGGACAGATTCCCTGTTGCGGGAGGATGTGGTGAAATGCGTGGAGTGTCCTTGGATGGAGATACGCTCAGTGATGTATGGGAGATGCCGTTTACACTAGAGAATCTTGTCAGTATGCAGCTATAAGAGAGAAAAATTACACGTACGAGGTATCCTGAACAGCGGCTGGAGCAGGAGGCGGGTCCGGCGTGATTTTGAGGAAACCGGCCTGCACCAAGAAGTCCCAAACTCGACTCGTCTTATTCACATCGATCTTGACGAGGTCTCGCGCTTCCCTGCGGCGAAGCTTGCCCCCACGACGAGCATACTCCCGGACGAGGGTCTCCTTGATGACGAGATATGGTTTGGGTAGAATTCGGAGTTGCGAGCAGAGCGTCTGCTCGGCTGGGGTAAGTAAATGCAAGGATGGGCTATTGGCAAGATTGAGAGGAGCGGCTAAATAGTAAAGTGAGCCATTGTATCATGCTTTCGGATGGGATAAACGAACGTGGTCTGCGGATTGGAGGACCCGTTCCAGCAGGAGTCCCAAGTTTGGGAGTTGATTCTCTCTCGTGACTTTTGCGACCTTCTGAATCTCCTGCAGTAGTGTCAATAAAGAATGTAAACAGGGAAAATGAATAAATAACATACTTGCACTGCCTGATGCACGGAGCTGTGCCAGACGTTCTGAAGAATAGTAGTCGCGAGATAAATTTGCTTTCGCTTGAGCCTAACCATACAGGTAAGCTGCATGACTTGAAAAAACAATTATGGGACATTTCTTACCCTGCGAATGAATCGAGTTCGAACTTATCGATATCAGCCGGAGTGGTAAGTCCCATTCGCCGATAATGTTGCAGATCTTGTATTTTCTTTCTCAGCATAGCTTCGTCTGTTGCAGCTACATCGTCAGCGCCTTTCCACTATAATATTACAAGTTCTTACAGAGAATATCAGCTGTGAAAACTTCGAAATCCTCAGCAGTCTGAAGTCGAGCAAACGGTCGGAGCCGTTGAACAATGTCCTTTTCTTCCTTCGGACGCTTCTTTTCCGCAGCTTGCATCTGAAAAAAAAAGTTAGTTTGTGACGTACGTACATACATCGACATACCTTCTTGTATTCCAAAAGACCTCGTTCATACATGATAGCTTTGGCCTCTCGTCGTTTGTCGAGACGCTGATTGTACATCTCCATCAGTGTCAGCTTAAAGGCGAGTGATTCGTCCGTCTCATATGGAGGAGGCAGTGTCGCTTCTTCCGCATTTGGGTCATCCTCCGTTGAGGCCTGCTGTTCACTAGACGGTTCCTCTGACTTGACACGCGAATCGCCGTTCATTGGAATATGTCCGTTGCCATTCATGATGCCATTGACACCATTGATAGGTGGCTGACTGCTGTTCCTGGAACCGGCAACAGTTTTGCGTTCTTCCTGCATCCGTGCCCTGGCGCGGACATCCGCGTCATTCTCATCTTCTATAATCTGATCACCGCCCCATGTATGGCAGACTCCGAATTCTAAATCCTTCACAAGATCCTCCGCTTCATTATCGAGTTCGTGTTCAAACTCGAGTCTACCAGGGAGGAAAGTGGCAATTTCGTGTACCCCGGGAGCGGAGGTTGGGGCTACCTTGGGTGGAGGAGGTAAAGAAGTAGTCATGGTTGACATTCGCCTGCGCTTGCGAGCCTGGAATTCATCTGGATCAATGTTGAATTCGACATCCATCCGCTGTAATACAGTTTACTCAGTGAAAGGACAGGCTTGAATGATATGGACGTACAGGAAGTGGCCAATCGGCGGAATCGACATATATGCTATTGTAGTGTTCTTCTACATCTTCCTTTGTGCGAGTGCCAATGTGTTCTGCGATCATCTGCCAATTTCCGAGGCCTTCCTGAGATATTCCCTCGATAAGTAAGAGCTCCCTATAAATACATTTCAGATGAAGCGATGACTCCGATGAGGTAACTTACTCATCTGCTCCCCAGTCAGCAGAGAAAATTGGATAAGAGTGAAGTTCCTAACATGTCAATCAATATAGGACATACGTCAAGTGCGAATTTGTCGTACAATGACTCGGTATGCGTGACCTGCTTTGTGTTTGGCGAACTCTTTGCCAGCGCAAAAGCAGGTGGGGCAGATATCCACGCCATCTCCCGGTTCACAGACAGGATCGGCGCACTTGATACGAGCAGAATGGGTCAAGTCGCATTGACAGCAATCACATTGAATCTGCAAGCCTGGCTCGTTTACAGCTGCACAGTTTACGTAAATGAAGCGTGAGAAAGATATTCCACGGAGCAGAAGACACCATTGGAATGGGTGGAAGAAACCACATACTTTGGATTTCATCCGGTTGGTGTTGTCGCTTTCTATGGGAGACAGTCATCCCAGAAAAAATGGACGGGCAAGCTCAAGGTACCCGGGCCGGAGCTCGAAAGACGATAGAGCTCTGAGCCCACGATCTGAAACAGGTTAGCGCAAACATAATCGTATGATCGCGAGAGAACGTACAGAGAAATTGTATATCAGCTCTCTGCCAAAAGCGAAGGTAATACACGTCGTCGACAATAGAAGTGATAGAATGCGCTGGTCGCTGTGCGACGCGGAGTGACCGGTGACCTCCGTAAGTCCTGCAATGTCGAGAGGCAATCCCAGCAGGGTGCTTGTTGTGAGGCCAAAAATGCTGGTTTAGAACACGGAATCGAAAGATGTACAAGGTCTCGGCAACGTGCTGACTGGCGCCAATGCCAGAGACGAGGAGGAGAGTATTTACATATATTTGGCCCCTCCCGCCCTATCCAAAAGCGGATCACGAGCTGATTCAGCTGTCTATGTAGAGTCAAGTAAGGATTTTAACTTTCTTTGACCACACCACAGCGACAATATTCAATCTACCATATTGTGGTGCATATCTGAATGTCGACAGCCTCTAGTTCACAATGTCGAGGAAGTACATGCCACAATAATCAATTCAGGCTCTGAAATGACTCGGAATGCCAACTTCCAGCTCACAATGTCGAGGCAGTAATCTAGCAGTACACACGGTACGACACCTTCATTGAATGATTTACTTGTCAAGGACACCATAAATATTGAGCATACCATGCATTCCAGTGGCCTGTAAATGTACAAAGTTATATATATCAGAGCTCAAGTATAATTTTGTTCTTCTAACACACGTCATGACTCATCATCGTTTTCTCGGACTCTCAGAATATGATTTGGATGGACATAACCAATGATGAATCAGTTGCGGGCTCACGGTAATCTTATTTTGGAGATATCTGCTTCAGCATTGACGTCAGTATGTCATGGTAGAAAACGTCTTACTGAAGCTCCCTTCAACATTGTACAAGGCGTCATGGCCACCATGATATCATGGCTATCGGCCCATCCTCTGCATGCAGTGCGTCTGTGTATCTTCTTTTCTAGGACTAACGATCATTTGTTGCACGAGATGTGAGCCACATCAGTCTAGCCACCATCTCCAGTAAGTCTTATCGCGAGTCCACAATCACGAGCTCTCGAAAAACATCGAACACGTCGCGCGATGCATCCATTTGGCCTGTGGCAGATAGTTCGTCAGTTGTTGCACATTGTGCCTTTGTAATACAATGGGGCGCCATCAATTTTAGGTGGGTAATCAAAGCATCCACTAATGCCTACATCGGTTGTGGACTTTGAAGAATGAATTTGAGGTTGTGGATGTGGATGACCATGGTGCGTCCACAATTGCCCAGCTCATATATATTGCAACGCAGATTGGCCACTTTCACAGTCAACCTCTCACAATCTTTGCAACTCCTCATCCTTTTCTTCGAATATCAACCATGAATTCTTTCAAGAAATTGTTCCAAAAGTGAGTCAACTGTTTTCAGGTTCCACTTGTTGGTATAATGGTAACCGATGCCCCTCAGGTCTCACGACGACAGGACGCCCTCGCTTAAGCACTCCAAATCGATGTCATATGGACTGTCTTCACAAGGGAGCACGCGTGACCCTCGCGCTGATCCTGTAAAACCCACGTACCGTGGTAAGGCTCCTCTCAAAACTTCAGACATCGTCTACATCGAGCAAGCTCCGGGGATATTGGACATCCGTCGCGCGCAAGGTCTCCGAGACCTTACACCACCTCGTGCCCACTTTGACATGTACGCGGACTTGTTAGACCAGTTTCCCAACCCCCCACCACCACCTCCGAGGCCCCCTCGCAGCACCTTAAGAACGACTTCGTTGAACTCAAAGAATAGTAGGCCCCAACTTCCCCTGCAGAAATGCAACACAAGCTATCATCATGTCGCAGGCAGACAACGAACGATTCAGCAGCGTCCTTCAGTCGCGTGCTTTTCGCGGCCCACCGCCACTGCCTACTCTTCCCTTGTCCGCAAACAGCAGCATGAGACCACCGATGATCAAGCTGTCGCGAGTGTGCTGCAAATAGCTGACAACCAGGTTTGCGTAGCGGTGAGCGGTAGACAGGCGGACTATGTACGCGTCAACTCGAGCGCTGGTCGCTCGCACACCTCTGCTCCTGTTCCCCCCGCTTGCCCCATTCCTACCACCCACTCCCAGCGTCCACCCATCTCGCATTCTGCATACAGCTCGCGTACAAACCTGCGGCGGGTTCCATCTCGCATCACCATTCCACGCATTGCTGCTCCTGATCATGGACAGTCTTACAGGCCTCACAATGATTATCGTGATTTTTTGCGAGAGCAGGACCCGAACGTCATCAGTGCGATGATCAATAGTTATCCGAAAGCTCCTCGCGACGACCCTTCGCAAGAGCCCATCCTGTTTGACATGGAGGATCCAAGCGACTTCAGGAAGACACTTAGTTACTTCATTTATTTGGCGCTAGCACAGGGTTGCCCCCTCGATGCACGCGCTGATGGCTCTTACCGCCGCATCATGAACGCGGGTGATCCAACTGGCATCGTGCCGGAGGTTGGTGCTGATTGGTCTCAGCAGGTGGGAAATTGCTGAATCTGTGCAGAAGAAGGTTGGTTTGTGAAGATAGAGTCTATGCGCTGTTCTACTTAAGTATGTATGTTGTAAATTATTATGCTTATGGATATGAACTATGAAAATGAATCTACTTGCTGTTTAAATCCATGGATATTAGCTTGCATACTACGATGGGGTGGTGTTTTTTGAGTGCAATCAATCTTAATACCATCCGACAGAAAAGTTAAAGCCTGAGCCCTGTGCTAGCCTGAGTGCACTGAGCTAGCCTCCTATCACCAAAAATGCTTACGCGAGGTATGGTCGTCTGTCAGAGACGATGAACACAACAGATGCGCAAACCTTTGCTTGAAGATGACATTATGTACTATATGGAATCGATGTCGGTGCCGCTCAAGACCAAAATATCGTAGTATTCACGTAGTCACTCATATGTCATGCCTTCAAGTCAATGTCATATTATGGAGTATTATCTCCTGAAAGATAAGCTCAAAGGTCCCCCTGCAATATGCACTGCGCAGGCAATGTTGAATTTGTGCAGAAGCAGCCACACTGACCGACCCAGAACTACGTACGGCACCATCAACATTCGACCACGGCACCAAAGCTCAAGTGAAAGCATAATTCATTTTCACGATGCGCTGCCGCTCTGGCTAAAATCGCATTTCTGAATCTGATACTAAATTACACAGCGCAAGGGTCAGTCATGTTGTTGAATCCTGGGTGCAAACAAAACTACTCGTACTCACATGATTTATGCATTTCATGCCCGCGCAACATTGTTTGTCCCGGGTGCATTTCCCGTGTTGGTTGACGCATGCACTGACAGCCATAGATGATGTCAAAGCAACGATAACGGCGAGGAAGGAGAAACGCATTATCATGCAAGGTGACGAATTTGCTAGGGCATATCTCCCTGAGGATGAGGGATACAGTAGGAAGACGACTTGCTTTTATATCCTGAGTGTAAAAATGAAGGATTCAGGAGTACCGATCGGTTTGTGGTCATCGCTGTCGAATGACATGAATTTAGGCAGAACCTACGGGTTGTAAACTACTACATGATCAGTAATAGCTTGGCTGGAATGAATGCATGCCAGAGAGCAGATAGTGCATTAATGTCTGCCGATGCTCCGTCATGTGCAGTTTGAACTCGGCGTAAGACTTTATCCTCAACGTAATCATCGTCTTCAATTGGGGAATGAGCAAACTCGTACAAAAACGTAGCTAGGGTGGCTCGGATGTCGTATGGATGAGTGAGTACGTGGATTGTTTGTTTGGCGTTCTTGGACACATGGTGGCGTGGATAAATTCAGACGGTATATGTGGAGTACTTAGGTCTGCGCACCAGTGTTCCAAATAGTCGATGGTCGCGCGGAGATTGGAATAGCCAAGCAACAAATGATCGCTAACCAAAACCTGAAACACTGGTAATCAGAGAATGAGCTGCAGACGTCCTCCAGTGTGACACATGTGCGAGTCTAAAATGGTATTAGTTGATATTAGGCTACACTGAACTTCCAGTCTCCTACAGGCTATATGGACAACTCACCCGCTTGACAGGTAATATAGGATGCGAGAAGTCACTGGTGGTATAGCGAAAGATACATTACAACAAGATAACAAAACAGAGAAACTAGATATCAAGATCGTTGATGTGCTGCATCCATTAATGGCTGCCATCGGTGGAAGGAGATGCACAGCAAAGGAATAACATAACACGAGCCCACCATGCAGGGTTCTTGATGAGTGTCCCCTTATCACTAGCTCGTGCCGGCTGCCGAGTAGCATACACTCCCTGTAGATAAAACTTGTGAGACCAGCCATTGATAACATCACAAAAGACGTACCTTCTTGTCACACAGCATAGGAACGTCGACAACGGGAGGACTGCGACGAGAGAAGGTACTATATCCCGTGCATTGATGAGGTTCTTTTGGTTCATCAATGTTGGGTGGCAAACGACGGAAAAGGGAGGGAAGGTGAACGAGAGGGGCACGTGGACGTGATCCCAAGGAGGGCAGCTAACAATATAGAAGTCAGAGAAAGCAGGGAGATATGAGACGGTGGTGTCGCACAGTGCTACGGTCCTGCACTTTGTCAAAAAATCCTGATGACACTTGACGTGGGGGTGGACGATTGGCGATGGCGGGACGTCGTTTAGCATTAGCCTGGAATGTCGATATCACAATCAATATCAAGGGCAGAAAAAGACACAACTTACACCTGATGATGACTTATATGAATGGGACATTAGCGTGTTTCATTCTTGAAAAGCCAGGAGATGATACATACTTTCTGTTTGAGTTCAGATACTTGTGACTGACAGTCATTGGGAATGAGATAGCGAGTGAGAGTTGAGCTTACACTCACATCAGGTATGGACATGAGGTCTTCTATGCCAGCTGTTTTGAGGATGGCTTGAATATCCCACACGTATGCGTTTTCGTCATCGCAACCTGTGGATAGCAGCTTTCCATCAGCGGAAAAGGCGGCACACTGGACGTCCTTGTCGTGTTGGAGAGGTGATCCAACTTGAAGGTGTGTGTCAAGATTCCAGAGACGTGCTGTTCCGTCCCATGATGTGCTCGCAAGGAGGCGGTCGTTCTGCAACAAAGTGATGGACTTGACACCCTGCGTGTGACCTTCGAGAACGGCGCTCTGCTGCCATGTGGCAGTGTCGAATATTCTAATCGAGCCATTTCTCGAACCAGAAATAAGCTTCTCGTTCGATGTCCAGGTTAAGCTCCAAACTGGTAGATGAAGTTTGATTGTGGAGAGCCATTTGCCTGTCTCTGCGTCCCAAATTCTAATTCCATCGCGTCCGCAGGTCGCGATCATTGTTGCCTCTGGCGAGTAGCTCACCGCGTTCACGTGCTGGTGCCCTGTCTCTATTGGATTCAAACCCTGGATGGGTTCGCCGCTCTTCACATCCCACACTCTTACCGTCCCATCGAAGGATCCGCTCACCACCTGCTCACCATTTGGACTCCAGCACACTGACTCCACAGCTTGAGCGTGCTCTTTCCATTTGATGACAACCGTCCCCGTCCCGACATCCCACAACCTCGCTGTCCCGTCATTGCTTCCGCTGGCAACAGTCCTGCCATTTGGAGACAATGCCATGGTCCATACTGGTGCATCATCCCCTTCATCTCTCCACTCGTCACCTATCTGTGCACCGCTCTCTAGGTCCCATAGTCGAAGTGAGCCGTCGCCCGAACATGTGATAATGCGCTGCCTGTCCGGGAGATGCGCAACACCAAATACGTACTTGGTATGGCCTCGCATTGTCTTGCAGGGAGTTAATTCTGACGTTTTATTTATCTCCGAAGCAGGAGATGACATGGCGGGCGCTCGAGGATCCCAAGTCAAGGAAATCGTGGTCTACGCCCGTATGCGCGAGAAGCAGCTTGCTTGATCTTTGGGTTGTATTGCGGAGGCATCGATTATAGGTGAGTTCACTGGTCTACCTGCTTTGACCTCAACTCTTCTCGACAGACGAGCATAAGACATTACTCACGCTCTAATTTATCAAAGGAAATCGATCCTGACGGCCTCGGGACTGGTGTATGTTTGCTATCGGATCTGTACGACGATACATGATACCAGTCAGCGAGCAGGCTTATAGCTTTTTCTATATATACCTTTCTGGAGAAACCGTATCGTTTACAGCTCAGAAGACTTTGACACAGATGAATACCATTGACGAACGAGAGGTGCAGATTGAATATTTATGATTGATACAGCGAAAGTTTGGAACTCAAGGGGTTGTCTGAGAGGTCATTCGAGTTGTTGACTAAGGTGCGTGTTCCATTTGATATCTTCGTCCCCACAGGTTCACAACCTGTGCAGATGAAGCGCCCAGGCACGATACCGTCATGTGCATTTTCCAACTTGGTGATTCGTGTCAACATCTGACAGAGTGCCGTACTTGATTTCCGTGTCCTGCAGCCAGTCTATTTCAAACTATATTCAAGGGACGACGAGGCAGCACACACGTGTGCTACCCTGTCTTGTGTTCCTGATTCGTGGTTACTAGTCATTTTTCCATTTCAAAGTCGATGATCCCTGGAAGAGTATTACTAGCATGTCGAATATTTTTCCTCCAAAAAAAATACAAGTTCGTGTCTTTTTGAGATCTCTATATGGAGGACAACCTATACTAGTGTAGGGGACCCCCGGTGTCCCCAGTGCGAAGGTCTCGATGCGAGGCATATCCCCACCAGTCTGCCGTCCCTGATGGCCATGTTAGACCCGGCATCCTGCGAAGATGAGAACTATAAGATGCTTTTAGTCTGCGTACGGTAAGCGCAATATCTAACGAGTGAAGGAAATCGTCTCACTCATCAGGTGAAGCAAAAACAAATCATTCGTGAGGTGATATGGAACCTACTAAAGGAGATCTTGAATAAGAACTTTGGGTGTAGCAGAAATTTAGGTGGTGTTAAGCAGAACTCACGCACGACGGTCATGTCGCCGGTTACATGAAAAGACGAAGGACATGTAGAGCATTGGGTCTGATTGAAGCCGGCGTTGTCTCGCGATCAGCTCGTCTGAGCAACGTAAGAGTATCAGCGAACTGAATACTGCGCTCCACAAGCTTTAAAACCTAATGACGTGGTATGAAGTGCGTTTTCGAAGGGGGACGAACAATCACATACTCGTTTGTAGCTACTTCCCGAGGAAGGGTTCACATAGCGCATTGGTGATAGCAGCACTCTTTGGGTTGGCATTGAAATCCTTTATGAATTTTGTGCAAGTAAGGAAGGCCTTGGCGCAAACCTGCTCGCGGAGAGTCTTGGTCTTACAGTTTCAAAGTTGCTCGACCCGGGCCGGCCACTGCGATAGTGAATCGTCAACTTCACATAGAATGTACTTGATAGATTTATAGAGCAAGTCAAACTGAGCTCCTCCAAGCGAGACAGTCCTCGCCAACCGGCGTGCAAATGGAGCTGTCACTTTACAGACAAATTAGAATGTGGCGTCAATGATTGTCATTAATTATAACAGAAAAGCGCTGAAATACAATAGAAGGAGGATATTAATGTGAATATGATCGTTCATGTTCTAAAACCATCAGTGACCGTCGTCGTTGGACGAAGACGCACAGCAGAGGAACAGCACAGCACGAGCCCACCATTTGGAGTTGTCGACGCATTTTGCTTTGTCGCGAGCTCGTTCCGGCCGCCGAGCAACATACAGTGCCTGCATATAAAACTTGAGATGCTAGCTATTGATAACACATCCCTCAAACGACATACCTTCTTGTCATCTAGTGCAGGAACATCGACAACAGGAGGACTGCGACGAGAGGAGGTACCAGGTCCCAGTGGACGTTGCTGAAGTTCGTTTAGTTCATCGGTGTTGGGTGGGGAACGGTGGAAGAGCGAGGGAAGGCCAGCGAGCAGCGCACGTGGACGTGATCCCCAGGATAGTGCAAAAGCATTGCGGAGGCGATGCAGAGGTGGATCAGGGTGTGTAGTGGATGACTGAAAATATGAAAATCAGAATAACTTGTGCAGGTAAATGGTGGTGACTCACAGGACTGCCGCCTTGCACGTTATCGAAAAAACCTTGTGGCACTTGGCGTGGGGCTGGACGGATGGGCGGACGTCGCGTAGCATTAGCCTGGAATGTTGATATCAGGATCGGTATCAAGGTCAGGAAAAGACACAGCGTACATCTGATAACTTTTGCGTGTGGGACATTAGCGTGTTTCATTCTCGAAAAGTCACAAAATGATACATACATTGTTTTTGAGTTCAGATTTTTGTGCCTGATAGCCATTGGGAATGAGATAGCGAGTTGGAGTCAAGTTGGCACTCACATCAGGTATGGACAAGAGATCTTCTAGGCCAGCTGTTTTGAAGATATCTTGGATGTCCCATATGTACACGTTTTTATCCTCCCAACCTGCAGTGAAGAGCAGCTTTCCATCAGTGGAGAAGGACGCACAAGTATGGTTGTGTCGAAAAGGTGGCCCGATTTGGAGGTTTGTGTCAAGATTCCAGAGACGCGCTGTTCCGTCCCAAGATGTACTCGCAAGGAGGCGGTCGTTGGGAAATAAAGTGAGGGACTCGACAGTATATGTGTGACCCTTCAGAACAGCGATCAGCCGCCATGTGGCAGTGTCGAATATGGTAATCGGGCCATACTTGCACCCGGCGATAAGCTTCTTTTCATCCGATGTCCAGGTTAAGCTCCAAACTGATCGATCGAGTTTGATCATGGACAGCAGCTCGCCCGTCTTCGCGTCCCAGATTTTGATTCCATTTTCGTTATAAGTAAATCCTCCTGTGGCAATCATTGACGCGTCGGGTGAGTAGCTCACCGCTTGCACCGACTCGTGTCCTGTCTTGATTGGATTCAGACCTTCGACTGGTTTGCTGCTCTTCACATCCCACACTCTTGCCGTCCCGTCGTTTGATCCGCTCAAAACTTGCCCACTATTTGGACTCCAGCACACTGACTGCACAAAAGAACTGTCTTCTTTCCACTTGACGACAACCTTCCCCGTCTCAACATCCCACAATCTCATTGTCCCGTCATTGCTTCCGCTGGCAATAGTCTTGCCATTTGGAGACAACGACATGGCAAGTATTACTGCCTCATCCCCTTCATCTCGCCACTCGCTACCTATCTGTGCACTGCTCTTTAGGTCCCATAGTCGAAGTGAGCTGTCGTGGGAACGTGTGATGATGCGATGCCCACCGGGCAGGTGTGCAACGCCTTTACTAACTCCCAAGGTATGGCCTCGCATCGTCTTGCAGGGGGTTACTGCTGACGTCTTTTTCACATTAGCGGCAGTAGAAGTCATGATGGGCGCTCAGGGATCTTGATCAAGGGAATCGTGGATTATATGCGCGAGAGCAGATCCTTGTTTCAGAATGAGTTGTCCTGTGGGGGTATAAATGGTGGGTGGTTTCACTGGCCTATCTGCTTTCACCTGACTTTGGCATGTCAATAGAAATTCCTGGAGGGATTACTCACGAGAGGTTCCACCCAGGCGAATTCTATCTGGCTCACAGGACAGCTTCGGGACGACGTATACAGGAGGTATCCCTAGATACCGGCCGGGGAGTGGTCGTGTCTTTTCCTCACTTCAGCTTTTCCTACTCCCAACCACAGTATCACTCACGTTAAAGTCCCACTTGGGACAGATTCACTCCGCGCAATAACGAGAGGGGCAGGCTGGTAGCTAGCTAAGATAGCGGATGTTTGCTTTTGGGGTCGAGAAGGCCGCGCGAGTGTTGGTATAAGTTGCCTTCCAGGGCACGTATTCGTTATCTCCACAGCTTCACAGTGCTGTGCACACAAAGCGCCACGTTCATCTCCGTATCGTTATTCGGTCTTTCAAATGGTCCAATGCATCTCCGCTTTCCCCAAGTACTATTCTACTAGCCTGTCTGTGTTGGACCTACTCGGAGGACGGTGTCGTACGCTTCTTCATATCACACATAAGACATTGGTGGCAGCTCTACTGAGGAGGTGCCATTGGATCACTCAGACGTAGTTCGGTTTGTGTTTCAGGATTGGACAAGTTTTATCGCTCTATCACGTAACGAGGAGTATCATTCGGGCAAGTCACAGATGCCGATAGCGTGTCTTATCTCTGCTTGCCCCGTGCTCGACCCATACCAAATTCGATTCTTTCTTTTCCTACCCCGAAAGTAGGGGTTGGCTCTGCCGGAGTGATGTAAGTGCATCATTGTTGACCGTTTTTAAGAAAATATGACGCTTCTGACCAACTGGAAGTGAAAGATGACAAGATCGCCATGATACTTTCTCAGATCCACGAATATCTTTGGTCTCTGCGTCAAAAAGGAGGTGCACGAACTGGTCACTACACTCCCCATGTCTATTGTACATCTTCGCAGACGCTTCAACTATTTCTGCACCCTATGCAGTTTGGACTCGGTTCGGAAGATGGTGTGGTAAACTGCTAGGATTGAGTGGGAATTTATTCATCCTATGAAGATTTTGAGTAGATCCCTCGCGTGTATAATTACGATGTAGATGAGATCCGTTGATTCTACACCCTATATCAAAATACTGAATTTGGACTGGGAAAAGAATGAATACTACTTATGATTTTGAATCCACCGCTCGAACAGAGACATCTGCATCACTTCGTTCCTTCTCCGACATCAAATCCTCGTCACGGTGTCCGTCTTCACCTCCGATAGCCGGTGTAAAGTTGTATATGGGTCCAGTGTACCAATGCACGCCTCCGTACACCGGACAATAATACCAGAAAATTGCGAGAAACATGGACGCTCCAAGTACCACAACCGTATAGTTCATCTCTTGTATCGTCGTTTGCGGGGTCGCGGGAAAGAAGAAAACAAGGATCACGAAGACCATCCACACCACAGCGATCGCAGCGACCGGAAAGCTCTGCGCAGACGTATGAGTTCAATAATACATCGCTGCTGATGAACCCACCAGTTTCCCCAGATAAAATGGGCCGGGTTTGAAATCATTCTTGAGCGCAAAGCGGGTCGTGATCGGCAGTATGTAAGCGACATACGATGAGGTGACATTAATCGTGAATGCCGCATTGATGGCTTCGGTACTTACGAACGCCAAAAGTCCAATGGCCAGAGCGCAGATGGTGTCAAACCAAACTGTATTGACGGGTGTTTCTGTGTAGCGATTGATCCGGTACAAGTACCGTGAAAAAGGGAGGGCTCCATCACGAGCAAATGCAAACGTTTGACGAGAGCCAACCAGGAGGTACGTCGATCCCATCGTGTACCTGCTCTAATATTAGGCTGTGAATGCATCTTACGGTGCTAAGACGTACTCTGCTACAATAATGAGCCACCACAGAGCCAGGGCCTTTTTCTGCCCGAGCGAATTGAATAAGATCTGTGCCATAGGCTGGCCTAAAGGGCTGTTTAAGACGCTGATGATATCAGTGCCCATGCAAAAGGCAAGGGAAATGTTGATCCCTGGATTAGAATATGTCATCAAGATCAGATTGAGATGTTATTCAACATACCCCAACCAAGGACGGCCGATAAAGCAATGGAACTAATCTGACTGGGATAAATACAACAATTGGTCATTTCTAGTATCACTTACTATTGCCCATGGTATCGCAGTAGCGGCATTCGAGGCCTCCTCGCTCATATGAACGGCAGCATCATAACCACCTGGTGCGTTAAAGATAGTTCATGGCGTGATAATTCGAGAGAATATGGTCCAACCTATTGCAGAAAGAGGAGCCATCAAGCTCAAAATAAATGCGAATCCAGATGGCCAGCCGATTACTGCAACTGATCATGAGCTGCGAGACTAGTTGAACGATAGTACATACAATTGGTGAAATCCCCCAGCGCAAATTTTGCAGTGTTTCGATAATCTGATGGCGTTGCGATCGGAAGCGCGATGATGATTATGAAGCAAAGGCTATCGGAAGATTTAAAACAATGATCATACACGAACTCTACAACACTTACAGCACATTCACCAACGTGAATAGTCTCTGTAACCTTGCCAGAACTTTGGTACCAAAGCTCACGAGGACAGCTTGTGACAAAAGCACAGCTGCGTATATGCCACTATAACAACCCATATGAAGACTATCGTGTCTGCATGAGGACGAGCTTACTAGAGTTGCTGATTGGTAGCTGCATATGCCTGGTCAGAGGAGGTAACAGTGATTGCTGCAGTGATTTGAATTGCACAAGCCCAGTTTACGGAAGCTATCCCCACATAATCAGGGGGAGACTATTGAAAAATGAGACTCGTCTTACCGACTCCCGCGATCATCTCTATGGTATTCGCATCTGCAGATGTCAGGACTGGCTGCATGTCGCATAAAAATGCAGGACTTACAGCCAACTATCCAGGACAGAAAATTGCGGCATCGTGGAGAGGCAAGCGAGTAAGTCCAATAGTATAGCTAGATTGTCTTGAATCAGGTGTGGAATAGCGGCAATGCCAATGACATACACCACCAGAAGTAGGTGCCGCTGATGCGAGCTCTGCCATCGTCAATCCGATGCACATGATAAAGGGGCAAGCAACTGCCCACTGCACAGAGGAAAGATGAGATGTTTCAACCCTCACGTGTGATAAAAGCTTACACCCCAAACCATCGCAAAAGGCCCACCATTTGGTATGGCATAGAAAAGCACGGAGCTGAATGAATTCTTATCATCAAGGGTGCTATTTCAATTGTCTTGTGTCATAGTGGGGCTTACACTATAGAAGGAACCACTCCAGCATAGCTGAATGCAAGTCCAGACACCTGCAGTTGTTAGCTTGTGTCGCATACATAGAAGAGCCTGAATCAAGCTTACCTCTAGCGGAGTGAATTCCCTGTGAAACTCCTGTTTGTATCCTAGCTCAGCGAGAGCCGTCTCATCTGCACTTGGTTGTGGGTGCGACTTGGAAATTTCTGGAGCTCTCGGAGCCACCATACTGTGTCGTTGCAAGTGGGCGGCTTGGAATGAACGTGAAGCACTGGTCACACAGTATTAAGAGAAATAAATCAATTAACCGGGAATTAACAAATCACCTTCAGTATCCACATTCATTAGGTGACCGTGACGGCTGAGATGGTTTGATCCATACACATGGTTATATGGAAGTCTGGAGCCTCTCTGCTATCGGAATTGAAATTTATCCTGACTTACGATACGAAATTGCCGGGCTATACTGTCATATTAGTATGTGATAAGACACACCTTGATCCACAATGTCTCTACATAGTTTCTTGACTCGTCAGTAGCTTCACTGGCATGTGCATGAAGCATTTAATGCATCACTGAGTAGTACTGAAGTTTCACGTTTTCCCACGACACTTGGTTTAACACTTTTTGGTACGCCCTTCCCCGCTTCACGCTTTCCCACGACGTTTGATTTCACTGTTTAGTAGGCACACCCCCTTTAAACCCTTTTTGCCGGTTGCCCTATTTAATTCAAACTATATATTATCAAATCTCTCTACGAGTGTGGAGTTCCGCCGAGCCATGCCCATCATGCATGATGTGCCACCCTCGGACTCCCTTTGCATGAGTTTTGCCGATGACCGGGCACAACCAGTTGGCAGGCCTCGTGTTGTCTTATGGGGCTTCACTCGTTTTGTTTGAATGTCGAGAGTTCGCCTGTCTCCAGAGTCCCAAATTTAATGACATCTTCGTTGAATCCTTCTATGGCAATCATTGTTGCGTTGGGTGAGTAGCTCACTGTTCACGCGTCACGTGCTGGTGCTGCGTCTCTATCATGGATTCAGACTTTCGACTAGTTCGCCACTCTTCACATCCCACACTCTTACTGTACCGTCTAAGCCTCGACTCACCGCTTGCTCACAATCTGGACTCCAGCACATTGAGTCCACCAATTTCGCGTGCCCTCATCATTTGGCGAAAACCTTCCCGGACCGGTCTTGATGTCACACAATTTCACAGTTCCATCATCGCTTTGACTGGCAATAGTCTTACCTTTTGGAGACAAGTCCTTACTCCTGCATCAAATGAACACGCGATAATGCGCTGTCCGCTAGGCAAGTCCGCAATGCCTCGTACACGCTTGGTATGGCCTCGTGTTGTCTTATGGGGCTTCACTACTGACTTTTTTTTCGTCTCAGCAGTGGCGGAAGATATGGTCTGTGCTCGGGCGTCTCAACAAAACGATTCGTGGGTAATATGCGCGGGGGGGCCATCAGTAAACCGGTGAGTTCTTGCTGGGGATTATGCTGATTATGGTGCTTTTACATGGTCATATATTGCTTTATATCACTTTATATTACAATGTGACGAAAACCTTTCCTATATATTACGATATATAACGATATATGACGATATCTTCTTCTCACAGGTTCTCTGATGCGGAGCAGCGCATTGAGCTCTTGCTTGACTTAGAGCGGGTTGTCGTTGACTTGCAGGCGCCAAGATCGTTGGTAAGTCAACAATCGTATTCCATCCGAGCTCAGGTCAGTAGAAGCGTGTAACGGATTCCGACGCACAATACAATTTCAGTGATATATAGAGCAGTTGCTCGCTACTTGCCCTTGAATGTTTGAAGCAGATCTCGACGAGGATCCTTGAGATACCTATCAGACAGCGGTCCTCTTACAATGACTGCCATGAGTCTCACTTGCAGCAAGTCCCGTTCATACACAGATATGCTCCGCCAACCTATGAGAGGAAGAAAACACTGTCAACTGAGACAGCTGACACTTGGTTTGGAGTCCAGGAAGTTGTGCGAGCGTTTCTTCGTGTTTGTTTGTAAGGTGTCTGTGGAGGAACGATACACGCGGGAGGTTTTACGACACGCTAGAACAAAGGTACGAGTCTCAGTATTCGTTTCGAATCTCTATTAACAATTGTTTGTACCTAGAACAAAGGTACGACTAGATGTACGTCAGCGCTTGCGCTCGAACGTTACAGTGGGACTTGTACTTACGTCTCAGTATTCGTTTCGAATCTGAGACGTTTCGACGAAAAACAGCGTCCTCTTATACGGTGAGTCTGCCAGCAATAGCTTTGATGAAAAATATATACTTAAAGAACGAAAAGATTGCCGACGTTGACACGTCGTCGACGTTCTCCGTTTGGAGACGCTCGCACTCGATGTGCTCTATTCTTCGGCCGTATCGTCCTTTTCTTTCTCGGCTCTCTCTCTCTCGGCCTTACTTCCCTCGGACACATCGGCTCTCAACAGTGTCTTCCTTGTGTTATCCTGTTATCTTAGCTTCACGGTGCTGTGCAGACGAAGTGCCACACTCAAGTGCTCAAGCCTCGGGCACGACACTGGCGCATTAATGTGCATCTTTCACCAACATTTGACAGAGTGCCTTACTTTATTTCTCGAGTCACCTTTTCATTTCAAAGTCGATGAGCCTTCCTGTCCATCAGAGACAGTGAATTAGCTATATATACTGTGATCCGCTACAAATTTACTGGTTCATTAAGTCATACTGAGTTCCTCCAAGCGAGACAGTCCTCGCCAACCGGCGTACAAATCGACTTGTCACTTTACAGAGAAATTAAAATATGAGGCGTCGATGATTGTCATTAATGATAACAAAAAAGCGCTGAAATACAACAGAAGGATGATATCAATTTGAATGTGATCGACCATGTTCTAAAACCATCAGTGACTGCCGTCGTTGGACGGAGACACACAGCAGAGGAACAACACAACACGAGCCCACCATTTGGAGGTGTCGACGCGTTTTGCTTTGTCGCTAGCTCGTTCCGGCGGCCGAGCGACATAGAGTGCCTGCAGATGAAACTTGAGACGCCAGCTATTGATGACACATCCCCCAAACGACATACCTTTTTGTCATCTAGTGCAGGAACTTCGACAACAGGAGGACTGGAGCGAGAGGAAGTACTAGGTCCTGTGCGTTGCTGGAGTTCGACATGTTCATCGGCGTTTGATTGAGAACGATGGAAGCGTTGGGTAAGGCGAACGAGGAGCGCACGTGGACGTGGTCTCCAGGATAGTGCAAAAGCACTGCGGAGGCGATGCGGAGATGGATCAGCATGGGTAGTGGAGGACTGAAAATATGAAAATTAGAATAACTTATGCAGGTAAATGGTGGTAACTCACAGGACCGCTGTCTTGCACATTATCGAAAAAGCCTTGTGGCACTCGACGTGGGGCTGGACGGATAGGCGGACGTCGCGTAGCATTAGCCTGGAATGCTGATATCAGGATCGATATCAAAGTCAGGAAAAGACACAGCGTACATCTGATAGCTTGTGCGTGTGGGACATTAGCGTGTTTCATTCTTGAAAAGTCACAAGATGATACATACATTGTTTTTGAGTTCAGATTTTTGTGCCTGATAGCCATTGGGAATGAGATAGCGAGTGGGAATCAAGTTGGGACTCACATCAGGTATGGACAGGAGATTTTCTAGGCCAGCTGTTTTGAGGATGGCTTGAATGTCCCATACATAAACATATTCATCATCCCGACCTGCAGTAGATAGCAGCTTTCCATCAGCGGAGAAGGCCGCACAAATGACTTGATGTTTGTGTTGAAGAGGTGGCCCGATTTGGAGGTCTGTATCAAGATTCCAGAGACGCGCTGTTCCGTCATCTGATGCACTCGCAAGGACGCGGTCGTTGGGAAATAAAGTGAGGGAGAAGACAATCTTTGTGTGACCCTCCAGAACAACGATCTGCTGCCATGTGGCAGTGTCGAATATCGTAATCTGCCCCTTCCCCCACCCGGCAATAAGCTTCTTTTCATCCGATGTCCAGGTCAAGGACCAAACTGATTGATCGAATTTGATCGTGGACAGCAGCTCGCCTGTCTTCGCGTCCCAGATTGGTATTCCACTTCCGTTATATCCTCCTATTGCAATCATTGATGCCTCGGGTGAGTATCTTACCACGTATACCGACCCGTGTCCTTTCTTGATTAGATTCAGACCTTCGACTGGTTCGCCGCTCTCCACATCTCACACTCTGACCATCCCATCGTATGATCCGCTCACAACTCGCCCACCATTTGGACTCCAGCACACTAAATCCACAGAAGAAGTGTGTCCTTTCCATTTGACAACAACCTTTCCCATCTTGACATCCCACAGCCTCACTGTCCCGTCCTCGCTTCCGCTGGCAAGAGTCTTGCCATTCGGAGACAATGCCATGGCCCATATTGTTGCCTCATGCCATTCATCTTGCCACTTGTCACCTATCTGTGCACCGCTCTTTAGGTCCCATAGTCGAAGTGAGCTGTTCTCCGAACATGTAATGAGGCGCTGCCCACCTGGCAGGTATGCAACGCCTGTAACTTTCCTAGTATGGACTCGTATCGTCTTGCAGGGGGCTACTGCTGACTTCTTTTTCACATTAGCGGCAGTAGAAGACATGGTGGGTGTTCGGGGATCTCGATCAAGGGAATCGTGGACTATAAGTTGTCCTGTGGGGGTAAAAAGAGGGGGTAGTCTCACTGGCTTATCTGGTTTCACCTGACTTTAGCATGTCAATAGAAATTCCTGGAGGGATTGCTTACGAGAGGTTCTACCCAGGCGAATTCTATCCTGGCTCAAAGAACAGCTTTGGGACAACATATCCAGGAGATATCCCTCAATACTGGCCGGTGAGTGGTCGTATCTTTTCCTCACTTCTGCTTTTTCTACTTCCAACCACAGTATCACTCACGGCAAAGTCCTACTTGGGACAGATTCACTCCGTGCAATAACGAAAGGGGCGGGCTGGTAGCTGAGATGGTGGATGTTTGCTTTTGGGGTCGAGAGGGCTGCGCAAGTGTTGGTATAGGTCACCTGCCAAGGAGTCACGTATTCATTATCCTCGTGTTCTTCACCGTATCGTTATTCGGCCCTTCCAATGGTCCGATGCATCTCCGCTTTCTCCAAGTACTATTCTGCCAGCCTGTCTATGTTGTACCTTACTCGGAGGATGGTGTCGTGCGCTTCACAATATCACACAGAAGACACCGATTGGTGGTAGCTCTACTGAAGAAGTGCCGTTGGATCACTCAGTTAACTTTGTCTTTCAGGATTGCACAGGTTTTATCGCTCTATCACGTAACGAGGAGTATCAGAATCTTCAGGCAAGTCACAGATGCCGATAGCGTGTCTTATCTCTGTTTGCCCAATACTCAACCCATACCAGATGAGGCTCTTTCCCTTTGCTACCCCGAAAAGGAGTGGTTAGCTCTGCCGCAGTGGTGAAATGATATGCAAATTTTCATAGGAATCATCATTTTTGACCGTTTCTAAGAAAATACAACGCATCCGGCTAATTGGAAGTGAAATATGAAAAGATCGGCATGATACCTTCTTGGATCCGCGAATATCTTTGCTCCCTGCGTCTCAAGGAAGGTACACGAACCAGTATGTAACCACATGGTCCGCCCCATGTATATTGCACATCTTCGCAGACGCTCTAACTATTTCTGCACCAGACATATTTGACATCCTCTTGTATGCATGTCCTGCACCCTATGCAGTTTGGACTCGGTTCGGAAGATGGTGTGGCAAAATGCTGTCGATTGCTAGCTAGTAATCGCAGATCTTCATTCATGCACTAGATCACTTTATTCGAAGTCAACGTCCATAGCAAGTGCACCGATTGTAGGAGAACTCCTGTTTTGTCTTCTCGTCTAAAACTTGTTTTTATTTCTGACGATCATTCAAAAGCATGATGCTCGAGCAGTGCGTATATAAATATGCTGAAAGTTTCGGGTGATGTTTATGAGCCCATAATCTATACGTACACGTCTGTTTGAAATTCACAAGTAGCACTAGGACGACTCGATTGGGGTAAACGACGAGGTTCACTCGTCCCATGGTGAGCTCAGTTCTACTAGAGCTAAGTTCAAGACCGCATCGCAAAGTGTGTGTACTGGGATGAAGATGTTTTTTTCGAGTGGGGTCGATTTCAATACCATCCGGCAGAAAAGTTAAAGCCTGAGCCTGAGCCTGTAATACAGATAGATCAGCGCACTGAGCTTCTATCACCAAAAATGATTATGCGAGGCGGCCGTCAGAGATGATACAGCAAGCGGATAAACCTTGGCCTGAAGATGACGTTGACATATCGGATGCGGACTTTATCGTTGTCAGTGGTACCGAGATCAAGATATTGTAGGATTCGCATAGTCACTCATGTGTCATGCTTTCAAGTGAATGAAGCATCTCCATACGTTCAAGGGTCACTCTGCAAGATTCACTGGGTAGACAGCATTGAAATTGTAGGCGCAGAACTTGAAGCAACCGCATTGACTCTGAACTAGTACTACTGCATCATCAACGTTCAACCACAGCACCAACATTCAAGCTGAAGCGTAACTCACTATAGCGACATGCTGCTCTGGCTGTTAGTACCTCACTTGTCAGTAAAATCGCATGTTTTAATGCCATCCTAAATGATACAGCGCGAGGGTCAGTCACGTTGCCGAATCCTGGATGCAAAAATCCTACTCCTACTCACAAACGATACACATTTCATACCAAAGCAACATTGATCGTCATGGATGCAAGATGTATGTTGCTCGAAGCATGCACTGGCGACCGTAGATGCTGGCAAAGCAACGATGATGGCGAGGAAGGAGAAATGCATTATTGTGCGAGATGACGAGTCTGCTAGGGTTATCTCGACTAATAACTCTGAGGATTGGGGTACACAGTAGAAAGACTGCTTGCTTTTATATCCTGAGTGTACTAGTAATGGAAGACTCAGGAGTTCCGATCGGCTTGGAAGAATGGTTATCGCCATTGAATGGTACAAATTTAGGCAAAACCTATGGGCTACAAATTACCCCATGGTCGGTGATGGTTTGGCTGGAATGGATGGCGAAAGTTCAAGTTACATATCAACGAGCAGATAGTGCGTGTCCGCCGATGCTCCGTCATGCCGCTCTCATGCGTCATGTGGTGCAGTTTGAAATTGTAAGGTTGACAAGCTTTCTATATCCGGAATTTGCCTTTTGCTCACCTCTGCATATTTCTTACATACGCTCGTCCTAGTTGCCATATTCTCCAAGGCACCGCGATGGTCAGGGCTTTCTTCATGGCCGCAAATAATCTGTCAAGCATCTTGTGGACATCCTCTAACGGTAAGTGTTATAACCTTAGATCCCCGCAATGTTCGAAAAAAAGCACGAGTTACCTTCCCATGGGTCTCTGATCGGGTTGGTTTTGTCGACGAGGGCTGCTGGCAGTAATAAGCATAAAAGCACTCACGTAAGGACAGAAAACAGCTACATCTATATTACGACGCCTCGCTTTTCTCCTGAGCTACAACATAGAAGATAGGCGTTCGCTTCGGATCAGCATGATACAACATATATTTATACAGCGATTCCGAACTTCAACTTGACCTTAGACCTAATTCTGACTCGGCCGAAAACGAGCGAACTCCTCATGTTGAAAAGGAACCAAATCTGCAGGACGATTGACCCCTTTGGACATTGGACTAGTGAATGGGCGAGTAGAGCGTCTCACATTCTTCAGAGAAGCATGTCCGTATAACATTAAGCACGTGTATGAAATGTACTGGATAAATTTGTGGGATAAAGTCATACTGAGCTCCTCCAAGCGAGACAGTCCTCGCCAACTGGCGTGCAAATCGACCTGTCACTATACACAGAAATTAGAGTGCGAGGCATCGATGATTGTCTTTAATGAGAACAGAAAAACGCTGAAATACAACAAAAGGAGGATATCAATATGAATGTGATCGTGCATGTTGTAACACAATCAGTGACCGGCGTCGTTGGACGGAGACGCACAGCAAAGGAACAACACAACACGAGCCCACCATTTGGAGGTGTCGACGCGTTTTGCTTTGTCGCCAGCTCGTTCCGGCCGTCGAGAAACATACAATGCCTGCATATAAAACTTGAGACGCCAGCTATTGATAACACATCCCCTAAACGACATACCTTCTTGTCATCTAGTGCAGGGACGTCGACAACAGGAGGACTGCGACGAGAGGAGGTACCAGGTCCCCGTGGACGTTGCTGAGGTTCGTTTGGTTCATCGGTGTTGGGTGGGGAACGGTGGAAGAGTGAGGGAATGCCAGCGAGAAGCGCACGTGGATGTGATCCCCAGGATAGTGCAAAAGCATTACGGAGGCGATGCAGAGGTGGATCAGGGTGTGTAGTGGAGGACTGAAAATATGAAAATCAGAATAACGTGTGCAGGTAAATGGTGGTAACTCACGGGACCGCTGTATTGTACATCATCAAAAAAGCCTTGTGGCACTCGACGTGGGGCTGGACGGATAGGCGGACGTCGCGTAGCATTGGCCTGGAATGTTGACATCAGGATCGATATCAAGGTCAGGAAAAGACACAGCGTACATCTGATAGCTTGTGCGTGTGGGATATTAGCGTGTTTCATTCTTGAAAAGTCACAAGATGATACATACATTGTTTTTGAGTTCTGATTTTTGTGCCTGATAGCCATCGGGAATGAGATAGCGAGTGGGAGTCAAGTTGGCACTCACATCAGGTATGGACAGGAGATCTTCTAGGCCAGCTGTTCTGAGGATGGCTTGAATGTCCCATACATACACATCTTCATCATTCCAACCTGCAGTGGATAGCAGCTTTCTGTCAGTGGAGAAGGCCGCACAAGTGACGTAATTTTTGTGTTGAAGAGGTGGCCCGATTTGGAGGTTTGTGTCAAGGTTCCAGAGACGTGCTGTATTATCCCAAGATGTACTCGCAAGGAGGCGGTTGTTGGGAAATAAAGTGAGGGAGTAGACCACAGATGTGTGACCCTTCAGAACAGCGATCTCCTGCCATGTGGCAGTGTCGAATATTCTAATCAAGTCGTCAAACCCAAACCCAAACCCGGCGATAAGCTTCTTTTCATCCGATGTCCAGGTCAAGCTCCAAACTGTTTGATCGAGTTTGATCGTGGACAGCAGCTCGCCCGTCTTCGCGTCCCAGATTTTCATTCCTGCATCGTATCCTCCTGTGGCAATCATTGATGCCTCGGGTGAGTATATCACCGCGCACACCGACCTGTGTCCTGTCTTGATTGGATTCAGACCCTCGACAGGTTTGCTGCTCTCCACATCCCACACTCTTGCCGTCCCGTCGTTTGATCCGCTCACAACTCGCCCACCATTTGGACTCCAACACACTGACTGCACAAAAGCAGTGTGTCCTTTCCATTTGACGACGACCTTCCTCGTCTCGATATCCCACAACCTTACTGTCCCGTCCTGGCTTCCGCTGGCAATAGTCTTGCCATTCGGGGACAATACCATGGTCCTTATTCCTGCCTCATCCCCTTGATCTCGCCATTCGCCCCCTATTTGTACACCGCTCTTTAGGTCCCATAGTCGAAGTGACCTGTCGTGGGAACATGTGATGATGCGCTGTCCACCGGGAAGGTGTGCAACGCCTGTAACTGGCTTAGTATGGCCTCGGATCGTCTTGCAGGGGGTTACTGCTGACGCCTTTTTCATTTTAGCGGCAGTAGAAGACATGATGGACGCTCGGGGATCTCGATCAAGGGAATCGTGGACTATATGCGTGAGAGCAGATCGTTGCCTCAGAATGAGTTGTCCTGTGGGTGTATAAATAGTGGGTGGTTTCACTGCCCTATGTGCTTTCGCCTGACTTTGGCATGTCAATAGAAATGTCCAGAGGGATTGCTCACGAGAGGTTCTACCCAGGCGAGTTCTGTCCTGGCTCACAGACAGCTTCGGGACGACGTATCCAGGAGATACCCCTCGATACTGGCCGGTGAGTGGTCGTATCTTTTCCTCACTTCAGCTTTTCCTACTCCCAACCACAGTATCACTCACGGCAAAATCCCACTTGGGACAGATTCACTCCGCGCAAGAACGAGAGGGGCGGGCTGGTAGCTGAGATGGTGGATGTTTGCTTTTGGGGTCGAGAGGGCTGCGCAAGTGTTGGTATATGTTGCCTGCCAAGGCATGTATTCGTTATCCGCGTGTTCTCTCCACAGCTTCACAGTGCTGTGCACACCAAGCGCCACGTGCATCTCCGTATCTTTATTTGGCCTTTCAAATGGTCCGATCCATTTCCGCTTTCTCCAAGTACTATTCTGAGAGCCTGTCTATGTTCGACCTTACTCGAAGGATGGTGTCGTACGCTTCGCAATATCAGAGGACATCGACTGGTGGTAGCTCTACTGAAGAGGTGCCGTTCGATCACTTAGACGTCACTGAGTTTGTCCTTCGGGATTGCACAGGTTTTATCGCTCCATCACATAACGAGGAGTATCAGAATCTTCAGGCAAGTCACAGATGCCAATAGCGTCGTGCTTATCTCTGCTTGCCCCATGCTCAATCTTTACCAGATGCGAATCCTTTTTCCTACCGTGAAAGGGGGGGTTGGCTCTGTCGGAGTGGTGAAAGATATAAATTTTCATATGAATCATTATTGTTGACCGTTTCAAAGAAAATACAACGCTTTCAGAGTCGGCCAACCAGAAGTGAAAGATGACTGGAAGATCGTCATGATACTTTTTCTGATTTGCGAATATTTATGGTCTTTTCGTCAAAAGGGTGGTTCACCCCATGGCTATTGCGGCACATCTTCGCAGACGCTCTAACTATCTCTGCACCAGCCACATTTAACAGGATACCCTCGAGCAGTTCGTATGCAATTATGCTGGAAGTTTCGGGTGATGTTTATAATTAAGAGTCCATACACGTCTGTTTGGAATTCACAAAACTCAACCCAGAAACCTACTGTCCGTCGATATTTGTTGCAACTGTAAATCGAATGGTATCTTCTCCTAGCCTGGTGACCATCCAGGCAAACCGTCGATAGACGGCGAAGGAAGGACATAAGGAACTATGTCATTACATCCGAGCTACATGCTATAAACACTGCCCATCCCGTATAAGCTCAAAGGTCCCCTACAAAATACATTGTGCAAACAGCATTGAAAGTGGTGCAGAAGTGACTGACCTCGAGCTATGTGCTACACATCAGCGTTCAACGTTGAACCACAGCACCAAAGCTAAAGCAGAAACATGACTCACTGTCGGGACGTGTTACTCTGGCCGCTACTTCATTATAGGAAGCCCGCATAAAGACCTGCCATTCTAAATTACATAGCGTGAGGGCCAGTCATGTTGTTGAATCCTGGATACACAACAAAACTGATCATACTCACATGTACAGGCGGCGGCAAACATTTCATGGGAGTACAACAGTCCCCGTCAACTTGGCAAGGTTGGTTCGATTGGTCGCACTGTGCACTGACAGCCGTACATGCCGCTGTTAGAGCAACGATAACGGCAAGGAAGGGGAAATGCATTGTTGTGAGGGTGAAGAATCTGCTAGGATTATCTCGAATGCTAACTCTGAGGATGGAGGGACACAGTGGGAGGACTGCTTGCTTTTATACTAGCATTGGAAAACTCAGGAGTTCTGATTGGTCTGGAAGAATGGTCATGGCACAAATTTATGTGAGCAGAACCTTTCATGATAAACTAAGCTACCTCAGATATTATCAGTGATGGCTTAATTGGTTCAAGTTCAAGTTACATATCAGCGAGCGGATAGTGCAATGTCGGATGATGCTCCGTTATATCTGAGTTGGAGTGCAGTTTGAAGTTGTAAGACTTGCTCCTGATGGCGACTCAAATGTCGTATGAGTATTTGGCGTTCTTCGAATCATGACGGAGTGAACGATCGTCGCATAGTGATAGGGAGAACTGTTAGAAAAGTTCGGGTGCCGGCAGTAGTAATAAGAATAAATTATGTAAGCACTAACATACGAACAGAAAATAGCTACACCTATATTTACGGCTCTCCTGAGCTACAACATTACCTTGCGAAGCAAGGTCAGGTTCACATGGATCATTTTATGTGATTTCCAAATAATAGTAAATACAGTGACGCCATACAACATGATACGATGATGCGAACTTATCACCTACCTCCGATTTCCCTTCCAATACTTGTCGTTTTCTGAATAACAAAGTAATAACTTAGACCGTGCAACTCCCTCGCGCCCAGAGCTCCGCCCACAGGGCGAAGCTAGCGCGCTTCCCTTCCAATATTCGTCGTTTTCGGACAACTCCCTTTTTTGTTAATATGTTGGTAATAATGTGATGAATAAATAAAAATTAATCCTATAATTTTACGCCGCGCCCCTAAACATCGTATTTACTATCTATCTATCGAAACACCATGCAACCTAGCGTATTTGAACTGCTAAGTACCTCAGACAATCAATGTGCTTTCATTTTCAGTGAGTATAGACTGAGAATTACTGATATCGTTCTGGATCCCAGAGAGCCAAAGATTGGGAGCAACGCTGTGGAAGCAAAGAGAGCATTCTTGCGTTATCCCCCTGCATTTGTTATCATTCACCTCGACTTCTGCGATTTACCGCCATTGCACGGACTTCTGCCTCAGCACATACCAGTGTTACCTTGCGAAATTAAATTTTCCATGGGCACAGGTCCTTCTACAAGAATCACGCGGCGTCAACTCCCTGTAACACCAGCTTACGCATTTACCGACTTTAAAGCACAAGGACAGACGATTGATCACGTTTTAGTGGACATTGGAAGAACGACATGTTTTCGCCTATCTCCCTTCAATGCATACGTCGCACTATCCAGAAGTCACGGCCGAGAATGCATACGTCTTCTCAGAGACTTCGACAATGATCTATTCCTTCAACATCCAAACGAAGACCTTCGGATAGAAGATAACAGGATTGAGCGACTCGCGGAGGAAACGAAAAAGCGTTTCTCGAGGACAGACAGTCTGACAGAAAACAAGGTACCATAGTGCAGTACACTGAAAGAAACGATGTAGTAGTAGCTATATAGTGATGTCAGAAGAAATCCTGGGACGAAGCCAGACTAAACGAGCACGATAGAGCTAGAAAAAGACGGAATGTGAGCAAGGTCCACGTCGGCAACGCCGACCCCTAGTAGAAGATAGGCGTTCGCTTCGGATCAGCATGGTACAACATATATTTATACGGAGCAATTCCGAACATCAAACAAAAATGGCGAGGGTGACTCGACAGGAGCCCAACGCGAACGAAAGTAGCATAGATAATACTGAGAAATCTACCGGTATCATGACATCTCCTCATCGTCCGTGTCCGATAAGATTTCCTTGCTTTTACTGGCGAGAAGAATTAGCAAAAAGCTCAGAAAACCTAGATTCCTGACGTACTATTGCTTTTTGCGCGGTCCTCCAACAGCGTCCTGATCTTCATCATCTCTGACGACCCGTTTTTTCGGGACACGCTGGTTCGATAAGCTCAGTATCTTCGCAGTTAAACTAGATCAGAACGTCGTACCTTCTTTGCTGGTTTGCTGTCGACTTCATCATCGCTGAAGAGCTGCTCGTTGTCGACATCCTGATCAATAGCTTTTTTGAGCTTGCCTCCGCTTCTCTTCTTCTTCTTAGGTTCAGCCCCTTCGTCTCCACTCTCCCCTTCGACTTTGACCTTCCTAGCGGCCCTCTTAGATTTCCGTTCACGCTCTTCATCGCTCTCCATTTGAACCTCCCTTGTCCATTCCTGAGCTTGTTCCCTCGCCTTACGACGCTCTTCTGCGAGCTTTTCCGCTTGCCGGCGGTGTTCCTCGACTCTTTCTTGCTGCGGAAGTAGCTCAGAGACAGAACGTGAAAAAAAAAGAAAGCGCATACCTCAATAGCCTCCAGTTTCTCCTTCTCCATTTGTCTCCTCAGCCTAGCAGCCACGAGTTTCGCCTGCGCTTCAGCTTCAAACTCCTTTTGTGTTGCTAGATGCTCGTCTCCTCGTCTCAGCATGCTTTCACCGTATTTCCTACGTTGGTCTGCGATATCACGACTGTAGGGTACGACAGAGGCAGAGTCTGCGGCAAGAGAAGCGAATAATCTAATGATACTCTTTAATCGAGCCAAGATACTGTTGACGAAATGATCTCACCGTTGCGCATGTCCAGCCTGCAATATTGCCCACTCCAGATCTTTCAGGGTACGCTTCGACGGGCTCAGGCCAAAGAGTAGTTCTGCAGCTTTTTGCTGAACCATGGCGATATTGTACAGGATAGCCTTGTCGCTCGGTTGTAAGTGGAGGGCCTATTAAAAATCAGTCCCAATGGAAGTGAGAAGATGTAAGTTTGATCGTACCTTTTGTGCATATTTGAGCGCTGTACTCATAGCAACAAAGGACTGATCCTTGCTAGCCTTGGCATACCATGTTCGACACAAACATAGGAGCACAGAAACGTTATGGCCGCTGTAAAATCGTACAGATGCTGTCTCATACTAGTGCATATGCACGTCAATCCCACTGCAAAATAGTGAAATAGACTATGGAAGACTCACACTCTCAATAGCACGATCAAACTCGTCTCGAGCATAGTAACAATGTCCCATGTTCAGGTACACGCTGCCATCGTTGAGGGACTCCCTTATCTTGGCAAAGATATCGAGGGCGTCTCTTGCATTCCTCATTCGCTTTTGTGGATCATCTCCACCAGAAGTAGCTGGACCGCCTCCAAAGCTCCCTAGGGCATCCTCCGCGGTCACAATGGCCAGTCCTTGAGCAGCAAAAGCACAGAGCGGATCCAAGAGCAATGCTTTGTCATAGAACTCAGCAGAGCGCTGGAAACCACGTCTCCGCTCTTCCAAGCCTTTCGGACTCAGATCTCGACTTTCCCGGCTTTGATGATATTGAATCCAGCCAGCGGCGCATAATGAATAGACATCATGCTTGTCGTGATCTTTGAGGGTAGCAAAGACGAAATCTTTTGCAGGTTTCGGGAAATTACTTTGGATGAGGAAGTAGGTGTAGAACGCGCGGAGATTGAGGTTGTTGTTTTGCGATGCCATGGCTTGTTTTAAGAGATCGTGTGCATCGTTTGATTGATTGAGATCAGCTAGCATTTGCGCTTGTCGAACCTTGGCTGGAGAACAATCAGATAGAGATACAAGTACTGTTTACCTGCACTCACCGTCGACATACTCCGGATGTCTTGTTAAGAGCTTGTCATATGCTTCCTTCGCCATTGTAATGTCGCCGCTGTCTTCGTACACCCGCGCGAGGTTGTATAACATCGATGTTGACATTCCCTCTCCGTCCGGGCCCAGGCTAGCTGCTTTAGTGAGTGATTCTTCATACAAGGCCCGCGCCTCTGCTAGGTTGCCTTCCATATGCTGAAGGGCGCCCATATTATTGAGCAGCCGTGGGTCGACCTGTTCGTTTGCCTCGCTAAGCCTCAGCGCCTCCTTGAGGGCCCGCGTTGTCCTGTCGAGACTCTCTTCTTGCCAAAGTCGTGCGATCTCAATATGCATATCCAAGTCATCGTTGATATAACTGGCTGTGTGCTGCGGGATGTGACCATTGGATGTACGCGAATCATCTTGCTCGAGAGTTTTGATAGCACGATCGAATAGTTCACGGGCTTTAGCTTTTTCTTGAGCGTAGTCCGAGCTCGAAACTCCTGGACGGGGGTGTGCGCGGAGGGAAGCGAGCATAACCATTGCTTCAACAGAACGCTGAGGATTTGGAGGCTGCAGAAGAAGATCAAGGGTATGGATCGCTGCAGCTATCTCATCTGAAACTGGAATGAGTTACCTTTTCTACTTCTCTCGAGTCAGCTTACCGTTCTGGATCTGCATTTGTGCCATGCCAATGGCGCCTAAAACGTGTTTTGGTTGGCCATCTGTGGCTGTCGTGTAATATTTAGTGGCTTCTTTGAGAGAGCCCTCTGCATGTAGCACCCGAGCAGCTCTGAGGTTTCCCTCTGTTAGTAGCGTAAGAGTATCAGCGAACTGAATGGTGCGCTCCGCAAGTTTCAATGCCTAATGACACAGTATGAAGTGCGCTCTCTCTGAGGGAAACGAAAAATAACATACTCGTTTGTAGCTACCCTTCCTGAGGAAAAGTTCACATAGGGCATTGGCAGCGGCAGCGCTCTTTTGATTGGCATTGAAAGCCTTCTCTATGAATTTTGTGCCGGCAAGGAACGCTTGTGCACGATCTTGCTCGCTGAGATTTTCGGTCTTACTCGCGTTAATGGACTCGAGCCCGAGCAAAAGCAGCGCCGGCCAATCTGTCGGGTTCTACGGAATGCGTTGAGCCATGTGATGCAACCCCACACTTAGAGCCAGGGCTTACAACTTCTAAACTTCGCTGCCATGCCGCTTTCGCTTTCGATTTATAGTCCATTGCCCATAGACACAATCCGATACCAATGCGTGGGTCAGGGATGCAGTGCGGGTTGAGTTGCAGAACTTGTTGAAATAGTTTGAGCGCTTGAGGATAACTCCTTCGAGCATAGAGAATTCGAGCCTGATGCAAAGATGTTACCAGCTACCTAGAATCATAAGGTAATAGACCTACTTTGCCGAGGAGGGCCACAACATTAGTGGGTTTCTCAGCAAGTACACCCTCGAAGGAACGCATGGCATCATCCATAGACCTCGTCGCGAGTTGTTGTATCCCTGTAGAGCGTGATAAGCTAGTCGGAGACTAGACGAGGTAAACGCAGTACCTCGAGTCAAGAATGCTAAAGTTCCGCCTACACCCTCACCACCTTCTGCGGCAGCCCTCTCGCCAGTGTTGAGATACTGAGCAGCTTCGCGGTAATATTCTTCCTTCGGGCGCACATTCGTCAGTTTATCCTCGCCTACGACATGTCAGTGACATCTAAAGCTGAAATTGACGGAGCTCACGAGCTTCTGAAAGCACCAATTTGGGGGCCTTTTGAGCATGAGCTATCTGGATATTTGCAAGAAGAGCGTATATTGGAGGAGATGAAGCTGTCGTTCCGTTTGCTTGTAACGCTGTGGAATTGTTCAGATAAATTATATGACGAACTTAAGCTAGGAGACGTACATTCGATAGCGGAATGAGCTATTCTTTCAGCTGCTGCTAGGTAGCCCCTTCTCCAGTATTCGCCAGCTAGCTTTGTCCACACAGACACTCTACACTGTCCCTCCTTCAAAAGATCCAATACATCTTCCGGGTTCGGATCGAGGTTGTCAAGATCGATTGTGATGACTTCTTGTCCTCCAAGCTCGATATCGATTGACCTCCCGCTTCCGACATATGCCACATCTTCGGACATCCTTGAAAAGTTGTTTCAGTTGCAGTCGAAGAATGAAACAAAAATGACGCTGCTACTGCAGCTTAAGAACGAGCAGGCTGAATTCGTCCAAAACTCAACGGAGTAAAACATCCGAGGGATGCAGTGGTCACGTGCCACGCGGTATTAAATTGAAACTGTCTGAAGTCTACTTGACAGTCCACTTCGACGATGCCCCCTCGATCTTGCCATATCTGCAATGAAAACGAATCAAAATATACATGCTCAAAATGCAGAGCAACTGTCTAGTATGTTTACCTTGTGTCATCGCGTTTCAAAGTGTTTGCTCATATCCATCTTCAGCTGCTCCGTTGCGTGCTACAAACGACATAAAGGTATAACAAAAACACACGCCAGATAAATCTCATCCGAAAAGTCACCCTACAGAATCTTGCGGCTCTGCTGAAACTTCAGCCGTGACTCACGAAGGTACATTTCCTTCCTTTCATCTAGACCCCGACAGTTGCTCAAACAGAGGATCAGTAGTACAGCCTTCATCCGCAGAAGAGACGGTCGACGATCCGAAGCCGCTACGCCCTCTCACTTCTCTCAATTGGCCCTACGTACCCGAAGAATCAGCATATCCCGACCCATTGAAACGTGATGACCCAAGGCCGCTACAAGTTCACCAATACGAAGCCATCGGTATGTCCATTCAATAACTTTTCCTTCCTGTATTCAACCTTTTGTCCGCCTGTTAGCTACTTCCGCTGCTGTGCGTCGCGTGCTGGAGTTGAATCCTCGTCTGCCAGAGCTCCTCACTTCTATAGACAAGCTCAGAGGTGCAGATAGAGAGGATGCCTTACATCGCGCCCTTGGAGTTGACACTAGGCAGCTCAAGAACGACCTATTGGGACCTCAAGAGTTAGATGAAGACACCAGGACACTGAGACAACTTGCAGAAGCCGTGGAAGCCGCTGTGCGAGGAGGAAAGGAAGGAGTGCTTGGCTTGGACTGGGACGAATGAACCATAAAACCACAAGATGAAATATGCAAGAGTGGAGATATATGCACAGGAAAACCACCAAGAGACAGCAACAAGATGCAAGTCCAACAAACCTATTCTTTGCACTTCACTTGACTCCCAAAAACAACAATCCCCTCTTCGCCTTCTCCACTTCCTCCTCGAGTTCACGCCCTTCACTAGCTGTCCACCAATCTGCCTTATCGATGTCTTCGGCCTTCTTTCCGCTCCTAATAGCAGACTCGAATGCCGATTTCCTGGCATTTAGGCTGGCCATCCGTCGGGGATCCGAGTGACCGGTGAAAATGATCAATGCCGTTCGTGCGGGAAGAGATGCGTAAAGGGTGACCAGCTGGTTGTTAAGAGTTGCTTGGGCGTTGGCGAGAATAACGGGCGATGGTTCAGCTGGGGTGACGACTGGGGTCTCTCCAGCGGGCGTCTTTGGTGTTAGCCCTAAAAATCATAAGTATATATAATGAGGCGAACAGTTGTACGACACTCACAGCCCAGTGCATCTGCAACACCGGTAAACCGTCCAAATGCGAACTCGTGTGCTGGAATAGCCTGTAACAGTCCATCAAGTACTTCTTCGTCGCTAGTACATGGCACATTCGAGCTGGCTTTGGATCCATGCATCACACCAGGGTTTCCATGGTCCACCACTACACTCCGTACAGATCCTGGTCCGCCCCTCCCGCTTGCCCTCCCCATACGCTCATATATGCTCTCAAAATCAGTCTTGAACTCCCCATAGCTTGGGCCGTATCTTACTTTCGACCGCAGGAGGTCAATACACGCCCGCGCATCCTCCTCCGGGTCGTGTCCACTATCACCCCGTGTCTGAATTTCGCGATTCAGCCATTTTTTGGTGAGCCACGCAAGCCCGGGCTTCAACGGCCGGCCGCGTGGGTGATGGTAAATGACCGCGGTGTCGATGCACTTCGGGTGGCAGATCCGCAGGGCACGGAGGTCAGATTCAAGGGAGTGTCCGACCAGAATGGAGGTCGGCCCATCTTTTGGAGCGAGGATGGGCATGATCTGTGCTTGAACTTCAGCGACAGTTGTCGTAGCCGATGCGAGCAAAGATTCTGTGATGCCCGACCATCTGAAACAATCTTCAGAATCGAGATTTGATCATCAGATGTCAGAATCCCGCTTACCTAGTCATGTAATCGGTGACTGGTTTTGGGGGCTTGACGAGTTTGTCGTATACGACTATTCCGCTCTCGTAATCGATCATGCAAACCCGGGTGAGTTCTTTGCCATCCTCGGTCAAGCACTAGAGTTTGGTTTGAGTTAGCGACACTAGATCCAGCTCTGTAGTCACGCACCATTTCACAGTCGATAGCATATATTTTTGATTCTAGCTTATCTGCTGGAAGCAATAACAGTGATTCTTCTGATGCCTGTGGAGTCTCGATCCAACCGGGTCCCTTCTCGAATACATCGGCCATGTATGAGGGAATTGGATACTCGTTCTCTATCATCTCCCTCAACGTTAACAAGTACAATGCTGGTGTGCCATCGAAGGCACGTTGTGCTACACAAGGCCATCGTCAATCTTGGCAAGGATATTATAGATAGCATACATACAGGCTCGCTGTGCTTGTCTCTTGGCTCTCTCCTGCGGTGTAACCTGGCATTGGAAGAACTCGCTGAGAACGGAGTACATCCGAGTTTGGTCGCCTGGAGCACGGGTTGGGCATGCATGGCTGTAAGTAGATGCGATGAAGGGAATGGGGGTGTGCGATTCTGCAGGAAGTGGAATTGAGAGTGGAATATTCGGGTTAACGGTGGCTGAGGTCGGCAGAGGTGGAAGGGCCAGTGTAGAAGGAAGGATTCCAGGTATGAGGAGTGTTACGACTTTCTCGATCGATCGGGCGTGCTGGACAGATGACGGTGAAAACCATGATCCAGAGATGAAACTTGTGAAGACATACCTCGACCTTGACCCAGTTAGGCGGAGGTGCATCCGCGACTATGTGCAACACCAAATCTCGAACGTCCTACGACGACACAGGGTCAATTTATCTAGGACTCCTAAAAACAAGTGACTCACGTTTATATGGACAGCATCTTTTCTCTTTACGATCTCACCGTTCACGTACATGAATCTGGGCATCAGTGCCTAAAACCAGAAAGAAACATATATCTCATTCAAAAAAAGCTGCGGACGACAAAGGAAGGCACTAATAAGACACACATCGTGTTTGGCTTCGACCTTCTTGTTCTTTTTGGTCTTGCGTTTTTCCACGCGGGTCCATTCCGCTTCACCAGCATCATGATCATCCTCGCATGCTGTACTCGCGTGGTGGACTACCTGGTTAGGCGCTACCTTAGCTTTTTTGTGATTAGATGATTTTCGAGGAGACGATACGAAGTCTTGGGATCTTTTCATTTTGTGTTTTGGTGTATATGCGGACACGGTTTCATGGGTTAGGGATTTGGATGTGATGAATGGGTTTGACAGTCGTCGAGCACGCGTTTGATGCACACAACAATTAATTCGAAACGCCTTCCATATTCGATGAGAAATGAGGGTCGCGTGTCCTTATATGGTGCCTTATTATTACCGTGACCCCTAATTTATGTCCTTGCGGGGAAAACAACAGTGCTTTATGAATAGGACCGCTGATACAAGCAATTGTGCAGGTATCCTGTATGGGACAGCCGATAAAGCAACAAGAACATGCTTGTACACAGGCAAGAGAGATGACGCAAACGGAGAAGTGAAATGCCAAGTAATGTAATTGCCGGGACATGCGGTGTTGGGCCTCGACATCGAACCAACATCGAACTGGACCCAAGTTGACCTCATGGACGTGTCGCTAGAGGGGAATGCATCGCGAGATGAAAGGAACGAGGGAACTTACGAAATGTTGGCAGAACATGGACACAGTGTCATAGCAATAAAGCTAAGATAACAAAGAAACAAATATAATCATCACGCGGCCTAGTACCGAGTTATTCTAGATCGCAGTGTTATGACACGCGCGAGAGACGCTGAGAAACAGGGAAAGCAGATAATCGAATTGGGGCAATATGTTTGCCTTGCCTATGGTGGAACAAGGACTCGTTGAAGTAAGGTTCATGATAAGATCTAACAACGGGAATGAGAGACTCACAAAACGCTGATGGAATGACTCTTGCGGACACATGCACAGCACAGAGAATGATATACAAAACAGTGGCTGCGCCAAAGCGAGTTCACACTGGTACTATGTCCCAGAGCCTACAGCCAGATTTTGGGCTGTGTACACGAGTTGATCATGAGCATCTGACGCACTGCCGCGACTTTGTTTAGCGCATCATGATTGTGATCGCATGAGTTTGTAAATTCGCAGTTCGAGTCCCTCCTCGAATGAAGTCTGCAGCACGACTAACGTCAATTATGAGTCTGAAACAAGGATGAAGGAACAATTGTCCTTTCGAATTAGGGTCCAGAATTGACCCCCATATGTGGGAACAAGGTTGTCATAACTTTAAGCGTGGAAGCCAAGATATTCATCTTGCACAGCCCTGCACTGCGCAAGGCCAAGTGTCTAGTTTCCTCTTGACACAAGCCCACTCACGCAAGCTAGTCTTGTGTTTAAGTACTCTCTCTCTTTCTTTCTCTCTCATCGAGCTCCTTCTTGTTCTATCATGTTTTCTCTACCTCTAATAGCTGCCGCACTCCTTCCCTTTGCTCTCGCTGCTCCCCAGCCGGATACAGGTGTTATTCATGTCCCAATCGTCAGACGTAGTCAAACAAATAGAGTCGCAAACTTACCGAAAGCCGTCGAAGCATTACGGGCAAAATACGGTTTTCGGCCAACAAGTGCCACATATTCCAAGCGAGCAAACACCGCTGCAGTTCCAATCACTGATGAGGTTTGCAATTCGGGCTTTTATTTAGTTTGGATAATAATTCTATTAGGGTAACGATTCCAGTTACTCGGGTGTCGTGAGCATTGGGACTCCGTGAGTTACAATATCGAAACAATCTCAACAAATACTCATCGTCTCCAAGGGCCCAGAATTTTGATCTTGTTCTCGACACTGGTTCTTCCGACCTTTGGGTTGCGACATCCTCATGTTCCGCTTGCGCATCATATGAGTTTACTACCTCAAAATCCTCGACATTCCAGTCGTCAGGCACCCCACTGGAGATTAATTATGGCTCAGGATCAGTCAAAGGGTCTGTCGCCGAAGACACTGTCACCTTCGGTGGCTTCACTATCAATCAGCAAGAAATTTGTACGTTTATCTCGACTTGACTTGGATTCAGACTTATTTTCGGTCGCAGTGGCTGTTTCTTCAATTACATCTGGCTTGATCACCGGTGAACTCTCAGGTATCATGGGTCTTGGATTCAACACCATTTCTGCCCTCAATGCCACCCCGTTTTGGCAAGCTCTCTATAATGCCAACCAGCTCTCAGAACCCTTGTTCTCTTTCTACCTTGCACGCTATATCGACCAATCCACCATGAGCACTGCTCCGGGTGGTACCCTCACTCTTGGTGGAACAAATTCGAGTTTGTACCAGGGCTCTATTGAGTACTTGGACCTAACTGGCCCGGCATCGTATTGGTTGCTCAATGTTAATTGTTAGCTTCTTCACTTTGTTATATCGCTAGTCTGCTGATCAGTCACAAATGAACAGCGCTCTCTGTGCAAGGCAACACGGTCAGTGTCGGATCCAGTTCCCTTGCTGCCATCGACACAGGCACGACCCTCATCGCCGCACCTTCCACCGTTGCCGCAGATATTTGGGCCCAAGTTCCAGGCTCCGAAGCGCTTACGGGAGAATACGCAGGCCTATACGCATTCCGTCAGTATCACTTGTACAATGTTGGACAAACAGAAGACTCATCTATTTCTAGCTTGTACCACTGATGTCACAGTCACCATATCTTTCGGCGGTTCTACCTGGACGATCAACCCTGCCGACATGAACCTTGGTTCTATCTCCAGTTCCACCTCGGCTGCTACGACTCAAATGTGCGCTGGTGGTATCTTTGACATCGGCACCAGCGTTGGCAGTGGCTCTAACGTTCCCACTTGGATAATTGGTGACACGTTCCTCAAGAACGTGTACTCCGTTTTCCGTGCCAATCCTGCTGCTGTTGGTTTTGCGCAGCTTGCCAGTGGCTTGAGCACTACAGCAACCGGCACTTCAAATCCAAACCCTGCGAAGGTGACTAACTCAGCTACCTCGACCAGCAGCTCAGGCAACCCCCTCTCCGGCGCTGCATCTCCTAGATCAAACATTGCTGTCTCCCTCACCCTCCTCGCATCTGTGGCAGCTTTCTTCACCATATTGCTCTAAAGAAAAGAGACTATACCACATCTATTATTTTATTGTGATACCATACAGAGTCTTGGTTTCGCTGCTTACCCAACTCGGATACTCATACTGACTTACTTAGGATCTGACACTTACCACGTATTTAACATGACACTTTTACGGCCATTCTTTTATTCTGGTTTTATATCTTTGGATTTAGGTAAGTTGTACTTATCACGGTTGGTTTATATATTGGGCGGGATGTCATTTGCACATTTCTCACGATACAAGGTGTTTGATTCTACCAGCTCAGGGGTCTTGCACGTATCGCGGTCGCTGCAACAGATGTGGAGGTATATGATTCGTCTAGCAACTCCGCGTAACTTGCTCGTACATGTGCAGTCGCCTCACGATCAGCGGAGTTTTAAAATCTTGCATGCATGTGTTGCATAGATTTGCAGAGTCGCTGGTTAACGGTTATTCCTCGCGCGCACGATCAACGGATGTGGAGATTCGTCTCTGGCGGCACTCCATGATAGGTAAGCAAGTCGTATCGCAATGCATTTGTAGTCGCAGGGTATTCCCTCGCGCGCACGATCAACGGATGTCGAGGCATTGCGTTGAGGCATTTCCCGTGATTCGTCCCCAATAGCTTGATTCATCACCCTCTATAAATAGGGCTGGAGGTTCGAATTCTACCCCACTTCTGCACGATGACAGCGGATTGATGGGGTGTATGTATGTGTCTAGGTTCGCTGAGCACTTCGATCGTAACATTCTAGCGCCGTAGAGGCACTCACATACTTGCTATCCGGCGGGATATTTCTTACAGTTTTACAGTTGGTTCGAGTTGGCCTGATCTATTGAACAGACCAGGGGCCGCTCCCAGGTAAATGTGATCGTACGAGAGTTCCGGCGGCACGGCGTCTATATCATCATGCATCATTATCTGATATCAATGATCATCCGACATTGTGGAGAACAAAATCAAAATGACCTTCGCGAAGCCTCTTGTTATCTTCACCAGTCTTGAAAATTTAAGCCCTTCGGCAATTGACGACCTCCTCGATTCTGTCAGGAACGAACGACAAATGAATGAGTATGTAATTCCTTATGCAGATATACCATGCGTAGAGATATAGACTTGTCGTAATTATCTTGCGCACTCAGCGCAAGAAGTCGACGACTCCCTGACCAAATTCGAAATTCCCGAGGCAATAGGAAGCAAACGTCCCTGACCTTCAGAAGTCATCGGGGACCGACAAACGCATATGTTGATGCCTATCAATGACAATATCATATCATGCCACGATTATTGCAAATGGAGCAACAAACCTCCCGCGAAGAGACATTGGAAATATCCCCGCCAATATTAATAGTCATGGATGATACAACCGCTGGCAAAAAAGACCCACAGGACAAAGAATTCGAAGCTCAGATCCCTCTCATTGTATTTCCGAGCGAGATCAAAACAGCCTGTGTCACAAACACGGAGTACGAGATGGGAAAAATGAGCGGCACCGAATATGTCGAGGTGTGGAATTGCCACTGTGAGAGTTGATATCAGTGGTTATGTCAGGGTAAATGCTGAACAGGGATTTCAACGGGGTAGAACCCGGGGTTGGGTGTGGATCAGGTTCTTATCTATTGCTGGTGGGGAGAAAAAGACTACTGTGGGTGCTCAGGGTACGGCTGCATTTGTGACGGTGAGGTAGTCGCCGATCAATGTCAGCGGAACCGAACGTATTGAGGAAAATGGGAAATACTGGACCATGGTGCGAGGTGGTATTTAGTCTGTGCACGGCCCCGAACGATACAGGTACTGCCCGTCGTGCGAGCTTGATATAAATGATGGTTGTGATTGCGGCACTGCTAGACCAACTGACCTTAGGACAAGGTACGCACACGCGGCGTACGTGAAGACGTAGATCGGGAAGAAAGGCAGAGCGGTATCTGTGCCCGATACCGATACGCGGCCCCGGACATGTACTAGCGAGAATAACGTGGTGGGTGTCTAAACGCTAACTTAAGAAACAGAAATATTAGGTTTGCAATAGGATGAGGAGTGATAGCAATGACTTACGGAATGTAAACAGGCCCTCGGAGAGATAAGCTTGCTGCTTGCGCCCGTGCAGTCGAAGCTCAGATTCAAAGAAGACGGAGGTTTGGACTTGGAAATAAAAAATTTGAGGCAGTGTGTACCCTGATACTCATTGTGATCGATAGGGGACAGAAGCAATGGGAGCAGAAGTATGGATTTTCATCAACGGGGAAGACAGTTGAGACGGAGATGAAGGAAGAGTCTGAAAAGTATTGTCAAACCTCGAGCGCTCTCAGGCTGACTTGTCAGTGCAAGGTGATGTCGTGAAATTCGACATCTTGCATTGTCGGACTAGTAATGTAATATGGATACGATCAGTCCCAACCATATAATTATGGTCGAGTTAGCAAATTGATCAAATAGCTGTGTAAAGCCATGCAATGAACAACAGAGCCTCGAGATCTGTTGACGTCATCAGGTGATGGGGTAAGCCCGGGAAAGAAGTTACCCGCGATCATAACTTGCTCATAACAGCGTCGGTTATGAAGGGCATCATGGCAGAAGGTAAACGGTATAGCGGAGCACCCTGGAGTACCGTAACTTCTGTGAACACGAGGACGGCAGGTTATGCGGGGAGAAGGTACACGATCAAACCTTAGGTTGAGCGCTTTAGCAGAATCTCAAACTTAATGCAAGCTGATTCAATAGCAATTTTGCACTGGACTGTGGCGCACCTTATTTGATACCTTGATTATTTATAAGGCTAGATGGATGATGTATCACGGGCAGTGTGGTAAAGTATGCTCGCAGAGAATAAACCAACATGATTTAGGATGGAAGCTGCCGATAACAGTTTTTTGATGTGAAGCAACGTAGAAGTCATGTTAACGGTATCAAGTCTGCCTTCTCAGTAGAAAGCAAATACATTGGCGTAGTCTCAGCGTCGACTGTTAGTCGCAACATTCCGTGCCGTTGCGGACCGGTGAAGAACCTGATACTGGTGTGTCGTAAGATGGATTGTCTGCACAGATATTTTAGCGCCACGCAGTCCGACATGAAGGGAGTCCTAGATAATTCAATATTGCAGGGCCGGTTGTCTGAAAAGTCCCAAAATCGTAGGTCGTTACCCATTCCGCGGATATGAACAAAAACGTGGCGAAGATGGTTGGCCCTGCTTCATTCCGTCGGATGACGAAGAACCAATCTGCCTTGGCGGATTTTAACAGCCAGAAGTCAGATAATAGTTTCGCGCGACTCGTCAGGCTTGTTTGCGAGAGGAGGTGAAATTTAGTGAAAGTACTACCACATTGTTTTGTGCTGCGTACCTTTTTCATCTGTCGGGTGAAGCTGTGTTGGCATTGACCTTGTACAGCAATAAGTGGGAATCTGTGCCAAGTGATAGATTTTTAGTATTACCTGGAGGTTATGAACGACACGGGATAGAAAGACCGTTGTGAGATTTGACCAGCAAAGGATCCTAATAGAAACAAACAGCCACCAAAGACCGCCATTGCATGTGGATCATCATCGACTTTTGTCGGGATCGTAAAACCTCGGAAGTTTCCTGGATCTCCGGCGGAACTAACCACTCAAAGGTTTGTCCGACATCACGCGGGCTCTGCTATCTGAAGTCACGGCTTCAGGAACTATTTGAGCACTCTGTTCATGTGCTTTCAGTAAATTATTTCTGACTAGTTCGTGTCACCGCCCCCCTACTACTAGGTCTCACTTGCTCACTTCATGCCTGGAGTACTCATACTCCATCTCTCTCTTCATCTTTAGCGTCTCCCCAAGGTCACATCCACAAGGCTCTTTGGTATGTTACTCTTCTCAACCCTGTACTCCGCAGCTCGTTGATACGGTTTCACCCATTAGTTCCACTCTCATTCGTGTATATTTAGTATCCGTTCCCATAATGGCCAGTAATCAGTCCACCACGCCCCCGCCAACTCTCCAGAGGGGAAAAGCATGCTTGCGTTGCAGGTATTTTCTCTATTCGTCTATCATTCATAAAAACTCGCTGACCATGCTTAAACGCGCCTTGTCCAGAAAGAGGAAGATGGTAAGTCATCATATAATCCTCATACTCTGTCAGTCGCTAATCAACTCATCAGAGATGTGATGGTAGCAAACCAGCCTGTCAACAATGTGTTCGTGCAAAACAGAACGACGCCTGTCAATACGACGATGGAAAGGGAAAGACGAGAACTCAACTTCTCCGTGAACATATCGAGCGTTTAGAACAGCGTATACGAGAGCTCGAGGATCCTGAGTATACCTCGCCATCCGTAACTCTACATGATCCGCATCGTCATGGTCGCTCAGAAAGCTCCTCCTCTTCCCTTACTGGCTCTCCCGCAAGCACAGGCTTCTCACTTTCAGTCTCTTCCTTCTCTCCTTCCGGTGTGTTGATCCGTCGTGATCATCTCGCATTAAATCTTATATTTTACAGCAAACAATTCCCCTCAAAGCTCTTGGATACAAGGCATTCCCTCACCCTCACCTACGCCATTCACGGATATCTACCATGAGGAACCACAACCCACAATAGAGCTCGCTCAAACACTCGTAGACGTCTTTTTCTCACATTCTCGACAGTCCCTCCTGGGTCTGCACATGGGCCGACTACGAGAATCTTTCACTCGACCCGTCATGGAGCAGCATCACCCTGTCCTCACTAACGCTATATTTTTGTGGGCATGCTATATCTCCAGGCCAGGCCCCCTCAGCACGCACGAGTCTCATTACTTGAGTCGAGCCCTCGACTCCCTCAGCGATGCCATCCAGTACCAAAACAGGTTGCTTGATGTCATCCAAGCATCCTGTCTTCTGTCCGTGTACTTCCTATCAAACGGAAGGTCGTTAGAAGGCAGTTACCATGCCAACGCTGCTGCATCACTGGCTATTCAATGCGGCCTTCACGGAGCAATGACCAATCGATCATCATTTGAGACCACAGCCTCCATTTCACCCTTCAAACTTGACCCTCCGAAAGACGCTATCGAGCAGGGCGAGCGCATATTGACATTTTGGCATGTATTTGTCCTGGATCGGTGCTGGTCGGTGGTACTTCATAAACCAGTGACCATTCCGCATGGTTCAGATGGATACGCGTCCATCACAATGCCGTGGCCGCAAGATATGGAAGAATATGTAGCAGTACGTTTACGTTATCAGTGGGTAGAGCATATACTGACTCACTCTTCTCAGGGTCAGATCGATGATTTGCACAGCTTCCATACTGTTCGGAGCTTCTTTGAACATCAGGTCGCAAACGTCCGCGGAGGGTTTTCCCCACTGGCCCTCCGTGTCAAAGCATCCGCTCTGTTCGAACGTGCGCACCACCTCGCATCAACCTGGGACCAACGTAGGCCCATTTTCTCCAGATTAGTACTACTTTCTGATCAATTTGCAGCTTTAGTAATGTCGAGCGCATTTACTGATGACTTTCAAACTTTGGAACACACGATAGCCCGTTTTATCCAGACCCTTATTCCGGTACATCAACTCGACGCCACGGTGCCTGACGAGAAACACGCCTATATTGCGACACACACGCTAGCTCACGCTGCGATGATAAATCTGTATTATCCATTTGGTGCTGAAGACCCTGTCTCGTATGAAAAATGCCTTCGGGCTGCGCGGTGTCTTGTATCCATCATCAAACATATCGCTGATACAGATTACGAGTACCTCGATCCCATCATCGGCGTGAGTATCTTTTTGAGTGTGCTACACAGAATGATTGACTAATTTCTTGACACAGCCTTGTTGGACGTGCGCTGTGGACACGTTGATTCGAGAACTCAATGTCATCGAGTCTTCATGGCCGCTCGTCAGCAGCTCGGATGTCCGTAGTGAAATTGGGACCATGCTTTACGCTATGAACAACCTCAGCGCACGCTTCCCCCTGCTGGGTTATTCAGTGGCCAAGGTACAAAAGCGACTGTCAGGGCTGTAGCCTATTTAGCGATAGCGAAAATGCTTGGTGACAGCAGTCCGTGTGCACACTTCGGAAAAAAAAAACTTAATTCCCGACCAACGGACTCTTGGCTCTCGTGACTTGGACACGCTATTATATTGACGCTTTTCCCCGCCTGGCCTCGTTTCTTCATTTTTGACTGGACTTTAGCTAATCTCTTATGGACAGTGCCTTTTTGCATTCTTATGTTATGGTTACGCTCACGTTCGTTATGACCCCTCACGGACACCTAGTACTTTTCGGACGTTGTGATCTAGCCTGGACGTTATAATATTCTCCACGGACAGCGGCAGCGCGGACACTAGACCTTATGGACCTGAAACTCGCATTACCCCACGAATCTAAACATTCCTCATTTTCATTCCCTGTCACGCCGAATCGTAATTATTACTCTAGTTGATATATTTGTATGTCGTGCCTCATCTCCTTTTTGCTTTCGTTTTGTGTTTTGATAGACCCTTGTTGAATAGTCATCTCCGTTTTGAAAGTCTGCGTACTATTTGTGTTGAACACTAGTTGTCGCATCGTGTATGTCTTGTTTGTTGTACTGTTACGTGGTATATTGAAGAAGAAAATGGTGGATGCTTGCCCGCCGCGTTGGTGCAGTCAACCAAATCCAGCGAGTTTGGAGTCCATGTTCGTAGACTTGCCACCGACAGGCCTAAGATGCAGGACTGCATTCGGCAGAAATCGGTGGACATGGTCATTGGTGGCTTTATATACCGTATCATGGCGCTCATGTATTTGACCAGATGCAGCGAGAGTTTGAGTGTCCATGTGGATGCACATATATAAGCATGATGGGCGTCGGCTGCGCGACTGTTTCAAAAGCTCCCGATAGGCCACATCACGAGTCACGACTACGTTGGATCTGCTTAGTTCGAGTAGAGGTAGTAAGGAAATGGAAATGGAAACACAGCAGGATACAGACTACCAGGCACATGAAAAGATACCCAAACGTTGGGCGCTAGAGTTGCCAAGATCGATACACGGATCAACATCGCGCTGACCGTTGAGACCGTATTGATTGGGAGATCTCTGGTTAGATTGCTATATGTAGACGAAGGGGCGCACGGCGAAAGGAGGCTGGGATACGTATTTGCATTTGCATTTGTCTTGTCTTGATTTGATTTGATTGAAGCGAGGAGAGATGATGCTTTGCGTGGTTGACGAGATTTTGATTAACAGGGAAGGAATAATTTTACACGGTGAAGGATGAAGAAGTCAATCCAGACTGGCGATGGTGACGCAGGTCCACGATAGAGCGACCGTCATACAAAAGCCGTGGACTACAACCACCCTCCTCGTGCTCACATGCAGGGTGGTTGCTAGTCGCAACCACGTATGTGATGCCACAATGAAGAGGAATATGTGCAAACGCCGTAGACCTAGCGTCAGCAGGGCTCCTTCCTGTCAGGAGTTTTGCCTTCAGATACAGCCTCTAAGCTTTCCATGCAGTTTCGACCATAAGAGAAGAAGTAAGAGAAGTCAGTACCCATGAATTTTTCGAAATTGGTAAAGTTCCAAGTTACGGCATGAGCCTACCTGCTGTCTGATTGCTTTGTCAAAATTGATGATTTTGAAGTGAGATGGGTGAGATGGGGATGTGCGTAGAACATAGTGTTTATGTGATTTCCGTAGGTCCATCAAATTCATGTGTCCGATGGGGGAGCGCGAAGTGGTATGCTTGCACAAGGCAGTTACATGCGGAAAACCAATCCGACGTAGACTAGTAGTGACAATCACGGGTCCTGGACCTGCATAAAGTCGGAGAGGACGCCACCAAGGTTGACGGGCTGACCGGTGATAATGTTGTCCCACTCAGAGCACGGGAATTCAGGGCAGCCGACGTGATTAATGACTCGACCCTCGAGGACATTAGGGGCCCACGATGGGAGAATATTGCAGGTGCGTCGTACATCAGGGGAGATGTGACGATGCAATTAACTGTCGGAGTAGTCAAGGTTGGAAAGATCGGGTTCTACCTGTCGTTTCTTTTCTGGCAGTTCAGGGATATCTTCGAGCTGGTGCATGATCCCCTATCTATCGACTGGGCATGGGCTCATGAGTCTGTACCATGACAAGCCACTCGCTTTACCTTGCTTCACAGGGGCTGTCTCTGGTTCTACTTAAACCGTTGTGACAGGAAATTCGGCTGAAGTGAAGGCGTCGCGGTGCCTTGGATGTGGTCGAGCACCCGCATAAAAGGTCTAGGTTGGTACTTGCTTCGGGGCGCGCTTGCTCGGCACTCCCTGGGACTGGTGCAGTTGGCTGCTTGAGCAACGAGGAAGTATGCTGCGTGTTTTTCAAGGTCTCCTCGTTCGAACCGTTTGACGATGCTATTGCATTCGTCGGCGTGACTCGGCGAACTATGAGGGGACCCAATTAAAGGACTGGAGAGGGACAACTATGTTAGCAGTCGACTGAGCAGATGATGTCGATCTGAGCTGGCGTTTGAGCCTTTTATTTTATGAGCCATAGTATATCAGACGATGGGGGAATTCAAAAGGATAGGAAGTTCAATTTGACTCGTGAAGAGACAGCTGTTCCCGACAACCGCAGGAAATTATTTGCATGCTGCGATTTAGACTAATGCTGCGCCTGCATCTGTTTGCATGCTACCAAAGTCAAATCATAAGTAGTGGTACAACAATTTATGCAAGTCAAGAGTTGTCAATATGTGTAAATATTTTACATAATGTTCGGGTCCACTGTATTACATAAATTAAACATAAATAATGTTCTTCGGTTTGTCGCCAAGCTATAAGTCTGTGACAATTAATATCGGCTCCATTGGCACGGGCCTTGTCATATAAGCGCGACGTCGTGAACCAGCACTAGGTGCCAGTACCTTCACTTTGATCACTACCACGCCTTGTCCACATTGAAGGCAGTTACTCCATCAGGTCCTGAGATCGAAGCTTGAAGTCCTATGCGAAAACATGTCATTTCAGGCTCACGAGAACAACTCACAAGATGACCTTCTGTACTTGTCTTTCTACAGTGATGCACCAGTCTACGGTGGTGCCCATTTTGTGGGCTCTCCTGGCCAAATCACCCTAGGAGAGCCTAGTATTCCACCTATGCGCCCCATTCCTTCTTATGGTTCTCTTCCGTCGTCCACTTTACGACCAAGCCGGAATCGAAGTGTTTCCTACGTTGTTGCTCATACGCCTCCTTCAGGAGTTAATATGACTGGTGCTCGGAACCTTAGGCATTCTCTTGTCCGTTTGTCTCGTCCCAGGCCCCCACTACCAGAATCGCGATGGTCACTGTTCGAACAACTTATGGAGAATGAGGGCCAGCTGAGGAGCCCTACGACACGCGACAGACGCCATCTTATGAGCTCCGAGCACTCTTCACCGGAATCTGTGACTCCAGAAGCTGCCTCCACTGACTGTGACCCATTCGACAATGTCCCTCCAATCGCATCCGCAGGAGCACAACACCCGAGAGGCGTCCTTAGAACTATCCAATGGGCATCATGATCCCACTGAACCAGAAGACAACTCCAAAGCCTGCCTCAACGGCTCTTCAGCTACTTCCGCTCCTACATTGCTATCACGCCATCGGTTACCTCCCTTGCAAGCACCCACAATACCACTCTTGTGGAGGAACATTCTCAAATGCGCAGTGGCATATCTTATTGCCTCTCTCTTTACGTTTTCACCATATCTCTCTGGATTCCTCAGTGATATTTCCACACCGGGAGCAGGGAATGGCCTCCCAGCGCCCACTGGTCACATGATAGCCACAATGTATGTGTCTTCTTCACCCTTTTTCAGGCATGATGCTGATCATTTGCAGCGCAATTTACTATAACCCCGCAAAAACTATGGGGGGAATGATGGAGGCTAATTCGTACTGCTCCATTGCGTTTCTTTATGCAGCATTTGTTTGTTTGGGAAGCATGTCCATGTTCTGGTCTCTCGAGGTCAGACCAGGATGGGAGTGGCTTGGTGACGCTCTCGTCATTTTGTGGGTTGGAGTCAGTATGTGGGGTCTCACTTGGATAAAAGTGTGGATGGATAAACCCACCTTTAATTCGGGTATGTCAATCAAAGGCTTTAATTCGTGTTAATACTGACTATTTATCAGCGTGTAGCATGACTGCCATAATATTATCTGTTGTGTAGGCTATCTATCATGCGTCATATTTGAAGCATGTCACTGATATATTCTTAGAATTATCAGGGAAGGAGGCTTGGAAACACTTCTGCAAGTCTTCTCGGTCGTACTCGTCGGCACCTTAATATCAAACGTTGTGTGTTTCACGCTATGGCCCAAGAGCGCCACAGACAACCTCCAGTTGAATATGACAAAGACCTTGGATTCGTTTACCACCCTCCTTGGCATGGTCACAAACACCTTCCTCCTCGAAGAACCCATTCGCCAGCCTAGCCAGGATAAAATACACAAGGCAGTCGAGAACCACCAGGCAAGTTTTACGAGTCTCAAAAAGAATTTAGAAGAAGCCAAGTCGGAATGGTTCAGCGGTCTGCGCGGACAAGGAGGCAAGGCCTACGGGGACGCGGTTGATAGCCTCACGCGTCTTGCTCAACATCTGAATGGCTTGAGAAGCGGCACCCGCTTGCAGTACGAACTCACGAAGGCTCACAGCGAGGGACGCTTGACGCTGAAGCGACACAATCAAACGATCGGAAGAGAGCATGATCCAAGCGGGTGTCGTTCTCCTGCGGGGAAGGGAAGGAGGGCGTCCAGTTGCGGTTCGGACATGAGGGACGATGCAGATGAAATTCTACTACAAGCTGCGGCGGATATGTTCGGCGATCTAGTTGATGAACTGGGTCCACCACTGAAGGCCTTGACGGTGAGTCGAACGTCATCTTTTCTGCGGAAGGTACTCACAAGCAGCTGCAAGAGAACCTGTACTGCAAGTTTCAAACGTCTACGCGAAGCATTTGCGCAGAGCAAACATGTCCAAAGAGAAGCTCCACTTCAACCTCATGATTTCCATCTTCTGATTGATGAGATCGACCGCGCGCTGTTTACTTTCGAGAGCACCTCGAACCATGCAGTTATGCGCTTATACAAACGGAGCAATTTCGCTGCCTCGTCTATGGGGATTTCATTTGATTCTTCAGCCCCATTGGATAATGTCCTTATGAACAGCGAACATGAACACATATTCCTTCTCTACTTGTAAGCTCTCGATAATTTTACTCGAGAGTTTCCATACTCAAGAAGTCGTGGTTCAGTTTCATTTTCACGTTGCAGGAATTCTCTAGAGAGCTTATTTCTCTCACGGACGCTATGAGCAGAATATATGCAGTCAAACAAGTCAGAGCGGATACGCCGGGCTGGTTTAACCGATATATTTTACACGGTCCATCAAATCTTTTATCTGCAATGCGATTGCGTCGGCGTAACTTGGCTTATGAGAAATCCAAGCGGTCAGGACTGCGCCGATTCTGTCAGTGATTACTTTCAAGGCTGCTCATAATCTACTGACGGTGTGCTATAAAGCATCATATTTCACTTCCCCCCATCACACCAAAGTATTCTTTCCCAAGGTCCAACCACATGCTCCAAACACGATACAAACGCCCCATCCTGCAAACCTCCCTTTTATTGGTCGTATGAAGCGCGCACTGTGGGATTTTGGTGGAATTTTGAAAGAGCGCAAAATGAAATATGCCTTCAAGGTGGGGATGTCCACTGCTGTGTTGGCTGCACCTGCGTTCTTTGATGCTACGAGACCGATGTATACGAATTATAAGGGTGAATGGGCAGTTGATTTCCGTGCGTACAGGCGTCTTTTACATTGTTATGTGTGGCTGATTTTTTCCTCCTTAGTTCTTTGGAGTCATGTCGCCTACGATCGGAGCTGTAAGATGATTTTTAACGGTCTTGTGTCCTTGCTGATTCGTTTGTTAGACTAATTTCCTTAGCATTCATCGTGTCCTCGGTACTCTGTGCGTTGTCTTGTTTAGTATTTCGCCCGTTTTGTTCTGATCACTTAAAGTTTCGGAGCTTGTGCCGCAGCTGGAATTTATAGCCTTTTCCCGGAGAATGCAATTGTGTTGTCGATCTTCGGTTTCTTTTTTTCGATCCCCTGTTTTTACTACGTCATTGCGATTCCAGAGTATGCGACGACAGGGAGATTTGCCCTTTTGACATATAATTTGACGTGCCTTTATTCGTACGTTGGCAAAAGCTTCGCTGCTCGTACAGAATTTTGATCTATCCTGCTTTCCTTATCATTTGCAGGTACAACGTTCGAGAAGCCGAAGTATCTGTGATCGATATTGCGTTTTATCGCTCGACTGCGGTTACCGCTGGTGTCCTCTGGGCTGCGATTGTATCACGTTTCTGGTGGCCTTCAGAAGCGCGAAGGGAGCTCAGTCGAGAGCTGGGAGAGTAAGTTTGTCTTTGCTGAACACGTCAAATATTGATTTGTTGCGCCTAGCTTTTGTCTGAACATCGGATGGCTATACACCCACTTGGTAGCAGCCAACTCAGGCGTGCCTCGCGTAGAAGATGACACAGATGAAGACGAGCCTGAGACGCAGTGTGCGGACGAGACGACGTCGCTCCTGCCCAGGTCCGCTAAAGCCAAGCTTGACAAATACATTCACGAATTCATGGCTATGTTTGTGTGGGCTTACTACGCATCAACTGTCGCTAATTCGAAATATGCAGGGAATTGCACCTCCAGCGGAAGCTCATTGAGTTGCAAGATCTCCTGGCTCAGACACAGCATGAGCCTCGGTTGAAGGGACCTTTCCCTATAGCACTCTACCGAGCGATATTGACGAGTCTCCAGACTATCCTGGATAGGCTGCACAGCATGCGTTGCGTCACTACTCGAGAGGAGTGGATTACGGTAATCTACGTTCCTTCATGATGGATTTATTTTGACGTAACATCGTTCAGTCCGTAAGGAAAGATTTCATTTTACCCGTGAATAAGGAACGAAGGGATATGGTCGGAAACATCGTTCTTTATTTCTCTACGCTCGCATCCGCCTTTCGCTTGAAAGCCCCATTACCTCCGTACCTCCCACCAGCTGAGGAATCGAGGGAGCGTCTGGTACGTCTCCAAAATCCATCATCGAAAATTGATATGATAGATACCCTATCCTTTTATAGGTCAATGCAATCCGGAAATTGGATGTAGTCAGGAACAGGGATGTGAAAGGGTCTCGACAGCTGCTTTTCTTTGCGTATGCTCTTACTATGAAAGGCGTGACTCAGGAGTTGGAGTATCTTGGGCGTACGCTCCAAACTGTTTTTGGTGTGATTGGCCATAGTCCGAAGGAGTTTGAGGCGTTGTTTGCAGAGCCGGTTGAGAGTGTGGACTGCTACGCATGTTGTTTGACGCATTGTATATACTGTACTTTTCACTATATGGACATGCAAATAATGTAATGATACATTCGAATTTGTATGGGTGTCTCCGAGTACCACGACAGAAAACTGTTAGGCGGACAGCAGGATGCTATATACTTGGTGGAAAATGATACCCTGACTTGCGGACGCTCCGAATCTTTAAACTGCATTTTCCATGCTATGGGTGTGATATCATGCACATGCATCTTTCATTCAGAATACAGTATTTCTCACTTAAGGCTGACTGCAAAGTTCGATCAAATTCCCGCCCTTACGACAACGCGTCCTTGTGAAATCGCCAAACACGCCTGGTTCTTGAACGAAGGTATGATGGGATATCCGCTTGTTCATGATCAAAGGGAGCTACTTCGATACAGTCATGCGTATACCGAGCCTAGAAGCCATACTACAAGCCGCTAAGAACCTTCGAATTACTTGGGTGCGTTATGCATGTGCGGGCGCAATCCAAATACGAGCATCTAGCGAACATGAGCGTTCGTCATGTCATGACTTGCGTATCCTCTCGGCGATCAGTAGCACTGCTTATATGTTGGCCATCAGGCGCAAGCAGCAATAAAGCCTCAAGGCTTGTTTGCACTTCACCTCGCAAGTCGGGCGAGCTACCCCCATGTCCGTCTTCTGTGATCAGCCTTTAGTAGAAATTCTACTAGTGATTAAGAAACTGAGGATATGAGACATCCTAAAAGGGTCCTATTCCCTTCTCAGTCATCGTCTTTCGAACGAACAAGACTCCTCAGGAGGTGATCATACTGTCACAATGCCCTTCTCTTCCAATTCGCGGTAATGGCATGCCGCCATACCATACTGGAGGTCGCCGAATGGATAATGAATGGGCGTGTTGCGCCAGGACAAGGTGGACTGCGATCATATAAAAATCAGTGAGAACAAGTCATGCTCGCTAATCCCCACAGCCTGCCACTACCATCCAAGCTAGTTGGGATACTGTCAGGACGCCATGTCAGACCAAACTCCACCTCGGAACGTTTCTCCAACCACTGAAGTACCTGACATGACATCGTCACTGGACGATGACTCTGTCCATCCGTCCAAGTTGTCGGTCGAGATCACTGGTGCGCTTAGTTGGCTGCAGGTTTGAGGTGCTATTGACGAGTATGGTCGTAGACATCAAAGCAAGTGGACTGCCAGAAAAAATCGGGTTATTCAGTGGACAATTTTACATCCGCATAAAGGGAGACAGATTCACGAAGCAATCGAAGATTACCAAGTATGCCAAAGATGGCGAGTATGTTGCCGTTTGGAAGGATAGTATAACCTTGTATGCCCTGCAAATGTCTTGTATGCTGAGACTGACGGGGAGTTAGTGATGCCATGGAGTCCTCCTCGATTGAAATCGAGGTGTTTGCCCGCCGTTGCTTCTTCAGCTACAAGGTCATCAAGAAGACGGAGAATAATCAAAGTCTTGGTGACCTCCTCGAGAACTCCAATGCACGTGAGTCAAAGGGTATTCCAACGAGTTGTACTCGACTAACAGACCCTGACAGAGGTTGGACTCGAGTTGCTTGGGAATGGTGAACCTGCGGGTAGAGTCACATTCCACATTTCCAAGAGCAAGGCAGCTACGTCCGAGTCCAAAGGGGATATCATGTAGGATATATACCACCAAGTTACGCAGTAAATGGGTAGGGTTGGCCATGGTCAAAAGATTTCGAAGACAAGGACTCATAAGTATCACATATGTGCGATCTCAGGTAGCTGTTAACGCATGAATTAGCGGTGAGATACCATAGTACCATAGTTGGAATACCTGCAGATAATTATGGCAAGCTCTTAACATAAATAGCATGCAGTACCCTTTCTTGTTGTCAGTCACTGGGACGGTTCAGGATGGTATCGGTCCAGGACCAAGACAGGTTGGGAATCGCACCTGCATACTTAGCACTATGACAATATGCCAAGACTTGCATACGGACCCGGCATAAGAAAAAAACACGGATGATAGTAGTACAACCGGTCACGACAAGGTGACTTAAGTGTTGACAAGTAGATCATTTGAATATCAATGATACTGCGGCGCAGTTTGTGTGTGTCATAATCAAGGGGAAAGGTCTATTGGTTTAGGCCGAAACTTGACACAGCTTGGCAGCGCTTGGCCAAGGGCGGAGTTCTAATATGAGAGTCCACTGCACCACACACCACACACCACACTACCACGCTGAATCATCTCTTTTATAGTCTTCAAACAAATCTCATTTTGTGAACGCCTTCTTTTATAACCTCAGTTTCCAGTTCAGATATCAAAATCTTCCCGAGAGTAAGCCCGATGCGCCTCTCAATACTTCCCGTTCTTGTTGCAGGGGCTGGTATCGGTACGTTTCACTTGAGTGAGCATGTGATGAGTCTTACTGACGCCTTCACAGTCAGCCAAGTCAGTGCGGAGCCCCTCCGTGTCTTAGTTGGGCGCCCCTCAAATGCCAATGCAAACATTCGCTTCGGTCATGCCCTCGCCAACGCCAACGTGAATGGCAATGATGATTCTGACAACGTCGCCCGCTTGGTGCGTCCGAGCCTCGCAATGACCACTTCCAACGAAGTCAAGGGCAAACATCACTTCTGCGGCACGTCCCTGAAAGCGAAGGCACTTCGCATGTCAAACGCATTCCGTCATGCTCTCGGCCTTCCTCTTATCGAGATGGGTGATCATGACTCATTCAAGGGCGAAGTCGCCAGCAACCCCGGTCCTGTTTCTGGAGAACTTCACATCCTCCCCATTCCCTTGTTCGGACAACCTATTGTACAAAGCGCCCCTACCAGTTCCTCTGAGAAGGAAAATGCAGGCGATGTCAAGGAGCTTCTTCCTGATGGATCCGTGGGACGGATCTATCGCCACCATGAAGTTGAATCTCACCACCATAACCATGACATGGAGCACAAGAAAGCAGGATCTTTCCTCAGGCGTGTTCACCGTGCCATTATGGCCCTCGGCCTATGGGAGGGTCGCGCTGTTGCGTTCGTTCTTGGTGAGTACTTATATTGTATCCCTAAATTATCTCTGATGTATTTGGAAAGGTTGCGGAATCGGTGTTTTGCTTCGCATGTTCTGGGTAATGTCTGTCCTCGCGTATCGCACTGTCAGAGGTGAGAGATCGGAGGAGATCAGCCACGGGTACATCATGTTCGAACATGATGCAGAGACCCACTTTGTGCCTCCTCCTGAATACACCGACGAGAAGGTGAAGGTAGCCGAGGTCGAGGCTCAAGAGATCGAGACTCGCGTGGAGTGAATAACACCAATTCTCTCCGCTTGAAACACCACCCACATGCCTATGAATATTTATATCTTGTCTGCGTTCTGTGACTACTACATATTTACACCCAGATTCATTTCTGTTTCTCTCTTCGCCTGATGCATAGCTGGTCGTTTGGTTTGGAAACGCCTCGTGTCTGTCTTTGACGGACTCTTACACTCCTTTGTCCCTCTGCACATGTTGTATTTTTGTTGCCAGGTGTTCGTAGTAACACAATGGATATGTTGTGCCTGCTTATAATCAGACCAATTGGAAACGGCCAGGGCTAAACGTATACAAGAAGTAGCGCTCGAATCCGAAATCGAACGGTCCAGTCGTCTTCGAAATCCATCTGTGGCATACTGGTAAGCTTCCATAACTTGAGTTACAAATTTGGCAAAAGTCAAGTAATTCCGATACCCGCGATCTGCCGGACTTCAAATCATCAACCAGTGACAACCACACATCTCTCAACCGCAGTCGTCCCGCTCCTGCCTTCCAGTTGACTCTAACAGTGAACACTACTACTTGGCCGAAATGCGCAGAATCCCCATCAACCAACACTGCGAGCCAAATCACGCACATGAATCTTGTGATGGGTTCCGATCGGTGGGGATCGGTAGCTGGGTAGGTTAATAGTCGCTCTTGCTTGGTGCTTTCAAGTTAGTAGGCTATCCAAATCATACTAGAGGGCACTCGATGTGCAAATTTTGTGATTAGGTCGTGTGTCCATGCATAATTTGGAGTCGTGAACACTGTCCTCGTTCTTTGCAAGACTAAGATGGTAGCAATGCCACATTTATTATCGTTCCAAGCTCCACGCTGGCGTTTCTAAGGGCACATCGAGCGTGCAACAAGCCCTAGCTACTCGACCACGAGTCATTGATTCCAACCAAACTTTCAAGTCACACATGCCTTTCGCAGGACTTGGCACATTTCGTGATTCCGACTTAGGAGACACACTCTGGTGACAGGTTACTATATAATTTGATGTTCCCATTGTCACTGTTAGGGTTATTAGGTACGTGCTGCAACAAACTGCATTGAAATCACACATCTTGAGTTGTTTGAAGGTATCTGTTGATGACAACTTCTACGACAGTAGTGTCGTAATCCTATCTGGGGCATGCAACATTATCGCCACAGCCTAGGAGCTGTTGAGATTGTCCTTTGGCATAGACGTCATCACGGTGTGAAGCGTGCGAGTGGCGTCAGCCTTCTAGGCCGAAGTTACACCAGTTTACGATCCTAGCTGGAACTTGTTTGTCAGGGAACCAAAAGGCTTCTAGTATGTCAATCTTACGGCCTATCAGACAAAGATTGGACCCTAATTTTTATCGTCGTGGGTCCATGTTAATTCCTGAACTCTATCAGAAGTTTAACAGACTGTATTACCACGCATATCATTCGTTCATTCTCCGACTACCTGATACTTCACCACAGTTAGCGTTAAGTGTCTTCAGCCACAACGGACATGAACTCGCACCTGTCAACCTTCATAGCCTCAGCACCACAGGATCTTCCCGAACGTTCATGTCGTGCCACTGCTTCGGATATTTTATGTCAGAACAAGCTTTCCTCCCTCCTTGGCGCTCAGTGGTGTTCCGTTCGAACCTTCTCAGTTCAGGAAGCGAAACAATTTTTTGTGGTAAAAAAGTCTTATATTGAGTATACTCTATGGAGGAGGACAGTACGTTCGTTCTAATGACGGGGATTGTATTGCCTCTGTATGATCCTGACTTTCGTAATTCCAGAACCCGGGGTGTCATTTCTGCGGGACTAGCGCGCCGTATCGACATTCAAGCCAGTCACATAAAGTGTAATTAGTCAAACGTTCGCTGCTGCACTGCTAAACGATAAAGCAGACTAGATGAAGATGATGTCATTCGTTCCTGCCAAGGCACGAATACGTACTTAAGGCAGGTGAGTGTTTGCTTAGATACTTTGATGTGTATGGGGCGAGTCTGAAAAAGGTACCAGAAGAATCTAATGAACAGTATACATGCAGGCGACATTGAGGTCCAGCACGACGAGCAGCTAATTCGTAACTCACTCTATGAGAAGTTTGAAACTTATGTTTCAGCAAGTGCCTGAAGGTACACTTGAGGTTAGTCCATTCTCTCACTCGATCTCACGTCAAAGTATTCACGGCACGTTGCACTATAGATAATTGATGCATCAATGCACTGTCCCCCCACGTAAAAGGTTTCTACTTACTGGTGTCGCAGTGTGTCACATTCTTTCTCCCGGGACTCTATATGACTGTTTCTCCAGGGCTAAACCACCCTGCTGGTTATTCTCATCACTGTTAGTGACAGATATTAGGACACATCTTCCCAACATCGTCCCAATGTTTCGGTCATGTCGTCCTATACACCACAGACAGATTTGCCGCTTGAACGATCTCGTCTTATTGGAATGATTCTGGGAGGTGTATCCTACGGTGCGTTTGCGGCCTACACACGATGATTTGGTAGTTGACCCTTGTACCACAACAGGCGTATACCTTCTCCTTACTGTACAAGCGGTGACTGCTCTCATGCAACGTCCCCGACGTGGGCAGAAAATTGCAGATAATCGTCGCATACTTCTTTGTTACGTTCTCATCACGTTCGCGCTTTCGACGATAAGCTTTGCTTGCAATACAAAATATACGGAGATGATCTGGATAGACCTTCGCGATGCACCTGGGGGTCCCGTTGCGTTAATTGAAAACGCAATGCACTACCGTATCAACTTTGTGGCGATACTCTGGCAAGCACCTTTACCTATCCACCTACACACAACGTTGATGGTTTCATCTAGTGGTTACGTCACGGAGTGGTTCATGCAAGCACTGCTCGTAAGCCGAATAATTTGCCGTATTGTGCAAGCCTGACCCCTGAAATACTCAGCTTTACCGATGTTTTGTGCTATGGGATTGGGCGAGACATGTGATGATCCCTATGTTACTCGTCTATATTGGCATGATTGGTGCAGTTAAATCAACTACAAAACGGTCGTAGTCGCTGAACATCTTGAGCAGCAGTGGCCATCGTCATCTTGGTCCAGGCGGGTACCGGGGCTCTATTTTACAATATCAACACCACGCTTGCATACCTCGTCTTCCTAGTGGCGAACACCGTACTTTATACCATTCTCGTGGCGACACGTTTGCTCTCCATGCGAAGCCGGATGAAGACAGCGATGGCTAGTAATTACGGTCCCAGCACTTATGATACCAGCACTCATGATACCATCATCCGTATGGTCGTCGAGTCCGCCATGGCATACAGTGTCTTCGTCGCCATCTACATAGTTGCATTTTGTGTGCATTCAAACACTGTCTCCACGCTATGCTTCCTGTCTATTAACCAAGTTCAAGTAAGGAGGCAGAAACTTGAGCTATCTGTGTCTCTGATACTAGCTTTTAAAATAGGGCATTGCGCAGTTGTTCATCATCATACGTGTAGCGCGGGGGAGGGTAACGACACGTGATTTGTCGACCCGAAATGCTTCAGCAGCACCTACGGCTCTAGCATTCGCAGGGACTGTATCAATCCCAGCAGAAGGAACCAATGTGGCACAAGCAGCTAGGACAGAGCAAGTCATCGTCAGTGAGTCGTGTTTTGCTTCGGCGAAGTCAGCGGAAGCAAACGTATAGCGTGCCATACTTGATTTCTATCTATTATTTATTCTATCCACAATATCCACAATATAAAATCTTATTATGACCTTGAAGCGTCGTCCACCCGTGTGCGTCTCGCGTGCCAGGGCGCAAACTTGAAGCCCATCGTTCAGTCGCCCCTGCTGGAGGCAGATTACTATATTTTCCTTTTGGAAAATCTCTGTTCCATCTTACTCCATCTCTTACAACATCATGCTGCTGAGTTCCCCACTCTCAACAATATAATGCGCTTCAAGTCCTTTTCCTGGTAAATCGAACTGCGCCATAGTCATCGAGGGATATGGATGCTGATCACAAAGTTGACGTCATTTGTACACCTGCAACATATGAATTCCAGTCTCATTTGAATTCTTTGAGCTCCTCCAGGTAAGTATCCTTGGTAAATAGGCTCGACAACCAGTGCTACTAGTATCAAAGTTTGCAGCATCAACCGCAGGACTGCCATGCACCTTCGATAGTCAACGTAACGCCCTGTATCTCCCATCCGTTAAAGTTCAAACATAAATGTTCGTACCGTTCGCCTTCCGGTTTCCATTGCTGCTGCATCCTACATGTGGCTTTCATTCAGCGTCGTTTCTGCATGAGGACGCCAAGTTTTCAGTCGGCCGATTAGGGTTCCTTGGCGAGAGGGTTTAGGGTCTGGGTGTGCTAAAGGCCACCAGATTCAGGACCTGGAGCTTCCTATCCCCCACTAGCCTTCCCCTGACCGTAAACTACCGTCCCGGTAGGTCATAGTTCCCAGCTGGCCGGTCACTGAATGCGGTCGCAGTGAACTTTTACTCCCATCGGGTATATAGTATACTTCACACCCGAGACAAGAATGATTGCGATAAGGGAATACAATGAGGGAAATTGGAATCAGTTAATCTGGGATGCGAAGATAGGCGAGCTGCCACCCTCAAACAAAATATGACCGTGGCGTTTGGAGCTATCAGAGTTTAGAGTATCATATGGCTCGATTAGGAAATTACTCAAACACTGCCAACCGACAGTGGCAGCCTCTTTTTGAAGGGTCACGATCCCAGGTCCACTTTATTTCCAAACGACCGCCTCCTTGCGAGTACATCATGGAGAAAAGTACGTTCGTGCTAATGACGGGGGTTGTATTACCTTCTGACGTCCTTAGTTACAAAACACGGCGAGGTGCCATTCCTTGGTGACCATCGAGTTGCATCGATATTTAACCTTTTGCCGTCAGTCGCATAAAATGTCCGGCAGTCAAGAGCTCCTACGTTGCCAAATGAAGATCAAGATGATGACATTCCTTCCTGTCGTCGCACGAATACGTACTTAGCAGGATGGGTGAGTGGGTATCTATTCGTTTGCTTGAATATCATCGTGATGTACATGGTGCGAGTCTGAAAAAGGCGTGAGCAGGATCTAATGAACGGTATGATATATGCAGGTGTCATCTGAGCATGACCAGCAGCTAATTCATAATTCACCAAAGTTATGAGAAGTTCGTAATTTATGTTTCAGCGTCTGAGGCTACGCTTGAGGTTAGTCCATTCTTTCGCTCGATCCCACGTCAAGGTTTTAACGGCACGTTGCAGTGTGGATGATTGATATATCAACCCTCTGTCGCGCTCGTCTTTATCACTTCACGTAAAAGGGTGTCCACTTACCGGTGTTGCAGTGTCCCTGGTCGACACATTCTTTCTCCTGGGTGAGAATTGTATTCCGAGACCATATAGATGACTGCTTCTTCTCCAGGGCTCAACCACCCTGTTGGTTGTTATCACCGCCGCTGATGTCACATATTAAAATACACCTCTGACATCCCCTCGTCTTCCCAATTCTCAGTCATGTCCTCCTATACACCACAGACAAATTTGCCGCTTGAACGATCTCGTCTTATTGGAATGATTCTGGGAGGTGTATCCTACGGTACGTTTTCGGCCCACTCACGAGGATTCGGTAGTTGACCTTTGTACCATGATAGGGGTATACCTTCTTCTTACTGTACAAGCGGTGACTGCTCTCATGCAACGTCCCCGACGTGGACAAAAAATTGCAAACAATCATCGCATGCTTGTTTGTTACACCCTCCTCACGTTCGCACTTTCGACGGTATGCTTCGCTTGCGGTACTAAATATACGGAGATGATCTGGATAGACCTCCGTGATGCACCTGGTGGTCCCGTTGCACACATTGAGAACGCAATGCACTACCGTATCAACTTTGTGGCGATACTCTGGCAAGCACCTTTACCTATCCACCTACACACAACGTTGATGGTTTCATCTAGTGGTTACGTCACGGAGTGGTTCATGCAAGCACTGCTCGTAAGCCGAATAATTTGCCTCATTGTGCAAGCCTGACCCCTGAAATATTCAGCTTTACCGATGTTTTGTGCTATGGGATTGGGCGAGACATGTGATGATCCCCATGTTACTCGTCTATATTGGCATGATTGGTGCAGTTAGATCATTTACAAAACGGTCATAGTCGCTGACATCTTGAGCAGCAGTAGCCATTGACGTCTTGGTCCAGGCGGGTACCGGGGCTCCGTTTTACACTATCAGCGCCGCAATTGCATATCTCGCCTTCTTAGTGGCGAACACCGTGCTTTATACCATTCTCGTGGCGAAGCGTCTGCTCTCCATGCGAAGCGAGATGAAGACGGCGTTGGCTGAATATGACTCTAGCATCTATGATACAATCATTCTCATGGTCGTCGAGTCCGCCGTGATATACAGTGTCTACGTCATCGTCTTCATAGTTGCATTTGCTATGCATTCAGATACTGTCTCCACGCTATGCTTCCTGTCCATCTACCAAGTTCAAGTGAGCATGTAAAAATCTGACTTATCTGTGTCTCTGACACTGGCTTCTTTTTCAAAAAATAATAATAGGGCATTACGCAATTGTCCATCATCATACGCGTGGCACGGGGTAGGGCAGTTACCCATGTTTGGTCGACCCGAAATGCTCCAGCAGCACCTACGACTCTGGCATTCGCAGGGACTACGTCAGAAGGACCCAATGCAACACAAGCAGCTACGCCAGAGCAGGACAGTGCCAGTGAATCGTGTTTTGTTTCGGCAAAGTCGGCAGAGGCAAATGTATAGCGTACCATACTTGTTTCATTCCCTGACTTTACTTATAACCTCTTTGTGATTTTATGATCAATCTCTAGATTCAGTTGATTGCCGCTCTACTATGATATGCGGTAGATAGATAAAGTACTGTCCACAAACACATCTGTCGTACAATATCTTCGACGAAGACCTGAGCACAGTGGTATAGAGTTAGTAAAAATTCTGTGTGGACCGTGGGGTGAACCACGTAGTCGCGGGTTCATGTACTTCCCTCTCGGTCAGGAAACAAAATATTCGCGGATCCGGGCAAATATCCTACCGATCGCTGGATGGCCTGGGCTTCTAGTCCGTCAAAAGTTCGATTAACGGTGATGGTTCGCATAAAAACCCATATCTTCCTTTGGCATAGCAATAGGTATGTTTGCTAATTTACCAGCAACGGTCCCTGCAGAAGAACGACAATCCTCAAACTCGCGTATGCTTGAATTTTGAGCAAGATAGTATAGTGCATGACCGTATAAATGTGGCTACTTGTTATTGCACCACTAATCCATGTCTTCTGTGCGATACAGAGGAGCGTGCAACACCGTCCTCCAAGTAGGGTCCTATATAGATGGTACAAGGTTTGTAGAAAATGGAGACTGATCGGACCATTTGAAGGGCCGAATAGAGATGGGGAGACGCACGTGGCGCTTCCTCTGCACAGCACTAGTACTGTGAAGCTGTAGAAGAATACGAGGACACCCCATGGAATACGTACCTTAGCGGGTGACTCAAACCAACACTTGCGCAACCCCCTCAATCCCAAAGAAAGCATCCACTATCTTAGCTACCAGCTCGCCCCTCTCGTTCTTGCGTCGAGTGAATCTGCGTCAGATTGTTCCAAGTGGGACTTTTCCGTGAGTGATACTCTGGTTGGGAGTAGGAAAAGCTGAAGTGAAGAAAAGATACGACCACTCACCGGCCGGTATTGGGGGATATCTCCCGGATACGTCGTCCCGAAGCTGTCCTGTGAGTCAGGATAGAATTCACCTGGGTAGGAGTTCTCGTGAACAATCGCTCCAGGCAATTATATTGATATGCCAAAGTCAGGTGAAAGAAAATAGGCCAGTGAAACCACCCACTATTTATACCCCCACAGGACAACTCATTCTGAAGCAAACTGCTCTCGCACATATGGTCCACGATTCCCTTGATCGAGATCCCCGAGCGCGCACCATGTCTTCTACTGCCGCTAATGTGAAAAAGACGTCAGCAGTAACCCCCTGCAAGACGATACGAGGCCATACCTTGGGAGTTACAGGCGTTGCACACCTGCCCGGCGGGCAGCGCATCATCACATGTTCGGTCGACAGGTCACTTCGACTATGGGACCTAAAGAGCGGTGCACAGATAGGTAGCGAGTGGCGAGATGAAGGGGATGAGGCAGCAATATTTGCCATGTCGTTGTCTCCAAATGGCAAGACTATTGCCAGCGGAAGCACTGACGGGACAGTGAGGTTGTGGGATGTCAAGACGGGGAAGGTTGTCGTCAAATGGAAAGAACACACTTCTTTTGTGCAGTCAGTGTGCTGGAGTCCAAATGGTGGGCGAGTTGTGAGCGGATCTCAGGACGGGACGGCAAGAGTGTGGGATGTGAAGAGCGGCAAACCAGTCAAAGGTCTGAATCCAATCAAGACAGGACACGAACATGTGCACGCGGTGAGCTACTCACCCGAGGCATCAATGATTGCCACAGGAGGATTTACTTATAACGAAAATGGAATAAAAATCCGGGACGCGAAGACAGGTGAGCTGCTGTCCACGATCAAACTCGATCGGACAGTTTGGAGCTTATCCTGGACATCGGAAAAGAAGCTTATTGCCGGGTTGAACGATGGCTCAATTAAGATATTCGACACTGCCACATGGCAGCAGATCGCTGTTCTGGAGGGTCACACAGATGTTGTCTCCTCCCTCACTTTATTTCCCAACGACCGCCTCCTTGCGAGTGCATCCTGGGATGGAACAGCGCGTCTCTGGAATCTTGACACAAACCTCCAAATCGGGCCACCTCTTCAACACAAAAATGACGTCACTTGTGCGGCCTTTTCCACTGATGGAAAGTTACTATCCACTGCAGGTTGGCAGGATGAAATTGCGTACATATGGGACATTCAAGCCATCCTCAAAACAGCTGGCCTAGAAAATCTCTTGTCCATACCTGATGTGAGTGCCAATTTGACTCCCACTCGCCATCTCATTCCCAATGGCTATCAGGCACAAAAATCTGAACTCAAAAACAAGGTACATATCATCTTGTCTCTTTTTACATCAAAAGTTGAACCCAAACTTTGAACAGAAGCTGCATCCGTCATTTGGCTTTTCGAGTATAGAGCACACTTCTCTCTCCGAGCCATCGCAGGACATAGAAGACAATTCGTTTTTGGAGGTATGTGGCGCGTTTGTCAACCTCGTCAATCATGATGGTGACATTGACATTCCAGGCTGATGCTACGCAAGGTTTCGGCCAGTTCGGGGAAGATGAACTCCTACCAGGATTTTTTGACTGCCCGCAAGTCGATGCTCATGTTCGTCACCAATATTTCTGCCAATTAGTCCTTGTCCTGACCCCTTTACACTCAGTCCCCTGCAACACTTTTTACCCGTGTGAGATTTTCTGCATTACTTGGTCGCTTTCCCCACCTCCTTCGCCGTTCCGAACCCAATCAAGCGACCGAAACTCAGCAGCCTCCAGTGCCTTCGGAGTTACGTTCGCGTGTGCTCTTCGATCGCCTATCCTCACTCCTTCGCTCTCCGCCGAACACTGATGAGATATCTGGACCTTCGCAACCTTCAATGATTTCGCGATTAAGTCCACGAGTGCTCCTTGATGACTTATCCGAACTTTTTTCCCGCCCTCGAATCTCCATCAACGAAGCAACCGAACCTCGGCGATCCAAAACGCCTCAGAGGTCACGTTCAGGTGCACTCATTGGTCCCATATCTTCACTCTTCCGTTCTCCACCCAACGCCGATGAAGCAATTGAACCTCGGTGTTACTCAGGGCCAACTACCTCTCATCTCAGTCGTCTTGTCGACGATGTTGCCGCGATGCGGGACCGGGAGGTGCGTTTTTCTTGCATGCATCCCAATTCCTGTGTCCGATGATTTCTGTGCAGGTGTTAGTTGTTGCTCGTCGGCCCGACACTGCTAGTGAAATAGCCAGGCGCGTCAAGAACCCTAAACCATGGGTTCGCGTGGTATTTTTTCTCTGTTGTGTGTCTCCAGGTACCGACGACCCCACTTCCACCACATAGACAACTATTCTTTCATCACTTTAATTCTTTGTTTCTACCTGCCTTATCACTGTACCGAATATCATGTATTTCTGCGCGTATTGACACACCAGCGCATATTTCTGCATGGATGCCAGTCAACTTGCATGTAACCTAACATCACGCAATATGTACATGTGTTAATGTTAAAGTGCCATGTACCTTGATTCTTACACGGCTAAATTTTTCATCGTCACATGCACTAAAGCTATGAATCGATTCCGAGTCATACTCGATTTCCCGTCTGTTTATGACGGTCGTGCAAGGCATCGATCCATTATGCTGAACCCATAGGATCACCAAGAAGTACTATGGTCACCTATGTACGGTGTTTAGTCTCTCGTATGCACTTATTGGTGCTTTCGAGTGAATTCAACCTCTATCACATGGAAGAAACATACCATTCGATCTACGGTTGCAACACTGATAGACAACAAGCTTCTAGGCTAACTGGCACAGTCAAATTGTGGTCATCGAAGACATTGAATTTTGCTCGTCCCAACCTCAAACGGATTTATGGCATTGTGTCATGCTTAAACTCAGCTTCGTGTTCTTGACAATGGCCGTCAAATCCTTGCCAATCCCCTCTAAAGAAGCTGAATCACGTACCTTGTCTACCGTATCCACATCTCTATGTCGAGGTGTCATCAATTCTGTCTCCGCATCTCTTCGTGACCTTCCATTCTTCAGCGACCTGGATATACATCTTCATGGACTTGATGAGGATAGTGCATCTTCCTTGCCTTGACCTTGACCCTTTATTTTAGACGGCTTATGTATTGCAAAATTGATTATTCTATTACGTAACGAGGAACGAGCGGAGGAATAGAATGTAGTCTTTGCGCAAGCGACGGATGCAGTACGAACTCTTCCTTTCGTACTGCTAGTGTACGGTCAATTTGGAACTGTCCGAAATTCACAGGGTAAATTTACAGTGCGTCCAGAGGCCTTCAAATTCACCACTGTGAATTACCGTATGTTGACATGTCTGTAAATTAACGCTATTTTACAGGTGAATCAGGTCAAATGTACTGTGAATTACAGTGAATTAGGTGAGTTATTCAACTTTCCACTCGTCCCAAGCAGAAGGGTCAGGGACGGACGGAGACAAGGTTTTTGCGGCCTTCTTTGTTGGTGCAGAACCCGACTGCATCAGGGAAAACCTCCTTCACAAAATCAAGGTAATTTCACAAACTCGCATGAAAATACTGAGAATTCGGTAAATTATTTGTATTCAAAGGTATTTCAACAAATTTCATTGTAATGCTCAGACAAGTGTTAAATAAGCATGTCGGTCACTGAAGGGGTTTACAAAGAAGGTGGAACAGCACTCCAGAACAGTGCTACTCGTCCACTCACGAGGTGCCGCTACGCCGAAATTAGGTATAAGATGAATGCTCCTACAGATATCTGATATCTCAATGATGCTTGCCAGACGTTCTCCATGACGAATCAAGCGGGCAACTTTGTACAACCCATGGTGTGATTCCGGTTGCTGGAATGGAGTGAACCATTCCACATAGGCAAGGTGGGTGGGTGGTTGTGCAGGTCCAGCGCGGAATAACACATTCGAAGCTTGATTTGTTAGCGTAAAGACGACACGGACTTGCGCAACACGGTAACCTTCAGTGATCGAGTGAGATTAGTGACTAACATGTTCAATGCACCATACAAAACGCACCATCCACGCCTGTTGTCCCGCCGTCCCCTTCGTTGACCAAAACTGTGTCAAAACGCGCGGGGATCATATGCCCTCGCTTGTCCTCTTGTGATGGTTGACAATGGACAGAATCCACGGTGACACTCGAGTCCTGGATCCCCCGAGCATTGATTGAGTTGAATTTGATCCTGTGGAACGTAGCCACAGTATCAAAGGGAATAATGATGTGAGCGGCCTCGCGTTCGAGTTGTGCTGCAGACAAACCAGGTTGATTTCTCCCGACGACGTAACGAGCCAAAGCTTCAGTGAAAAATGTGGCGCCATACTCCCGCACAATGCGGTCCAACTGGACACGCTTGATGGTCAGGTGTTTAGTCATCTTGATTGCGCGACGATAATCCATGTCTGGAGGTATGATTTCTTGCGGGGCAATATCACCAACGAGACGCCATTGGACAAAGTTGTCGTGCCATAGAATCTTCTCCCGTCTTTCGAGCCAGAGTGTCATTTGAGTGTACTCGTCTTTATGGTTGGTAGCCCTATAGGCATCCTTCGTGAGGTCGATGTGTAAACGTTCTGTGTACTCGGTGTTGTAGTTGTCAGTTGTACCATACGTTTTTATCATATGTACATAGTGACGGAAGCCGTGAAGCTTCGGAAGGTTGAAATTCGAGCGGATTCCAAGATCAAGGAAGATGTCCTTATTGTCGTGAAAGCGTGTTAAGGCATCATCGAGAAGTGCCAGTGTTTCGTCCGTATGACAAGGGTATTGCGCAAGGTACAGGAAATCAAGGATGGCACGAACAGCACGAGTAAGGCGAGCATTGTTGAGATTTCCAGGCAACCGTATGCCAATGACAATGCCGAGCAGGAAGCGACAGATTTGATTGTGCTCCGTTCCACTAACACGCGAGAGATTACTGATACCCTTGAGAAACAATCGGATATTATGGTTTGGGGGAAGTCTACGACAACGAGCATCAATTTCGGCTTCGCTATATGCCTCCTTGATCCACTCGATGAGGTGCTTTACAATACCCTGGTAGAGTTGATGTAACACGTCCGGCGTGATGGATTGGAATATATTAGCATGCGGGAGATCCAGCCAGAATGGTTTGTAGATGGGCTTAATGCCGCGCTCCTGGCATGCTTGTCTCCACAAGTCATAGTCCTCATCAACGAGCGACAATGCAGCGACAATTGCCTCGAGGTCTCGCAGCTTGACAGGAACATCAGGACTTCCCAACTCCTCATGCGGGACATCGCATTTTGGGCATTCTCCAGATTTTATCCCAGTTGTCAACAACTGTTCCGGGTAATCGGCGGAATAACATGCGACAATCGGATGTCCTCGACGCACAACTCCATCCCCACTAGCCATAGCAACACCATCCTTGCCGGGGACTCTCAGAGGCTCCAGAATGTGACGCACACAAGCATGAAATAAATTTGTGGCCGTTCGGCGCCTCGCAGCCTTGTTTGTGATATGTTCGAGTTTTGAGGTTGGTAGATAGGCCAGGAGAATCCACGCCCGTCGAGATGGCTTTTGACGGATCTCCTTCGGAATGTTGCCTATTGTCATATAGACAGGATAGGCAGATTTGTTCCTAAACATGGTGACCTGCGTCTTGTCGGAGGAAAGGATGATGGGTATGACTGTTGCGCCAGGTTTCTCTGCTTCGAGTTCTTTCTAAATGATATTGTGGTAAGTTCAATATGAATCAGAACGTTTTTCAAAAGACTCGCCTGCGTGGACCACCACCACTTTCCTGTATGCATATCATGATACATTCGGATTGTTTTGTCAGCATCGACATAATGGCGTTCGGGAGTGTAGTTGAGGTGTTGCGAGAAATCCGGATCTGAATAAAGGGCTTTGACGCACTCCATGACGTCACGCGAGTACACGTCAAATGCTTCGTCTGCAACAATGATTTCTTCACGTTTGAAACGAGGTCGTCGGCATGGTAAGTGTCGGTCAATGATTTGATTGAGTTCACGGGTGTTTCAATACGAAAGACCTAAGGCATCATGAAGCTATAGAAACGTAGTTAAAAAGTTGGCCCATTCATGACCCAAGAAAATGAAGACTCACCCCTTCGACTGCAAGCAGCTCTGAAAAAGCAGTTGAGCCCGATCCACGAAGTTTTGCCCACTTTGCAACCTCGTAGTCTATGCGAGATGCGAAGGGAGCCCAAACATTGTCTGCGCCTTGCAGAGCATTGTTATAAGACTCGAAAGCGGTAGTGCCAGAGTTAAGTATTGGAGCACCTGCATGGCGCCGCGGAAATTTCTCAATAGTGGGCTGGCGACCAAGGGCTTTCTCCGCTTCTTGTCGTTCGGCTGCATGTGATTGTGGCAACATATCTGACTCCTCAAAAACATCAACGTCGATATCCTGCGGTACAGGATCTGCAGGGCGTTCCCACCCATTCTCAACCTCAACCTCTGCATTGTGATCCTCTTCCTCGCCATCAGAATCCAAAGGAGGCTCCGCCGCTGCAACTTCGTCATTATTATCTGGCCATTCCAGATCTTGTTCGTTGTAGTGGCCAAAATAGTCTCCTGTAAATTCCGTTAGATGACGAGGATCAACATTGTCATCTCCATCATCAAGACCGTCAGAATTCTCAACCTCAGGCTCTGACTGAGGAAAAAGACCAGAATGTTGTAATAGGGCTGCGCATGATGGATTCGTGGTCTTGGCTAGGTGATGGGAGTATCCAGCGTGCTCGAAGTTTTTGGTGCAACCTGGGCAAGTGATCATTTTGTTGGCAACAAAACAGGCGGTAGGTAGTGGTGGTAGGTAGGTAGGTAGTGATGGGTAGTAGAGAGACGGTGCAAACCTTACAGCGTGCTATCCAGTGTGAAGATTCACACACTGTGAACCGAGTTTGATTTGTTGCCTGGCAGTACAGGTTTCAAAAAGGTACAGGCTCCCTTCCTTAGCATGGAAGGGTACGAAGACGCGGCCAAAGACGCGGTTGTTTCAAAAAGGTATAGGCTCCCTTCCTTAGCATGGAAGGGTACGAAGACGCGGTTGTTTCAAAAAGGTACAGGCTCCCTTCCTTAGCATGGAAGGGTACGAAGACGCGACCACACAACACGAATTTACTTGATATTTCAGAACAGGTTAGATTACGGTGACAGCACGGCAACAAACAAACGTACTAAAATGATGGTGGCACACTGTGAACCGAGTTGGATTTGTTGCCTGGCAGTTGGCAGTACAGGTTTCAAAAAGGTACAGGCTCCCTTCCTTAGCATGGAAGGGTACGAAGACGCGGCCAAAGACGCGGTTGTTTCAAAAAGGTATAGGCTCCCTTCCTTAGCATGGAAGGGTACGAAGACGCGGTTGTTTCAAAAAGGTACAGGCTCCCTTCCTTAGCATGGAAGGGTACGAAGACGCGGCCACACAACACGAATTTACTTGATATTTCAGAACAGGTTAGATTACGGTGACAGCACGGCAACAAACAAACGTACTAAAATGATGGTGGCACACTGTGAACCGAGTTGGATTTGTTGCCTGGCAGTACATGCTTCTGCCTGGACTCTCTGTCCATCAGCATGGGCTACACGTGCCTCAGCTTCTTTGATGATGCGGCGAGCTGAACCTGAGAGGGGAGGAGAGGGAGCACCATTCAAGTTGACGGTTGCAGCTTGAAATTCTGCTAGTAGACGCTCTGCTTGTTTTAGCCATTTCTGTAACCACACGTTAGATGAAAAAAAAACCAACGACCCTAGCGCTGGCACAGCACAGTAAAAAAACAGACCTGAAAATGAGAGTGGCCACCAATAAGTTTTCATAACCATCTCAACCTTTCCCTTCCCAACTTCAGCTGAAGCAAACACTACTAGTAGTATGCCTCCGAGTCCCCATCTGTCTTCAACGCCGTCAGATATAGCCGCCCACAAGCGGAACGCCCAAAGAAAGGCCCAGGTGGCAAGTCAAGATTCCACTGGCAAAAAAACCGGCAATACAGAAGAGAGTGAGTACATCCATAGGCCAAGAAAAATGCGATGGACTCACAGTCATCACCAAGAACCACTGCAGCGGTCATCCAAAGTAAAGGCCTTAGAGCGAAAAAGTTAGTACAGGCAATTGGAGAAAGCAGTCATTGACACACCTTGTTTCAGTCTGGAATGAGACAACGACCAATACTCGTAAGCGCGCACCCACAGTAACTGCGCTACAATCAGTACCAGCCGCCAAGTTAGCGCGAAAGAATGAGACAACGACCAATACTCGTAAGCGCGCACCCACAGTAACTGCGCTACAATCAGTACCAGCCGCCAAGTTAGCGCGAAAGACACCTGCAGAAAAGTTAGACAATGGTTAGTAGTTGCTTAACAGATCAGTATGAGAGATACTCAACAGCGGATCAAGTCAACGGTCATGGTCAAAGTCAAGGCCGCGATAAGAAAAACAGCAAGCTGCCAAAGTCAGTCGCAGTGTCAATCGAAGATAACGACTCTGTCAGTGAATACGGAGAGAGTGATCATGACACCGACAAATCGGACGATAATGCGGAGGTTCCAGAAGACGATGATGAGGACTTAGTACCCTCCCAGAAGGAACTGATTAAAGAGGTGAGTCGTCACTTAGCTACCCAAAGTTGAGAATGATGAAAAAAATGACGCACCTTTTATTTAAGATTCCCTACATGATGCCTCCTCGTGCAGCTAGATCTGCCAGCGCACTATCGCAAACCAGCAAAACATTGTCGAATAGTGTTCGGATGACATCTAGCGGGGTTTCTGACGAGTCTGAGTCAGAGTTGCAGTTTGCTGACAAAGACACGGAGTCTGCCAGTGACCGCAGTGACAGTCAACGTTCCAAGGCAAGTTATGATTACCGCGAGCCTTCATCACTCACCAACTCGAAACCACAGCCAAGCAAGAAGAAGAAGAAGAAAAGGAGCAAAGTAGCAGAAGCACGTCAAGAAATTGAGGTGATGTGTTCTACTCTACTACGCTCCCATCACTCTGTCTTACTAATGAATATACTGTTTTCTAGAGGCCCAAATTCGCAGAGTCGCGGCAGCTAACAGACGAGGCACTGCCAGCCTCCGCCGATAAGGAGTTGTCTGAACACTCCTTTACATGGCCTATATTCACAGATCTAGTCTACTCAGCCGATAGCTCGATCAACCTCAAGGCTCAGAATACTCGGATTCAGCAGGTGTTGAAGACTGCCGTCTTTGAACTCAAGAAAGCCTCTATCTTCGACAACGCATTTCCCAACATCACTCAGAAGCGCAAGATGGCTCTCGATGCAGTTTATAATGCTGCCGGGAAGCATAAGGAATATGCGATAGCAAAGAGGATCAAGCATGACTTTGATTATGCGGTGGCTCTCGCTGGAGTGGTATGTACACTTCTTGTATGTTACTGGACATCACTGACATCCTCACAAGCCGGAGGGACGGCTTAGTTCCTTCCGTACTAATCTCAAGAAACTCGCGCATCAAATTGTGGTCTCTCGTTTTGGACTCAAGAAAGGCTGCGGTGACGAGGTAGACGACCTCATCAAGGGTCACAAGTATATTTTCCCAACCGACGCCAAGGTCTGTTCATTTTTTCGTTATCTATCTCTTCATTTATCTTATTCTTATCCACCACCCAGGGTAAGGTCCTTGGGGACCAACCGTTTTGTGACGAGTCTATGGTTGACTCCATCCGTTTATCTTTTTTCGATGGTGAGAACTCAATTGGTGTCCAGTCCTGTGACGATTTTGTCTCGGTCTTGGATGGAAACAACGAGCCCGAGCTACCTGTTGCTATGGTGTGTTTGATTGCAACGCTTGTAGGTGCCGCTCTTGATAATGTTTACTCTGTTTGCTCACTACATAATGTTCTCTGCAGATTTACTCGATATTGAAGGATTGGAGCAGCGGGAACCCACCCTCAGGCGCACAAGTCAAATCATTCAATTCCTCCTTCCACATCAGTGTTTACAACGCTCACCAAGCGACTCTCACACGCATCTTTAACGGTAGTCGAAAGAAGTACCATGTACTGATGGCGCGTCTCTACAAGGCAGTCAGGTATGTCTTGCTCACGCGCTATTTGTTATCGTCGTGTACTCTAACTAATTCAACATTAGTGCAGTAGAAAGCTCAGAGCCCGCTGGTTCATTGGACGCCGCTTGTGATTACCTTGATCTTGATGCAATGGGTGAAGATTAATCAACCTTCCGAGTCATTTGTACATACTGGTGCTTTTTCGAGTCTGCTGATCTTTTTGCCGTCTTTCGGTTGTGATATTCTCGTTTAATTCTAATATATTTGATGTTCGTGTGTCTTCACATTGTTTGAATTCAAGATAATTCAAGATAATCAATCAGCAAATTCAAAGGATTTCAAAGGAATTCAAAGGAATTTCGACTGGAGTTGAATAATCTCGTTTACTTTTATTTCAGCGGAATTCAGAGGAATTCTCTGAAATTACCTTGATTTCGTGAAGGAGGTTTTCCCTGATGTGGTGCACACAAATCAATACCGCTGGATGCCGCAAGCACGAACAAATCTTTCTCCACTGTCCTAAACTCTGAAAGAGCAGCTGGACCATCCAACCAATCTGCGCCATTGTCAAACTCTGCTGAGTCCGAGTCCGAGTCCGAGTCCGAGTCCACTGTCCCTGCTTCAGGTGGAGGAGGCATTCGACCAGCAGGAGGCAAATCTTCAGCGGACAGCTTGCCAAGGATAGTGGATTCCATATCATGCCACTTGACGAGAGGTTTGTATGGTGTTTTTAGTTTCTGTGTAGTCAGTATGAGACTGAGAACTTAACACGCGAAAAAATGTTACTCACATTAGAATCAAAGGAATGGTTTCGGGGAGATTTTGAAGATAAAGAGATAGTAACTGTAGCTTATTTCTCGTTTCACAATTCATGGTTGCGAATGTTATGCCCTAGCCCTAGTGCAGATACTTTGCGAGATTCACAGATTCACCACCACGGAGACGCCCATCGGATTGGCAAACTCCAAATTCACCCAAATTTACACCCCCAAAATGCCCTTCGAGATTCACATGCTGATTAACGCTAATTTACAGGTGTAAATTTACGCCTGTAAATTTACACCCCTCTATTTGACCGTACACTACGTACTGCGACGTCCTCGTGTTTTCAGCCTAGTCGTCCTCAACGACTTCGTATCTCATCCTTTTCTTTTCTTTATCATCAGCTATTGATTTCTACTTTCTCTTAGGTCACCGTACTCTACAGATAAACTAATCCAAGCAACCTTCCAATTCACACCAATTGCACATGAACTGCATATTGGCTGACCCAGCGCTCGAAGCGCAGCCGAACTTCGAGTTCCCAGCATACGCGGCTTGGCTCAATGCTATCGTTGCAGGAGGACCTACCAGAGAGGCGGCCCTGGAGCAAATGGCAGAGAGTTGGAGGCTGGAGCGCCAAGAACGCATCGTTCTATGGCAGCAGCAATCTGAAGAAGATCTTCGAGTCCAGCAAGAGCAAGAAGATCAAGAACGCATTGCAAAGGAAGCCGAAGCGGCTGAAGAACAGCGAGAAGCAGAGAAGAAGAAGCCCAAGATCAATGACTTCGATGCCGAAGCTGTCGTGGCAGACATTCTCATTCCTCGCCCTTCGCAGTATGCACTGCAGAAGATCAAAAGCATGGAATATGTCGAGCTGTGGTACTTCAGTCCAGAAGGGTGCTGGGAAGCTTTAGACAGTTGCAGGTCCACGGCGGAGGACTCCTTTGGCTTGGCAAAGGTTGATGGGTACGTCGCGTTCAAGCTGATGGCATCATTCAAGGCTTCGCAGAAAGCGCTACAAGACCACCACCTCTCTTGGCGTCAATTCGACATGGCAAAGATGAGCTTCTTGATCCATATCGACAAATGCGGCTGGCCAGACAAGCACCAGCAAGCCTTAGCGCTCTTCTTCACTCTCATTACCAACCACGAGCACCAAATGCGAACTCGTGGTGAGAAGACTTTACTTCGTTACGCAGGGTTCGTCAGACGGGAATGGCATGACCGTCTGGCTCAAAACCAAGGCTTCAACATTGGGATTTTCAACAGCACTCTATACAACACCCTCTTGGATGACGTCTGGGAAGCGGAACATGATGAGAGCATCAAATTGGTATATACTTCTGCAGAGTCATCACTTCGCGACTAACAAATTCATGCCTTCTTTTCTTCCATGCTCCCATCTGCGCCTGTTCATCACCACGCTCGCTTTCTTCTTCCATGCTGCCGCCCATTACGCTATCCTTTGGGACCTTCTTGCTTCTGGCTTCTTCGCCATCAACAAACTTGCTTATCACGCTACTCACTCCCACCGTTATCGCATTCTTTCGCGCACCTCGCTACCCGGCTTCATCATCCACCAGCTGCAGAATTCTATTGCTGCACCAAACGTCCACGCTCGATCCCATGGTCGTGAAGCGAACTCAAGCAGAGGGAAAGAACCTTCTCCTCCTACCTTGGACAATTGCTACCACCCATACCGCACACCCACTGCCGGTGTAGGGATTCATTTCTGGTTGGGCTTGTAGAGACTGTTTTTACCTTACCTTATGTTGGCACTTTTGTAGCTTACATAATCAAGCAATCTTTTCACCAGTTACCAGTATGAGTCTGAGTGCTCAGTAGTTTTTATGATATTTCCTCTCCTCTGAGCCTTGAGCCTGGTCCAGAAACCCTTTAGGGTCGAATAGCAGCTAGGTTCTGCAAGACCCAACATATTGTTCAGACTCACCATCTGAATTGTTGTACCTTCAACTGGAGCCCACCGCGAGGGTTTCTTGTGTTTCTAGGCTCTTCCAGCTCTCCAATCATCCCTCAAATTCGCCTATTATCCCACCACAGTCATTCATTACCAGCTTCTCCCACAATTCCCACTTTTCAGCATCTTCTCCTCCTCCCCAGCGCATTGATAAGCGTTTTTCCCACGCGTTTTTCGAGCGGATCTCTCGCAAACTTAGGGTCGTATTCCCCTCGTCCGTCCGGTCATTTTGAGCTCTGGCTCATCGAAATTGGAGCAGTAGTTGTGGAGATATCGAGTTTTTGGTGTTTTTGAGAAGTTGAGGGGAGATAAGGGTTTTCTGGGTGCTCAAAGGCCTGTCTCATTTAGCTCTTTTGGCAATTTACCATCCACCAGTGGCTCTGTCCATTGCCCCAATCAGCTTCTTGATAGGACCAGTCCTTGTTGCCCTGCACCATACCCCTTCCTCCTCCTCCCTCTTACACCTCCGCACTTTTCGCACTTTCACCAGCCCATTTCGCCTCAGAACCCCATCGACCCTATATCCGTTTTGAAGCCCTCGTTCATGGCTTTCATTCGCGCATATCCGCGCCTTCGCGCGCTCAGCCATTCGCTCGCTATTCGCATTTGCGCGTTCCCCCCTATTTTTTCGCTCCATTTTTGCGCTTTCTTTATATCCCGTCGCCCCGTGAGCGCGCGCCCATCGCCTTAGGCGCGTTCTGACCGCATTTTTCCGCGCTTTCCATCCATCCGATCAGATTTCCGATACGCCCACCCGCGCCCTCGCTACTCGCTGTTTTCGCTATTTTCGCACGTTGTCACCATTTCCTTCATATCTCCCTCAGTTCTTCACCAAACCTAGTCAACCCTATACTCATTTCGAAGCCCTCGTTCGCCTCTTTCTATCCGTCTACTCCCCATTGTCATCCATGCAACCATCATCGCGCATTTTTCACTTTAGCATCGCTGCTCCTCCAGTACTAGAAGCAAAGTCTGGGGATTATCGTTTTATTGCATTGCCTGACCCTCACTCACTGGCGCAGTTTACCTGGCATACGCGTCAAGGAAACAAAAGGTGTTTGAGGACCCCCAGGTTAGTTCTCTTAAGTTTAGCTTAGCTTTGGTTTGCATAGGTAGATGACTGGGGACAGTCATGATTTAAAGTTCCCATGAGATGTAGGGATTCATTTCTGGTTGGGCTTGTAGAGACTGTTTTTACCTTACCTTATGTTGGCACTTTTGTAGCTTACATAATCAAGCAATCTTTTCACCAGTTACCAGTATGAGTCTGAGTGCTCAGTAGTTTTTATGATATTTCCTCTCCTCTGAGCCTTGAGCCTGGTCCAGAAACCCTTTAGGGTCGAATAGCAGCTAGGTTCTGCAAGACCCAACATATTGTTCAGACTCACCATCTGAATTGTTGTACCTTCACCGGTCAGTCCAGCAGGAAGCCATCAAACAACCAGCAGTCTTTTCCGTCGAGCACAGGCCAGTCCGGACCAGCTGCCTGTGCTCTATGCCTTGGTCGATTCTGCCACAACATCCACAAATGCACGTCCGAGTTCCTTTGGGACAAACGAACCAAAGCTCGCTGCTGTCGCAACGCCGAAGGACACATCACCAATCCCGAAGGGTGCGAACTATGCTACGACTGGCAAAGGCCCAGAGGATGCTCCAGCAGCTCCCAATCTCACGTGCACGAGTGTTCAGGGTGCGGAGCCAAGGATCACGGCGCTCAAGACTGCCCTCAGGGAGAGAGAATCCAGAGCACTTACGCCGTATAACCCAGAGGTATGGCTCTGGCATCTCAAGTCCGCAAACCTCCTGCATAAATACGCGCACATACCCAATGGCTTACAGTTTGGCTTCATGGGAAGCGTCCCTTCTATTTCTTTCACTTACACCGTTATCCATGGTGCCAAAACCGGGTAAGCCAGGCAGGTTCCGCATGGTCCAAAATCTTTCATTCCCTTTACACCCATCCCCAACCATATCATCTATTAATTCATCTGTTGACTCTGATTTATATCCATGCACATGGGGCACTGCCGCCACCATCTGTCTTCTCGTATGGTCTCTTCCTCCAGGTTCCCAAGCCGCAGTTCGCGACGTCGCTGAAGCTTATCGCACGATCCCACTCCATCCATCCCAATGGCTGGGACTGGTCGTCAGAACTGGACTCGACGACTTCACCATTGATTCTAGTTTTTGCTTCGGCTTCACTGCCTCCGCCGGGACTTATGGCGAGGTGGCAGATGCAGGAGCGGACATTTTTTCGTTCTCAGGGTATTGGCCCAATTTCAAAGTGGGTCGACGATCATTTATTTATACGTATTCTTTGTGAACACCTTAACAGCTACAATAACCTTCGCGAGGCTCGAGCGTCCATCATTGCGAGAAACGGAGGGCTTCTGGTGGATGGGGGTAGAAAGTGGTACAAGGGATCTGTCATGCCAGATGGACGAGTGGAGGAATTCAATGAAGACTTATCCTTTCCGATACTGGACTTATCATCCTCCTCGCCTCGTTCTCCTGAGGACGCCTTATTCACTTACTCTTTCGAAGACATCGACCATCTATCCAAGCTACTGGGCATCCCGTGGGAGCTCGCAAAGGACATTCTCTTCTCACCATGCGTACCATTCATTGGTTTCCTTTGGGACCTTTCGGCGCACACCATATCAATTCCGGACAAGAAGAAAGAGAAGTATCTGGCTGCCATCCTCAAATGGGAGGCACGACGAACGCACACCTTGCAAGAGGTCCAGCAACTCTATGGCAAGTTGTTGCACGCTTCCTTGGTACTCCCAGCAGGACGAGCGTACCTCGTATCGCTGGAAGCCATGCTACCTACCTTCCGTGATCGTCCGCACATGCCACGTACCACCTTCGCTGGTGGAAAGCCAACTTCGCTCAACCAATCATATCCCGCGACATCCCAGGACCAGTTGAGGTCATTGACCCCTCAGCTTACTCAGACGCTAGCTCAGGCACTGGCATCGCGATATGGATCAATGGCCGCTGGCGGGCATGGCATCTCCTCCCCAGCTGGAAGGCCAATGGCAGGGACATTGGTTGGGCAGAGGCTGTCGGGATGGAGTTTCTCATCAGCGCAATCCTTACTCAATGTGCAGAAGGTAGCTGCATCAAAGTATTCGGCGACAATCGCGGTGTCGTCGAAGGCTGGTGGAAAGGCCGGAGCCAGAACAAAGCCACCAATGACGTCTTCAAACAGATCCATGAGCGCGTCGCAGCTGCGCAGTGTTCCATACTCACCCGCTACGTCCCCAGCAAGCACAATCCTGCTGACGGCCCTTCTAGAGGTGTCTTCCCGTCCCTTAGCCTCCTCCTCCCTCCCATCCAAATCCCTACAGCGCTCGAACTCTTCATCGCCAACTTCGATGACCCCTCACTCCCTTCTGAATGCAGCTCTAGTAATGCAGAGGTCAAAACGTACTCACCTCCAGCTTCGCGCAGTCCCATGCATCACCGATCAACAAGGCTCAATGATGAGTTCAGGCACCAAGGCGAAGAACTCCTCAAAGCGGCGCAAACTTACCTATGCTACTGATCCTGCCCTTAACACCTCCATCCTACGTCCGCACTGCCCAGCCAAAGATCGGCTCTGTCTTTGGCTTCCTTCGAACCCTCGATTAGCAACGACGTCCCTCCCTCACGCGGACGCCCAGCAGATACAGAACATTATGATACACACCTGGGCGCGCAGCACGCAAGAGACGTATGGCAGCGGCATCCTTGCATACCACATCTACTGCGACTCCAAGTCAATCGCAGAGGATCTGAGAGCCCCCGCATCATCTGAGTTAGTCTCCACATTCATCTCTGACTTAGCCGGCTGTTATTCAGGCAAAACGATCACCGGCTACTGTTACAGTCACTACGTGAGCCCCCAGCTACACGACCAGCCCTCTGCCACCTTGCACGGCAACGACACGATACCCGGGCCTTTAGGCCCTGATGATAGTTGATGAATAGAAGAGAAGTACGGAAGATGCCGGATTAGGTAAGCGATCTGGATCACTTACATGATATGACGACATAGGTCTGGAAGACCTATTTATGTTATCAAGATAGAAGGCAAGCCTCGTGTTGCCTCATGTACTGATAGAAGGACGCCTCGCGGTCCTTATCCTAGATAGAAGCCTGCCTCATGCATGGTATCTCTGACTCGATATATAAGCAGATTAGAACCCAGCTTCAAGCTGAGCTTAGATACGATAGAGTAGCCTTATATAAGGTCGAGGATTAAAGTAGATGTTCCTTACTTTAATCCTACTGGGTTTACCACCGAAACCTTTGTCTTGCTAAAGCTACTTGCCTGACATCAGATCCGCACCTTCAGAAGGACTTGAGACCCCTTCTGCCTGTAAACCGCTATCATTGTTCGCCTCCGCAAACATACGCAACTCCTGCTCTTCTGTAGGAGCCGACCTCGGACTCTCAGCACGAGATATCACTGTTGTGATCGTCGCTGTTAGATCATCCCAGTCCGCACGCGACACATGTCGTAACAAAGGATTAAAGTCTCCTTATCGTACGCCTCCATCACAGGCTACAAGATAACTGATCGCACTTGCTGTCAACGTTACCGACACTCGTAGAACCCCGAACCCAGATCCCGAAAGGATTTTCATATCCCTGATTTAGAACCCTGATCGTACCGGCCTGACCAGTCGCAAGAATATAAGAACCGCCGTCACTGTGGAAAGCTCCAAGAAAAGGATACCACGAAGATCGTAGAAACCATCTCCAATATGGCAACTACCAGAAACACCTTCGCCGCTGCACACCTCACCGGGAAGGAGACTCGCCTCTGTTTGCGAGAGAAGAAATGTTTTGTGTGCCACATCATCGGACACAAAGCCGCGAGCTGTCCTCAATGGACCCAAACCTCACGGAGAAAGATGATCGAAGAAGAACCCCGCCTGCGCACTATCAAGGTGGCTGGGGCTAAGGATGATTTACGGGTGAACGCCACCCTAATTTCCAGAACAAGAAGTAACCCCATCGCGACATCTATGATCGTAGATTTGGGGGCGTGTCAGTCCTTCGTCAACCAGGACATAATCACGCAGCACCACATCTTGACGCACCAGCTAGAGAAACCCCTGACACTCTCGAACGCTGACGGATCCTGCTTCGGAAAGAAGCCAATAGAAAGGTTTTGCAACCTTACTTTCCAGATCGATGAACGGGTAATTTCCGAAAGGTTTTACCTAGCCGAACTTGGTCCGAAAGACAAGTTCCTGCTTGGACGACCTTGGCTTACCAGCCAGAACCCTTTAATCAATTGGAAAACCGGCACGGTAACCCTCAAGAGTACCGCAGATTCCCGAAAGAAGCAGAAAGAAATAGATTCTGATCGGAAGAAGAACGGCAAGACGCCCCTCTTCCTGAAAGAAGAAAAGAAGGTAGCATTGAAGAGGAAACAATTGGCATCCCCGACTACTCCCCGCACCTTCTCTTCGGGCACAGTACCATTAGCCCAAACGACACGAATTGCACCGGCCCACGAAGAGCCGCAGAACGGAACCCCCGTTGAACCTTCAGAAACCGCACCACAGCCCGCGAAAACTGTGACGAAGAAAGACTCGCTGCCAAGAATCGACCTTGCAGCGAAAAGATATGAACAGAAAAGACCGGCCACTGATCCGGAGACAACTCAGAAGAAGACTTCCAGACCGGCGCTGATATCTGACCACATCTATCCCGAATTGCCACGAACGAAGAAAATTGTACCGGCTGTTCAGCCGATGAAGATTGAAGAAGATCCCGCACCCGCCCGATATAAATTCTCGGCGGAGCCTGCACAAGTCCTTGGGAAGGGACGTGCAATAATGAACGAAGAACCGCCTGTATCCAAGGCACCCAGACTGGCCCCTGAACCAGAAATAACTCAGAGATTCGAATTTTCTGGAGAACCAATATCCGTTCTTGGAAAAGGACGAGCAGTCCGAATCGAAGAACCTCCTACCGCCAAGAAACTCAGATTCTATGAAAGTCCTGAGTCCGCAATGGAGGAAGACCCCGAACCGGTGTAGAGACTCGTGTGTCTCATGGTGTGATATGGCAGGTTTCACTAGGAAGTATACAGCACAAACTCGCAGCGTCATTCTGTGCGCTACCCACAGCTATCTCTATATGACGCGCAGCTTTCCCACGCAACGCGCGCCATGCGCGCACCATTCCCGCGCTTCGCAATGTATACGCGCGCGCGCGTTCCTGCGCTTGCGCGCCCTATAGCGCCAGCCATTCAGATGCATCCATCCACTGTCCACCAAGCTTCCTAGTACGTATATTTCCATTTCCTTTATTAGCATAGTTCCACCTTTATTTTTATCATAGTTTCTCACTCATATATATCCTTACATACCTACTCGGTAGCGCTTCGGCTCCGCATGACCGCGCTTAGGCGCGCTATATAAGCGCCAGCAGTACATACTACACTTTACCTTACTTTTCCCTGGAACTTACTAGTTATCACCCACTATTTACTTAGCAGTACATAGTAGAAGTCTATTGGTCTACACTTTGCATCTATCTTTTCTTATATTGCTTTATATCATCACTTAAGCTTAGTCTCTTTTATTTCCGCTTACGCGCGCGCGCTTTCCCGCGCTTCGCGCTAATACGCGCGCGCATTCCCGCGCCTTCGTACCTTGCGCGCACTTGCGCTTTCTCACGCTTCGCTGAAGCGCGTACCTCTAGATCTTCGCAGCACTCGCTTCCCCTAGGGTCGAACGCACTTGTCTCCTCAAGAATAGCAGACTAGGTAACGCGCGACCTCACAACATTTTATAGATACAGTTAGGAGCATCCTTGTTCCTCATTGTATTGTTGTTTCTACAACTGGAGCCCACCGCGAGGGGAGCAGTCAGCAAGATCTAGTTCCGCGCATTTCACGCATACAGGTCAATATCTTTGCATTTCAAAAGCTAATCATTTTCTAGTCACGCATTCTCGCGCCTTGCGCGCGCGCTTTCCCACCCCTATACGCCTCACGCGCGCCTGCGCTCTTTCACACTGCAATGCCTTATAGAATGCCCATCCGCGGCACAGCAAACGCGCCCAAGTTCGACGGCACTACAGACAACCTCGCCGAGTTTATTGATACCTATGAGCAGCTCGCTGATGAAGCAGGACTCCAAGGACTCGACCGCATCAAAGGTATTATCCGCTACCTTGAGCGCGACGATCGAGAACTATGGGGTGGAATGCCTGAAGCACAAGTAAGCGATTACGACGCCTTCTTAGACGAGGTAAAGGTAATGTATCCTGGATGGGATGGTAAAAGACGCTATGCGCTCGCGGACTTGCGCGCCATCGCGCGCGAATACGCTAACAAACCAATGTCTTCTTGCACAGAACTAAGCAATTACCTGCGTGCATTCAGGAAGATTATGCAGCCACTCATGGATGAAGACCGTATTGGAAAGGCCGAACGCGACCGCTTATTCATGGAAGGAATCCCTAGCGATGCTCAGGCGCAAATCCGCTTGCGCCTTATGATCAAGTTCCCTGACCACCACCCATACGACCCATACCCATTCATGGACGTCTTTGCAGCTGCGCAGTTCCTATTACCTGCGCGCGCTTTTCCCGCGCCAAGCGCGCCAGTTAGCGCGCCCATAGTAGCACCAGTTAGCGCACCTGTGGTAGCGCCAAGCACACCAGTGCAAGCTAAGGTAGCTAAGTACAAAGATCGCTACCACGCGCGTTGCGCAACGCAGGATACGACCATTAGCGCTAATGCAACAGCTGGACTCTTCTATCGCGCACCCTCAGATGTTGTACTTGACAGAAAGCCACCAGTTCCTATTCACGTGCCTCGCGCGCGCGCCTTTCCCGCGCCTACGCGCGATTTACGCGCACCTCAAGCATCAACTGCGCCAGCATGCAAAGCTATATCAGACTGCATTACTTTAGATCACGAACTCGAACGCGCGCTCGCAAAGCGCGCTGCAGGCGCCTCTTCACTATCATCCTCAGCAGCATCATCTCCTTCACAATCCGCATCATCTCCATCACCATCAATCGCATCAGAAGTCAGGGATGACTCTAATCATCTATTGCACACTAACGCGCCAGTTGAAACACGCGCGCCTATCGCTATCGCATCGCGTGCGCCCATCGCTATCATATCGCCAGCAGTCAGGGATGACTCTAATCATCTATTGCACACTAATGCACCGCTAGAAACACGCTCGCCCCTCGCTATCGCATCGCTTAAGGAAGAAACCTCGCCAATCGCACCATCACCATCACTGCTTGCATCACCAGAGGTCAGGGATGACCCTAAATATCTATTGCGCCTTAGCGCGCCTATAGAGGAGCCTTCTGCCACACCGGAGGCTCAAGTCGCATCTTGCATCAACCAGAGTTTGTCTCTGGTAATTCCATTTGTCACTAACGATCACGCGCACATCGCGCTCTTTGCTTCTAGTGACTACCGCGCGCCGGTAAAACATCCATGCATCACACCACCTAACCATCAAGCAGAGCATGTCTCAGGCGACCCTGGCGCGTCTCAGGCGCACCATATTGCGCCTAAGGACGCGCAATGCGCGCGCCTAGAGGCAGTGTATATTTACCCTCATCTTGTTTCGCGCTTTTTGTCCTTTTCATGTTTGAAGCTCTTAAGGAGCTATATGATGATTCCAAACACTTTAATTTCATCTTCTCACCACCCCTTGTTCACGCGCCATGATCACGCGCATCGCGCAATATGCGCGCGCGTTCCCGTGCCTCGTGCACTCATAAATTTAGCAGAGTTTTCACGCTACCGCATTTCTATCGCTTCTCCCCTTTTAAATTTCATTTCTGTCATTCAACACAAGGTATATTCCAATCAGACATCCAGGCGCGACATAGGCGCGCGCCTGACACATACATATGCGCCTAACCCCCCTATCATCACCTTTAACTTCGCACTTCGCACATTTATTCGCATTCTTCGCACTTTTGCTTACCATGTCAATTTCGTTCCTGCGCGCCTTGATGCGCACTATTCTCCTTCACCTATGCGCCTATTGCGCCTTGATATACCACCCTTACAGCCCATTGGCGCAACATTTGCGCCTAATTCTTCACTATACATGTCTCTCGCTAATGAATTTGCAGAGAAATGGCCGTTCCTCGCGTGTTCGGCCAATATAATCAAATTCGCGCGAAATTGCGCCAAGGCGCGCACATCGCGCGCATCCTATCAGCTTGTAGGGCGCCTCTACACCCCTCACAGCGCCTCCCATTGGCGCGCCTTCAACCTGCAGCGCGTTGTGCAGGAATTCATTCTGCCAGTTACAAGCCCCCCCAAGCGCGCCAACTGCCTCGCGCATTCCAACCCTACCTTGGGTAAAGCGTCAGCTCGCAAGAGACGCGAAGCGCGCTAGTCACGCGCACTCGCACGCGCTCAAGGAGGAGGATCAAGCGCCTCAGCCGCGCATCAAAGGAGGAACATATACCAACACTGTTTCATAGGATATTGTTTGTTTTACCCTGGGTTTCGTCCAGCGCTCTTTCATTTCATTTTCTCTCATTATAACACTGTCCAAAAGACTAATAACACACTGATATATATGCATATAGGGATTGCCTAGAAGAACATAGAAGAAAAACAACCATAGATCGTGCCCGCCTAGCTCAATAGTATTATTTTCTCTTCGCACGCATGACGCGGCACCATGCCCCTTTTTACCTTAGAACGCGCACATATGCACGCAGTCTTCCCACGCTCACACGCACATACGCGCGCAATATTCACGCGCCCATACGCCTCGCGCGCGCACACATGCGCGCTTCCCGCGCCTTGCTCATAGGAAGGTGTAGATGTTGACAGCTGCACGAAGAAGACAAGTCGGATAGGACATCCGCAAAGTCTACCATTTTCCCTTCATATTTTCACATATAGTTTTACTCACAATGTTCAAACCTTTAGCATCTAATATTTAGCGCGCCTAGCAGGACTTGGTCTGGACATGGATTGGATCGCTCCTGGACTGCGCCACTTTGCATCATACCCACCATACAACACATGCGACAATCACGCGCTTTCTCGTGCCTTGTGCGCGCGCGCTTTCCCGCGCTTTACGCCATATGCGCGCATCTCGCCCACACCTTGCGCGCCACATCCATATCACTCTCGCATCATCGCCCCACACCCATGGCATATTATTCACATCAGAGTCACCCTCGCAATCCACCATGCTATGCTTCATTCCCGCGCCTTCATGCATAGCGCGCACACATTCTCGCGCCTCGCGCATACCATGCGCGCGCACCTTCCCACGCCTTTGCACCTTGCGCGCGCCTGCGCTTTCGCATACATTGCATATCACGCGATAATTCCTGCACTCGCACATTCATCACCCAACAACCAAAGCATCGTACAAGCATCACACTTGCATACTCTCACGCAAAATCCTCACCACGCGCGCGCTGAGTGGGGACACTCAGAATTTAAGTCCCTGGGAGATGTAGAGACTCGTGTGTCTCATGGTGTGATATGGCAGGTTTCACTAGGAAGTATACAGCACAAACTCGCAGCGTCATTCTGTGCGCTACCCACAGCTATCTCTATATGACGCGCAGCTTTCCCACGCAACGCGCGCCATGCGCGCACCATTCCCGCGCTTCGCAATGTATACGCGCGCGCGCGTTCCTGCGCTTGCGCGCCCTATAGCGCCAGCCATTCAGATGCATCCATCCACTGTCCACCAAGCTTCCTAGTACGTATATTTCCATTTCCTTTATTAGCATAGTTCCACCTTTATTTTTATCATAGTTTCTCACTCATATATATCCTTACATACCTACTCGGTAGCGCTTCGGCTCCGCATGACCGCGCTTAGGCGCGCTATATAAGCGCCAGCAGTACATACTACACTTTACCTTACTTTTCCCTGGAACTTACTAGTTATCACCCACTATTTACTTAGCAGTACATAGTAGAAGTCTATTGGTCTACACTTTGCATCTATCTTTTCTTATATTGCTTTATATCATCACTTAAGCTTAGTCTCTTTTATTTCCGCTTACGCGCGCGCGCTTTCCCGCGCTTCGCGCTAATACGCGCGCGCATTCCCGCGCCTTCGTACCTTGCGCGCACTTGCGCTTTCTCACGCTTCGCTGAAGCGCGTACCTCTAGATCTTCGCAGCACTCGCTTCCCCTAGGGTCGAACGCACTTGTCTCCTCAAGAATAGCAGACTAGGTAACGCGCGACCTCACAACATTTTATAGATACAGTTAGGAGCATCCTTGTTCCTCATTGTATTGTTGTTTCTACACCGGCGTATTTAACCGCCAATGAACCGCCGAATTCCCTCAACCTCTCCATGACACCCGTGCATAATTCCGAAGAAGCAATGACGCTGTCTTCTGATACCGAACTTCCTCCTGTGCTACAAGAAGCCCAGGATATTTTCATCGAACGAATCGCTTCGATCCACGAAGCATATCGTCAAAACGAAATAGAAAAGGAAGCACAAGACGCCGGGCCCAGTTTTGTCCGATTTATCGACATGGACAACTCCGAGGACGACAAGGATGAAGACAAAAATGCACCCTCTTCGCATGATCTGCGAATGGTAGATTCAGAAGGAAACGACTTCGAAGACGACGGCCCGCTCCCTGGCCTAGACTTCTGATTGGATATGATTAGTCGGTGACTAATGGCTTAGTAAGGGGGTGAAATCCTCCATTTTACTTATTTTCCACGCCTATTCCACCCCGAACACTGATCACCAAATCCTGAACTCGACCAACTTCTACGTAGGTCCGGAATGACCCTAAACTAGATATAGTCCGGAAAGACTCTAAACTACGATTGTCCGTAATGACATAAAACTAGACGATGAACAAGGACGAACCCCGGAAAACTCCTGCAAGCTTCGGGACCCCTCACATCACTGCACTTCGACTACCTGAGTAGACCATATATAAACAAAGGGTAATAGAAGACGATCTCCCCGCTGGACGACCCCAAGAAACTCCTACAAAGCCTTGGCACCCACACTCGGATCCCCACCTTCGACATCTAAATAAAGAACCCAGAAATGGATCTATAAAAGATAAGAAGACTAGACCTCCGGAATGAGGCTAAACTATCACGAGACGAACTCCACGGAAACTCCTGCAAGCCCTTGGAACCCTCTAGAACCCATCATGGCAATGACGACCACCCTCTGATGACGACCTGATCTTTCAAACAAAGATAAAGGATGATAGTACCTATCACGGCACTTTCCCTCTGATAGTGAAGAAGAATCTCGAACACGAGTTAGCCTCATGGCTAGATAAGACGATAAGAGATAACGATAATGATAACAAGTTTAGATTGAAACGGAGCTTGGATTGATCTGGAAGAAGGTTATAAACCCTCTCGATCCTCGAACATCTCTAACGAACCTCCATCATCATCATGACAAACTCCATCGACAACGACTCTATCAAGATGGCACTGAAGGACTCAGACTATGGATTAGTCCTCAGAATGACGGAAAATAGCGCATTCAATGAAGCTACCATCCTGACCCCCGCGTACTCCCAAGCGATCGACGAAATCCTTGGTGATCAAGACACCAAAACTGCAGCGTGTACATCCCTCACCGTCTGCATTATACGAACCACGAAGCTGCTGGAAGATGTAGCCAATCGTGTTGACCTCGATGAAGCAACTCGGAAACTTGCTATACTTCATCTGCAACGGCGGATCAGAAACTTCGCACTTCACTTACTCCCCCTCGACTTCTCCGACATCACCGACCTAGCGATAAAGAAAGTTGAAGTGAAGCCACTCGTAGAAGAACCCCGCCCGGTACGCCCGCCGAGAAGAAAGGCGGCTACCATAGATCGAACCCGTAGAAAGCTTTGCAAGCGCTGCGGAGGATACGGACATCAATTCAGAAAATGTCCAGATTATGTTTGTTGCATCTGCGATGAACTAGGACCTGACCATCTGTCGATCCACTGCCCGCAACTCAATGGACGCATTGTACTCCAAGAGTTTAGCGATGAAGAGAAGTTTTTCGAAGCTCTCTTAGATTGGGAGCATAACCACAAGGCGCTCGCAAATCTAGAACTTCGGCATCCCACCGAACTTTCCCCTGCCCTTGAACCTCCCTCAGCACCTTCCGCCTCCACATCAGCAATTCCCGCACCACCTACTGCTACGATGGAAGAAGACGTTTAAAAAAGAAATACAAAGCCGGTGACTTTGTGCGTAGTAATGGGGTAATGTTACAGTCACTACGTGAGCCCCCAGCTACACGACCAGCCCTCTGCCACCTTGCACGGCAACGACACGATACCCGGTGTAGAGACTCGTGTGTCTCATGGTGTGATATGGCAGGTTTCACTAGGAAGTATACAGCACAAACTCGCAGCATCATTCTGTGCGCTACCCACAGCTATCTCTATATGACGCGCAGCTTTCCCACGCAATGCGCGCCATGCGCGCACCATTCCCGCGCTTCGCGATGTATACGCGCGCGCGCGTTCCCGCGCTTGCGCGCCCTATGGCGCCAGCCATCCAGAAGCATCCATCCACTGTCCACCAAGCTCCCTAGTGCGTATATTTCCATTTCCTTTATTAGCATAGTTCCACCTTTATTTTTATCATAGTTTCTCACTCATATATATTTTTACATACCTACTCGGTAGCGCTTCGGCTCCGCATGAGCGCGCTTAGGCGCGCTATATAAGCGCCAGCAGTACATACTATTATTTACCTTACTTTTCACCCAACTTTACCTAGTACTTACTACTTAGAAAGTCGCAGTAGAAATCTATTCATTAGCACAACACATCTCACATCCTTTATCTTGCTTATATCTTCACATAAGTTTAGTCTCTCTTATTTCCGCTTACACGCGCGCGCTTTCCCGCGCTTCGCGCTAATACGCGCGCGCGTTCCCGCGCCTTCGTACCTTGCGCGCACCTGCGCTTTCTCGCGCTTCGCTGAAGCGCGTACCTCTAGATCTCCGCTGCACCTGCTTCCCCTTTAGGGTCGAATGCACTTGCCATCTCAAGTATCGCAGACTAGGCAACGCACGACCTACAACTTTTTAGATACAGTCAGGAGCATTTCTTTGTTCCTCTCAGTATTGTTGTTTCTACAACTGGAGCCCACCGCGAGGGGAGCAGTCAGCAAGATCTAGTTTTGCGCATCTTCACACTTCACACTATTTAAACACATAAAGGTCAATCTCTTTGCATATTCAAAAGCTAACCAGTTTCTAGTCACGCATTCTCGCGCCTTGTGCGCGCGCTTTCCCACGCTGTGCGCCTCGCGCGCGCACCTTTGCACTTAGCACAATTCGCACATATAAGGTCAATTTCTTTGCAATTTCAAAAGCTAACCATTTTCTAGTCACGCATTCTCGCGCCTTGCGTGCGCGCAATAGTTCCCACGCCTCTGCGCCTTACGCGCGCACCTATACGCCTCGCGTGCGCATGCGCCTTCGCACGCCTCAATGCCTTATAGATTGCCCATCCGCGGCACAGCAAACGCGCCCAAGTTCGACGGCACTACAGACAACCTCGCCGAATTTATTGACGCATATGAGCAGCTTGCTGATGAAGCAGGACTCCAAGGACACGACCGCATTAAAGGTATTATCCGCTACCTTGAGCGCGACGATCGAGAACTATGGGGAGGTATGCCAGAAGCGGCAGTAAGTGATTATGAAGCATTCATGACAGAAGTGAAGGTAATGTATCCTGGATGGGATGGTAAAAGACGCTACGCGCTCGCGGACTTGCGCGCTATCGCGCGCGAATACGCTAACAAACCAATGACCTCTTGCACAGAACTCAGCAATTACCTGCGCGCATTCAGGAAGGTTATGCAGCCACTCATGGATGAAGACCGTATTGGAAAGGCCGAACGCGACCACCTATTCATGGAAGGAATCCCTAGCGATGCTCAGGCGCAAATTCGCTTGCGCCTTATGATCAAGTTCCCTGACCACCATCCATACGACCCATACCCATTCATGGACATCTTCGCAGCTGCGCAGTTCCTATTACCTGCGCGCGCTTTTCCCGCGCCAAGCGCACCAGTAAGCGCACCAGTTAGCGCACCTGTGGTAGCGCCAAGCACACCAGTGCAAGCTAAGGTAGCTAAGTACAAAGATCGCTACCACGCGCGTTGCGCAACACAGGATACGACCATTAGCGCTAATGCAACAGCTGGACTCTTCTATCGCGCACCCTCAGATGTTGTACTTGACAGAAAGCCACCAGTTCCTATTCACGTGCCTCGCGCGCGCGCCTTTCCCGCGCCTACGCGCGATTTACGCGCACCTCAAGCATCAACTGCGCCAGCATGCAAAGCTATATCAGACTGCATTACTTTAGATCACGAACTCGAACGCGCGCTCGCAAAGCGCGCTGCAGGCGCCTCTTCACTATCATCCTCAGCAGCATCATCTCCTTCACAATCCGCATCATCTCCATCACCATCAATCGCATCAGAAGTCAGGGATGACTCTAAACATCTATTGCACACTAATGCACCGCTAGAAACACGCTCGCCCCTCGCTATCGCATCACTTAAGGAAGAAACCTCGCCAATCGCACCATCACCATCACTGCTCGCATCATTAGAGGTCAGGGATGACCCTAAACATCTATTGCACCTTAGCGCGCCTATAGAGGAGCCTCCTACCGCATCAGAGGCTCAAGTTGCACCTTGCATCAACCAGAGTTTGTCTCTGGAAATTCCAGATGTCACTCGCGATCACGCGCATGTCGCGCTTTTTGCTTCCAGTGACTATCGCGCACCGGTAAAACATCCGTGCATCACGCTGCACAACCACCAAGCAGAGCATGTCTCAGGCGACCCTGGCGCAACTCAGGCGCACCATATTGCGCCTGAGGACGCGCAATGCGCGCGCCTAGAGGCAGTGTATATTTACCCTCATCTTGTTTCGCGCTTTTTGTCCTTTTCATGTTTGAAGCTCTTAAGGAGCTATATGATGATTCCAAACACTTTAATTTCATCTTCTCACCACCCCTTGTTCACGCGCCATGATCACGCGCATCGCACAATATGCGCGCGCGTTCCCGCGCCTCGTGCACTCATAAATTTAGCAGAGTTTTCACGCTACCGCATTTCTATCGCTTCTCCCCTTCTAAACCGCATTTCTATCATTCAACACAAAGTATATTTCAATCAGCCATCCAGGCGCGACTTAGGCGCGCGCCTGACACATACATATGCGCCTAACTCCCCTATCATCATCTTTAACTTTGCACTTCCCACATTTATTCGCATTCTTCGCGCTTTTGCTTACCATGTCAATTTCGTTCCTGCGCGCCTTGATGCGCACTATTCTCCTTCACCTATGCGCCTACTGCGCCTTGATATACCACCCTTACAGCCCATTTGCGCATCATTTGCGCCTAATTCAATGCTATGTACATCTCTTGCTAACGCATTCACAGAGAAATGGCCGTTCCTCGCGTGTTCGGCCAATATAATCAAATTCGCGCGAAATCGCCCCAAGGCGCGCACATCGCGCGCACCCTATCAGCTTGTAGGGCGCCTCTACACCCCTCACAGCGCCTCCCATTGGCGCGCCTTCAACCTGCAGCGCGTTGTGCAGGAATTCATTCTGCCAGTTACAAGCCCCCCCCAAGCGCGCCAGCCTCGCTCATTCCAACCCTACCTTGGGTAAAGCGTCAGCTCGCAAGAGACGCGAAGCGCGCTAGTCACGCGCACTCGCACGCGCTCAAGGAGGAGGATCAAGCGCCTCAGCCGCGCATCAAAGGAGGAACATATACCAACACTGTTTCATAGGATATTGTTTGTTTTACCCTGGGTTTCGTCCAGCGCTCTTTCATTTCATTTTCTCTCATTATAACACTGTCCAAAAGACTAATAACACACTGATATATATGCATATAGGGATTGCCTAGAAGAACATAGAAGAAAAACAACCATAGATCGTGCCCGCCTAGCTCAATAGTATTATTTTCTCTTCGCACGCATGACGCGGCACCATGCCCCTTTTTACCTTAGAACGCGCACATATGCACGCAGTCTTCCCACGCTCACACGCACATACGCGCGCAATATTCACGCGCCCATACGCCTCGCGCGCGCACACATGCGCGCTTCCCGCGCCTTGCTCATAGGAAGGTGTAGATGTTGACAGCTGCACGAAGAAGACAAGTCGGATAGGACATCCGCAAAGTCTACCATTTTCCCTTCATATTTTCACATATAGTTTTACTCACAATGTTCAAACCTTTAGCATCTAATATTTAGCGCGCCTAGCAGGACTTGGTCTGGACATGGATTGGATCGCTCCTGGACTGCGCCACTTTGCATCATACCCACCATACAACACATGCGACAATCACGCGCTTTCTCGTGCCTTGTGCGCGCGCGCTTTCCCGCGCTTTACGCCATATGCGCGCATCTCGCCCACACCTTGCGCGCCACATCCATATCACTCTCGCATCATCGCCCCACACCCATGGCATATTATTCACATCAGAGTCACCCTCGCAATCCACCATGCTATGCTCCATTCCCGCGCCTTCATGCATAGCGCGCGCACATTCTCGCACCTCGTGCATACCATGCGCGCGCACCTTCCCACGCCTTTGCACCTTGCGCGCGCCTGCGCTTTCGCATACATTGCATATCACGCGATAATTCCTGCACTCGCACATTCATCACCCAACAACCAAAGCATCGTACAAGCATCGCACTTGCATACTCTCACGCAAAATCCTCACCACGCGCGCGCTGAGTGGGGACACTCAGAATTTAAGTCCCTGGGAGATGTAGAGACTCGTGTGTCTCATGGTGTGATATGGCAGGTTTCACTAGGAAGTATACAGCACAAACTCGCAGCATCATTCTGTGCGCTACCCACAGCTATCTCTATATGACGCGCAGCTTTCCCACGCAATGCGCGCCATGCGCGCACCATTCCCGCGCTTCGCGATGTATACGCGCGCGCGCGTTCCCGCGCTTGCGCGCCCTATGGCGCCAGCCATCCAGAAGCATCCATCCACTGTCCACCAAGCTCCCTAGTGCGTATATTTCCATTTCCTTTATTAGCATAGTTCCACCTTTATTTTTATCATAGTTTCTCACTCATATATATTTTTACATACCTACTCGGTAGCGCTTCGGCTCCGCATGAGCGCGCTTAGGCGCGCTATATAAGCGCCAGCAGTACATACTATTATTTACCTTACTTTTCACCCAACTTTACCTAGTACTTACTACTTAGAAAGTCGCAGTAGAAATCTATTCATTAGCACAACACATCTCACATCCTTTATCTTGCTTATATCTTCACATAAGTTTAGTCTCTCTTATTTCCGCTTACACGCGCGCGCTTTCCCGCGCTTCGCGCTAATACGCGCGCGCGTTCCCGCGCCTTCGTACCTTGCGCGCACCTGCGCTTTCTCGCGCTTCGCTGAAGCGCGTACCTCTAGATCTCCGCTGCACCTGCTTCCCCTTTAGGGTCGAATGCACTTGCCATCTCAAGTATCGCAGACTAGGCAACGCACGACCTACAACTTTTTAGATACAGTCAGGAGCATTTCTTTGTTCCTCTCAGTATTGTTGTTTCTACACCGGGCCTTTAGGCCCTGATGATAGTTGATGAATAGAAGAGAAGTACGGAAGATGCCGGATTAGGTAAGCGATCTGGATCGCTTACATGATATGACGACATAGGTCTGGAAGACCTATTTATGTTATCAAGATAGAAGGCAAGCCTCGTGTTGCCTCATGTACTGATAGAAGGACGCCTCGCGGTCCTTATCCTAGATAGAAGCCTGCCTCATGCATGGTATCTCTGACTCGATAGATAAGCAGATTAGAACCCAGCTTCAAGCTGAGCTTAGATACGATAGAGTAGCCTTATATAAGGTCGAGGATTAAAGTAGATGTTCCTTACTTTAATCCTACTGGGTTTACCACCGAAACCTTTGTCTTGCTAAAGCTACTTGCCTGACATCAGATCCGCACCTTCAGAAGGACTTGAGACCCCTTCTGCCTGTAAACCGCTATCATTGTTCGCCTCCGCAAACATACGCAACTCCTGCTCTTCTGTAGGAGCCGACCTCGGACTCTCAGCATGAGATATCACTGTTGTGATCGTCGCTGTTAGATCATCCCAGTCCGCACGCGACACACGTCGTAACAGCTACGTCCATGGAGTGCGGGCATGGCATATTCTGCATGGAATAAAGTGGTCACTCGAAGAAGACCAGATTGATGCGCTGCTAAAGGCAGCTAAGAATCTCACTCCTGCATCGTCGAAACGAAGGAAACGGCAACCTTACACGATAGACTTCATAACCAATCTTTTGCAGAAACTGAATCCGGACGATCCCATCGACGCAGCTGTAGCCAGCTGCTTAACTACGGCCTTTTATTCCATCGCTAGAGCCGGAGAGTTCACTATTCCCAACCTAACTTCATTCAACCCCGCAGCCCACGTGAAACGCAGTGACATCCGTCACGAGAAAGACCGCAATGGTCTGGACACCACCATCTTTCACCTCCCTCGCACAAAAATGTCGCACAACGGCGAGGACGTATTCTGGGCCAAGCAGCAAGGTATCACAGACCCAGAGGCAGCTCTGGAGAATCACTTTCGCATTAACGATCCTCCGCATCAGGGCGCCCTTTTCTCCTACAGATGCAAGAACACGCACCGGCCTCTAACGAAGGCAAAATTCATATCGCGTCTCACTCAGGCAGCAAAAGACGCTGGTTTGAACCCTTTGCAAGGCCACGCCATTAGGATCGGAGCCACACTTGAATACCTCCTTCGAAACGTCCCATTTGACGTCGTCAAAACGATGGGGCGTTGGGCTAGTGATGCATTTCAGCTCTATCTTCGCAATCATGCCCAGATTCTCGCGCCTTACTTACAAGACAACCCAGCCATCCAGAATGAATACTTGCGCCTTTCAATGCCGCGCGTACGTTGAACAACGCGTGAGTCCTCGTCCACCTCCTACTATCATGGGAATCCACAGTTCGCTCAATGCGTCGCCGGACTCCTATTAACTTGGGAGTCGCAGCTCACCTTTCCTTCACAGGGTCAGCAGATCGGGACCGGAAGGCGCGCAGCGCCTTCGCCCAAATAGCTCGGAATTGTCTCTATAGTCGGGTCTTAGTCTTTCATGTATCAAAGTAGTAGTAGCAATGATTATCGTGAGCTTATGCATCTACTCGCATCTCAGCGACTCGCAAAGACAGGAGGATAAGGCCAGTTTTGAACAAGGTTGCAAGTCCGATGGAACGAAATGGAGAACTGGAGCGAGGAGAATTACTCAATTGAACTTTGCAATGCGAAATGATGCCTAAGAGGAGCATTGCTAAGCTTCTGAGCGAACTATTGAGGGAGTACAATGGGACTAAACTTACGTAGTCTATAAACATCGACTTTGAGGAAAGTAGCCTACGCATGGGTGAAAATTGTGACGACTGACCGTCAATCGACAGCACAAGACAGAACAGCTCGCAGCATCACTTTCCGAATAGAGTTTAAAATACATAGGGTGCACAACATGCACACCGTGACGAGGTGGGGCATGCTATCAAATCAAATATTTCGAGTTGAACGCTTGAATGGCGGAAGATGTACTTGCCTTGAGCCATTCAAACAACACAAAGAACAGCACAAAACGATCTGACATATCTGAGAGGGAAATATGCCTGAGCAGGGTGGTGCAGAGATCATTAAAGTGAACATGTGCATGAGCCATAGGGTTAATTTCATTTCAAAGCGCAGAGATCGCATACCTTACTGACTTCATCTCCATCTTTGTGTTGATGTATCGTATCCAATCAGCCTCCGTGTCTTCATGAAACTCTTGTTTTTTTCCATTCATCAGCGACGCGTCTTCATGGACAGGACTCAATGAGAGTAGTGATGTATCTGTCCCGAAGCTGCCCTGTGAGTCAAGATTGAACTCGCCTGGGTAGAACCTCTCATGAGCAATCCCTCCAAGCACTTGTATTGGCGTGAAATCAAATAGGCCAATGAATTCACCTACGATCTATACCCAGCAAAAAAACCCCATTCTGATCGAAATATCCAACGAGCTGCTCTCACACACATAGGTCATCATCCCCTTCATTGAGATTCCCAAAAGCGCCCACCATGTCTTCTCCTGCTACTGAGATGAAAAAGACGTCAACAGTGACTCCCCGTAAGACGATGCGAGGCCATACCAGCCACTTAACCAGCGTTGCGCACCTGCCTGGTACATAGACAGCTAATGAGTAGCGAGATGATAATAAGGCAGGAGTAAGGACCGTGGCATTGTCCCCGAATGACAGGATTGATGCTATTGCAAGTGAAGACGGGACAGACAGTAAGGTTGTGGGATGTCGAAACGAGTGTCGTCAAATGCAAAGGGGACGTTGAAGTGTCGAACTTGGTATGCTGGAGTCCTGATGGCAGGCAAGTGGTAAGCGGATTATATGATGGGATGGCAAGAAGTGTGGGTTACGAAGAGCAGCGAATGAGTTGAAGGTCTGGATCCAACAGAGACCGGATACAAGTGGGTGGATGCAACGAGCCCACCCGAGGCAAGAATGATTGCCACAGGGCATCAAGGGACATGACCTGCTTTACCCACGATCAAACTCAAATGTTGTAATCGGCGTTCGGAAGGCTGAAGCTCATTGCCGGTGGCGTATGAGGTCCGTGACGGATATGGGGCCATCGTGCCAATTATTTCCGAACGACCACCTCCTTGCGCGGGTACATTATATGACACGTCTCTAGAATCTAGACACGAACCCCATATATAACTGGACCACCTTTACAACACGCGAATGGCACTGATTGTACGGTTCTGCGACTATATGATACTTCATCACAGTTAGTGTTTGGTGTCTTCAGCCACAACGGACAGGAATTCGTACTTCTTATCAACACAGTATCAGGATCTTCCCGAACGTCCATGTTGTGCCACTGCTTCGGGTATTTTACGTCACCACAGGCTTCGTTCTGTCACTCCCTGGCGGGCGCTCCTAGCGCTCAGCGGTGTTCCGTCGAGACCTTCTCAGTTCGGGCAGCAAAGCAATCTTTTTGTGGTAAAAGAAGTTTAATTGAGTATACATACTCTATGGAAAACAGTACGTTCATGCTAGTGACATTAGCCCTACTGAATAACGATTTTATTTCATCATTTTATTCTATGAGTCCTTAATCACAGAACCCGAGGTGCCATTCTTTGGGGACCAGCGAGTCGCATCCACATTTTACCTTCTTGCAGGCAGTCACATAAGGTGTTAGACGATCGAGACTATCACATTCACTCCTGCATTACCGGACGATAAAACTACTAGATGAAGACCATATCATTCGTTCCTGTTAAGGCACGGATACGTACTTAGCAGGATGGGTGAGTGTTTGCTCCTTTGCTTGAATACTGCGATGTGCATGGGTCGGGTCTGAAAAAAGGCACCAGAAGAATCTAATGATCCATATACACGCAGACCACATTGGGGCCCAGCACGACCAGCAGCTAATCCATAATTCACCAAAGTTATGAAAAGTGAAAGTGATGTTTCAGCGCCTGAAGCTACACTTCAGGTTGCTCCATTCTCTCGCTCGATCCCGGCCCACGCCACGTCAAAGTTTTCACGGCACCCTGCACTGTATATGATCAATACATCAACCCTCCATCGCTCTCATCTTTATCTTCACACGTAAAAGGGTCTCCACTTGCCTGTGTTGCGGTGTGTCCCTGGTCGATGCATTCTTTCTCCCTATTCTGAGACTCCATACATAGTAACTGCCTCTTTGTCTCCAGGATCAATTCACCCTGCTGGTCATTGCTGCTAGATATTAAAACATACGTTCCCGATATCCCCTCATCTTCCCAGATTTTCAGTGATGTCGTCCTATACCCCACAGACAGATTTGCCGCTTGAACGATCTCGTCTTATCGGAATGATTCTGGGAGGCGTGTCCTATGGTGCATTTGCGGCCCACTCACGAGGATTCGGGAATTGACCTCTGTACCATAACAGGCGTACACCTTCTCCTTACTGTACAAGCAGTGACTGCTCTCATGCAACGTCCCCAACATGGGCAGAAAATCGCAAACAATCGTCGCATGCTTCTTTGTCACACCCTCCTCACGTTCGCGCTTTCGACGATAAGCTTTGCTTGCAGTGCCAAATATACGGAGATGATCTGGATAGACCTTGGCAATGCACCTGGTGGTCCTGCTGCGCTGATTGAGAACGCAACGCACTACCGTATCAACTTTGTGGCGATACTCTGGCAAGCACCTTTACTTATCTACCTACACGCAACATTGACGGTCTCATCTAGTGCTTATGTCATGGAGTGGTTCATGCAAGCGCTGCTCGTGAGTCGAATAGTTTGCCGTATGTGCAAGCCTGACCTCTGAAATACTCAGCTCTACCGATGTGTTGTGATATGGGATTGGGCGAGATACGTGATGATCCCCATGTTCGCCGGCTATATTGGCATGAGTGGTGCAGTTAAATCATTTACAAAACAGTCGTAGTCGCTGATATCTAGCAGCAGTGGCCATCATCGTCTTGATCCAGGCGAGTACCGGGACTTCATTTTACACTATCAACATCACACTTGCACACCTCGCCTTCCTAGTGGGGAACACCGTGCTTTATACCATTCTCGTGGCGACACGTTTGCTCTCCATGCGCAGCCAGATGAAGACGGCGTTGGCTGAATATGATTCTAGCACCTATGATACGATCATCCTCATGGTCATCGAGTCCGCCATGGCATACAGTGTCTTCGTCCTCATCTATATAGTTGCATTCTCAATGCATTCAGACTCTCTCTCCACGGTATGCTTCCTGTCTATTAACCACGTTGAAGTAAGCAGGCAGAAACCTGAGTTGTTCGTGTCTCTGACATTGGCTTCTTTTGTTTTAAACAATAGGGCATTACGCAGTTGTTCATCATCATATGCGTGGCACGAGGGAGGGCAGTCACACATGATTGGTCCACGCGAAATGCTCCAGCAGCACCTACGACTCTAGCATTTGCGGGGATTGCATTGATCTCAGCAGAAGGAACCGACATGGCGCAAGCAGCTAGGCCAAATCAGGACAGTGTCAATTCGCATTCTGTTTCGGCGAAGTCGGCAGAAGCAAATGCATAGCGTGCCATACTTATTCCCTAAGTTTATATAATTATCTTCGTCTGCATTACAATCTCATAGTCATTCTCTAAGTTCAAGTTCATTACTAATTTACTGTGACATACAGTATGTAAATAAATCACTGTCCAGACACATCATCTTTGACGAGGGCCTGAGCAGAGTGATGCAGAGTAGTTCAATCTGCAAAGTGCATAAGCCGTAGGGTGGACAATGTGGTCACTGGTTCATGTACCTTTCTCTCGCAAAGCAGACAAGATATGCGTGGATCTGGGAAAGTATCGCACTGATCGCTGGATGGCCTGGTCCGTCAGAAGTTCAGTCGACGATGATGGTTAGCACGAAGACCCACATCTTCCTTTGGCATAGCCGACTCCTCTTTCTGGATGCAAAAAAGAAAGGGTGACCTGGCGTTGCCGAGCATGGGGCAAGCAGAAATAAGATATGCTGACAGTCTATTGCTTGCCCGCAGACTATAATAGTCTTCGTAGCGTGATAGAGCGAGGTGCTTACCCAACCCTGAAAGGTAAACTCAACAACACCTGAACTATTCAAAGGTACCTCTTCGGTAGAGCGTGTCTGTGCCGTTATTTGGAGGATAAGTTCTGCAAAAACTGAGGTGACAAATAAATAGAACCAGACCAGCCCCCTGGCTGATCATAACGATCTCGTGCAAGGTTTGCATGAACACAGGAATGGGCAATTCCTGCATACATTTCCCTACCGTTGTCGAGATCGAAGATGGTCCACACACGTCTATCGACGTTGTATAAGAGTTGATGGGACAATGAGTATATTTGCTAACTTACTGGCAACGGCCTCTGCAAAAGAACGAGTATCCAAAACTCGCGCATGCTTGGACTTCGAGTAAGATAGCATAGTGCGTGACTGTATGCAATGTGACTACTCACTATTGCACCACCAATCAATGTCTTATGTGCGATACAGAGAAGCGTGGAACACCGTCCTCCAAGTAGGGTCCGACATAGTTGGTACAAGATTTGTAGAAAGTGGAGATGGATCGGACCATTTGAAGGGCCGAATAGAGATGGGGAGACACGTGGCGCTTCGTCTGCACAGCACTGTGAAGCTGTGGAAGAACACGAGGACACTGCATGGAATACGCACCTTGGCGGGTGACTCAAACCAACACTTGCGCAATCCTCTTGACCCCAAAGAAAGCATCCACTATCTTAGCTACCAGCTCGCCCCTCTCGTTCTTGCGTCGAGTGAATCTGTGTTAGATTGTTCCAAGTGGGACTTTGCCGTGAGTGATGCTCTGGTTGGGAGTAGGAAAAGCTGAAGTGAGGGAAAGATAGAACCACTCGCCGGCCGGTATTGGGGAATATCTCCCGGATACGTCGTCCTCGAGCTGTCCTGTAGGTCAGGATAGAATTCACCTGGGTAGGACCTCTCGTGAACAATAGATCTAGTGACTTTTATCTCAAACTCAGGTGAAAGCAGATAGGCCAGTGAAATCACCCACTATTCAGACCTTCAGAAGACAACCCACTCTCAACCAACAAGTTGCTATTGCGCATATAGTCTACGATTCCCTTGATTGAGATCCCCGAGCGTCCATTATGTCTTCCGTTACCGCTGAAATGAAAAAGACGTCAGTAGTAACCCCCTGCAAGACGATACGAGGCCATACCAAGGAAGTTACAGGCGTTGTACACCTGCCCGGTGGGCAGCGCATCATCACATGTTCCCACGATAGGTCACTTTGACTATGGGACCTAAAGAGCGGTACACAGATAGGTAGCGAGTGGCGAGATGAAGGAGATGAGGCAATAATTTCCATGTCGTTGTCATCAAATGGCAAGACTGTTGCCAGCGGAAGCAACGATGGGACAGTGAGATTGTGGGATGTCGAGACGGGGAAGGTTGTCGTCAAATGGAAAGGACACACTTCTTTCGTGCAGTCAGTGTGCTAGAGTCCAAATGGTGGGCAAGTTGTGAGCGGATCACACGACGGGACGGCAAGAGTGTGGGATGTGGAGAGCAGCGAACCGGCCAGAGGCCAAGACACAAGGCGGTATACGCGGTAAGATACTCACTTGACGCATCAATGATTGCTACAGGAGGATATAATGAAGAAATACAAATCTGGGACGCGAAGACGGGCGAGCTGCTGTCCACGATCAAACTCGATCGGACAGTTTGGAGCTTAACCTGGACATTGGATGAAAGAAGAAAGCTTATTGCCGGATTGGGGCCCCTCAATTACTCGATTAGGATATTCGACCCTGCCACATGGCAGCAGATCATCGTTCTGAAGGGTCATACATTGTGCTACTGTCTACTCCCTCACTTTATTTCCCAACGACCGCCTCCTTGCGAGTACATCCTGGGACGGAACGGCGCGTCTCTGGAATCTTGACACAAACCTCCAAATCGGGCCACCTTTTCAACACAAACATAACTCCACTTGTGCGGCCTTCTCCGCTGATGGAAAGCTGCTATCCACTGCAGGTCGGGAGGATAAAAACGTGTACATATGGACGTCCAAGACATCCTGAAAACAGCTGGCCTAGAAGATCTTCTGTCCATACCTGATGTGCGTGCCAACTTGACTCCCACTTGCTATCTCGTTCCCAATGGCTGTTAGGCACAAATCTGAACTCAAAAAAAAGGTATGTATCATCTTGTGACTATTTACATCAAAAGTTGAACCCAACCTTGAATAGAAGCTGCATCTATCATTTGGCTTTTCAAGTATAGAGCACATTTCCCTCTCCGAGCCATCACAGGATATAGAAGACAATTCGTTTTTGGAGGTATGTGGCACATTTGTCAACCTCGTCGATCATGATAGTGACATCGACATTCCAGGCTGATGCTACGCGCAAGGTTTCGGCCAGTTCGGGGAAGATGAACTCCTACCAGGATTTTTTGACAGCTCGCAAGTCGTTGCTCGTGTGGGTCACCAATATTTCTGCCAATTGATTCTTGTCCTGACACCTTTACTCTCAGTCCCCCGCAATACTTGGTGCCCGTGTGAGGTTTTCTGCATTACTTGGTCGCTTTCCCTACCTCCTTCACCGTTCCGAACCCAATCAAGCGACCGAAACTCAGCAGCCTCCAGTGCCCTCGGAGTCACGTTCGCGTGTGTTCTTCGATCGCCTATCCTCACTCCTTCGCTCTCCGCCGAACACTGATGAGATATCTGGACATTCGCAACTTCCAATGCTTTCACGATTAAGTCCACGAGTGCTCCTTGGTGACTTATCCAAACCTTTTTCCCGCTCTCGAATCTACGTCAATGAAGCAACCAAACATCGACAATCCCAAACGCTTCAGAGGTCGCGTTCAGGCGCACTCATTGGTCCCCTGTCTTCACTCTTCCGTTCTCCACCCAACGTTGATGAAGCAATTGAACTTCAGTGTTGCTCAGGGCCAACTACGTCTCATCTCAGTCCTCATGTCGACGATGTTGCCGCAATGCGGGACAGGGAGGTGCGTTTTTCTTGGATGTATCCTAATTCCTGGGTCCGATGATTTCTGTGCAGGTGTTAGTTGTTGCTCGTCGGCCTGAAACTGCTAGTGAAATAGCCAGGCGCGTCAAGCACCCTAAACCATGGGTTCGCGTGGTATTTTTTCTCTGTTGTGTGTCTCCAGGTACGGACGACGCCACTCCCACCACATAGACGACTTTTTTTCATCACTTTGGTTCTTTGTGTCCACCTGCCTTATTATTGTACCAAATATCATGTATTTCTGCGCGTATTGACATACCAGTGCATATGGATTCCAGTCAACTTGCATGCAACCTAACCTGGCGCAATATGTACATGTGTTAATGTTAGAGTGCCATGTACTTTGATGATAATCATTCTTGGCTAAATTTTTCGTCGTCACATACCACCAAAGCTACGAATCGATTCTGAATCATACTCGATTTCCCGTCTGTTTATGACGGTCGTACATGGCATTTATCCTATCACATGGAAGAAACATACCATTCGATCTACGGTTGCGACACTGATAGACAACAGGCTTCTAGGCTAACCGGCACGGTCAAAGTGTGGTCATCAAAGACATCGAATTTCAAAGTGCAGAGATATTGTATACCCTACCGATTTCATCTCCATCTCTGTGTTGATAAGTATATCGTATCAAATCAATCTCCGTGTCTTCTCGATTTTCCGTTCATCAGCGACGCGTCTTCGTGGACAGGACTCAATGAAAGTAATGTATCCGACCCGAAGCTGCCTTGTGAGTGAGGATTGGACTCACCTGGGTAGAACCTCTCACGAAAAATCCCTCCAGGCACTTGTATTGACGTGAAAGCAAATAGGCCAGTGAATTCGCCTACGATCTACATCTGCAAACCAGAATGATCTGTACAGAGCTGTACAGAGCTGTACAGCGCACAAGCTCTACAGCTTGGTCCCTACTAGCCAGTTTGTCACAGTAGCTCCTTACTTTGTGGATCTCTGTACAGATACTCACAGACCACCCAGTAAATAACAACTACCTGTGAAATTGCACATTTTTTCACTGTCTATGTATGTACAGACACTCACAGAGCACTCAGAGAGCAATCATTGTGCACACATTCATTTATGTACAGTTCACCCAAGGTGTTTAGGAACGATGGCAATATATTCAATCACGTGGTACGGAAACATCAGTATACTAGTAGTAGCAAAATACGAAACAAAAAACGGCTCCCAAACTATGGTAGTACTGTAACTCGGACACAGGAATGCGAAGACTTAGTCGAGGACGATTTGTAGATGGGTGTGTTTGGTCTCCTCAGCGCCATCAAGTTTTAGACATGCGGCCCTGGGTGAAAATAATCAGCATCCGAAATTTCAATAAAAAAAGGTTGTTCTTGCCATCCTGTTTCAGCCCATTCCTGAAGTTGTGATACTAACCTGGGACCGTGATATGGATGTTGAAGAATTTGATCGATCATTCTGACCATCTGGCGGTATATCGGGCCGTATTCCTTGGCGGAGAACTTGGGATAAGATTTGCCGTGACCGTTTTTGACGAGACCGTCGAGGACACAATTGTACTATAAAAATGTCAATACATGATGTCAAGGCAGAAAGTAAGAAAGTACCGCAGCGGAAACCAAAGCCAAACATGAGATGGGCAATTGCTTGCGAAAGATATCTGGCCTCTTCCGGGCAATTCGATACGGCCCTGTGTAAAAGAATCCAATAACTGCGTCACGAAGGCCAGGATGAGCGAAATTCCTTGTTTTGCCCTAGTGATTTTAATGTATGTCGTCGGAGTCAGTGCACAATCACTCACCAATGCATCCAATCCAAACCGTAAAAACTCGGATTCCGAAAGTAATTGTGAAGCAGCATTCTGGACCCACGTTGCACGTTCTTGAGCGGGGACTGATGCGGGGGGAACAAGTGAGTATGCAAGAGGTGCTAAGCCTATGGCAGTTTTCTTGAGTTCTGATCGCCAGGTCGAAAGATCGTCATATAACTTCAATAAAGACCTATTGTATCAGCGAGACTGTAAATTAAGAGAGCGAAACACGTACCAATCGAGCCATGTTACACTTTTGCTCCGGCCAAACCCCTGGATTGCAACATGAAACAAATTAGCGCAAGAAGAAGCAAACACGCACCAGCTTCGAATTGTTTTCCTTCCTTGTCCCAAATGACTAAAGTTGCGATGAGAACTTCAGTTACTGACCCTGGAAGATCACCAACAAAACTCGGGAACGGATCGTCAAGTGCGTGTTCCACACGACATTCTCCCTTGGTGTGCTCAAGGAAGCTTTTCCAGCGCGGCCCGTACCAAGCTAATAGAGTAGGTTTGGGCCCGTCTTCTGACCGTTTCATCTTTCTGTTTCTCCGGGGAGCCTGTTGGTCATCAGCGTGCTCGGCTACTTGATGAAGCAGCTCAAGAGTTTCAGGGTCGGGAAGGCGGGGCTGGCCATTTTTCTTGTGGTGGGACTCCAATACGTCGCTAGGCTTCGAGGTATGCAAACGATCACTGTGAGCCTCGTTCAGAATAAAAACCATTTGCTCACCTCAGAACATTGTGTCTGTTGTTGCCGTTGCACTCCTACCAAAGGATCCAGAGAGCCCTTAAGAGCAAAAAGAATAAGTGCAATGCCAGTAAATCCATGTCAGCATACCTGGGAGTCACTGTTCTGGTGGACGGTCGAGGATTGAGAGTTTGCTACAGTGTTTTTATTGAGGCTCGTCTGAGCAGCCGCATCATCCTCATCGCGGGAGTACTGAAAATCGAATTCAGGTGAGAGATGACGAATGACTCGAGGCTGCGAAAGTAGCGATTCGTTTGAGAAGCCTGTAAGATTGAAAGAGGGAACAACATCAGGTGGATCTCAGTACGATAAAGGAAATTACCTGGATGGCCATTGTGACGTTGGTACCCATTCTCATTGGTGTGCTCATCCTCGTCTGACTCATCCTCGTCCTCTTCCCTCTCCCCATCCTCGTCCTCATCCTCGTCTCCATCCTCGTCCTCGTCCTCGTCTTCGTCATCGCTGTCGTTGGTGCTGCTGACTTTGGGTCCACTGTTCAATAGCTGGGATTCTCGCAGTATAGGTTGACGCCTGACATTGTTGTCCTCCTCGAAAAGGGCCGGATCCAAGTTTTGTTCCACGAAGGTGGTGAGTGGCGGTATGATATTGCGTGGGTTTGGATCACGAGCTACTTTCGTAGCATGCTTCTTGACAGCCTTCGAGCCAACAGCGACATGTGGATTGTTAGCCTCGTGAAGACTACGGCCAGCACTAGGAGGAGCAACGAAACCAAACCTTCCGCCAGGTTGGTGCATTGAAAGACCAGGACCTGTGTTATCAATGCTCGCAGGACCATTGGTAACCGTGAGTGAACTATAAGGCGGAGGAACCGCCTGAATGCAAACATCAGCATTAGTAAAAATGAATACTTACATGCCTGACCTTTGAACGACCCTTCCGTCCTTTACGAGCTGGTTCCGGAGCCTGAGGGTTCACTGGGATATTAGGACTGAGGGACGTGGAGCCCTTGGGAGGACGACTTCGAGACTGAGACTCAAGGACTGCACCAATCTTTTCTAGCTGGCTGTTCCTACCTCCGGTCCCTGCATTTGGGCGGCCAGAACGTCGTGGAGCACCATCTTCAACTTCAGCAAGGCCAAGGGAAACAAGTGGTACGCTGAGTGTTTCGGTGAGGTCCGTAGCCTGACGAGATTTTTTGGGTACACCTGCCCTGCCAGTTGAAGCATCTGAGCCTTTGCGCTTCGACCTCTTCTTCTTGGGGCTGTTAATAGCACGAGGAGGCATGATTGCAACTACACAGAGGATAGAGAAAGAGGTGAAGCCTGAGTCTAGCGATTCATCAAGTCGCAAACTCACCAGTCTTTTATATAATAATATCATGTCTCGGCACCGGGTGGACCAACAGAATGGCCTTGATGCGAGTAATGGACAGTATTACATTTCAAAAATGCGTGCAACATCACACTGAAGCGCGTACCATGTAATAATCAATGCTGCATGTTTTGAGTGACTCATCTTGATGAGAATAAATGTGTGAAGTCAAGTTGCCAAGAAACATAATTTATAAGTCATACAAGTCACAACAACCAAAAACGCAGTACATCGGGTCAACGTGAGAATGAGAGTACAACAAAGTAGTAATGAAAAACGATGTTTACGTTGAATAATCAGCCTGTATGTATGCTAACCGTCTGACTCGTTGTCAGTCTCCGAAATACCATCAGCCTTCCGACGCTTGGGTAATTCCATGGGGAACGATTGCGAAGCGGCACGCTTCTCGACACGGTCTGCGAGAATAGCAGCAGATTTTCTGAGCGTCTCGACAGTGGAAATGAGCTCCTCGTCATCCGGAAGGCGGTCAAGATGAGTGTTCAATAATGTAAGGATGGTGTTGAAGGAAACAGGGTTCTCCATGTTGTCCTTCAAAGCCATACGCCACTCCTTGGCGAGAGGGATTAAGTCTTTGAAGTAAGGATGGATCTCGTCTACAAGACGGCGTTCCTCCTTCTTAGTTGCGAAAAAATTGCCCTTGAAGGCCGCGCAGGATTCGAGGTCCATGTTGTTCCAGCGATCAGGTATTGAGTTTCCTATCATATCCTGGCGTACCTGGCCATGGGGGCCACAGAATTTGATGCAAATCCAGATGAAGACGAAGAAAAGTGATTCGAGGTCGTCTGAAAAGCATTGAATGACATGCGATACAGGCAACGCCAAAGCGTTTGAAGACGTTTTCGGGATATATTTCGGTTTCTTTCCGCCCAGCGCTGCCTGTTGTGCATCTGAGAGTTGGGCAAGAAGCCCGCGAGACATGAACGGGATTGTTCCCTGTAGATTGGACGAACAGATCAGTACTAGACGTACTGTAATTAACTGAACGCACTTACCGTACCACCGATGGCATACTTCAGATCTGGGTTGATGCGCACTGCGAACTCCCAGTCGATTAGAAACCCTTTACTACCACCTCCTAACAGATCTACAATCATTGCGTTATTTAAGCTGCAGTCGCGGTGTAGAACCTTGCGTTCCTCCACCGCCGTGCGTTGAACTGAAATTAGATATGTCAGTTCAAAGATTGCCAATCAAAAAAAAACACTTTACTGATGACAATGTCCCTCAGCGCTTTCACAAACTCTTTAAGAGTTCGGAACATATGCAGGGGGCGAGCGCAGGGCGTCAAGACAAGTCGAACGTGTGAGCGACTGGTCCCTGCAATACTTAGGCGCTGCGGTTGTTTTCGATATTTGCTGGTCACATCGGGTTCTCCATTCGACCTTTCAACCACCCACCAATCCACCAACTCGGGAACGCCAGGGACGCCAGACATGCGCTTCAACATTTCGATCTCATTCAAGATCACCTGATCCTCCTTACCCTGAACCCAATGGTCTTTGATGATGAATTCCTTATCATCCAAAGAGACCAAGTAGCAGACAGTTCCGCGACTAACAAGGCCGCGACTCGCAAACAGGATCCTTGTGATTGTGTAGATCGTGTCCCTGACACGAATTTTGCCACACGGTTCAGGTGACTGAGCTGAATACGGGAATTGTGAAGGATGGGGTGTAGCAGAATAGATACTGTCAGGCTCCTCAGGCGCTTGGGATGCGAGGTTGAGAAGGGGGGTGCTGGAGATGGCAGTGGCTTGTACCAGGTGGGGATCCTCCAGATTCTTCATAGAAACGTGCATACCATCGTCAGCATGCGGCTCTGACTCGGACTCGGACTCGGACTCTGGCTCTGGCTCTGGCTCTAGCTCTGGCTCTGGCTCTGGCTCGGACTCGGGCTCTGAGTCGGGATATATCATCTCGATGACAGCGCTTGGTGCACCCTCAACATCACCGGGTGGTGGATAAGGGAGCTCAGACGTGGCTGCAGCCATGACGTGATCTGCAGGTTGCCGTTTGGCAGGGAGGTTCTTGATCGGACGATAGTTATTGGCATGGCGTTGGGGAGGAGAAATGTGTCTTGTGAAGGAGACTGTCAAGTCATAGCCTATGCACTCGAGGCTGCCGAAACGAAGGGCAGCAATAATGTGAGCAACAATGCTTGGTTTTTGGTAGATATTGAAGGCAGGGGACACGACACCACCGGCATGATCGTAGAAAAGGACTCTGAGCTCCCGGTACTCGTTGGTGAGTGATAGTACAAGCGCAAAGCGCCTCCAAGGCTGCTCGCTCAGCATGAGATATGCATGACTATCAGCAGCTTTCACGAGTCGCAACGCAGGTTGATATGAACTGTGCGTCAGCTCAGCCGATACCCTGATATTCCCCCAATTTGCTGTGATCTCGTCTGACAAGAGGAGATCGGGTTTCCGCTTCACCTCACTACCAGGTAATGCTTTATGTGCGTGGGCCGCAGTCCACGTGCGCGTCGCAGTGGGGTTGGCTAGTAGTTTGGGCTCTGCCTTCGCTAAGCAGATAGCCAAAGCGTTGAAGAATGATGAGAAAATTTCTTCGTGAGTTGCTTTTGCGGTTTCGCCGGTCCCTGCATTGCCCTCCGAATCTAAGCTTTCAGGTGGTTGAGAGTGAGTTGTTGATTCAGATTCGTTTGTGGGAGCAAGAGTTGGAAGGTCCCAGTTCCATAGCTGCGCATCAGTATCGTACAATGGCACCAGGTCATCTGGTGAATTTTTGCTGAATTTTGCTTTGGTACGTTCGTTGTGATAAAGGATGTTTTTGAGTGGGATCTGGAGCGTAGATAGATCCGGTAGAGGTATGCTGAAAGGCTGAAAGATATGAGAGAGCATGTGTCCTAGCGATTGCGAATTAGAGGGTTCATCTTCCTGCGTAACTAGACGATTTAGTTCCTCGGCCGTGTACTTGTTCATTGTAAGGGCATCGCCTGAAACAGCGGCAGGGAGCGAGACCAATGACGACAACTTTATTCTGTAGCCGCCCGTCCTGAAAAAGAACTGAGGTGGCATTTGTTCGGTATACTCTAAGCTATAATATGACAACGGTGGGAGCAACAAGATGCCCTTATCGCACGGCGTCACTACATCCATCAATGCTCATTGAACTAAGAATATATCAGAAAGAAGCTCGTTGACAACCAATAGCACAAAAGTTAAAAATACAGGCAGGAAGCTACATAGAGAGCGGAAAGAATGTGTTCTTGTCCCAAAATTTATTTACCCAAAACTCTGACACGTGCTCCATGCTGTTCTGTGAGGTAAAACGGCTGTCTGCACTGGCTCCAAAGCGAGGAATGAGATTAACAGGAGCCTTGATCTGCGTCAGTGGTATAATATCGCCCACTAATGTACCGTTGGAACGTTTCGCCCTTCTGATCGAGTGCAACTGTGTGGCAGGATCACGAGCGCTTGTTGTACCATCAAACCGGTACATATAGACAAGGAAACGGTCCTCCCATGACCAATCCGTGTTGATTCTTCCAACTGGACGCATGATAAGTCTAATTTGACCAATTGTGTGACCTGAAAGATAACAGTGAGAATGTATTCAGCATGATAGAAGGTTGTAACATACCACGAAGACCATGAGCAGGCCAAAGGCACCCTGACTCGTTGTTCACAATAGCTGAGTCGTACCTACCAGAGTTCCAGACATCAGAAGGCGGCACACAATTCAGGGTCTGCGCGGGCCGTATGATGCTACTGTCGTGAAACTCTGTGTCCTGTAGGCGAAGTTTGAACCAGATTTGAATTTTATCAAATGGCAGGGAAGCAGTAGGTCCAGCCCTCCTGGCTCCCCCAATTGTGTGGACATAATTCTGTCCGTGGGTAGCTTCGCGACGAAGAAAATCAGCAATGGCCAGCCGTAAGTCAGGAAGGCCGAATTTGATAGCAGCATCGTTGATGGAGATGGATCTGATGGATGGGGAATATGTGAGATGATAGGCCGTGCGTCCGATGACGAATGTGCGCAATGGCAGAGGGACAGTCCCAACCTCCTTATGCTGGAGGATCTTCGCAATCGCAAAGTAATTGGTGATTGGGCGCGAATGTCCAGGACATTTTATAGTGGCCGTAAATTCCGTGGGGAGGTCATCATCATCATCCGCATCAAAGTCAACATCATCACCAATATTGTCATCCTGTAGCCTCGAGCTTGCCATACCATCCACGAGACTCATTGCAAGGTCAAAGCGACGGCACTTATCAACCCGGTCGAGATGTCGACAAATTTGAGGATCATAGTTGTTGTTGTTGCTTGATTGCGCGGGGTCTTTAATCTCTGTAATGTGTGCATGCTCTGTTGTGTCTGCAGTCCATTGCATGGCGACACCAGTGTTGCGGATGCTGGGAACTATACTCTGCATGAGCTCCAATTTTGGAATGTACCAGTTATCGATAACTTTGTTCTTGTTGCCTCGACGAAATCCTCCAGCTGTGATAGCGTGTTTATTGGCGTGAAATTCATCGAGGGCTCCAGAAATGCGCTTGATGTCGTCTTCATCAATACGTGGTGACTGGATGAGATACCGAAATTCCATCAATGCTCGGACAGCAGTGATCACAGCACTAGGTGCTGCGTCCGCACTGACTGCAACGATCGAACGCTGAATGTCACGTTGAGTTCGACCTGTAACCTGTTTTAGCTTGGAGATACCACCGTAAAAATGACGAAAGCCAGTGACGGGCTGCAACACAGAAAACCGGAAATCAATTTCCATATCCCCGACCGCACAAATCATCCACTTGACGTCGTGATCGTAGAATTCTCGGTGAATGAGATGCAGAAATTCTGGAGTGAGGAAATGAGACGGTTCACCAAGGGTCCAGTCCTGCCAGAAAGGTTTAGAGACACCGTTCAGGCGAAATTTCTGCGCTTCGCGAAAGAAGGCTTCAATATCGTTGGGATCTGCCCTTGTTTGAACGACAGCCAGCTGTGCAAGTGTGGTTGATTTCGTGCGAGGTTCGTGACGGAAAGGGTCTCCGAACTGCTTGAACATGGCCATGGTGACCGGAGATGTTTTCCCACCGACAGTAGCTAGCATCATAGCCTCTGGAGTGTCGACAATATAGCTTGCCAGGGGGGTAAAACAATAGCGGCTATGTCCAACAGGGTCTGATAACATGACTCCTTCACGTGCAGCCTGCTTGAGTGGACGCAGGACGATATCTAAACATTCATGAATTAAGCGATCCTCGAGTACACCTCGCATGCGTTTATTCTTATGTATAAATTTAGGTATGGGGAGCAAGGCGGTGAGTACAAAGGAGTTGGACGATGTCTTGAGTCGTGTGGACATGTTGATATTCGCAAGGCTGACGAGAAGCGGGTGTGCAACTCTGTCACCCGTCATCGTGGATATATTCGTTTTGTCGGATGATAGAATGGTTCCAAGGAGTGTTGCGCCTTTGGGTAGGGCAGACTGTTGAGAAACCATTAAGTTCAGCGACTGGTGCAAAACATGAATATATACCTGCATATTCCATGCGTCATCGCCTGTCATCCATTCTGAATATACACGACACAAGCGTTGTGCAGTAGTATAGACCCTGCGAGGCGTGAAGTCTAACCGATCGTGAAAAAAGGGATGATTCAGAATGGCTGAAATACAGTCCAAGGGATCACGCCAGTACAAAACGACGGGTGATTTGGTGGGATGACTCGTAGAGAGCACTTGGGACATCCAGCGTGGACCACTGGGCAACATTTCTGCTCTGCCTCGCAGTTCCTTGGCCGAGGAAAAAGATATTGGAAGACCCTTAATCTTGACAAAAGACTTATCATCGGAATTGTAATGAAAATGAAACAATTTGCTTACTATGTCGAGTGATAAAAAACTGTCTATCTTCCCCATGCTCAATCCTGAGCGCAGTAACCACGATGCAATCTCCCAATCCTTCCGGCCACTGAATGGGTAATAGGGATTCTTGGCACGGTACACACTATTCTCATCAGAATTGAATAAGTCGAGGAAGGTGTACCCCATGCCATACGTCCGAGAAGATTCGGGATATTGGTCGACGAAATCTGAGGCACCATTCGGAAGTAATCCCTCCTCAGAGGCCTGGCCACCACTCTCACCGCTACCTTCAAATGACTCGTCTCTATCTCCGAATGTGAACTCAACCTCAGCCTGAGGCCCACCACCGGGAATATTCGGTCCGTCCAAGTCATCTGTATTCATAGAATCGTCAGATAGGTCCCGCAGACGTATTAAATCCTGTAGCCAGGTGCTACATCCTGAGCGAGGCTGGCTCATGTGACGAGCAACAGCAACCTGATCTCTGAAACTGGCTTTACCGCATGAAGGACACTGGAAATTGGACATGATGGTCCTCGCAAAGTCCGACACTCGTGAGTCGTGAGAAGCCCAATTCATAATCAACAACTTACTCTTTGTTTCTCTGAAATGTCAGCCCCACCAATCAGTCTTAATCTCAGCAATGATATCCCATCATCATCTTCGCGCCTGATGCCTTGTACGCGCACACACTCTGTTCAGCAATGTCCAAGTTGTCACTCGTGTCGTCACGATTCCAGCGGTATTTCTGACCTGTACGATATAGCTGATGGTATCAGGTCAATGGTAAGTCAATCATATTGTATCGCATTCGCTCTAAGTAACATGGTACTTACAGTCAATCAACGACACCGATGAACTTGAAGCCAACCTCGTCATGGACCTAGCGAGGGCGAGGCGGGATGTATTTAGGGCGGAGAAGGTGCTAGCGGATTGTGTAGTGCGAGAACACGAAATCATGGCGAATCTTTCTAAGCACCAGTCCGACGTTTCGAAGAAAAAGCTCGACAAAGCAGATATAGGATTAGGGTGTATGCGAATTACTTTTCAAAAATACGGTCTTTCTCACCGTTCACTTGCGCCATGCAGTTTGCAAGGTAAGTCATATCTGTTCACATTCGCCACTGCAAACTTCATGTCTTATCACAGAACAATCCAACCGTCGTGTATCAGTAATTTTAGACTGATGACTCGAGCTATTCTTATTCTTTTGTGTTCAAGTTCGGCGCGCGCATTAGTAGTACTAGTATGTACAGTACTACTACTATATATTGGTATTTCGTTGAATATAATGTTTGTATCGTAATTGGGGACAATGTGCAAATTCAAGCTAGCAATTAAAAGGAAGTTCCGAGCCTGCTACTACTAAGTACTAAGTACTAAGTACTAGTACTACTAGTAGACTTCAACACTTTAAAAAGATTGAGGCCGTTGAGCTGGAAACCATTGAATTTATTTTGAACAGTCTGACCCGGTTGTGAGCTCTGTGACCACTTTGGCGTCTGGGGCTGTACGTTCTGTGAGCTCTGTCGCCACTTTGGGTGGCTGTGGGAAACTGTCGAAAATTACCATATCTGTGAAGAAATTTCTAGTTTGCAGATGTATACCTGGCAAAAAACCCATTCTGATCGAGATATCCGACGAGCTGCTCTGGCGCACATAGGCCGTGATCCCCTTCATCAAGATCCCCCCGAGTGCCCACCATGTCTTCTCCTGCTACTGAGACGGACAAGACGTCAACAGTGACTCCCTATAAGACTCTGCGAGGCCGTGCCAGCCACTTAACCGGCGTTGCGCACCTGCCTGGTACATAGACATAGACAGCTGATGAGTAGCGAGATTATAATAAGGCAGGAGTAAGAACTGTGGCATTGTCCCCGAATGACAAGATTGCTGCTACCACAAGTGAAGCAGGTTGTAGGATGTCGAAACGAAAAAGGTTGTCGTCAAATGCAAAGGGGACATTGTGAACTTGGTATGCTGGAGGCCTGATGGCAGGCAAGTGGTAAGCGAATTATATGATGGGATGGCAAGAGTGTGGGTTACGAAGAGCAGCGAATGAGTCGAAGGTCTGGATCCAACAGAGACCGGATACAAGTGGGTGTATGCAGTGAGCTCACCTGAGGCGCGACAGGAGGGCATCAAAATCAGGGACACGATCCTGCTTTACCCACGATCAAACTCAAATGTTTGTGATTAGCATTCGGAGAAGGCTGAAGCTCATTGCCGGGTGGCGCATGAGGGTCACGAATATGGGGCCATCAAGTCCATCACTCTATTTCCGAACGACCACCTCCTTGGGGGTACATTTGGCATGTCTCTAGAATCTAACCTGACACGAACCCCATATATGACCGGACCATCTTGCCAACATGCGAATGGCACTGATTGTACAGCTCTACGACTGAGTATATGATACTTTAGCGTTTAGTGCCTTCAGCCACAATGGATAGGAATTCGCACCTCTTGTTCAACACAGCATCACCCCAGCACAGGATCATCCCGAACGTCCATGTTGTGCCACTGCTTCGGGTACTTTACGTCACCACAGGCTTCGTTCTGTCACTATCTGGCGGGCGCTCAGCGCTCAGCGCCCAGCGGTGTTCCGTCGGGACCTTCTCAGTTCAGGCAGCGAAGCAATCTTTTTGTGGTGAAAAGAAGTTTTATTGAGTATACATACTCTGTGGAGAACAGTACTAGTACGTTCATGCTAGTGACATTAGCCCTACTGAATAACAATTTTATTCCATCATTTTGTTTAATGAGTCGTGATCCTGACGTCCCTAATCACAGAACCTGAGGTGCCATTCCTTGGGGACTAGCGTCGATCCCGGCTTGAGCCACGTGAAAGTATTCACGGCACCTTGCACTGTAGATGATTGATGCATCAACCCTCTGTCGCTCTCGTCTTTATCATCTCACGTAAAAGGGTCTCCACTTGCCCGTGTTGCAGTGACCCTGGTCGATGCATTCTTTCTCCCTATTCTGACTCCGTATATAACTGCTTCTTCTCCGGGGCCAATCCATCCTGCTGGTCACTGCTGCCGGATATTAAGACATACGTTCCCGATATCCCCTCATCTTCCCAAATTTCAGGTATGTCGTCCTATACCCCACAGACAGATTTGCCGCTTGAACGGTCTCGTCTTATCGGAATGATTCTGGGAGGTGTATCCTACGGTGCGTTTTCGGCCCACTCATGAGGATTCGGTAGTTGACCTCTGTACCATGATAGGCATATACCTTCTCCTTACTGTACAAGCGGTGACTGCTCTCATGCAACGTCCTCGACGTGGGCAGAAAATTGCAGATAATCGTCGCATGCTTCTTTGTTACACCCTCCTCACGTTCGCACTTTCGACGATATGCTTTGCTTGCAGTACCAAATATACACAGATGATCTGGATAGACCTTCGAGATGCACCTGGGGGTCCCGCTGCGCTGATTGAGAACGGAATGCAATACCGTATCAACTTTGTGGCGATACTCTGGCAAGCACCTTTACCTATCCACCTACACACAACGTTGACGCTCTCATCTAGTGGTTACGTCACGGAGTGGTTCATGCAAGCGCTGCTCGTAAGCCGAATAGTTTGCCGTATCGTGCAAACCTGACCCGTGAAATACTCAGCTTTACCGATGTTTTGTGATATGGGATTGGGCAAGACACGTGATGATCCCCATGTTCATCGTCTATATTGGCATGATTGGTGCAGTTAGATCATTTACAAAACGGTCGTGGTCGCTGACATTTTGAGCAGCTGTGGCCATCGTCGTCTTGGTCCAGGCGGGTACCGGGACTTCATTTTACACGATCAAAGCCACAGTTGCATATCTCGCCTTCTTAGTGGCGAACACTGTGCTTTATACCATTCTCGTGGCGAAACGTCTGGTCTCCATGCGAAGCGAAATGAAGGCGGCGTTGGTTGAATATGACTCTAGCATCTATGATACCATCATCCTCATGGTCGTCGAGTCCGCCATGGCATACAGTGTCTTCGTCGTCGTCTACATAGTTGCATTTTCTGTGGATTCAGACACTGTCTCCACGGTATGCTTCCTGTCCATTTACCAAGTTCAAGTAAGCATGTAAAGACCTGACTTATCTGTGTCTCTGACACTGGCTTCTTTTTCAAAAACAAATAGGGCATTGCGCAGTTGTTCATCATCATACGCGTGGCACGGGGGAGGGCAGTCACACATGATTGGTCGACCCGAAATGCTCCAGCAGCACCTACGACACTAGCATTCGCAGGGATTGCATCGATCCCAGCAGAAGGAACCGACATGGCACAAGTAGCTAGGCCAGAGCAGGACAGTGTTAATTCGCGTTCTGTTTCGGCGAAGTTGGCGGAAGCAAATGTATAGCGTGCCATACTTGATTTATTCCCTAAGTTTATATAATTATCTTCGTCTGCATTACAATCCCTTTGGAATTTTATAGTCATTCTCTTAGTTTCAGTTCATTACTACTTCACTATGACATACAGTATGTAAATAAAGCACATCATCTTTGACGAGGACCTGAGCAGAGTGATGCAGAGTGGTTCAATCTGCGAAGTGCATAAGCCGTGGGGTGGACCATGTGGTCGCTGGTTCGTGTACCTCCCTCTCGGAAAAGAGACAAGATATGCGTGGATCTGGGAAAGTATCGCGCCGATCGCTGGATGGCCTGGTCCGTCAGAAGTCCGGTGGTTAGCATGAAAATTCACATCTTCCTTTGGCATAGCCGACTCCTCTTTTCTGGATGCAAAAAAAGGGTAACCTGGCGTTGGCGAGCATGGAGAAAGCAGAAATAAGATATGCCGACGGTATCCATTGCTTACCTGCAGACTGTGATAGTCTTCGTTGCGTGATAGAGCGAACTCCTTGCCCAACCCTGAAAGACAAACTCAACGACACCTGAGCTATCCAAAGGTACCTCTTCGGTAGAGCGTGTCTGTGCCATTATTTGGTGTATAAGTTCTATAAAAGCTGAGGTGACAAAAAATAGAGCCAGGCCAACCCCCTGGCTGGTCATAACGACATCCGTGCAAGGTTTGCATGAACGCAGGAATGGGCGATTCCTGCATACATCGCCCTGCCGTTGTCGAGATCGAAATGCTCCACACACGTCTATGGATGTTGTATAAGAGTTGATGGGACAATAGGTATGTTTGCTAACTTACCGGCAATGGTCTCTGCAAAAGGACGACAATCCACAACTTGCGTATGCTTGGACTTCGAGCAAGATAGCATAGTACGTGACTGTATAAGATATGGTTACTCGCGATTGCACCAGCAATTGATGTCTTCTGTGTGATACGGAGAAGCGTGCAACACCGTCCTCCAAGTTGGGTCTATACTTTATGGTATGGGGTTTTGCGGTCTTTCATGTAATTTCAATTCCATCTCATTGTACTCAAGCATGTATCTTATATTCTGCTGCTGGGTTATCACATCTCTCAATACCTTCAATCCAGGAAAATGGGCAAAAACGACTAGTTTGTGCGGCACGAAACATCAATTCTTCATCATATACATAATGTCAGATGGGAAACTTACAATGTATTGACTCGGACACGAAATAAGAAGCGTTGCCCGACGTCGGTAAATTTGTGGGGGTGGCTAGCAGGGGTGCTCAATCCTGCAGCAAGTCGTTACGCACAAAGCTCGATCCCTCATGCAAACTCCGCAAACATGGCCTAGAACTCGTAGTGGTCGTTGGTCGCCAGCATGGTCTGTATTTCCTCTTTCTTTCTTTGGCCGTCCGCTGGGTTTCAATCCAATCCCAGTCTTGATATAGGTATCAAGACTGACTTCAGTCCTGGTGATGGGCGCATATCCTATATCTGTGGCAGGACTTTAGTGAAGAGTTAATAATAAAAAATCCGCTTCCTTGAAAAAATACCTGTAACACTAGCCCATCTCAAAAAACTTATGCTTGTTTATGCCTCGCTCAGTCGCTAAACGGTGATGTGTGGTTGAAGTCTCGCAAGCTAAACTTCAGGTTCCTAGAATACAATTCACGCACGCGCAACCTTCATGCGCTGATGCAAAATATCCGTGCACTGTTGATATTCAAGCTAAGCACTACTTCCAAATGGAAGCATACATACCAATACAAGTCTCGTAGATCTGTTGCCAATAGGCCAGCGGTCGTGCAGCAAGGAAATACCGTAACTACTGTCTTTTGAAGGTCCCACCTGCGTGCTGACTACCGCGAGAACCAGACGTCACAAGCCCAAGCCATGATGGCAGGACAGAGCGGTCACGAAGCGGTGGAGATGGGCTGCAATGATAAGCGGACCCAGAAGCTGGCCCGGGATAGGTTGCATGGGTGGGACAGTCAGACTCGGTTGGAGAACGCTGTCGTCGATGATAGTGGTGATGATGATGAGCAAAAGCAAGGGACGTGAGAATCCCTGTCAAACTCAGAAGATCTGAGCATGATAGCATTGAAATGACGCTGATATTCCTGCCACCGTAGTGCCAATAACAGCACCTACTACTATGCAAAAACTGCACATGTAGCACGACTGCAGAATAAGCACTGACCCTACTATACAACTGTATTCAGTAAATAAGCCTGAGTGAAGAGAAGAAAGTCCAACCACGGCAGATCTCCTTGCGACTCGGAGTTTTAATGAACTCTTCTCCTCTCACCACCATCACTGTTATCATCTCGCTGTACCAACTCCATTAATAGTTATCTTGATCCTGCAGCTTTATAACGTACTCCGAGCATGTTCGCAGAGATAGTGCCGTGCTAATTTGGCTAGGGAGGCACTACTGCTGTTTATCTAGACAGCGCATTGTGAGTCTAACCGATCCCACCTTTGCATTGGGCTGCTTGCGCTGACACTGTTGCAGATTACAACAATGAGAGTCGCTTCACATGTTTCGAGTCCTTCCTGGCTATACGGTATACTGCCAGTGGTGCCAAATTCTCGAATGAAACATGGATGCTGGTCCCTGGCCGGTACAAAGTGAGATAAGTGGTTGGTGTACTCGAACGCCAGTGGGAATGAAAATTCTATATTCACCAATCTGATCACGATTAATTTTTCTGTGCGGCGTGCTCTAAACGTACCTGCGATCGTGAGGCCTAGCTAGGTATCACGCGCTAATCCTGTCACAGCCCGAGTTCACTGGGCATCACGAGGCAATCTGAATCAACAATGATTCAAATATTCAAGCTCCGACCCTTGACGACACGGTACACCCCATTCTCAGAGAACTCACAAATGAATGCATCATTGATCGTCATCATAACAAATGCATTAATATTGTGAAATCTGGGGAGTACGACAGAGTGTAGCATTTATCCGGCAACCACAATATTGTTCTTCAAAATATCCAACGTTCATCAATTACTTATGTTTAACTGTCCGGCCGACCCGGAAAATATCGTCATGCAGTTTCGGATCTCACTATCGAGGCTAGCCTTGTGATAACTTATACACGTAGTCCCCATATACATTTTTCTTCCTTGTTTAACCCAGATATCGTGAGTCTACAAAAAGATTCCCTTGTCACCCACCTTCCTCGCTTTAACTATTGACGCTTTGACTTTCCACTCACCATTAGCCTTTGGGATGTCGTCTAATAATCTTTTGCCTAGCCCAAAGACCGTTGCTGTGCGTGTGTTCCATCGAAATGTCTTCGCTATGCTCTGTGCCGACTCATCTTTTTAGATTTTAGGATGTCCGTTTAGGTGAGCATTCCAACGTCGACCTGCACTGGTGTGACTACAATCTTACAACACCGGCTATAGCGGTGGTCAGGTCAGTTTTCTCAATAGTCTCTTTTAAATCACGACTCACTCCCTGTTCTCTCAGCCAAAACCTGGCGTAGACAAAGGTCCTATCCACCTCGTTCAAGCAGGACTCATTAACCAGGTCGAAGAACTCGGGTGGCATGTCGTTTTTGACGGGCACCACCAATTTGAGGGTGTTCCTCCACCATCGAATGGCATCCAAGGTAATGGCACCAGTGATGTTGTTGTTGATACGGCGTTAGACGCATCCATCGCGAGGTTGAGAAGCCCTCTACTCGTTGCACAGGTCTGCAAGAGTGTCGCATCTGCCGTGCAGGCTCATGCAGAGATGGGGCGCCTCCCCGTCACCCTTGGCGGAGACCATTCCTTAGCCATGGGCACTATCTCGGGAACCCTAAGGTGAGCATCTCCGTTTAGGCGAGCTCCTTCTACTGTTGTGACATTTTATCTACAGAGCATATGATCAAGCTTGTGTCATCTGGATAGATGCTCACGCGGATATCAATACGATATACTCTACCGACACTGGAAACATCCACGGCATGCCTCTCTCCTTTCTCCTCAAGCTCAACCCCCCTGCTCCGTCCCCAGACTCGGTCCTTGCGAAATTCGACTGGGTTTCTCACCTCCCAGCTGAGCGTCTCGTCTACATTGGTTTGCGGGACGTGGACAAGGGTGAAAAGGAAATCCTGAAGAAACACAGCATCAAGGCATTTAGCATGCACGATGTCGACCGGTAAGTTTGGGATCTGGTGGAGAGAAGGACGCTCACGCTGACTGTGCTTCACCTAGCTATGGGATTGGCAAGGTGGTCGAAATGGCGCTCGACCATGTCAACCCGCAAAGAGACCGTCCTATTCACCTGAGCTTTGATGTCGACGCGCTCGACCCAAGTGTTGCGCCTAGCACGGGGACACCGGTGAGTATTTCAGTATTTTGGCACGTACTTCTTGCGTGAGATGAAGTCAGCCGTGCGATCTAAATGCTTTTAGTGACTTAGTGCGTGCTGAAAAAAACCTTTTGCTTGTTGAAGATGCAAGAATGTGCACGAAAATGCCCATTATTCTCTATTTATCCTGGCCCTGAAGGGGCATTTAGAAAATACGCCACGTAAATATATGTTGGCTTGTGCAGAGACTTTTCAGTGCCCACGTTCCTTGGAAACATAGGCGGTTTGATCTGTGACAGGAATGTCCAAGCCTATGACGGGCAGATATTGTATTCACAAATTAATTTCAAGTCAAATTAAACGTCAAGTCAATGAGCGGAACTGACCGAAATCCTGCAGGTGCGCGGTGGGCTCACCTTCCGTGAAGGACACTACATTTGCGAGGCAATTCATGAGACTGGGTTACTTGTCGCGCTTGACTTGATGGTACGTGTCTTACCTCCATCTCTGCTCGCATTGATATGATCTGATTTGGTCTATCGCACGCAGGAGGTTAACCCCGCACTTGCAGATGCTGAGAGTGTACGCCAGACCGTGACGGTGGGGTGCTCATTGGTCCGTTCTGCTTTGGGTAAGTCGTCCATCTGCTGCCACGTTCGCTTTTTGCGCGGTTGTTTGCTATTCTTGAATGAGGATGCATGATCGCATGTGCACTTTTGGCCATCTACAAGGACTACCTACGGCGTGTATTATCAATGACGCTCACTATCTGTTTGTTACACAGGCGAAACTCTTCTCTGAGTTGCGAGTGTCGTAGACCAATCTCGATGTGACGATGTTATGATCTAGTGGCAGTGAGTCACATCTGCTTTCTCAAATGCACAATGATTAAGCTGTTCGGCAACAGTGAAGAGAGGTGTTAGATGTAGATTTGATCTCCACGTAGACTAGACTGGCAATCGGAGGCCGTGCTTGTTCACGTGCCACATTGTTAGACGTGATATTTCTTATTTGTATCAGTTAAGCATGCAAACCCTGTCTGATGTGTTCGTGTTGATAGATTTTATCAATCAAATTATCGAGTATACAATGTTCGATGTCAATAGCTGCCGGCAACATCTGAGGAAAACGATGAGTCTCTAGCACGAAGACAAATTAATGAACAGGCGCAGCCAAAGACGAAATCAATTCTGAAGTTCTGATGCAGCACATCGCGTTCAATGTTGTTGAGAAAAATGAGTTGCATGCTTCTACAATATTTTGAACTTCGAAGGACGACACTAATTGAGTTTTCTACAGTCGTACAGGGAAATATCCGGGTGCACTGCGTGTTGTACTATTGTCCGTTGGCGAAATCTATGGTCTCTAGAGATATCGACAGTATTGACAAGTCTAATAATCGGTGCCAAGAAGTATATAGACACGATACATGAAGCAAGCTACGTATACCCAATATTAATCGTATCACAACACCCATCTCCCTTCAGCTTGCAACCCAGATGCCCACACTTTCTGCCAGTCTGGATGAACACAAGACCCACAAGTTGTCATAGCACAAAAGTGCACCGGATGATCGGAAACTGCAACATGAACGTCGTTCAAGGAAACGAAATCCTCGTCGGACACGGCAGCATTACCATCTTGCAAGGAAAAATAACCCTCTTCAGTGTCTTTGGACCCTTGTATCTCCGCGGGTACGCGCCGGCCCTTCAGCATCGAACCAGGGAGCGTCAACAGTTCCGCGTGCAGCTTCGCTCCTATGCTATATTCAAACGTGTCGAACGGGAGTTGGACTCGGGGGAAAACCAAAGAGGCTCTTTCGAGCCTCTCGAAAGAATTCCACGGAACGTACGACATCCACAGAGGCGTAGCGTAGTTTTGAGGTCCAACACCGCGCCTAGTTCGAAAAAGGATGTGTAACCATGTGTCATCCTCCTCAGGGGGGAGGGCGATAAAGTGGGTGATGGATGCCAAGAAGGCTGATCCTGAGGCAAGCGTCGCCATTTCCCATGTATCACAGCTCATCCTCGATAGCGTTAATGTTTTTGTGTTCCACGGAAGCGGTAAACTTCCACGGTCTGTGCTCTTGTCCATACGGGTCCATGCGAGCTCTATGCAGGATGTCACGAGGTACAGACATGAAAAGTCGATTGCGAGCGATGATGCGCCCAGGAGTAGTGGAGCGATGAGGTCAAGGTCCGACACAGGCTCAGAGGTGAAGCTGCTGTCCACGGGAGCGTCTGAGGGACACTCATCCAAACACTCTCCGATCCAGATGTTGCGTACGTGAGGTGTGTACTCGAAACGGAGAGCAGGATATGTTTGAGCATATTCGTTCTGCATGCGTAGAGCATGCAAGAAAGCTGGCATGTTATCAAAATCCAGTAATACGGTGTGCAACATTATAGGCAGTGCAAGGTGCCTAAAAGTGCGGGAGACAAGACAAAGTTCACGAGCGGTCGAGTATAGATTCGTCGGCTCATATTCCTCGTCTTGAGTAAAGGTGGGCTCTGCAGCATATTTTATGACGATGGCGACGATCTCGGCGGGAAGGTCGTTAAATGAAGCTCGAGGGGTAGTCTCCATGTTGGCTGAGTGATATGAAAACTGGTCTGAAGGAGCCCTCTTTTAACACCTCATGAACAATAGCAGAAGAAGTTCCACAGCAGTGGCCCAAGCCGCGTTAAAGTATGTGAACCGCGAGCTGTGACGGTCCATGCCGGATTCATTGTTGCACTTAGGTTTCATGATGTGGTCTGGCTCTATGGAAATAGTGGTTATTACATGATGCAAATGTGGGACAATAAAAGAACACCGACCACTGACAATATCACTGGAACGATGAACCTCATCCGACTGACACATTGCTTGTATGTATTGTCACTGACTCTCCAGGAGGGAGATTCTGGAGCAAGAGCTTGAGGGTAGCAGAATGCTTGGTCCTTCAGTGTACATCCAAATAAAGTCTATGGTTCTCCGACGTACTATTCATGATGCATCGATAAAGTCCGAAGGATCGCAGACTCTGCACCCCTTTCTCCCTGCTCCGTTCAGCTACGCACAACTACACAGACAGTTGTGTGATGTAAATTCATCTTTTACAAAGTCATTAACAACTTGAAGTATTGTACAGTGTTGATCAGCTATTGCTTGCGTGTTGTAGGCCATGATCATGCCGGACAGCGAGGATTTGGCCAAAGGGCCTTATCGTAGCAGGCCGTGATGGCGGCCTCCAAATTTCAAACAGTACACATGCTTTATTCTGTGATACTTCTGCCTCAATCGGGAGTCCCACGGAGTAGAGCGGGCGCTGCTGCGAATTGTAGAGTCTTATCGTATTCAAGCAAGTCGAGGAGAAATACTGGAAAACGATTGTAATTCATATTGTGAACCCGAACATCAAACATACGAAGTGATATCCCCAGCACACCAATCAGCACACGGGCAGATCACCATGAGCTTCGGATGACTGCTGAAAATAGTCAAACTCTTTGATGGTTGGACTTTGTCACTGAAGCCTGAAGGGCTAGTGAGCTCCTTTGACTCGGACCAGTGTGAGGAATACTACCCCCTGGACTCCCGAGGTGCGCTTAGCTACATGGTTGGGCATCGTGGTTTCATACAACTTGTCGGGCTCGAGCAGCAAGAGTTTAATGATGTTCTGCGATGGTGAAGGGGCAATCAGAAACCGCATCTATGCTTTCCCGTATAATCTGATTATTCATCCGACGGCTGGAAGAAACCGCGTATGCAGGAGATGAATCGGATCATCCAGGATGCAAGGGAAAAACAGGGGCGAGGGGACGCACGTGTCTAAGTCGTGGCACAGGGAGATTCGTTTGTAAAGGGAACAAGGATAACGCGGAATGAGCACTTCAACGAACACTTGTACGACCCTCCCAACCCAAAATTAATCGTCCACCGCAAGTCCGCTGTCTCGACCACCAGCCCTCCCTCCCGATCTTGTGTCGATCAAATTTGTCTAGTTGTTCTAAGTGAAAGCTTGTTGTACGTTACATTCTGGGTGAAAAAGGAGTACGTGCTGAACGGTGTCAAAGCATCTTCGCAGAGACCTGTTGCAAAATTTTGAGAACGCTGTGTACAACGTTCCGAAGTCTCTAACTCTTTCGTGAGGAATGCCTCATGCACGTCGATTGACACTTATTCAGGAGAATATAGGCTTGTTAATTCACCAACGATCTTGGTACCTGAAGACAAGGAGAACCTGCTCGAAGAATCCAACAAGCTGTTCTCGCACGTACATATAATCCCCATTATCCTTAGCCCCGACCATGTCTTCCACGGCTGCTAGGATCAAAAGGGCGTCAACAATCAAGATACAAAAGATTATGCGAGGGCATACCAAGCTGGTCCGAGGCGTTGCGCACCTACCCGGTGGGCAGCGTATCATCACATGTTCGAGAGACGGCTCACTTCGACTATGGGACCTAGAGAGCTGTACCCAGATAGGCGAAGATTGGCGAGATGAGGAGGATGAAATAGGGGTATGGAGCATGGCATTGTCTCCAAACGGCAGAACCGTTGTCAGCAGCTATCTTGATGGGACGGTGAGGTTGTGGGACGTGGAGACAAGGAAGGTCATCACGAAATGGAAAGAGCCCAGTGGAGACGTCAACTCGGTATGCTGGAGTCCAGATGGTGTACAAATTGTGGTCGGATCCGCGGATGGGATAGCAAGAGTGTGGAATGTCGAGAGTGGCAAACCATTGATAGTCCAGGGTTTGAATCCGATCCAGACAGGACACGAGTCGGTATACGTGGTGAGTTACTCACCCAAAGCAACAAAGATTGCAACGGGAGGGTACAGCGAAGATGGAATCGAGATCCGGAATGCAAAAACTGGCAAGCTGCTCTCAACAATCAAACACGAATATGCCGTTTGGAGCTTGGCCTGGACGTCGGATGAAAATAAGCTTATATCCGGTTCAGGGAATGGCTCGCTTAGGATATTCGACACTGCCACATGGCACCAGATTGCCGTTCTGGACGGCCACAACCAGGTTGTTGAAGCCATCACTTTATTTCGCAATGACCGTCTCCTCGCGAGTACATCTTGGGACAAAACGGCACGTCTCTGGAATTTGGACACTAACCTCTCTATCGGTCTACCTCTCAAGCACGAAAAGGACGTCGAGCATGCAGCCTTTTCTGCTGATGGAAAGATACTATCCACAGCTTGCGCTGATGAAAACGCATACGTTTGGAACATTCACGCCATCCTCAAAGCCGCTGGCCTAGAGAACCTCCTTTCCATCCCTGTGAGTACCAACTCAACTCCTACTCGCCATCTTATTTGCGTCGACTCTTAGGCACAACAATCTGGACTCAAAAAGAAGGTGTGTATCGTCATCTCAAGGCTTACAAGAATACAGCATATGCTTACGTCCCTCTTGCAGAAGTCGTTCTCAGATGCACTAGTATGTTCTGTCGTTCTCGACCTTAACATTGATCGTAACATTACTATTCTAGGCTAATGCTACGCAACGTCCAGCCCCCCTTCAACTTCCAGGATTGCTCGAGGACTTGCAAGACTGTGATTCTGTATGTCACCACTATCTAAATTTGCCGATTCACGTACCAACTTACCTGCCCAGTTCCCCACTAGCAACAGTCTCCATCCCCGTCCCTTTGTACATCGCCGCCGCAGTGCTTTTGCACCCTTCCGGGAGTCGCGTCCACGTACGCTCCAAGTCCGCCTTTCCCCACTTTTCTATCCCACACTGCCCGATGTTGATGACCCAATCGAACTCCAACAACGCTCAGGGCTCAGTACTTCCTCTAGTCGCACTCGTGTTGTCGAAGTTGCTGCGCAACAAGATAACCAAGTATGTTCTACGGCGGGTTGACATTGGCTGGTATCTGAACATTTTTGTACAGGTGTTGCACGTCGCACGGCCGCCGGAACGAGCTAGTGATAAGGAGAAACGTATCAAAAACCTTACATGGTGGAATCGTTTGATCCTGGTTCTCTCTTGTGCGTCTCACTCTCCCGTTGATGGTCCAAGTTTATAGTGAGTAGCACTTGGGCAATAATTTTCACTGTATTTTTGTCTTGTTGTAGTGTATCTTTCGTTATGTCACCAATGACATCGGTTAGCACCTCGCATCCTAAGTTATGCGAGAAATGGCGCCACGTGCTGGACATTTCTCGAGCGCTGGACCCAGTTATGTGTGGATGCTTCTCAAAAGAAAAATAGACTACCTACTCACCCGTTTGCTCGAACGTGGTACCATCCGAGTACCCTGTATGACACTAAACCTCCTGCAGATTTCCTTAGTTTTCAATACGAGGTTCGCTTGTTTCCAACACAATCTGAATCAGGTCATTCTGTGTGTATCCACGACGTCGTCTTGCGCTTGGGGATAGTGTCCGTCGAACACTGGAGAAATATCCCAACTTCCGCAAAGCGTTCGCGATTCCATGCACAGGAACTCCCCATTTGACTGTCCTCACTCTTTCCGCGCTCTCGACTTCACAACGATGAGGTAACCGAACCTCAACGATTCTAAACGCCCCTGGGGTCACATCCACTGGCAGATGCACTCATCAGTCAGTAGTTCTCACTCTTCCGCTCTCCACCCGATGTTCATGGAGTCATTGGACTTTAGTAATGACCAAGGCAGACTACCCCCTCCAACAGCAATCTTCGCATTGTCAAAGTTGTTGCACATCGAGACAAGCAGGTATGTATTCCTTGAATGGTTTAATTCCTGCACAGGTATTGTATGTTACTTGCCGACCGAAAACAGTGAAAAAGGCGAAATGCACATTCCTAACCCATGTGTTTGCGTGGTGCTGTTCCTTCGTTGTGGCTCCTAGTGCCAATGAGAGAACCCTGTCAGTGGTACCGACGAGACCCATTGCAGCAAAAAGTCCTGCGCGTTACCGCCGTCTCAATTTGCCTCCCTTGTCCTGACTTCTGCATTGTTAGTCATTCACTACCAGCCGTTTCCATCGTGATCGCTTTCTACATCGCTGCCGTAGTGTTTTGCATCATCCTGGGGATCACCTCCACGTGCGCTCCTCGCTCGCCTTCCCCACTTATTCCACCATTCCCCACCCGACACTAATGAACAAGTCCAAACTCAGCAACGCCCAGGACTCGGTACTTCTTCCCATCGTAGTCCTCCTGTTGTCGATGTTCCTGCACTAGATGATAAAAAGGTGCGTCTTTTTGGAGATATGACATCAATGGTTGGTGTCTCGAGTTTTATCTACAGGCACTGTATGTTACTTGGCGACCGGAACCAGCTAGCCACAGGGCAAAACGCGTCGAGAACCACAAATGGTGGGCTCGTGTTGTGCTGTTCCTCTGTTGTGTCTCCGTTCACAGAAGACGGCCACTGATTGTCTTAAAACATGGATAATTTTATTCATCTTTATATCCTCCTTTTGTCATCTCTCATTGTCTTTCTGATTTCATTAATGACAATCATTGTCGCCTCGCTTTCTAAGCTGTCTGTGGAGTAATGGGTCGATTTGCACGCCACTTGGCGAGGACTGTCTAGCCTGCAGGAGCTCAGTATGACGTGAACTTACAGATCTATCCAGTACATTTCACACATGTGCTTCACGTATCCCCCGAGCGCTATACTCACTTATAGGTGGATGCTTCTCGGAAGAACGCGAGACGGTCTACTCGCCCGTTGCGCTGGTCGCATGTACAAGCGCACTGCAAGGCACCAGCCCTCCCTCAAATTGAACTTTTTCAACACGGGGATTCGCTCGTTTCATTTTCATCAAGTTGGATTTTTAGATGTAAGGTGGGAAAAGATAGCATTCTAGTATCACTGTATACGGCTTTAGTTTCCAAGGCAAAATGGCTGGCACATTCGAGCTGGTTGTAGTTGATAGCTGGACGCTAGTACGTTTGCAATACAAATGAAGGTGCAGAAAATAAAACAGCGACATGACTCACTGTTGCGACGTGCCGCTCGGCCGACTACTACTGGCAGACCTTATATCCTTCATCCTAAGGTGCGCAGGTGAGTCATGTAGTTACACCGTGAGCTGCTCACACTCACCCCAAGTGCACAAATATAGTACGAACAGCAATCTCTTTTTGTGCTGCAGGGTCCCCCCGTGTCGCTACACTGTGCACTGACAGACATAGATGCTGTCAAAGCAGCGACAACGGCGAAGAAGGAGAAACGCATTTTTTGTTTCGAGGTGATATGAAATCTTCTGAGGGGAATCTCGAATGATATCTCTGAGGATGGGGGAACACTGTAGGACGACGACCAGCTTTTATATGCTGCATACACTCGGTATGGGCACGATTCTGAACAATTTGGCAGAATTGTTATTGCTATCAGATGGCACAGATTTAGGCAGAACCTACAGGAGCATATTGAACTGATTACGACCAGCTATATACTGCATGGTCGGGAGCGAAAAGCCGACGAGATACAGGTTGTTTATTTGTGTCCATGACTTGTCGCCTCGCTTTCCAAGCTGTCTGTGGAGTACTAGGTCGATTTGCACGCCACTTGGCTGTCTAGCCTGCAGGAGCTCAGTATGACGTGAACTTATATCTATGCTTTCGATGTGCGATGGCTCTTCGAAGGTAATGGGCAATGACAAATGCAATTGGTAAGCGAAGGATGATACAATCAAGAGCCATGATCGTCGCTCACCGTTTGCAAGATGTGAGTGTGTCGGTCCTCGTTTGAGCAACAGCCATGCTGATCCAAGTCATTGTCCACCGTTTGCAGGATGTGAGTGTGCCGGTTTAGTCTATGTCTTTAAATAATAGTATTTTTTGATATCCTTATCTGCTTTCAAGGAAAAGTGCCTTGAAGCGCCTCTAATTAGGGAATGGATCTCTTATTTTCGGGTAACAATGTCGTGACATTCATTTTTACGGGCGATTTATTTTGTCCAAGTGCGAAACTTGAAGTTTGTGTTGACGTACAGTCGGTGAAAAAATGGCGGCGGATATTTCATATTTTGGATTTCGCATATAACACTGACTAAATTTGAAGTTATATGCCCATCTTTTTGTCAGTTCAAGCTTCAAATATTTTCTTCACATTTCGTACATGTAAACCTATCCTAAAGATTGATAACCCCGATGTGACAGGTGCACTTATAGGTGGATGCTTCTCTGAAGAATGCGAGACGGTCTACTCGCCCGTTGCGCTGGTCTCATGTACAAGCACACTGCAAGGCACCAGCCCTCCCTCAAATTTAACTTTTTCAACACGGGGATTCGCTCGTTTCATTTTCATCAAGTTGGATTTTTAGATGTGAGGTGGGAAAAGATGGCAATCTCGTATCACTGTATACGGCTTTAGTTTCAAAGGCAAAATGGCTGGCACATTCGAGTTGGTTGCAGTTAACAGCTGGACGCTAGTGCGTTTGCAATAAAAATGAGGTTGCAGAAAATAAAACAGCGACATGACCCACTAGTACTGCTGCGACGTGCCGCTCGGCCGACTACGGCTGGCAGACCGAAGGTGCATCAGGAGACTAAGGTGCGCAGGTGAGTCATGTGGTTGCAAAGCGACCTGCTCACACTCACGTTAGGTCCACAAAGAAAGCCTGGACAGCAATCTCCAGTTGTGCTGCAGGATCCCCCCAGGTTGCTACATGCACTGACAGACATAGATGCTGTCAAAGCAGCAACAATGGCGAAGAAGGAGAAACGCATTTTCTGTGCGAGGTGATATGAAATCTTCTGAGGGGGATCTCGAATGATATCTCTGAGGATGGGGGAACACTGTAGGACAACGACCAGCTTTTATATGCTGCATACACTCGGTATGGGCACGATTCTGAACAATCTGGCAGAATTGTTGTTGCTATCAGATGGCACAAATTTAGGCAGAACCTACAGGAGCATATTGAATTGATTACGACCAGCTATATACTGCATGGTCGGGAGCGAAAAACCGGCGAGATACACGTTGTTTATTTGTGTCCATGAATAAAGAAAAAGATAGTGTCAATGTCGCGTACAAGGGCCCGGCACAAGGAGTGAGCGAGAGAAAAATGACATGAGATATCGACCGAGTAATACATATCGGAAGTATTGACGAGGATGAGCATCAACTTCTCGACTTTGTCGCTGCGCCGCGGCTAGCAGGGTCACTGTGAGTTCAAATGATGAAGCGATGGGTGAGAGATCGGGATGAGAGACCGGGATTCGAGTGAGCGTTCTGTGTCAGTCACGTTCAGAAGAAAAGATATGTTACATAATAGTTCGAGACCCTGCCGGAAGTTACGGCAATTTGCATAATGGTACTACCATAGTGCAATTTCACATCGTGGCCGATCCTTTCATATTACTGTAAATGAGCGACTACTTTGCTACTACTAGTAGATGTCATAGAGTTCAACCAAGTACGATCCATCTTCCGTCATGTTTATTAACAATTTTCAGGTGATCAATTCTGTCGCAAGAGCCGTCGAACTGGACAAGCTCCTAGTTTCATGTAATTTCCCCATTCCTTCCTCTGGGTGACGCATTCTCCTTCATCTACCCTCGTCTGTGACGCCTTATCTTCTTCGCTTTCCACTTTAACTCTCCTGCACCAGTAGTAGAAGGAACGTATGACTGGGTGGCAGGTTCTGCATATGAAACGCCTGCCGAGGGCCCTTTTGGTGCGCACGCGGTTGGCACGAGCACAATACCTGAAGTGGTGACTACACGAGAAGAATAGCCTAAGGCCATGGTGCTTCGAAGTCATGGTGCTGTATCTCATTGCTAACACAGTGATCATGCCTGGTATTTACCGAGCGTCAAGGCAGATGTTCTCACCCGAGGTACATAAAATAAAACCGTGCGTGGCAATTTCGTTTCTCGTTTATGGTTGTTGTACTACAATGTCAACAGTATATTTCATTCAGATACTGAGTCGAGTTTTGTACATAAACAATAGTCCATTGGCCTGCATACCCCAGAGGGAGGTTGCGAAGCTATGAGAATTGGTCTGGTAGCTGTTTAGGGGCGGGGGTACTTCCGCGAAGGTAGTACGAGACGCGGCACTGATACGAGGTATGCACGCTTGCGCGTGTGGCATAACTCACTACCGCGATGTGCTGCTCGGCCGATTACGGCTGGCACATCAAAGGTCCATTCTAAGGCGCCTAGGTGAGTCGTGCGGTTGACCCTAGTCGCACAATGACCTGCTCACATTTGGTTCAGCGAAACAACGAAAGTCTGGACAGCAATCTACAGTTGTGTTGCAGGATATCCCCAAATTGCCACATGCACTGGCAGACATAGATGCTGTCAAAGCAGCAATAACGGCGAGGAAGGAGAAACGCATTTTCTGTGCGAGGTGATATGGAATCTTCTAAGGGGGATCTCGAATGATATCTCTGAGGATGGGGAACACTGTAGGACGACGACCAGCTTTTATATGCTGCATACACTCGGTATGGGCACGATTCTGAATAATTTGGCAGAATTGTTATTGCTATCAGATGGCAGAAACTTCGGCAGAACCTGCAGAAGCCTGTTATCGATTGATAATGACCATCGTATCACTGTCAGGCCTCTTCTTCGTAACCACAGAACACTCGCTTTAATCCCCGGTCTCTCATCCTGATCTCTCATACATCGCTTCATCATTTGAACCTGCAGTGACGCGATACAATTGAGAAGTCGATGCTCGTTCTCGTCTATACTTCTGATATGTACTTGGTCGATATCTATGTCATTTTTCTCTCACTCGCTTCTTGTTCCATTGTACGCGATATTGAAATTATCTTTTTCTTTGTTCGTTGACACATATAAACAAAGTGTATATATCTCGTCTATTTTCATGCAGTATACAGTTGACCATGCGCAAAAGGATCTGAGATCCAGAACTGTTTTTAACAAAGTTAGTCCTTGCCATTAAACGTCGTGGCGTAAGTGAGTCTCGAGGGAAATTGTTTGTTTCAAGGTTATTGAGAAGCCGCACTTCGACAACCGAAACGACGATAGAGGGCGGACCGGACGCCTTCGAACGCCTCGGACCGTTGCAAAAAAATTACAAAATCATATCAGAAAAATGGCAACAGGTTTCTACAGTACGTACGAAATACATCATCCATAATAGATGTCCACTAGATGACATTCACAGTCAGGGAAAGTCTACAAGGACTCCGTGCAGAAGTGCGTGTGCTGGAGTCAGGACGCGGGCCTTTAACGAACTTGTTACGCTTCATCAAGGCTCAGGTCAATATGTAGTCAAGGAAAAATTATATTTTGCTCTGAAGATGCGACTATCGAGTAGCGCCTAGACCTAGCTTCGTGTTCTTGATAATAGCTGTCAAAGGCGCATCAATCCCGGTAGACGCATCGCCACCGATCCTATCTCCTTCTGCCCATCCCATAGAAGCGAGCATCCTGAACCCAACATTTGTTTGTTCGATCTTTGGAGCAGCCTACGAACGAGGATGTAAGAACCGCATTTGTTTCAAGTGGAGTGATCACATACCTTGCCAACTTCATCTCCATCTTTGTGTCGAGGCACCGTATCAAACCGGCCTCCGTGTTTCTTCATGACACTCTTGACTTTGCGCTCATTGATGGCACGTATATTTGTGGACTTGATGAGAGTAGTATATCTCCCCGTTCCCTTGCCTTTACTCTGACTCTTGAGGTTAAACGAGTTCGCAAGCTCGTGAACTTCTTTTCTCGACGCCTTATTCATTGGAGGAAGTACCATGTTGTTCTTACCGCTGGTATCACTGATGAAGCGGCGAATCTGCTTCTCCAGTGACACCATATCCACGATGGCATTCTGAATTTCAGCGAGCTCCCTTGGATCCAGCCGTGCAGCTGCCCGCATTGCCTTGCGCCCCTTCTTACCACCTTTCTTTGGAGATATAGGATCGACGGCATCGAGAAGACGGGCCTCCTCGCGAGCTCGTTTGTATTCAGCTTTCTTGGCTCGATCTCTCTCCCACCTCTCTTGAAGCTCGGTGGGCAGCTCCTTAATCTTGTCTTTCTTGCGCTCTGAAAATCAATTAGATAACTGATCGACACGACATAGTAAGAGCACCAACTTGCTGGCTGATAGCTGAAGGATCCATCCAATTCTTCGTAGTCATCGACGTGGTCGAATCGACCATTTCGTATTGCACGGAATAGTTTATTGCATAGTTTGCGGTCTTTACCACCGGCTATACCGCTATGCATTTCAAGCATGTCCTGTAGGTAGAACTCAGCCACCATGGAGTGGAAAAAGGGAAATCGAGAGACCTCCATTCGTGCGATGTAATAATCGTCAGAATCACCTCGGTTCCATAGCGGGAAAGAAGCATCAGACTCCTCCTCTTCTGAATCGCCCTCAGCTGCAGTTGTCTCTGGCTTCATTGAGCGTGATTTCTCGCGGACTCGACGGAGTCTAGCCTGAAAGCTAGCTCCTGGACTGAGCTCATCATCAGATGAATCTTCCGTTTCGTCAGGATGATCGGAGTGTGAAGGTTCACGAGGCCTTCCACCCTCCGATTCTGCAATAAGTATTTCTTCCTCGACTTCAAACACTGCGTTTTCTTCTTTGTCTTCTTCATCGCTTGTGTTGTTATAGCTTCCATGGGAGTCACTTCCGTCTTCTTCCTCGTCCTCCATCCGCATCTGCTCTTCGTCCTGGATTTCATCTATCGTGCGATGCCTCAATCCCTCCGCGCTCATGCTCTGTACGAAGCCTTTCATAGCCTCCAGATCTGCTTCAACATCCGGGTCTAGATCCATCCCCCCTAGTCCATTGGGCACTTCATCGACACCGTCGTTTGCTGGGGGATCATCTTCGTCATCATCACCAAAATCGACATCAGAATCGTCCTTCCGCCGAGACTCCCATCGGGCACTTTTGCGCTCCCGTTCATCAGCATCTCTCAATCTCGCTTCAGAAAGCATCGCGCCGAAGGATCCAAACATTGCCCGACGTTGGGCGCGCTTACGAGCTACGCGGGCATCTTGTTTCATAGCTTGTATCCTCACTTTTGATCGGTCTCCCGCAGTGAAGACCGGTCTCTGACGAGACTGTTTCTTTGCGCTGGGAGTGGAGAAATCGAACGAAATGGAGGAGAACTGGGGAGCTTCGCCCTGAAGTGGGAAACTCTTATTGCCGATTGTGTCTTCGTGTGCCACGGGCTCTGGGTGGGTTTGGATGGGATTGGTAGTACCTGTCAGTACAGACCTCGAGGGTAACCGTACCCGAGGAATATTGGGAATGGGCGAAATTTGCGCTGATCGTGGGTGGGGCGCAACATATACGATAAGTTCGTCCTCTTCTCCAAGAGGAGCGCCACCCCAGTCGGTGCGATCATAAAGCACGACATCGCCGGCGGAGCGATGCGCAAATGGTTTAGTAGGTTCTGTATCCACGAAGAAGGTGGGGGTATCGTCTTCAGGAAGACGTGTAGGGGAAACAGTGGTTTCGTTTAACATTGGTACTGTGGGAGATTGCGAGGATGAGATGAAGTCTGGTTTATCGGTGACTATTTCGTCATCTTTTGTTATTGCTAGGGCAGCTGTTGAATGTTCTAGCGTAGTAATGCTGTGTACAGCAATTGCGGTTGCCTCACTGACCACCGTATCAATGAATACGGGGTTAGGTTTTTTGGGCGATACATCTGCGCGCTCTAGAGCTGGATGGGATGAGGGAGTTGCGACAGAGTGGATTCTCTTTCTATACACTCCAGTGAATACCTCCTCACGTGAAGAAGAAGCGACTTGTGAATCCCGAGTCCTAGTTGAAGCCTGAGCAGTATGAAGCTGAGAAAACAATTTTCCCATATCAGCAAAGTCGACCTCCTCCAATTCCTCCTCATGATCAGGAACACCGTCTTCTGAAGATGACGACGATGGAGGTGGAGGGGGAAAATTCCCTCCACTGAATACACGAGTGACGCGATCTGCAGTAGGAACATGGCTTTCTTCACTCGGACCTAACCATCCCGCCCAACATTCAGGACAAACCATAATATTGACCAAAAAAATTGAGACACATACCGGCACTCTCAACCACAGGTTGCAGAATATCTTCCTCTTCATCAAATAACGTTCTCGTAAGCACCGATGGGACGAATTTGATAGGTTTGAGGTACAGTCCTCCAGAGTGGGATTGTTTGGAGAGAGGTGTGTCTGGTGCGTATCTATTTCGATTGGTACCGTAGCCAAAGCCTGGTCGTGCTCTGGGAGCGTCTGTTCCTCGACCTCGACCTCTGCCTCTAGTACTCATCCCACGACGAGGGGTATTTCCTCCTCGTTGAGGCGCACTCCTCCTCGCTGAGGCGTACCTGATCCAAGCCCCGGCCGTCCCCCTCGGCCGCGCAATGGAGTCCCACCTCTCGATAAGTCTGCATAGATGGTCAAGATAAGACGAAACACTAGTGTTTCACTACGTACTGCTCGATGATGGCTCCTGCCAGACTTGAACCACAACATCCATCTCGCTATGAGGGTAGTTCCCTCGAGGTGTGTCATCGTTATAGCCTTGTCCACGTCCACGTCCTCGGCCACGTCCTCCACGTCCACGACCGCGCCCACGACCTGAGCCTCGAGGAGATCCACGCCCACGACTGTTATTTCCTCTAGGCATAGCGATAGAGAGAGCAAATCGAACAAGTTTGAAGGGATATGAACAGATACAATATATAGATACAATATCAGTTAGATATATGGATGTGCTGGACTTTTAGAGGATGGGTGAATCACATCATTGACACGAGATCGGTGCCGTTTAGGACCAAAGTGTGTAACTTTCAGGGCTGATCAACTGCAGCCAATCGTAAAGCGTAAAATTTGACTGGAATACGTGACGTCGAATATCCATTCACAAATTTGAAAGTACGTATGGATCCAATACGAATCAAAAGCAGCGCTGCAAACTTTATACGACTCTGAATAAGATGGAAAAATTCGGAATATATGATGTGTACGATACTACGGCCATGCATAGTCGAACAACAGAGATAACTCACAGAAAAGATAGAGGAGAAATGAAATGACAGAAAAAAAGATCAAGAAACCAAGAAACGCATTGACAACATAGATCTTCATACATGTATTCCTACGCAACATTAGCAACCCACACGTCAACCAACCCACTAACACACACCTCAACTAGATCGAGGAGGAGGCGGCAAATACCTCCGATCATCCCTAGGGTCCGGTCTATACGAAGGCCGTCCATACATCCTCGGAGGGGGCGACCTCGGTGGCCTCGTATCCCTATCGTACGCACCCCCATAAGATGGACCACCATCCCCAGACCTCTCTCTCGGAGTATAATCCCTCTCAACCCCAGCAGAAGCACTACTAAACGGCGGCGGCCCCCCACGTGACTCATAGAACCCACCGCTCGTCCCGCTTACCGGTGGCGGCGACGCAGCAGAACGAGGTGGGTAATCACTCATCGACATCGACGGTCTGCGAGGTGAGTAGTACCCACCACCACCGCTGTACGGTGGGTCCTCGCGTGCACGTTTGAGAGGTGGTCGGATATCATCAAGAGAACTATTCGCACCGCCTCTTCTTGGCGGACTCGGGCTGCGCGGACGGACGCCACGGACAAATGGGGGGTCGTTATCTGGGCCTGTGTAGCGTGGACGCTCGAAGTCTCGAGGTGGATACGAACGGTCGTCTACGGGGGGCAGGTATCCATCTCCCAGGCGCGAGCTCAGTGGACGTGAAGAATCAATAGGGCGGACTGGGGAACTGGAAAACGGTGCTCTTCGTTCCGGTTCACGTCCTTCCCACCCGGAGCTTCTGGGAGGTGGCGCATCGCGGTCATACCGTTCTCTCTGGGGCTCTCTATCATAGGGTCTCCATACAGGCGGACGAGACTTGTCATCATCGGCAGCTCCATACCAGTCACGCCGCCTATCGAATGAGTCTCGCTGATCAGCAGTCGCAAACCTTCGGTCAGAATCAGCTTCGAATGGTACATCCGCCCGAGGTGGTGACCTTGGAGGATAGTAACTCCTGCCTCGAACATCCGAAGGAGGTGGTGGACTGTAGCGACGAGTATCCATAGCATCAGGACGCCTGTCATCACTGAACCCTCTATCAAGGTCCGAGCGGTAAGGTGGTCTTACATCTGATCTCTCCCGTGAGAGATCCCTTGCACGGAGATCGCGCGTATCACGAACAATTGGTGGTGAATCTTTGGGTCCACGGAGGTCATCCCGAGCGACAGATGCCGCCCGAGGTGGCGCCACATAACCACTGGAGCGAGGGGGAGGAGTTGCTGGGCGTGCAAAGTTATCGTTGACAGGTGGACGAGGACGGACGTCAGAAGGAGCAGCAGGACGATCACTCAAAGGCAGTACACGTGATGGTTCTACAGGGCTAGTACGGGCATCCGGAAGGGGTCGATCTGAAGCGATAGGTGCATTTGACAAGCGCTCTTCCAAACTCGGTTGGTGGGTGACACGGTTTTCCACTCTTGGAGCCCCAGGCTGACTGAGACGTTCTTGGAGAGAAGGAACTGCTTGTTGAGATATTCTCTCTTCAAGAGGTCGAGGACGATCAACATCTGCTGCACGTGTCACATCGGCAGGAGGAAGGCGAGTAGGTCTGTCATCAGCCATGCGGTGATTGTCATCGGGTGAAAGCGGAGGTCGAACAGTACGATCTTCAGAACTATGAACTGAGCTAGCAACTCTCGTTGGACGATCGTCAAGGGTGACTCGATTAGGACGATCGCGGTCATCAACCACCATGCTACGAGATTCACGGTCATCAACAGGCGGTCGCCTATCATCGAGAGATGGACGTGGACCGCGATCGTCAGGGCGCAGGGAAGGGCGCCTATCTGCATCCAAATCGTCTTTTGCATCATAGCGGCGAGGAGGGACACTGTCAAATGGATATCGGGGCTCATAATGGCGTTGTTCTGGGGGAGGTCTAGGAGCATGACTGCGTCCATAGGAACGACCACCGTATTGAGGACGGTCTCTGTCACGGTCACGGCTCCATTCACGTTCTCTTTCACGCTCTCTTTCACGTTCTCTGTCTCTTTCTTTATCAAGGAGTGCTTGATCCCTTGGGGGAAGTCGAGGGTCATTACCGTTTGGGCGGCTATCGAGAGGACGGCGTTCTGCATCAAATCGGACCCTTCTGTCGTCCAGTGGGGGATCACGAAAGGGGTCTCGTCTAACATCGTCTTTACCATCGTAGGTGGACTTTGGTGCTGAAGAGTCGACGGGAAGACGAGTGGTATACTCACCAGGACGGTCACCAAGAGGACGAGGTGTGTCAATTTTTGAAATGTCGCGATGGTCGCCTGAAAGAGGACCATCTCGAGGAGTAGCGTCGGAATTATCTGGACCGGTTGACATCTTTCTTTCGGATTTCAAGGGTGAAGCTTCAACCTTTTTTCCAGGTTTGGGTCCTCCAGGTGGGGGAGTAGGGTCTGGATTCTAAGAACACGTGTTTAAGTGTGAGGGTTAGGGTAAGACCAAAAGTAAGCACATTAACTGCTGCTGTTGATGGTTTCTTGACTACGGGTGGATCCGTAGGCCTCCTTGTGGAATCTGAAGAGTAAGGAGGAATTTGGTCGTCAGAAGAGTTATCGTAACCAGACTGGTTGTAATAATCGGCAGGATGCTGTTCTGGATGTGGCGGAACCTGAGAAGAGGTTGGGCCCAAATAGAGGCCAGCAAGAGCAGCAGGCTGAGGAATTGCACGATAGAATTCGTGCTGACCTTCCTTGATGATGGATTTTAAATTTTCTAGTACTTCAAGATCGTTTTTTCCTGCAGGTAGAATGACTTGGGGAGAAAAGAACTGGTGTTGTTGTTGTTGTTGCTGTTGTTGTTGTTGGGCCTGCTGCGGTTGACTATTGGGTCCGTGCGCATGAAAATTATAAGGCATTCCGAAATTCTGAAAATTGTTGTTGGGATTGTTGGTAGCAGATGTAGAAGCAACAGAGAAAGGTGAAGACATGAGAGCAGGTTCTTCACTTGGCAGTGGAACGAGGAAAGAAGTGTTTGGGTCCTCCGTAAACGTGGTGACCGTTCGTTCGCGGTTATTGTTGTTTCGGCCTTTGCGCTTTTTATTTTGCCTGGCTGACATTTTTTTGCGGTCCGAAATTGTTTAAATCGATGGTTTTTACCTTGGTTTTAATCCCTACGGATCGATCAGTTGAATTTAAAAATTAAAGTGAAAAACCATGCTGTACCAACGAGGCCAGGAAGATGGGAGTCAAGAAGATAGAGAAGAGCGTCAAACTCGATTCAGGTTTAACCCTCTTTTCACAGCTAAACTTGTATTCTCATCGACAACTAAATATTATAATCCCGACTTGTATCTATGTACACGTAACACGACTACAGCATGACATGCTACCTCCTCATGTATTGAAGAAAACCATCGAACTTTGTAGAATAATGGTGAAATTTCCTAAAAGAGATATGTGTATTCAAACGCGCACTTGAATTTGTATTTAAAAAACTAGTCAAGTCTGCTTCATCATTGATCTTAACTCTCTTCATAAAGTTCATTAGAATCGCACTGTAGCAATGTCTGTCGTCGGTGTCGACTTTGGTACTCTCCATAGCAAGGTTCATCCTATATCATCGCTTAGATCACATCAATGCACTAACTTGTTATCCAAAGATCGGCGTAGCAAGAAATCGAGGTATCGATATCATTGTAAACGAGGTTTCAAACCGTGCAACACCGTCCGTCTCTTCTTTCGCAGATCCTTCCATTCTTAATTCTCTTTTCATCTAGATCTCTCGTGGCATTTGGCCCAAAACAACGCTCTATCGGTGAATCTGCAAAAACACAAGAGACCTCAAATTTCAAGAATACCATAGGTGGCCTCAAGCGCCTTATCGGTAGAACACTACAGGATCCAGATGTTGAAGTAGAGAAGAAATTCCTCAATGCAACCCTCGTCGATGATGGAGGGACAGTCGGCGTAGAGGTTCGCCATCTACAAAATTTAACTTGTCTCATCCTGATCTTCGCAATTTCAGGTAACATATCGTGGCGAAAAGCAGATCTTTTCTGCCACCCAGCTTGTTGCGATGTATTTCGGCAAGCTGCGTGATATCACCGCAAACGAGCTCAAGACCGCAGTCTCTGATCTCGTTATTGCCGTCCCAGGATGGTACACCGATATTCAGCGACGAGCAATGATCGATGCAGCACAGATCGCTGGTCTCAATGCTCTCCGCCTCATTAACGACACAACTGCTGTCGCACTCGGTTACGGCATCACAAAGCTTGATCTCCCCGACCCAGAAAATCCACGACACGTTATGTTTGTCGATGTTGGACATTCCTCCATGTCCGTCTCAGTCGTCGCATTTTCCAAAGGTCAATTGGCCGTCAAAGCAGCCGCCTACGATCGCCACCTAGGTGGTCGTGATATCGACTACGCTCTCATCCAGTACTTTGCTGCTGAATTCAACGCCAAATATCGCATCGACGTCCTTTCAAACCCCAAAGCAACCTTCCGTCTCCTCGTCGGCTGCGAGAAACTAAAAAAGGTCCTTTCAGCTAACAACGAGGCCCCCTTGAACGTCGAATCACTCATGAACTGACATTGACGCCTCATCCAAGCTTAACCGTGAAACTTACGAAGAGCTCATCTCAGGCGTCCTCGACCGCATCGCCGTGCCCCTCCAACAAGCCCTCGCCGAATCAGGACTTACCATCGACGATATTGACACCGTCGAGCTCGTCGGTGGTACAACCCGTATTCCTGCAGTCCGCACCCGCATCCAAGCAGCCCTCGGAGGCAAATTCCTTTCAACTACCCTCAACCAAGAAGAAGCCATCGCTCGCGGTGCTACCTTCGCAGCTGCCTTCCAATCCCCTACCTTCCGCGTGCGCGAGTTTCACGTGCACGACATCAACCAGTACCCGATCAAGGTGTGCTGGGAGCGCGCTACCTCGGACCCAGACGATGACACCGAGCTTGTCGTTTTCCCTCGCGGAAACAGTATCCCATCTACTAAGATCCTTACATTCTACCGCAAGGAGCCGTTTGAGATCGACGCCGAGTATGTAGAGCCTGCTGGTCTCCCGGGAGGAATCAACCCGAAGATTGCTGGGTTCACGGCGAAAGCTGTCCCGCCTTCCCCGAATGGCGACCTTACGTGCATCAAGTTGAAGACGCGGTTGAATCTACATGGAATCATGTCTTTTGAGAATGCGTACACGGAAGAGGTGGAGGAGCGTGAGGAGGCGATGGAAGTGGATGGGGAGGCACCAAAGAAGAAGCGACATGTGAAGAAGCACGAGATTCCGTTCTCTACTCGCACTTCGTCGCTTGACCCGAGCGTTGTTGAGAAGCTGAAAGAGTTGGAGGCAGAGATGCATGCTGCTGATAAGCTTGTCATGGACACTGAGGTTTGTTTTACGAATTAATGGAATTGGCGCGTACTTATGATTATCGACAGGACCGCAAGAACGCGCTCGAGGAATATGTCTACGACATGCGCGCCAAGCTCGATGAGCGCTACTCATCCTTCGCGCAGGCTGCAGAAAAAGAGAAGCTCAATGGCATGTTCCAAGAAGCTGAGGACTGGCTATACTCCGATGAAGGCGAAGACGCGACAAAATCCGCGTACGTCACCAAACTCGATGCCCTCAAAGCGGTCGGCGATTCCATCGTCGCGCGCTACCGTGAAGCCGATGAGAGACCCAAAGCCATGGCCCAACTCCGCGCAGCCCTCAACGATTACATCTCCCAAGCCACCTCTCCCGACGATAGATTTGCGCACATCGCCGACAGCGAAAAACAAAAAGTCGTCGAGAAATGCGCGACGGTCCAAAAGTGGCTCGACGACCAGAATGCACGACAAGCTGAGAAGCCGAAGAATGCGGATCCTGTTTTGACGAGTGCGGAGATTGCGAAGAAGAGGGAGGAGGTGATTTATTTCGCGATTCCGATTTTGACGAAGCAGAAGCCTAAGCCTGTGAAGGCGGAGGGGACGCCTGGGACGCAGACACCGCAGAGTGGGACGCAGACGCCTGATGCGGGGGCGCAGGGGCCGCAGAAGGGAGAGCAGGAGCCACCGAAGGGCGAGGAGGAGGTTCCTGGGCCGCCGGAGATGGATGTTGATTAGACTTCTAGGTGGTCTCTGGGTCCGAATATTCGTGTTTCGTAAAATTAACCGTAATGTAGGGTTGGTTTTGATTAGACCATGATGAAGCATATGATGTGTAGAGCATATACAGTACCGCGATATAGTGTACTACTATCGTTCAATGTCTACTATTTTTTGGCTGTCGCATCGGCAAACCGTTCATTGCCTTTTTGGGATGATTACTTTAAGCTTCGACTTGACTGTGACGCACTCGGTGACCGTGAGCATGGCCCCTTCCGCCCAGGTGGAGAAACGATTGCTCTGGCATCCACGATGGGAGAACAAGTTTATGGTCGGAGGCGGCTCTCAGATGACAATGTACGAATGGGCACCAGAAGAATCTGAAATCCGACATGTGACTTCACAAAATGACTTGCAGTTCATGAAGGTGAGTTCCCTACTCGAAAGGTTTCACTCAACTCAATGTGATCTGGCCTTTGGATCTATAGTGTTTCGCTTGGTCTCCAGACCCTGCTTTTGACGATCTTTTTGCTGTCGGATCAGCTTCTGGACGCGTTGACCTTATTAGACTTGAAGCTACCAAAGTCGCCCGGAACAACGTCCTCTCAAGTGGTCCTGTTGTCACACTTCCAGTCCGCAACACCCGGTCATGTAACGCCCTCGCATTCTGTAACGCAGACCCCAACTACCTAGCAGTCGGCCTTGACAAAGTCCGAGGAGACTCCAGTCTCATCATCTGGGATATTCAATCCGCCACGCCCCTTCTCTCACCCTCCAGCCCCCCCAATTTGAATCTAACAGAAGACTCAGTACTAGAAGCGCGTCCGCAGCCTCGAATAGCGCGTGCTGAAGTCGGTCATCACAGGACCGACGGACGCGTGTTGCAGCAACATGCACCCACAGAAGTAGTCTCAGCCCTAGCCTTCCTCCCACAATCTACGCATATGCTTTTAGCTGGTATATCAGCGCGGTGGTTGAGGCTATTCGACCTCCGGAGCGCAGTCCCAGCAACTACTAATATCGCGACCAAAGTCTACGGCATAGCAACATCTCCGATCGACCCACACCAGATTGCATGTTGTGGAGATGGGATTATAACTGTCTGGGATGCAAGACGCCTCTTACATCCGCTACTTATGTTTACAGAGAAAGACGCAGCTGCTGATGGTGCAAGACCACGCGCTGGGTCTGGGTCTTTTGTCAACCATATCGAGTTTTCGAGCTCGAGGAGGGGCGTGCTTGCAGCGCATGAGAAGGATTCGTCGTATGTGCGATTTTGGGATCTGCAGCAGGCGCAAGGGAGCGAGAATAATTCCGATGGGGAGAGATCGAGGGAGTCGTCACAGACTCAGACTGCGAAGAGGTCGTGGGCGCCTTGGACTGCTGGTGGTGCTGCGAATGGGAATGGGAACGAGATGAGGCATAGTAATGTGGAATCGCAGGAGGCGTTGGCGCTTGTTCTTTCTGATACGCACAAAAGTATGTGTTTTGTTTACTGGTCTTGCGTGCGTGTATGTTGATGCGTCATTTTTTCATTGAAGCGACGAGCTTTCGGAAACCACTTGCGTCTTTGCGCTTGTTCCGAGTAAGCGCGCGTTCTCGCTTACTTCGGAGGTTATGGTCGTCAATAAGGATGGAGATCTTGAACTTTATGCTGCGTATGATACGCCGAAACAGGCGTCTTGGAGTGCACGTGGGGACCTTATCATCGGTGCTGGGTTGAGATGCAAAGTGTTCCCGGGCTTCGAGGACCGCGGAGTTCCACCGCAGCCATGGGATGTACGTATTGAAGAAACTACAACTTCTCGAGGGCGTAACGAAACCGCAAGTCTGCCGGCGTTTGGGAGGGGTGACGAAGATGGGTTCCCGGCTCTAGAAGGCAAATCTGTGGAAGACAAATCCACACCATCGAAGCCGATAAAAACAAGGACGTATAGTCCAGCTTCGTTCCGACACTACCCGCTCGACCAGTCTGAGCTGTCTGCGTCGCCAAGTAGTGTTAATGCTCAAACTCCTGCGAGGGCTGAGGCTGTGCAGGAGCTCAAACCAAATGGTCTTCGACAAAGTGGAGAAAAGAGTTCACCGAAAGGGAAGACTTCACGGAGCGTGCACCAAGCAGTGGAGGATGATATCTCGATGATTATGCGTCGGCGCACCATTCGTGGATATGGGCTGGCAAGCGTGAGTTGTATAATTCTAGTATCATGTCATGTGGGTTCTGAGCACGGTTTTTCTTTCAGGCTAAGCATAACGCTCAAGTTGTACGGGAAGATCTTAGCTCAAATACGACGCTATCAGAGCTATGGGATTGGATACATCGTGCGTGCCATTAGAGGATCTACAACTCTGGATGTTCATCTCCCCCACAGATTCCCGTGAACTTGTATGCTCGCCGACGTCAAGATTACACGGTTATGAGTTCTCAAACCAAGGACTTCTTGGACTATGGGAAGGATTCGCACCGCTACCTCAAGTCTCTGAGTCGAGCGCATCATCTTTTAGCGTCCTTGACGGCCTTTTGGCGATACCTCAAATTTCTCCGGGAGATTCTAGTCTCTCTCCGATATCTACTCCTGCTGTGCTTGACCCTTTGACGCGAATGAGACATCCTCTTGATGATTTAGCATATGGGGATTTCACAGCTGCCGTTGCTGCACTATGTACTAGACGGACACCGGGTTCGGGACGTCCATGGAGACCCCCTGTCCGCAGCACAGAAAAGCTTGAACAGAGACAGTTTGCGTTGCATCTCTGCGGGTGGAGTATTGGGGAGGAGGAACTAAACCATGAGATTAGAAGGCGAATCCGATTTATGTGTTTGTGAATTTGATTACTGAGCTTCTCATGTAGGTGGGAGAAGGAGGGCCAACAACCAAGAGCGGCATGTTGGCTCGTTTTCATGCGACAGTATCAAAAGGCGCTGGAGCTGTTGATGCGGAGTACAGGTGCGACTGTCTCTTCTTGTCTTCGTTTTGTTCAATAATGATATGATATCCTAGATGAGATGCACAATCTCGTGTCCGGTACTCTTGCAGCACTTATCCCTAGTGCTGGAAGCACCCTATCTAACGAATTGCGCACTCACGCCGAACGTGTCATCGTCCGCCTTGAAGACCCATACTTCCGTGTTATGCTCATCCAACTTACCTCCAAGGACTGGTACCAAGGTTCTCGAGGAAGAATCACTTCCGCTGCGGGAGCGTCTTGCGATTGCATTCCAGTTTCTAGAAGACGAAGCGCTATCGTCCTACCTTACACGCACGATTGACGAGGCCCGTACACGCGGTGACATCGAGGGCCTCGTAATCACAGGGCTCACTCCCTCAGGTATGGACATCTTACAGAGCTATGTAGACCGCACAGGGGATGCCCAGACTGCTGCTATTCTCGCCGGTCAAGTGTGTCCTGCTAAGTTTTTTGACGCGCGAGCAGAGCGGTGGCTAGAGACGTATAGGGACTTGTTGGACGGCTTTAAGCTGTTCCATTACCGAGTCGCGTTTGATGTTGAGCGGGGGCAGATACTGCAAGAGGCGGTGTTGAATGGGGATTTGGCGCCGTTTGATTGGGCTCCGAAGCAGATCTTGATTCGGTGTAATTATTGCTCTAAGCCGATGAATCCTGTGTTGGACGAGACACAGAAGGGACGGGTGGGTGTTGTTGTTTTTGAATATGAGAAGTACTGACACTGGTTGACTTGTTAGCCTACTGCATGCCCACACTGCAGTCGTGCTCTCCCGCGGTGTTCGGTCTGTCTGATGACACTGAGCATCGTTCCAGATTGTACACGTGACGTTGGGCTCTCACAGTCGCAGGCCACTTACCAAGGTAATATCTTCTTTCGTGCACATACATGGGGAGCTAGATTGACCTGATGTCCCAGACACAATCGACGACGCAATCGTCATCTGCCAGACATGTCGACACGGTGGACACGCATCGCATATTCTTGATTGGTTCTTTGGCGAAGACGGTGCACGTTCCCGTGGCATGTGCCCTGTGGCAGATTGCGACTGCCACTGCGCAGATGAGTTTTAGTTTTTCGCTGTTTGCTGGGGCCTGAGCTCGGATCATTTGCATATGACCTTGAAATGGTCATCGGATGGGAACCTCTCGTTCTCCACGAGACGATATACACATAACAGTGTCCAATAGAATGGCTTAGAAAGTACCGGATGTCAAGTATCCGGGGCACATAATTGTTGATATTATTATTATTTCAAGTAGACTTGTTGCAGTAGACATGCTGATATAAGTACAGAATGCTATGCGTTAACTTGCTGATAGAGGAGCGAATCACTAAAGATAGCTATCAGCCGTGTGTTGGGTATTGAGCAGACGAACAAGATATAATATTATGTGGGGTCCTGATGTTTTTTTTGGCCTGATGACTAATTCGTTCCGGTCACCCGAGCAAACATACAAGGATTGCACAGAAATCATCCGATTGCGCAATAGGAAACACACTCAGAGTGCTTCTCAAGACAGGCATGAGAACCGATTAGTATGATACTCCTCAACACGTGATAGAGCGATGAATCCAACGCGACATCTTCAGTAGCTACCATCAATCGATGTCTTCTGTGTGATACTGCGAAGCGTACGACACCACCCTCCGAGTAAGGTCCAACATAGACAAGCTGGCAGAATAGTATTTGGAGAAAGTGGAAATGATTATTTGAAAGGCCGAATACAGATGCGGAGATGCACGTGGCGCTTGGTGTGCACAGCAAGTACTGTGAAGCTGTGGAGAGAACACAAGGATAACGAATACATGCCTTGGCAGGCAACAACTTATAACCAACACTTGCGCAGCCCTCTCGACCCCAAAAGCAAACATCCACTGTCGCAGCTACCAGCCAGCCCCTCTCGTGCTTGCGTGGAGTAAATCTGTGTCAGATTGCCCCAAGTACTAGGACTTTGCCGTGAGTGATACTCTTGTTGGGGGTAGGAAAGCTGATACGAGGACAATATAAGACCACTGACCGGCTGGCATTGAGGGATATTTCCTGGATACGTCGTCCTGAAGCTGTGCTGTCAGTCAGGATAGAATCGCCCTGGGCAGGACCTCTCGTAAGCAATCCCTCCAGGAATTTCTATTGACATGCCAAAGTCAGGCGAAAACAGATAGGCCAGTGGAACCACCCACTATTTATACCCCCACAAGGCAACTGATTCTGAAGCAACGATCTGCTCTCGCGCATATAGCCCACAATTCCCTTGATCGAGATCCCCCAGCGCCCATCATGTCTTCTACTGCCGCTAATGTGAGAAAGACGTCAGCAGTAACCCCCTGCAAGACTATACGAGGCCATACTACACCATTTAAAGGCGTTGCACACCTGCCTGGTGGGCAGCGCATCATCACATGTTCATTCGACAGCTCACTGCGACTATGGGACCTAAAGAGCGGTGCACAGATAGGTGACGAGTGGCGAGATGAAGATGATAAAGCAGCAATGACTACCATGGCATTATCTCCGAATGGGAAGACTATTGCCAGCGGAAGCGAGAACGGAACAGTGAGGTTGTGGGATGTCGAGACAGGGAAGGTTGTCGTCAGATGGAAAGGACAAACTGATTTTGTGGAGTCAGTGTGCTGGAGTGCAAATGGTGGGCGAGTTGTGAGCGGATCGAAGAACGGGACGGTAAGAGTGTGGGATGTGGAGAGCGGCGAACCAGTCGAAGGTCTGAATCCAATCAAGACAGGACACCAACGTCTGTACACAGTGAGCTACTCACCCGAGGCATCAATGATTGCCACAGGAGGATATAAAGAACATGGTTTCAAAATGTGGGACGCGAAGACGGGCGAGCTGTTGCCCACGATCAAACTCGATGAACCAGTTTGGAGCTTAACCTGGACATTGGATGAAAAGAAGCTTATTGCCGCAATAGGGGGGTTGAATACTCGATTAAGATATTCGACACTACCACATGGCAGCAGATCGCTGTTCTGGAGGGTTACACACGTTCTATGCGCTTTTCGTAGCTTGGTGTCTTTGTTTGTATTTGTACAAACTCATCCTACTTTCTAGGTTTCGATCTACGGACTCGGTATCCTCTTTCTACTGAAACTACAACGTGATGGGACTTCGTTGGATGCGTTTGTTAGTTTGCTTGTTTGTTTGTTTTGGGCGAAAGCCCCGCAGGGGCTTTCCGGCCCGAAACATGGGTCCGTGCCTAAGGCGTCAGGTGAGCTGTGTTCCCATGTATTAGGAGAACTACGACGCACTCAGCGAAGCTTGGGGCCCTTTCAACTAGGAGAAGTGCTTCTTTTCACCGGACTGGGGGGATGGTGTATCGCGTGAAAGGTTCCAGTACTGGTGATGCCTGAATGTAAGGTGCGAGAATCACAGCATGCTCTCTGAGATATAGTGTGAACGCTTCGCTAGACCACCTTCCCATCGTTTTCACGACTTCGAAAGGCACTCCGCGCAGAAGATACTCCAACGTTCCCCCAATCCTAAGTCCGTGTCCTTTTAGTTCCGGTAGGTTTGCTGCCGCTGTTGCTGATGCTATTCTTTTCAATAGTTCTTTCTTCGATAAAGGACGCAGTCCTTTGGCGTGTTTCCACGCGAATAGGTGCGCATCACTGTTTGCTGGATTGATTCTCAAGTGATTTTCCAATGCAGCGCTAGGGTCTGACGGCCCTTCCTGCATTGCCCAATATGCGTCCTCTCCTTCGTTTGGAGAACATTTAGTGCATGGTAGGTGGAATTTCGTAACTGGCAGACTGTTGCGGTCTGCTGTTTTGGATACGCCGGATCTCGTTATATGTTTCTTCGGATCGAATTCCTTGATTGCATTTACCGTGAACTCTCCTAACCTTGCTATTGCATAAAAGGTCGTCGTCAAGCACGCGAAAATGGCCGCATCTAGTGGTGAATTGAGGTCTAGGTGCTCGCGAATGATGGCTAAGTAAGCGGGTGTGAATGGTAGCCGTTTAGGACGCTTGGACGACTCAGGCGCTGCCGCCGCAGCTCCATCTAGCACCGCTTTTAACTCATTGGGTGGGATCAACCAACTCCTTCCATGAAGTAAGTGCCAGGCTTTTAGACCTGCCGCGTAGTTAGCTAACGACGATCCGGAGTAGGACCCTGCGCAACTGCAGAGAAAATCTAGGAGGAGACTGCGAGCAACTGGACATCTGTGCTCTTCCGCGATTCTGTTTGTGTCACAGAACACATGGAACACCAGCAAACCCGCCCCATACGTTTCTTTCGTCGATTGCGCCCATGACGACCCGATGACGTCAAGGATTCGTTCCAACTGCGCCTCCGAAATTTCGTGTCTAGGAGACTGCGGGGTTACCGCTATTTCTTGTCTTGTACTATCTCCCGCTGGTAACCACAGCCTTAGTCGGTCTCGCGCAAGACAATGTGGGCGCAGGGTAGAAGGTTTGGGTGTCAAATTAAGTCTATAGTTCTGGGGAATGGGGGAGGGGGAAGTATCTGTTACATTTGGTAGCGGTGCTCCGAATCGTGAGTTCTTATGTTTCGTTATCGTTGAGCGCGCTACTGATGAAGCTTTCTTCTTCGGAACGGCTTTCTCTTGCTCGTTCGTCAGCTTGCTGTCTGAGCAGCTTGCGGTTGATAACTTTAGCTGCTGGAGTGGAGTAATGGCCATCGCGCAGGAGGCGGAGCTCTGTGGCAGACAGCGGTTCTGTAGCGTCGATGAGGAAGGTACCAAGCTCTGTTGGAAGGCTGATTGGGGGAAGAAGAAGGCTTGTTGGTCCGTATACTCCTCTGGATGGTTCATCCGCTGGGTTGGAAGCGCTTGGGACGTATGTAGTGACGACGTCGTAAGGGTAGGGTAGAGTGTGAATAAACTCGTTGATTCTACGAAAGACTTCGTTGACTTCTCGGTTTCTGTGTCTCCTCTTCCACCATCCTTCAACGACGCCCGTGTTGTCTCCATGGACGACGACGTGCCTGCCAATGCTAGGCAGAGAGGTGAGAGTGTATACGAGGAGTTCGAAAGCCACTGCCTCCGCCCATCCGATGTCTCGTTGACCATTGTGTGTTTTCCACCCTGGGATTAACCTCCAGGCCCTCCAGTAGTTACCTATTACAATGCCTATTCCAATTCCTGAGCTCGCGTCTGAGAATGCGAGAGGATTTTCGAGTTTGAGAGATGGGTAAATTGCTCGTTTTACACCGCCGGACTGAAGTAGCCTAGCCCACCATTCTAGATCCTTCGCCACCCTGCTTCCTGCTCGATGCGGAAGGAAGGGCTTAGCGCCGCAGTGGGAAAGCATCTCCTCGAGGCTTGTTAGGTATGCCCTGCCTCGTGGTACTGCTTGGCACGCGTGTAGTAACTTGCCATATAGCTCTCGTACGTCTTGTAAAACGTGCGCTGGTCTCCTTTTCCATTCATCGATTGCTGCCAGATATTTGCTTACTTTTGCAGGACTTAGTGAGACTATCCTTCGTCCGATATCCCAAAGGAATCCTATATAGATTGTCGTCGACGAGAACGGTTGGTCTTTCAACAATTCCCATATAATGCCTAGGATAATTGACAACTCGTCAATATCTTGCAAGCTAAAAGCAAAAAGCTCGTCGTGTTTCGATCTCGGTGAGCGAAATGAAAGGTCCTGTAGAGGTTTTGAACAGTCTTCGCTCAATTCCTCCAGTATTCCCGTTTCCTGACATGTGTCGCCGAACCACAGCCTTGCGCCAGATTGTCTCATCCCTTCTTTCGCGAAGACTTGACTCCACTTCTTTCTCTTATCGTTGTACGGCTGTAAGTACTCTTTTTTGATTCTGAAAAAGATATGATCGTCTACCCATTTTTCTAATGGGCCAATGCCGTTGTTCCTAAAGATTTCGGCGCCCGCATCTGCTATGTGCCCGTATACTCCTGCCGAAGGGGTGGCTCCGAACGCAGTGCATGTGTCGATGCAGAAGTGGGAGTCTGATACTCTTACTATTCCTGCCGGCCATTGCGAGGGGCGCAGTGGGATTGTCCGGTACGCTTCCGCCACGTCTCTTGTGGCTGCCTCTGAATCTGGGGGAAGACTTGCAATTATTAGATATATGTTCGAAAATTTGCCCCATGTCGTCGGAAAGTCGCTGGCATTAATGTAGGAGTTTATCGAGGGATTAGGGTGTGAAACGTTTGGGGATGCTGGAAAGGAAAAGTTCTGTACTATCCTGAATTTGCCTGGCTTGCCCGGCTTAGGGATTATGGACAGCGGCGACGATTGAAACGGTCCTATGAGACTTTCCAATGATTCAGCTCGAAAGGGTCCAATGTACCTTCCTTTGTCCAATTCTTTTTGGATGATAGTTTCAAACTCGTTCTGGTACTCGGTAATCGAACTTTTATTTGGTGGAACCTGCATAACGCTGACAGGAGGAAAATCTATCTCAAAACCTAACCGGAGACCATTTGGTATCTTGGCGAAACGTCCAAGAAGTCCTGCTCTTCGAAGCTCCTGTTCCCATGCATCAGCCTTGTATGGCGTCAGCGGTATCTGCCTTCTGCGCTCTAGGGCATCTTTGGGCGCCGTGCGTAGCAGCTCCGCAGCCTGAACAGGCGTGGCGCGCATCGTGTTTTGGCGTTGTGCATCCTTCCTCCCTCTGCCAAGCGGTACAGAGTTGCTTCCCGTCCTTAGCCCAAAGGCCTTTGCGGATGCGCTCTGCGCAGGTCTCAAACTTCTTGTCCCATGTCTGCTTGGCCGTACACTCGATGGTGCGGTGCGGGTGTCTTCCCAGACAGACTGCGCAGCAAGGTAATGGGCCTGCATTGACAGTGGGACGGACTGTTCGTACCTTCTTGTTGCTGGACGAATAGTCCTCTGCAGGAGTATATGGTCGCTTCTGCGAAGCTGCGAGGTACTGCGGTTGAGCTGTTACGAAAGCTGCTGCCGCTTGCTGTAGAGACACGTAGTGGGACCATGTAGTTCCCAGTGTTTTAATTTAATTGAGTTGGGCGCGTGATGGCCGTGAGGGAACAAGGCATATGATAGCCAGGTTGTAAGGGGGGCACGCGATGGCCGGGGTGAAAGCACATGATGGCCGGGGTAAAAGCACGCGATGGCCGGGGTAAAAGCACGCGATGGCCAGGGGGTAAAAGGCACGCGATGGCCAGGGGGCAGGGGCACGCGATGGCCAAGGGGTAAAGGCACATGATGGCCAAGTGTACGAGAAACGGCGCGCGATGGCCAGGGAGAGTACAGTTTCGTACAAGCCCATTTTGTCGGCGCATGATTGGCCGACAGGAAAGACACATTGTACGACGACAACGAGTTGTAAGTGTTAATATGCGAGAATGTTTTTTTTTTTTTTAAGAAACTTTTCGTTAGGAATGGCTGCGGATCCGCGATGTCATTACTGACCTGAATAGCAATAGCCGTTTCTTTTTCTCTCTTCTCGTTGAACAGCTCTTCTCTCGCTTCGAAAATTAAATCTTGATTGAGGTCTTCGAGGCTCCATCCTTGCGCCGTTCCTATAGTCTGATGCCAGCGTCGTCGTTGCTGGGATTGATATAGTAGTAGCGCTCGTTGTTTGAGCTGATCTGGTGAATGGCGCCAACGATGTGTCTGTAGAGCAGACCAAAATTGTATATGCATGTCCGTCCGGTCATCAGGCCAGTCGTACAATTTCATCATTGTGATCATGCGAGGGGCGGCTTCGTTGAATTCTTCCCAAGACAGATTCTCGTCTTTCACAACCGGAGCCGCTTTTGGGTCCTTTACTGCCGCTGCTGGGATCCAAGAGTGTAGACCGTCTGCTGCTGGTAGCATTACCATAGCTTCCGGTTCCGCTATTAAGTTGGACAGTTTCGCGTCTTCGAGACCACGGTTGGTGAAATAATGGAGCTCGCAGTAGTCTCCGGATTTCATCTTCCTTGTAGCGTATTGTGCTGGAAGAACAGTGGGGTCGGAAGGTACTTTTCCGCGCACTATGGGCGCGTACTTAGTTTTATTCTTCTTCCGTTCCTCTAGACGTGCAGCCTCTTCTTCCTCCTTGCGTTGTTGCTGACGTTCTTCCTCTTCGTCCTCTTCTCTTTGCCTGGCTTCTATCATGCGCCATTGTCTGAGTGCCCAACGGTCTTTCTCGGCATTGTTAGCTAAGGTCCATAGTGCTGCTAAGGTCCGAGCTGCATTTTCATTCGAGAGGCCTTCTTCTACTAATTGACGCCGCGAAGCTTCGTGTTCTTGTGATGTGAAGTCTGGCCTTACTGCCAAGTTAGGATCTTCCATTAATAGTACGGTATTTCGTGAGTCTTGTATGCAAAAGATGAAGCTAGAGTAGTGAGCTTTTGACGAAAGTGTCTCAGCTGCGAGGTGGGCAGAACCAAGAGGTGCTACGCCACTGTGGCGGTTGCCTTGATCGAGGCGTAAGGAACCGTCACGTTTGCGACAAAGGTCTAGACCCACCGTCTAGAACGTTTAGGAAGAATCCGGTTTCAGTATTTTCTAGTCAGAATAATCACGAGCCTTCCTACCTACGAAGTATTTAGTCTCGCTCGTGTTAGATGTATCCTTAGAATTTCTCCCAATTGAACTAGGCTGGTATCTGGTTATCATTGCGAGAGAACGTTCTACTCAACTTGTGCCGTCATCTAAAGTCGTTGCAACGAACTTCTACCTGCCGTCACATATTTTTTAACCTTCCCCATTCCTATCCTAACTTGCTTGTAACCAAGCGCTTCATCTCATAAAACCCTTTGTCACACTCGCTGACTGGTCTGGCCCACCACGTCTCGAACCGTGACGATGACGAAGATAACATCCACGAAGACCTATAATACGCGCTCGCGCACTCGCGCTAGAGCTAGCTCAGTTTCTACCCCCGCAAGTGTGAAGAACGAACCGGTGAGAGACGACTACGGGAATTTTATCGTTAACATTATGACTCTAGCACAAAAGGCAAAGCAGGGTTCCGGCCCCACGGCCAGAACTCCTGCGCTTGCCGAGTCCCCGTTGACCTCAGTGGAAGGGTCTCCAGGGACCGAGGCTGAGAGCCCTCCCGCACCAAGACCAGCTCGCTCGTACAGCGAGGTGGTCCGTGCGAGTAGCCCTGCGTCGGACCAGAGGGTCGAGCAGGAGAATATAATAGACCTAGACGGCAGCATTGCCAAAGCAAATGACAATGTTAGTACCCCAGCTGGAGGAACGAATGATCACGTCACCTTTCGAACAGCTGACGAGGGAAGTGAGAGCTCCACAGAGAGCAACGACGGTGACGACCGTCCATGGACCACGGTGGGCCGAAGGAGCCGCCGTGGTTCGAAGGACTTGACAGGACAGGCTAAGACACCTGGAGAGCTCACTGTCGAGCAACTTAGAACAGTTAACGCGGCCAAAAAGAGCCTTACCGAAGCTGAACAAGAGAAGCTGAACCGACGCGAGGCCAATCTTGAACGATGCACGTCCAGCCGCCGGACAACCCGAGGACCTGAGACCGCTGGTCCCTCCAAAGGCAAGGGCGCGGACCCAGGAAACTGGGGCGCCCTGGACAGTGATGAAGAAATCGACATCGAGGAGCAGCGAGCTGCCCTCGAGTCGTATAAGGCAGCTAAGACCCTAGCAGATGCATCAGATTCGGCCTACGTGTCGGAAGAAGATGGGTCACTCACTGACCCAGGTCGGCCGTCGGCAAGCAACGACGAGCAGCCCGACGATATATTCACCCGAGCTGCGAGAGAGCAGCAAGTGGTTAATGAGGCGGTCAGAAGGGCCGAGAAACGCGTGAGACAAGAGTATGAACAAAAATTGAAAGAGCTCACCTCTAAGTTGAAGGGGGCACGGCGCGCCAGTGATAAGGAGCCTGCTAGAGCCCGGATCGACCCCGTTGAGAAAGTAGTCAACAGAGTAGTAAACCCGGAGACGTCCAGAAGGGAACGCCGGCGTACTCCGCAGGCTATGGAGCCCGTTGGGCAGGTGGCAGCTAAATCCTACATTGGGAAGGCTCTGGGACGCCTTGGAAAGGGAAAGGACGATAGCGACGAGTCCGATTCGTCCTCGAGCTCGAGCTCAAGCTCGAGCTCGGACACGTCGAGCTCTAGCAGCGACGACGCAAGGAGGAAGCGAAGAAAATCCTCTAGAAAACGTTCTAAGAGCAAGAAAACGACGTTAAAACCAATAGCACCTACCACATACGATGGAGCCGTGGACTCGCGGGCTTTCCATCGGTTCATAACCGAGGGCACAGCCTATGTGAAGGACGGACACGTCAAGTCCAAGAAAAGGGCCTTCGTCCTGTCTCATTTCCTAAAAGGAAAAGCGCATGAGTTCTACATAAGAGAGGTATCGGGGGACCCTTACCGCTGGAGGCTGCGCGAGTTCTTCACGGAAATGTTTAATTATTGCTTTCCTATAAATTTTAGAACTAAGCAACGCGAAAAATTAAAAAGATGCTTCCAAAACGACAAACCTGTGCGTGATTACGTCTACGAGCTCAATGAGCTCTGGAATATGATCGGCGACGTTGACGAGCGTGATCGCGTAACCCGGTTGTGGACCGGACTGAACTCTGAAATCCAGAGAGAGCTCTGGAAGAAGGAGTTGAATCCGGAAATCTCCTCCTTCAAGGAGGTGCAAGCGGCCGCTGAGATAATAGAAATAGCACATTCAGTGCCAACCGGCCGAGATAAGAGGGCCGGACCTAAGGAGAAAGCAACGACGATGGTGGCCGCAGGTGCTACCACGCCGGTTAGAACCTTTAAGGGAAAGAAAGGCGACGCACCTTTTAGACGAAATAGAGATCGACGACCTCGGCAGGGTGACCGGCCGAGGGAGTCCAAACCATCGCAGGGGGCTAATAGAAGCGAGCCCTACAAAAAGAGTGACCTGAGCCCGGCAGAACGAGAACGTCGCCGGGCTGAAGGAAGATGTTTTATCTGTGGGGAAAGTGGGCACATATCGCGTCAGTGCCCGAAAAACACTCACATTAAATCAGACACACCTAATAAGCCTCCGGGAGTCCCAAGCTTCGGGGTTCACGTGCCTCACGAGGACACCGAGCGACTGAGGCAGTTAGCGGAGGAAACGGACACCCAAGACGTCATGTTCTTGGGGTCAGTAGGTGTACTGGCGGAGGACACTGACGAGGAACCTCTGAACGACACTGGGAGTGAGAACGAGGATGACCTCGTATCCGTGCCTAGCCGAAGATTCAGAGATCCCGTCGCTCGACGAGCAGAAGACTTACTAATTGGGGTGAAGTACCCCGGTGATAACCTTGGAGAGCCTAGGCGCTATCAGACAACCTGGAACGACCCAGACCAGTTCCACGTGTACCGGATTGAGCACGGGAAGTACTACATCCGGGATTACCATTACCAAACCTGTGTGGAGGGCATGGAAGTTCACTCCTCCAAGCTTGAGGATCCGGACTACCGGGTGGACAGAGCCTACTGGATGCACCTAGGTAACATCCATCTGAAATTAGTTAAATCCCGGCTAAGACAAAAAGAACGAAGACGCACTGATAAGAGGCCCCCAATGGGAAGGCCTATAGAAGAGCGTTTGGAGTGGTGGCTGCATGAATACGTGGAGCCCGCCACGGAGGACGACACAGAATCGACGGAGAGCCGGTTCTGCTGCACTAGAGTAAGCCAGGATCAGTACGAGGTGAAGGATAACGTACTTGCCTTCACAGCCCGGGTACCCCGGGCCACAGTGTGCGAATGGGAATGGCATCCCGTTCGATGGTACCGGCGGCAGATGCTGCGAGCATCCTTAAAACAGAATAGAGACTCGTTAGAACGAGACGATTCACAATATGAAGGACTTACCCGCCTGTTTGGCGCCGAGGAGCCGGAGGACATCGACAAGAAACTGGGTGACGTCCTGGGCGACCTGTTACAGTGGGAGTGGCTGAACCACACCGGTGGGAAGCTAGACGAACCGTTAGAAGTCAGCTCGAATGGGGTACAGATACCCCGGGGCACTTACCCCGCATTACAACGTAACGCGGCCGTGGCATGGGACTTTCGCCGTGCCATACCAAAGCCGGTCGTTGTTATGGTCCACGTAAATGGACACCCAGCGAGGGCACTGATCGATACGGGCTCCCTGGCCGATTTTATGTCGTTAACGACTGCCGAACAAGTGAAAGCACCACTCACCGTACTCGAGAAGCCGCTGACTATTCAGCTCGCAGTCCAAGGCTCCCGGTCCAAGGTGAATTACGGAACGACTGTTAAATTTCAGTATCAGGGCGCAGACTATAAGAGATATTTTGACGTCATAAACTTACAAAGTTATGACTTGATACTAGGCACGCCGTTCCTATATCAGCATAGTGGTATGGTGGGGTTGAACCCACCAAGACTAATCCTTGGGTCCGAGGACCCGCAAAAGTTGAAGGGCGCGGGGATATCAACGTTAGAATCGCGAGCGGCTGACGTATTCCGCGAACGTGTCGAGCAAGCTCGTGAACACCTGAAAGAGTTAGCTCAACCAGTATGCGCAAAAGCATCAGACACGGACTTACCTCCGCTGAGGGCCATAAACCACACGGTCCCGCTCATAGACGAGGGGAAAGTGTACCCCTGGAGGCCTTCTAGGTGTCCTGAGCCGTTGAGACCCCAGTGGGCTGAAAAGCGAAAGTCTTACCTCGCATCAGGGAGATGGCAGATGACTAGCGCGGGAAACACGGTTCCCATGCTGTTTATAAAGAAGCCTGGTACGGACCGGCTCCGGACGGTTGTAGACCTGAGGGAGCGTAATAAGAATACTCGGAAGCTGACATCACCCCTGCCGGATATGGAGGGCATACTGCGCCGCGTGTCGAGGAAGCCGTACCGATCATTGATGGATGGCCAGGACGCGTACGAGCAGATCCGGGTAGTGCCGGAACACGTGCCGCGAACGGCTATGACGACGCCGGACGGCAACATGGTTAGTCATGTACTGCAGCAGGGGGACTGTAACGCACCTGCTACATATCAGGCGCTGATGAACTACCTCTTTGGGGAGCACATCGGCATCTTTCTTGACGTCTATCTGGATGATATAATAATATACTCTGACACGCTGGATGATCACATTAAGCATGTCAGTATAGTGCTCAAAATATTGAAGCGCGAGAAACTTTACCTGAGTGAAAAGAAGCTGCAATTCTTGTGCCGCGAAATGAAAATCCTGGGGCGCATCATCAGCGACGATGGCATACGCATGGACCCCGCAAAGGTGGACACCGTGTTACACTGGAAGGTGCCGGTGAATAGAGACCTGTGCCGAGGATTTGTGGGATCAGTGGGATATCTCGCGGACGACATATATAAAGTTCGTATACCTTTGGGTGTACTGTCCGCGGTTTGCGGGGACACAGTCCCGTTCCGTTGGACAGAGACGGAACAAAGAGCGTTTGACGATGTCAAACGCTATGTCTCGGCGTGTGCGTCACACAGCCGGGTGCCCTTAAGCTACGCACCGGGACATCCGACCATCTGGATGATGACCGACGCGTGCCCTACTGGCGTTGGTGGGGTCGTGGCCCAGGGGCCGAAGTGGCAGGAGGCCAAGGTGGCCGCGTTTTACTCAGCGAAGTTGAGCGCCGCGCAGCGTAACTATCCGGTACACGAGCAGGAGTTACTGGCTGGTGTTGAGACCATGCTGCGGCACCGGGACATCCTACAAGGAGTGAGTTTTGTGTGGTTGACGGACCACAAAAGTTTGGTGCACTTACTGGACCAGAAGGGACTGTCCGGCCGGCAGGCGCGCTGGATGGAGAAGCTGGGCGAGTTCACCTTCCGGATTGAGTATCTGCCGGGGGAGCACAACATCCTGCCAGATGCGTTGTCTCGAATGTACGATTTTGACGCGCCTGGGACGGTGAGAGCAGCCAGTGAGTATGTGGCTCACGACGAGGACTCACCAGTGCTGGACGCCTCGGACCTGGTGTCTATGCCAGTGTCGGTGGGGGTGGAAGCATATGTAGCACCCCAGCGTAGGAGCGCCAGGATGGCGGCCAAAGCTGTAGCCGAACCTGGGCCTACGACCAGACGATCAATCGGTTCGTTAACAGGGCCTAGGCCAACGACCAGACAACTAATCGCTTCGTCTGCCGGACAAGGGTCAACGACCAGACGATCAACCGGTTCGTCAACAGAACCACTCACCGGGTTGGTCAAACCACCGCGCGGCAAGCAGCCATTGCCCCCTGCGGAGACTGGGAGACCAGAGACGAGCAAGGAGTTCGCCCGTCGGGTACGAGACAGATTCGTCCTGCGTGGTCCCCGAACCCCTGCTGAACGACTGGAGGGGAGGGAGTCAGGACCAAGCAACCTGACAGACGCAAACGCAAACTGACCCAACGGGCGAATCAGAGACAGAACCGGTGGCAGTAATCCCAGTGACTTACCCCAACGAAACTGAACTGCTGAAGCAGTTGCAAGGCCAATATGAGAAGGACGGCCTCATGAGCAAGGTACTGGAGTCCCCCAAGGAGTTCCGAAACTTTGAAGTGAAAGATGGGTTAATCAGACTCAAACTAAAGGACAGAACAGTGCTCTGCTTACCGGACGTGAAGATCGACGGCAGAAGGCTCATCGAGACCGTAATCGATCAGGCACACTCCATATTGGCGCACTTAGGCGCGGATAAGACATTATCGTACTTACGAGAGCACGTATGGTGGAAAACCATGGCGCGAGACGTCCAGACTTACTGCACGTCATGCAGCACCTGCCAAAGGAGTAAGCCCTCGAATCAGCGACCATATGGGATGCTCAACTCCTTGCCGGCACCGTCTCAACCCTGGGAAGTCGTTGGAATAGACTTCCTAGGACCATTACCACCATCCCGGGACCGGGACGGCGAATACGACTCCATAACGGTCATTATAGACCTTTTGACCAGCATGGTGCACTTAGTGCCCAGCCGGACCACCTATACTGCAAAGGAAGTAGCCGAGTTAGTATTCTCCGAAGTGTATAAACACCACGGCTTACCGAAAGCCATCGTAAGTGACCGAGACGTATTGTTCACGTCCGTCTTTTGGGCGCGACTACACGAGTTACTTGGCGTGAAGCTGAAGATGTCCAGCGCCTATCATCCTCAGACGGACGGGGCGACAGAACGAGCTAACCGCACCATCGTTCAGATGCTCCGGTCGATAATCGGACCCGGACAGCACAACTGGGTGTCTAAGTTGTCAGCTATAGAATTCGCCATCAACATGGCACGGTCAGAGTCAACGACACTCTCACCTTTCGTGGCCAACTCTGGCAGGATTCCCCGTGCAATGATCTGGGAAGACCCCGTACCCAAAGAGTACCCGGGTGTACGGGTGTACCTCCAACGAATGAAGGACGCAGCTATGACAGCACACGACGCGCTAATTGGCGCGCGAGTGAAACAGACCCGCGAGGCAAACAAACGCCGGCGCCCTTGTCCATTTGTAAAAGGCGACCTGGTCTATGTGTCAACAAAAAACATATCGTTCCCTAAAGGGACGTCAAGGAAGCTCGTACCTAAGTTCGTCGGGCCTTACAAAATCGTTGAGGACTATGGAAACAATTCGTTCAAGTTAGACCTGCCGGACCGCCTCAAGCAGAGGGGAATTCACCCGGTGTTTCACTCATCCTACCTCAGGGAGCATGTCCCCAACGACGATAGGTTGTTCCCGGGGCGAACAGAGACGCAGATCGCAGACTTTGGAGAGCCGGAGGCCGAATGGGCGATCGATCGAATCTTGTCGCACAAAGGGCGACGAGCGGACGCTGTTTTTGAAATTCAGTGGAAGACAGGAGACAAGACTTGGCTGACTTACGATCAAGTCGAAAAACTTGACGCCTTGGCAGAATATTTTCAGCTGCTGGGGGTCGACAACGTCTCAGAACTTGGAGACGGCGGCGGGGAGCCACCAAAGAATGACCCCCAAGTGTTCCTGGGACACTTATTTTCCGATCAGTTCGTCGACCATATAACACCAGGCGCGAACTCACCGGCCCCCCAATCCAATCCTGTCCCAAACCCTCGCTCCACCAACATTTACGGCCTACCCATCTCTCCACACCTATTCCTGCTCATGGCACCTCTCCTCAAACGCATTGGACCCCGCCGTTACACTATCCCTAGCCCTCTGGGCGCCGGACTCGGCGACAGTGACCTAGTTGTCCTGGTCGATACCGTCCGGCTGTACCTGGAATATGACGGGCACCTTAGGGCGGGGACAGCTAGCCTGAACGCCACGCCGTTCGGCTACAACGACTTTGCGTTGGCCTTCAACATGCAGCCGGCCGCTGAAGCCGACCCGTCACGCTTCGCCATAGAAGGAGCAGAGGGACCCACCATTAGTGGCCCGTCCCCCACTATCACAGAACTCGTCGGGGCAGAAGAACCTGCTGCCACCCCGCCGATCACCGCTCCTGCGCTTACCAGAAGGAGGGCGCTACCTCAACCCTCACAGAGCAGAGCTCATGGAGGAGGCCCTCTGGATGAACCTCGAGACCGCTAAGAAGAAGCGCGAGTGGCGCGACCGGTCCATCGCCGAACGTAAGGCTAAGAGAGCTCGACCCGAGGTTAGCGGACGCCCTGACATGAGGAAGGAGACTCACCCTCATGCCAATGTGGCAAGTGCCTCACGCACCCCCACCACCTCTACCCCGGGGCCCTCCAGTCCCTCCTCCACCGAGCCGGCTAATAGAGAGCACGCCATGGACGTCGAAGAAGGCGAGGAGCGCCGCACGGAGAAGGGCAAGCGGGCAGAGGAGGACGCGTCGAAGAAGACTAAGAGGAAGTAGAAAGGGTGGATCACCCTTGGAGGGGAGTGTGTGGCAGGTTGCCTTGATCGAGGCGTAAGGAACCGTCACGTTTGCGACAAAGGTCTAGACCCACCGTCTAGAACGTTTAGGAAGAATCCGGTTTCAGTATTTTCTAGTCAGAATAATCACGAGCCTTCCTACCTACGAAGTATTTAGTCTCGCTCGTGTTAGATGTATCCTTAGAATTTCTCCCAATTGAACTAGGCTGGTATCTGGTTATCATTGCGAGAGAACGTTCTACTCAACTTGTGCCGTCATCTAAAGTCGTTGCAACGAACTTCTACCTGCCGTCACAGCCACCTCGCTTATTTTGCGCTTAGACTTAATTCTAGGCCTGCCTCGTGCCTCGGCCGGCCTAGCCCGCCAGTTATCTACTCCATCACTTTATTTCCCAATGACCGCCTCCTTGCGAGTACATCTTGGGACGGAACAGCGCGTCTCTGGAATCTTGATACAAACCTCCAAATTGGGCCACCTCTTCAACACAAAAATGACGTCAATTGTGCCCCAAGTTGTGCGGCCTTTTCCGCTGATGGAAAGTTGCTGTCCACTGCAGGTTGGCAGGATGAAATTGCGTGTGTATGGGACATTCAAGCCATTCTCAAAAAAGCTGGCCTAGAAGATCTCTTGTCTATACCTGAGGTGAGTACCAACTTGACCCCCACTCGCAATCTCATTCCAAATGGCTGTTAGGCACAAAAATCTGGACTCAAAAACAAGGTATGTATCATCTTGTGACTTTTCAAGAATGAAACAAGCTAATGTCCCACACGCACAATTACAAGCTATCAGGTGTACGCTGTGTTTTTTCTGACCTTGATATTGATCCTGATGTCGGCGTTCCAGGCCAATGCTACGCGACGTCCACCCATCCGTCCAGCCCCACGTCAAGTGCCACCAGGCTTTTTCGATAACGTGCAATGCGGTGGTCCTGTGAGTTACCACCATTCATTTTCACTGCTTTCTCTGATTTCATATTTTTAGTCCTCCACTACCCACCGTCGAGTCCACCCTGATCCCTGTCTCCGCGATGCTTTTGCACTATCCTGGAGATCACGTCCACGTGCGCTCTTCGTTGGCCTTACACATCGCTTTCGCCGTCCCCAACCAAGCGCCGATGAACCAAACGAACCTCAGCAACATCCACTGGGACCTGGTACCTCCTCTCGTCGCAGACCTCCTGTTGTCGACGTTCCTGCACTAGATGACAAGAAGGTATGTCGTTAGGGGGGATGTGTTATCAATAGCTGGTGTCTCAAGTTTTATCTGCAGGCACTGTATGTTGCTCGGCTGCCGGAACGAGCTAGCGACAAAGCAAAACGCGTCGACAACTCGAAATGGTGGGCTCGTGTTGTGCTGTTCCTCTGCTGTGTGTCTCCGTCCAACGATGACGGTCACTGATGGTTTTTGGGACATGGACGATTAGATATCCTGTTTTTGTTGTATTTCAGCGTTTTTCTGTTACCATCGATGACAATTATTGACGTCTCGCAGTCTAATTTGTCGGCAATTACCACTGACAGAATGGCAGCATTCTGCCAACAACACTAGTACTATGAATTAGATCGCGTTGCACGAGAAACTCCGAGCCAACCCAAACATGATACATATGCGCCTCACTACTAAGCCTCGAAATTATAGTCGGCTCGCTTGTGTTATGGTTAACGTTCATGAATACTAGTAACAAAATATCGACAGTATCGACAAGTCTAATGATCGGCGCCAAGAAGTAGATGTATATATGTACATGATACAGGAAGCCAACTGCGAACATTTACGTATGCTTAATATCAATCGTATCACAACCCCCATTTCCCTTCAGCTTGCAACCCGGATGCCCACACTTGCTCCCAATCTGAATGGAGACAAATATCACAACCACAAAAGAGCACTGGACGATCGGACACCGCAACATGAACGTCGTTCAGGGAAATACAATCTGCGCCGGACAAAACAGCATCATTGTCTAAAGAACCCTCTTCAGTGCCTTTGGACCCTCGTATCAACACGGGCACACGCCGGCCCTTCAGCATCGAACTAGGGAGCGTCAACACTTCCGCGTGTTGCTCCGCTCTCCAGTTATATGCAAACATGTCGAACGGGAGTTGGACTCGGGGGAAAACCAAAGAGACTTTTTCTAACTTCTCGAAAGAATTCCACGGCACGTCCGACATCCACAGAGGCGTACCGTAGTTTTGAGGTCCAATAGCGCGTTTAGTTCGCAAAAGGATGTGTAACAACGCATCATGCTCCTCGGGAGGGAGGGCGATAAAGTGGGTGATGGATGCCAAGAAGGCTGATCCTGAGGCAAGCTTCGCCATTTCCCATGAGTCACTGGTCATCCTGGATAGCGTCAATGTTTTTGTCTTCCACGGAAGCGGCAAACTTCCATTGTCTATGTTTTTGTCCATACGGGTCCATGCACGCTCTATGCAGGATGTCAGGAGGTTCAGACATGAAAAGTAGATTGCGAGCGATGACGCGCCAAGGAGCACTGGAGCGATGAGGTCAAGGTCCGACACAGGCTCAGAGGTGAGGCTGCTGTCCACAGGAGCGTCTGAGGGACACACATCCAAACACGGTCCGATCCAGATGTTGCGTACGTGAGGTGTGTACTCGAAGCGGAGAGCAGGATGTGTCTGAGCGTATTCGTTCTGCATGCGTAGAGCATGCAAGAAAGCTGGCATGTTCTGATAATCCAGTACTACGGTGTGCAACATTATAGGCAGTGCAAAGTGCCTCAAAGTGCGGGAGACAAGACAAAGTTTACGAGCGGTCCTGTATGAATGCGTCGGATGAAAATCCTCGTCTTGAACAAAGGTGGGCTCTGCAGCATATTTGATGATGATGGCGACGATCTCGGCGGGAAGGCCGTTAAATGAAGCTCGGGGGTAATCTCCATGATGGCTGAATGATACAGGAAACTGTCTGAAGGGGCCCTCTTTTAACACCTCGTGAACAATAGCAGAAGAAGTTCCACAGCAGTGGCCCAAGCTGGGTCAAAGTATGTGGACCACAAGCTATGGTGGTCCATGCCACAGTCATTGTTCCATTTAGGTCGCATAATGTGGTCTGGCTCTATGGGAATAATGGTTATTACATGATGCAAATGTGGGATGAGCCATTGAGAGTCTACGTACACGAACTCATGCACCGCATGGCACAACTCTTACATGGTAGTCGATTGCCGAGTTAGACTACTTCAGGGCAAATTCTATTGCTGCTTGATTCATGGGGCAGGTGGGACATGAAGTAGAGTTGGCTTCTGCAAGTAGGAGATTGGCATGATCTAGTCCTGGGACTGAAGAGCCGGTAAATGCTGTATACCTTGAACTTCTGCTGATGTCCATTTGGTACCTAGCAGCGAACAACATCGTCAGTGAAATAGAGCGTGTGATATGTCGTCACGCGCATCGGGTATGGATAGCAGGTCCTCGAGGCTTGATGCTCTGAGGATGGTGGACACTTCACACATATGCATTTTGACGCTACAATGTTTGGTTAGCAGCTTTCCAGAGTCGGAGGAAATTGAAAAGCGACCTCATTTTCGTGTTGATCCAGGGGGGGTGGTCCAACCAGCTGGGAGGTTTGTGCCGAGGTTCCACAGATGCGCTGTGTGATCCCCACGATGCACTTGTAAGAAGGCGGCTGTTTGAAGAGTCAGTGATTTCACAACAGCGGTTTGAAATTGCTCCCACTGCGTGGTATGACAACTTGAAGGAAATAAGCTGACGTCCGTGTCAACTTTGTTAATAGAGATCAGCGTTGCTGATTTTCAATATATAGTCCGTCAGATTTCGTCGCATGCTTGTGATTCAAAATGATGTGCTGGAATTGGGTTTCAAGAATTAATTTTGAGTCTGGATGCGGGCGTGAATTTGACGTCGCGGTCGTGACTCGTGATGTGCCTGTGACGCGGCATGTGTGACGGGGCAACTAGGTACAGATCGTGAAGTTCATATGTCATTCCAAACACTTTGAATCCTCGTTAATGATTAACATATGAGTGTCTACTTGCGTACAGGCTCTAGAGTGTTGTATTCACTTTTTACCAATTCTACGGCCGGTGCTTGTCTTCTGTCGGACTAACCAGTGTGCATCTCAGTGCGTTCGAAGTCCTGTATTGTCCGAGCCGTATTACCTCTAATTCCTTCGTCTAATGTCAGACAGTGTAAAGTGTAATCTCACCACATCAAGCCTTGATCTTCCCTTATCAAGTTCGATCCACCCTCTATGCTCTGTACCACCACGTCAAGCCTCGTTTACGCTGGGTGGCCGCGTCAAGGCTCGTCAATGTCGCATCACATGTGCATCACGCCGCGTCAAAATAGCTACGCCCTTTGGTTACCGTTAAGTCTATGTCCATAATGTATAGACGAGCTCGTGCCTTGATTCTTGAACCGCTTAAGATAAACGACAACGATTGATCATGCACATCATGACTAGCGATGATGCTGAATGAACTTACATCTTCCAATCCATACCGTCAATGTTTGAGTACTGCTGCACCAGTATTCGCATAAATAGAACAACTGCGAGGTTTCCTTGCAACGGGGTGCCTTTGACCTGATCAAGCTGCCTTCTGAATTGATAACGGCCCGTGCTTCCAAACGCATGTTCATTATTTATTTAAATATAATCCTCATTGCAGGCAGGCAGCAAGTGCATGTCCCCACTCACCACGATCCTCGTTCCATTTGTACCAAGAAATCTCTTAACACACACACTCTCTCTCATCTATCCTTTCGAATACTTTCTCGATGGATGAAAACATCCATCCTCAGAAGACGCGCTGGGGGTGGCTGAAGCCAAGTCGTTCAGACCCTCATTTAGTACAGGAGAGAGGCAGGAGGGCAGCCAGTCAAGATGTATGAACTTTTATTTTCAGAACTGTGAATTGTTTCTAATGATTAACAGCCGTCCTCTCTCCCGGCTTCAAGGCATGCGTCTCGTGGACGACCCCAAGGGTCAATTTGCAAGCTCTTTGGCCAGGTGACTAAGCGCTTTGCTCGAAGCGCTCGACAACCTTCCAACCCTGAACCCACGGCTGCAAGTTCCAGCCCACAGGATGTCCAACTCGTTCAGTCAAGCAATGTGTGTGCAATCACTCTGATTGTGCCCCGTGTACCATGATTGCTGCTAATCACTTCTGCAGGATCTCACCGCTCCTATAATCGAACCGAATCCTGAACCGTCTTCCAATTCGGGGATTGCAGGAGTAAGTTCAACCGAAATAGTTCGCGATATTTTGATCTATCTTTTTCGATGATATGCTGACGTTCATAATCAGGGCGAACATCTCGACCCCAAATTTGTGAACGAAAGAATCGTCAATGCCACCAAAGATTTCGTAGATATCGGCCAGGTCCCAACAGTTGCTCAAGATACTTCTTCAGTGACCAATAACCTACAAACTGTTTCTGATACAATCGACACATTCTCTTCGTTTCTTGAACCCTTGAAGTTGTTCAACTCCATTGCCAACTCCATTGCAAATGTACAGTTATTTCTCTCTCTCTCTCTCTCTCTCTCTGTATGTAACTGACATTCATACGCAGGTCCATCCCTACGCAAAGGTAGCACTGAGTATCTTCACTTGCGCATCCAAGGTAGGCTTCTTTCTCAACCATCGTCGTTGCAGGTTGACGACGTTTCGGTTACAGATGATTCTCGATCAGGCAGACCGTGATGTCGCTGTTTCCAGTCTACTCTCAAAGATTTCTGAAGTCTATACTTTGATCACGGAAGAGGAGGAATTGGCCAAAATTCAATCGATGCTAGCGATATATGGGAAGATAGCGCAGCAGACACTGGAGTGCGCAGATTTTATTAGCCATTACTCTGAGACGAAGAGCGCCTGTGAGTTGATCCCACTACCTCGTCCCCTGGGACTCAACGTTATTTGTTTGTACAGGGATAAGATTGGGCAAGCACGTTTTCGACGAAACGGACGCAACGATTCAGAGCTACAATAAAGTTCTCGACAGTCTCATGCAGCAATTCCGAGATCGTGCGGCTCGTGACACCGTTGTAATCGTCCACCATATGGGTGAGAGATGCTTTCGGGCCTCTTTGAGCCTTATCTGACATTCTATGATCCCTGGCATAGCTGAGAGTCTGGACCTCGTAGGCATGGAGTATGCAACGGGCGCTGGATTGAATACGTCTAAATGCTGTTTGCCAAATACTCGGCAAGACCTTCTGAAGGACATTCAGAATTGGATCAGCAGCACCAAGGAGGGCGCTCCACGCGTCTTATGGTTGTCTGGCACAGCAGGCAAGGGTAAATCGGCTGTTGCACATACAATAGCCAACTGGCATATCGAAAACGGTGGTCTTGGCTCATGTTTTTGCTTCGATCGTACTCGGCAAGCGGATCGCTGTCAGGACAAAATATTCACGACCATTGCAAGGGAATTGGCGGACTGCAATCCTATCGTACGACGAGCCTTGGCGCAAGCAGTTCGTGATCATGACGGACTCAAGCGCACTCCAGACATAACAAAACAGTGGCAGGAACTCATCGTCGGACCGACAAGCATAGCCTCGAAAACCATTGCTGCACCCGTGCTGATAGTCATTGATGCGTTGGACGAGAGCGGTGAAGCTAATTCTCGGGAACAGATTCTTCGTCTACTCGCTGGAAAAGTGAACACTTCCACCTTACAACCATCCGAACTCCCAGCCAACTTTCGCATTCTCCTCACGTCTCGTTCACTAGAAGATATTCACAACACTCTGCACGCCGCGCCACATGTTTGTCATGTTTCACTGGATTGCGTCTCGTCTACATCCACAGAACTCGATATTCAGCTTTATATCTCCCACAAGCTGGAAGACCTGCATCACGTCTTCAACGATGCACACTTCAAGGCGCTTGCTCTCAAATCTGACGGCCTGTTTGAATGGGCTCGCCTTACCTGCGAGTATATCAAGGGTACTAACAGAGTAGGCATGGATCCAAAGGGTCGTTTCAATGCTGTGATTGCTGGAGTATCTGCAAAAGGAACACGTCTATTGGATGATATGTATCAACGCGTTTTAGCAGACATCATGCCAGAGAACGAGCGCGAGGAAGGTATTCCCATATTCCGCTCTGTAATGGGGCAATTACTTGTATCGTTGGAACCGCTTTCCTTACCTGCATTGAGCACCATGCGACTTCATTTTCCCCAAGGGACTTGCGATTACAAAATGGACCGGGTAGTTGGGCCACTGGGGTCGCTTTTGACCAGCACCTCGGATTCCCACACTCCCATACGTCCCCTCCATGCATCCTTCTACGACTTCCTCACAGACAAATCGCGGAGCCATGACTTCTTCGTTGATACATTATCGGTACAGACCGACCTTGCATTTGCCTCGCTTGGAGTCATGGAACGTGGGCTTCGCTTCAACATCTGCTCCTTAGAGAGTTCGTACTTGCCCAACTCTTCCGTCCCTGATTTAGAGAAACGAGTCAAAGAATCCATTCCGGCTGAGCTATCATACTCATGTCGATTTTTTGGGACTCATGTCAGCTCGGCGACCTTCGAATTGTCGCTTGCTAAGGAAGTTGAAGCTTTCTTCGACGGAGAGCGCCTGCTCTGGTGGTTGGAAGCACTGGCTCTGATGAAAAGCCTCGGCAGCTCAGCAGTGACCCTCCCATCCATTGCAAATTGGTTTTCAGTACGTAGCTCGAGCCCATTCTTTTCCCAATGAATTCTTACGAGTATTGGGATGGTTGTAGGGTCATGCCAGGTTCACGCATGTTAGTGGTGCTACCTAGGGACACCTTGCGTTTCGTCCGAACTTTCGCAACTACTATTTTACGCAGCACTCCCCATTTGTACTTGTCCGCTCTGCCGTTCGCTCCCACTCAGTCAAGAATATTTCGCGAATTCGCCTCAGAGTTTCCTTGCACCCTCCGCGTTACTGCTGGCCGTGTTCAAAATTGGCCTCAGATGGAGAAGATACTCGATGCAAAAGGCTTGGTTTGCTCAGTTGCACTGTCACCAGACGGAAAACGCGTTGTGTGTGGTTACTTAATGGAACGATCCAGGTGTGGGATATGGAGACTGGCGAGGCATCGTGCGCCCCTTTTCAAGGCCATCCTAACTTTGTTACATCTGTCGCATTCTCACCGGATGGACATCGCATCGTTTCAAGTTCACATGACCAAACAATCCGGGTGTGGGATGCAAAGACTGGCGAGGCATTAGGATCTCCTCTCCAAGGCCATACTAGCTTTGTTGAGTCTGTCGCAGTCTCACCTGGATGGTAAACACATCGTGTCTGGTTCGTGGGACAAGACAATTCGGGTGTGGGATATGGAGACGGGCAAGGCGTTCGGTGCCCCACTCCAAGGCCACACTAGCTATGTTTTGTCTGTAGCAATCTCACCGGATGGAAAACGCATCGTGTCTGGTTCGGAAGACAAGACCATACGGGTGTGGAATATCGGAGACCGGCGAGGCATTGGGCACCCCCCTGACAGGCCACACTAGCGACTGTTGTGTCTGTCGCAATCTCGCCTGATGGTAAACACGTCGTGTCTGGGTCGTCTGACAAGACGATTCGGGTGTGGGATATGGAAGACTGGCGAGGCATTTGGTGCTCCCCTTGAAGGCCATACTGGCCCTGTTCTGTCAGTCGCAATATCGGATGGAAACTGCATTGTGTCTGGTTCATCTGACCAGACAATTCGAGCATGGGATGCAAAGACTGGCATAGCATTAGGATCCCCTCTCCAAGGTCACACTAGTCAGGTTCGGTCTGTCGCAATCTCGATGGACTGGAAGCCGCATAGTCTCTGGTTCGTATGACCAGGCGATTCCGGGTGTGGGATGCCGACACCATTACAGACAAGGCATTGGTTACTGCCCTTGAAAGTCACGCTGACCCCGTTTACTCTGTTGCAATCTCACCGGATGGATGTTCTATCGTGTCCGGCTCGCATGACAAGACAGTTCGGGTGTGGGATATAGAGACTGGTAAGGCATTGATCGCCCCTCTCCGAGGGCACACCCAACCTGTTATGTCAGTCGCAATATCATCGGATGGAAAGGACATCGTGTCTGGTTCACAGGACAAGAGCATCCGCATGTGGAATACGGCAACTGGGGGGGCATCAGGTGTTCTCCAAGGTCACACTAGCAATGTTTCCTCTGTCGCAATCTCGCCGGACGGAAATCGTATCGTGTCTGCTTCAGATGACAAGACAATCCGAGTGTGGGATATTGAGACTGGCGAGGCATATCCTCTCAGTGGGCACTCTGATATCATTATGTGTGTCACAATTTCATCAGACGGAAATCACATAGTGTCCGGTTCAGATACCGGAACAATTCAGGTGTGGAATATGGGGACTGGCAAGGCATCAAGCGCCCGTCTCCAAGGTCACACTCGTTGGGTCCTCTCTGTCGCAATCTCGCCGGATGCACGTCGCATTGTATCTGGCTCACGTGACAAGACTATCCGTGTGTGGGATATGGGGACTGGCAAGCTATTGGGCTCTCCTCTTCAAGGCCACACTGATGACGTTAACACTGTTGCGATCTCCTCGGATGGTAATCGCATCGTGTCTGGCTCATCCGACCAGACCATGCGAGTGTGGGATATGAAGACTGGTGAGGCAGTGGCCATTATTCGAGGGCATACCGGATCCATTTGGTCTGTCACAATCTCACCTGATGGCAAACACATCGTGTCTGGGTCATCCGACACGACCGTCCGGGTGTGGGATCTAGAATTTCTAATCCAGCAGCACAAATCATTTGAAGCACATACAATATGTTTCTCACCCGACCTGACTCATGCCCTTCATTCTGCCTCCTCCTTTCTCCAAGATTCCGCAACCCCACCACATTCCCACCCAAATGAGGAGGGATGGATTGTAGGTCCCGAAGGACGGCTTCTCCTCCGGATCCCACCTATTTTCTACCCAGTGGTTTATGCCCCAGGTAACACGCTGGTGATAGCCAACAATGCCGTACAGCTGGACTTGAGTGATGTCGTACATGGCACATCATGGCACAAGTGTCGCAAACAGTAGTAGATTGCATTGTCTTTGCGGTCGTATGTGCCAATCGGACTTTAGGCATGTACTTTGTTAATCGACTGAAGATCTTTGCACAATCCAGATTTCCTACAATCCATGTCGACCATTTTGCACTTCGTTCATCCCACTCTGTTTAATTGCATCGGTCCACCAAAGCATTTTAGGGCTGCACCATGATTTTATTCACTACATTTACATACTGTCATCCGGTCGCTACTATACTGACTATGATTTCATCCTCGTTTGCTTCCTGCAGGATAACTGTGCAAGCCAGAACTCGATGTGAACTTGAACCACCACTCGATGAGGGTCATTCAACTTGATCCTCTCTTCGTCGGACTTCATTGTCTGCTTTTCAAAGTGCAAAGTGGCGAGAAGAATGGAGTTCGGGGTGAATCATGGGGCAGGTGTCCGATCCGAATTGTCCAACCGCAATAATAAATAAGCTCTACATCCATAATGTAAACTTTGTCAAGCACCAAACTATTTGCTCGTGGGAGCAGTTTGACCAGTGTCTGCACCCCAGAATTTCAAACGCATCTTCATCAAATCCGCCCGTCGCACTCTTCGTTCACTAGACTCGTCACGTACCCACAGGCTTGTTCCCTGTCTTGACCTGGCACGGTTTCGGCATTTTTTCAATTATACCAAACTCCTGTTGTCACTCCGTTGCAGGATCTGCTCGCCACTTGTTTGTAGCATCAGGCTATTTCTCGTTGTATTTTGGTATCGGACTTGGTTAGTTGCCAGACATGCTGGATAATCTCAGCTCGCTACTTGGTACAAACACGGGCGCACGTGGGTAGCTACAGTCGCAATACAGCAAGAAATAGGTTTGCCTAAAACTTTCAAATGTACTTAAGATGACTATATGTTAAATAAATACCACGACGGATCCTCTACCGAATTTCTCCTTCCTGCGGACCGCTCAGCAAGCATTTCCCTACACAGTACTGCTAGTTGTTACACGCTCCTGGAAGACAATTGAAGCCATGCTAGTTTCTGCGTTGGAGTCGGCCACAAGTTTTGCGTGATATTCTCGAATACTAAGGATGAGGCGTGGTCCTAGCACAAACATCTGCACTCTCCATAAAATTTGAAGAGAACCAATGAGTGTCTGAGCTCCAATCGAATTTGAATTCTACATAAATGATTAGCAGTGTTTACACGCAGATATCAGCGACAGGTCAGCGCACCTTGAGCTCTGGAAAGAAATCAGCAAGCTGGAGGCAAGAGACACAAACAAAGCTAGCACGTGCAGAACTTTAGCAGAAAAAGATAACGACATTCATGATACAAGCTCACCTTGCAAAATAAAGCACATGAGATTTTATCAGCACTCTGAAACAATCCCCGATGGTCGATCCTGTCAATGGGCCGAGTTGTCGCAGTTCACGAAAGTGTTTCACAGCAATCCAGACTGAAAGACACAGTGCGAGGACCTCCCAAATAGTGTTGAGCATCCAAACCATTGCAACCAGAAGCTGGTCGTCCCCTTCAAATCTATCATTGCACATATACGTGTCAGAGAATATCACCTCCTCTGATTTTGTCCAATGAGCCGTGTCCTTCATGTCAACAAATAAAACTTACTCGCTACAGTATCCTTGAGCACGATTGCTGTGATTACTCCGCAGGGGATGTTAACAGCCAGAAAGATAATAACAAGGAAGATGAGCATCATGCTAGATCGCTGATACATGGCATGCAACCGAGAAATCATGATGACTGCAGCATGTTTCAGTCGAGTCAATATTACTGAGGTATGCAGCTAGGTAACTCACCGTCCAACACGGCAGTTATGACCACATTCGTCACATTCTTTGCATAGCTCATAATATTGCCTGAAACACCTAATTAGTTATCATCCTCGTACTAGTATCAAACATTGCGACTCACACCTATGAAGTGATTATGTTGAGCCAAGTTAAATGATCAGAATCTTCCTCACCCCTACAAATGAATATCAGATATTCATTGGATAGGAGTAAGATAGTTGTACAACACTCACCGCATCTGTCAGCGAGACAAATGGTATATTTTCTGCCAATGTGTGCCACGGGTCAGACGAACAGAACAAAGCACATATGAAACATACCCAGCATAAACAAGCTGATCGTGAGAGATAGTCGATGAGTTATTAGTATAGTGTTGATTTGTTAGCCTCGATACATACACAAAATATGGTATTCCCATGTAACGTGTCTAAAACATTTTGGAGTTAGTATAACCTGCCAACCACGCTATAGCATAACATGAGGCACGAACAACCAAATATAGCACAGTCATGAGAGACCAGTGCTGCTTCTGTCGAGAATTCATTATATTCTCCTGTTTTTCTTCTGATACGGAACTCTGTCACTCACCCAGATCAGTTCGATCTATGACACCATTCTTAGCGAGTTGACTGCTGAGGTGATAGCACCAACCTACCTCTTGTCCGAGTGTTAGCACTGGAAATAACATGAGGGTATCAGCGGTTTTCAAACACTGTCCGGCTCACTCCAATCGTATACCACCACGACGCCGGCGGCAACTGCGAAACCGCAAGTCAATGTTAGATCTAGGCATCTTGATGCGACGAACCTATCCAATCGCTGGAAAAAACATTCGACAACCAACTGGTATTATTCAAGACTACGGTCATATTGGAGGGATAGCTTGTGAGCGAGTGGAGGATGTTGGAGTGTGTAACGATCTAGTGTTCGTATTAAATATACCACTATTCAGCCTCGCTCGGCTCTCATACTATCGCCACAATTGGCATAGTGATTGCATGATAGCTGGCTGTACCTGTTGTATGCATCAAAAAACCTTCCCCACCTAGTTAGCGCTAATTTATACACCGGGCATCGTGAAAACACTGTGTTAATGCTGCAGCAACCACTACTGCGGAGCTAATTAGTATCACCCTCATACTAGGATCAAATACTCCTTCGTAGTCATTATTTTGAGCCAAGTTCGACATTGCACTTACCCCTACAAATGAGTGTGTTCATTTGGATGGGAATGCGACGCATAATACTCACTGCATCTGTCAGCGAGACAAATGGTGCAAATGCTGTGTTCTGCTGGTCAGAAGAATGGAGCACAGCCCATATGAAATATACCCGGCATATACACACTGATTGCGAGAGATGAGCTATTGGCACAGCGTTAATTTAGTCACCTCCACACATACGCAGAATATGGTATTCCAATACAGTGTATCTAGAATATCGGGGCGTTAGCACAACTTGCCAACCACGCTATAGCACAACATGAGGCACGCACAGCCAAATACAGCACAGTTATGAGAGACCAGCATGACTTCTGTCTCGAATTCATTGTTTTTCTCCTGATATAGGACGGTCACTCGCCCAGGTCAGTTTGATCTATGACATCATTCTCAGAGAGTTGGCTGCTGCGGCGATAACACCGACCTACCTCTTGTCCGAGTGTTTGTACTGTAAATATTATGAGAATACCAGCGGTTCCGAACACTGCTCTACTCACCCCAGCTGTATACCACCACGACGCCGACAGCAACTGCAACCATAAGTCAATTGAGACATCATGCAAAGAACCTACCTGATAGCGATAAAATGTATTCGAACTAACTTTCGGCCACCAACTGGGCCCGTCATATTTGATGGATGGATGAGAGTGAGCCTGGTAAGAGCCTGTGGAATGTTAGGCCCTAGGGTAACGATCTAGTGTTTGTATTATTCGACGCTCGGCGCTTGTACTATCACCAAAATCAGCATCATGATGACGACGTGATGGATAGTTGGTTGTACTTGTGGTTCAAACGTTCAAATCCTCCTCTGTAGTTAGAGTCAATTTATATGTAAACACAACAAATTCGAAAACGTTGGATGACATTGACGGATATTGATGTTGGTGAGCTGCGAGTGGTTGATTTAACTCCGCTTGAATTTGCCGAGCTTGCCGAGGGGTACCCTTACCGCCAGAATATTTTCACCTCATGATCATCTAGACGCTGCAGTATATGCGCTATAATAAGGATATTCTTGGTTTGGCTCTTCATATGCATCTTCGTTGTTACATGTCCAGTTTCTCGATGTTTGCAGCTGGTGCCTTCAACTCTTCCACATATTTGCAGGCAATAAAGCACGTCTATCTCATTCTACTGACAGATGAGAATGTGAACTGTTAGTTGTGATGCCGTTTTGTTGAGGCAGTTCGACAAGGATTCGTTTGAGCCGGTGCTTCTGATTCTGCCATGCCGTATCTCCATGCTCGCTCCAACATGTTAACTACGATGTGTAGTGTTCAGCCGTGGCTGGCACCATGCATACCTTCCTACATTATTTTCCAAGATCTACTGCCCCAGTTCAAACTCACATAGTAACCCATCGTGTCTTCGGAGATAATTCAGTCTGCAATCTAATATCGTACGCCATACAGCTATATTACAAGCAAACAAGTTCAGACAAGAACATCAGGTCTCTGTATCACTGGAAGTAACATTAAACCAACGAGCCTTCCGCCTAATTCACGTGTGAAGAACTTTCGCCGGACGTGTCAGAATTCGGGTCAGTTTCCGCCATAAAGGAAGATTATCCAATCGCTGTGCTTTCATGACCACTTTGATGTGATGGACGGACAAATGCTCTCCACTGTAAAATGGTCATTAGCGCATGCCTGATAATATATGGCGTTGGGTTTACTTTGAGACAGCCAGTGCTCGCGCAGACCGTACAATGTTATCAATCATCCTCCCTGAAAGCATCGTCAGACACTGCGTCGGTGGCAGATATGAGGCTTACCATCTAACTGATGCCGTGAGAGTTTCTCGACATCACGAAGAAGTAATGAATGATCCATCTCCTTCTGATCCACGGAGGAGGAACTGATAAGCGTGCGCTCACTATTCCATATAAATGCAGCGGGATCACTCAAGCCGAAATGGCCAAGCCAAAGACGACGTCGGGCTGCAGTGTCCAGTTCGGGTAATTCGACGACTTCAATGGCGAGCATTCAGAAGCAGAAGCAGATCAGACAATCGGGCTACGCACCAGCAGAAAATTGCGTCAGGAGTTCTTCGTCGCATGCACCTGATACCCAGAAGGAGATACAATCGTCCAACTCAAATTGACGGAGAACAGTCCTGACGCGATCCTGACGAGAAATCAAGGCTCAAGTAGTGAGAGTCCAACAACCAAAACATACCCTATGGCCTTGATCTTTCAATTCCAGGAAACGCTGGATGACGTGATAAATCACACAGGGCAGGGTGTCAACGGGAGTACGTACATCGGCGTCTTTCACCACAATCACCGCATTCCAGGTCGCTGCAAACTAAACGATAACAAGGTCTCGTCAAAGAATCATCGAAAGTTGTGAGTTGTACGAACCGATACACGCAGAGCAATATCTAGTACCAGATTCATAAGGTCGTATAAGAAGTCATGAGAAGTGATAGTAATAGTAAGCAGAGGTCTTTTGAGGAGATTGCAGACAGCATGGACAGTTGTCATTCTGCCCGTTCCTGGTGGTCCCTTGAGAAGTATCGTCTATGACATCTTGGATGAGAGACAAAAAACGACGGCAATTCAAAACACACAACACACCTGTCCTTTGTTGAACTGCGCTGGCTTTAGACCGCCGACAGAACAGCCAGCATTATCCACTAGTGCTCGTATAAGATCCTGCAAGAGAAGATAAACAAAGCTAAGAAACCAACATGATCGCACACACCTTGGTATCTTCGTCCATAATGAGTTTGCTCCACGCCTCTTGATCATACTTGACTGGCTTCAAATCCCATATATTGAATGTTCGCCATTGCTGGATATCACAATTCGCTTGAGAAACCGGCGAAATATGTGTTGCAAATTGCTCACATTCACTTCAAGATCATACCCACCAATCCAGTATGGAAGGCGTGCGATATGCTCCTGCGCATCGTCGGGAAGTGGTACACGTCTATGACACTCCTCAGCGTCGACCCAGAGAACAAGTAGATTACTCACAGATTTGGGTTGTAGCCTTGCAAGGCGCGGTGGAATCCAACTGGGTCAACCATCACCCTCCTGATGCGTGGAGTTGAGTTGCCGCTGAAAACCGACCGCATCGGTGTGTCATCATAATCTGTAAATGAAGAACGTATGAAATCAGTGTGGTGAGAAGCTGGAGTGATGCGGCACTTACACTCTGCACAACAAACTCTGCTGTAAGAAAGATAATGCCTTCCGCGCTCTATATTGATGATTCAATATCTTAACGAAAAACTCAAAGATTAAGGTCTGACCAGTCACTTTAGCAAGGGCTTCGTCTGTGACAGGTTGAAGAAATAGGGACGAGAAGGCTCGAGTTCCCTAAAATCGGTAAGTGAACAAACGGTAGTTTGATATTGGAGAGTTACCACAGTACCTGGAATTCAAAAAGATCCAATGACATGGTGCGCTTCTCGAAACGAACGCCATCCCACTCAAGATGCTCCAACTTGACGAGCAATGCCCTGAACAGGTCGAATCAGAGTTGTCACAGCCATATTCGGAGAAGTTCCTACTCACTGTCTGTCATCACGGAAGCGGGCACTCTTCAAGACTACCAAGATCTTTCGCGCAGAATATCAGTAGTGACGATAAATAAGTGAAGGAAATAGTTCCCACAATAGGTCTCTCGACATCTAAACCATTCTGTAAAAGCCCATCATTAAAGATGTAACGCTCTCCTTCCTCGTAGTAATACTCCAGAAGTTCGAATGAAATCTGATTGTTAGACAATAGTTCCTCGAGTTGCTTGACCCTGTATGATCATAGACGATAAGTGACAAGTATGATGGACTGAAACACACATACGTCTGCTTGCTTTCCGTCTCCACGACCTCCAACAGTTTTTCTAAATGTGTCACAAGAACAGCAACGAACTCAGCGGCCCCTTCGCCTGTCCATAATGATCAGGGGTATTAGGCGCGAGAAGCAATGAGAAACTAACATCCAGTAGACGCGTTGAAGCCGAAAACCTCGGCCTTGGTTACTAGGTCGTCTGGAACTTGTTCTGCGTCCAAGAGGGTGCAGGCATCGTCCAACCTGGACCGAAGTACCTTCATCTTTTGGGACAGTCGATGAATAGGGTACTCAAGAATCCCGTCGTAATCGATGTCGACAAATACAGTACTGAGGATCAGGAATCAATCTTAGCATCACCCGCGCGATCCATTCCAAGACAACTTACCGAAGAAAAGAATCTAAGATTGGACTGAAGTCGCTAAAAACAAGCGACTTTTTCCCTATAAGCTTGTTCAGTATGTATGCTATGCAATGTATTGTTGATATGACAACTTGCCTTCTCCGTTCATGGAGCGGACATTGAGGTAGAAATAGTCTTCGATTCCTAGAATGCTTATAGGCGAAGGCGACCGGAACCTGTGCCTATCCGGTATCCACAGCTTGCCATACTGATCCCTTGTGCACCGTAACTCATTGAGCAAGCCAGCGCCCAACGTAAGCAAAAACAAACTCACCATTTTTGCCACCGACGAACAAAATGGTCCCCTCCTTCCTCAGAATACCTATGCGAAATATATTGATGTTGGTGATGTTGGTAAACTGGCGAAACTAATGGGGGAAGCCAGCCGTCCCATGGACCCTGCGGAGGCTCTGGGATGAAAGGGGAGTCAGGAGTTGGCGGGTGATGTGAGATAATGTGTTCAACTGATGCCGGATACGGGGTGACTGAATACGGATACGGGGTGAGTAGTGGCTCAGGTATGTGTTCGTCGTCTGAATCCGACTGAACTGTTGCTCGCCGCCGAAAAAAACCCTCCCAGTCACAGTTAGGTACCCCTTCTGGGAGTGGTACAGTATCACCATCAAGCATAAAGCTTGAGCTCGATGGTGATCTCGATGGCACTGGCACAACTACAGAACACATGCTTGGTGGGTTTAATTAGGGCGGGACTCATCATCAAAGGGAACGCCAGCTCTATATGAAGGTGTCTGCAGCGCCTATTAGACATGATAAGAGGATCTTCAAATTGTGGCTTCCATAGCATAGGGCAAGATGCTGTGTGTTACAAGACTATTACTGTCCATAAATGGACAGTACAGGGGATAAATATAAGGTGCACTGTCCGAAGCTGTCGTACGTACGTTCTGGACTTGGGCACATAGTGGTCGCCAAGAAAAAAACTACGCTGAATGGAGCTGTGGGAAAAGACAACAATAAGATCTCTAAGTTCAAAGGTTTCATCTTACTGACAGAGAACGTTCTGTATAGAAGCAGCGGGCGTCTTCCTGACATTTGGACCTAGAGGACGGTGGCGGCACAAATGCTTCCATAGTCGACTTTGGATTTCACGCAAGGAACAGTCGCTCGCCAAAGCCCAATCGTTGTTCTTTCGATGGGTGTACAAGTGGGTTGGTTAGCCGCTTGGACGTATTGTGAACGGGGACCTTGAAAATGAATCAGCTCCCACGTCACGCCGGAACTTAAAGACCACCTGTTCTTGCGCTGAAAGTGGGTGTCCAATTATACATATGTGCATCGATCAGAACAGTATTCTTGCATACGCTGCCAAGTGTCACCGCAATACACTGCTCAAGGTTTGCGGAATTTGATAACACGCGGTGAAACAGTACTATCCCTTCCACCCCACAGAAGTCGGCAGTCACGCAAATGTCACTGTGAGTCATGATATGTCACGTAGGCCAATTTTAAAGTCAGTTCGGCAGTCAAGCAAGTGGGCAAGGTCAATTAGTATTCGTTCGAATGAGCAAGTATAGTATTGAATAGTAGATATACCTAAGTACGAGGGCGACCGTTATTAGTGCCGTAGTTGTAAAATCGAGGTGGATATATAGGGAGACCATGTGCATTGTAACATGACGAAACACGACTCACATTCTGTTCTTTTGCTGCAGTATAACCCATTTGCAATTCTCTGAATTGAAACCTGAATGCGTGGCTCATATGTCGGGTCTGACGAAGCTCGCAGCTTTCCTCGTCTACCGCTGCTAACTTAAACTTGCGAATGCGGACGCGCAGCGCTGCACCAGTCGGCACTGCCAAAGTGGGTGCAATTTGAAACTCCGTCATGGCATGTATCGGCAGGTGACATTTCTGCGTGACTTCAGCACTTTCGACTATCTCACTCAATTCTGCTTTAATCGTGGTCGTTCAACCTCGTAATGAGTTGTATTAGAGAGAGAATGATACAGATGTTAAGAATTTTGTGTTTAAGTAGCTAGAAATACGAGTTTTGTGAAAGTGCCGACTTCTGTGGGGTGCCGATTGCAAGTATTTTATCAAGTAAGCGGACAATCGGTGTTATTGTCGAGACCGGATACCAAGCCTGGTGGACACAATTCAGAAGAAAGACAGGAAATGAAGATACACAAATCAACCTCAACCAAAATAATCAGAACATGAATAAGAACCGAGGGGGCAAGAGCACGGCGGGAGCGGCTCGCAGAGGGATACTGTGACGATAAAACTCTGAGGCAGAAGCGACTGATGAAAAACGAGGACATACATGAGAGTATTCTCGCGAGTCTATTATACAGCAACTGACGCCGTCTAGCTCTATATAAATGCTTATATATAGCAGACACTGGTCTCGGCGCCACTATTGTCTATTGGGGTATTGTGCAGATGCACAGCAGATAAAAGTACGAGACGTGCCCACCATGGAGGTTTGTCGATGACGACAACAGGACTTGACTCTGCGCCGCCGCGCTTGCTGCACCTGCCGTGGCCTCCCTGGGTTGTTAAGGTCCGACCCAAATTGATGATGGCGATCTCCTGCCATGTGGCGGTGTCGAATACCCTGATCCAGCCACATTGGAATCCGCAAATAAGCTTCTTTCCATCCGACGACCAAACCAAGCTGAAAACTGGTTGACCGATACAACCAAGTTCAGATTCCTCCGAGCCACCAGTAATTATGAAAGAACGCTCTTCCTGGAACTCGACTGTGGAGAGCAGCTCGCCCGTCTTGGCATCCCAAATATTTAATGCGTTCTTTTCTTCTCCTCCCACCGCAATCCTCGTCCCATCTGGTGAATATGCCACTGTATACACATCTTTGTATTCCGAATTCATCATTGGATTGAGACCCAGCACGGGTTTTCCGCTCTGGCCATACCACATTCGTACTGTCCCATCGTTGGATCCGCTCGCCACTCGCTCACCATCTGGACTCCAGCATATCGACCGTACTTTGTCAGTGTGACCTGTCCATTCGACGATGACCTTCCCCGTCCTAATGTCCCACGATCTCACTAACCCATTTTTGTACCCACTCGCAAGAGTAATGCCGTTTGGGGACAATGCCAAGCTTGTCACTGATATCCTATAATCGTCAACTGGCCACCTGTCACCTATCTCTGCGCCGTTCTCTAGGTCCCATACTCGGATCGTGCCATCGTCTGAACCGGTTATAATGCGCTGTCCGCTAGGAACTCGGAAGTGCACAACATCCTTTACATGACCGTGGAGAACCATTAGCTGGCAGGGCAATACTTCAGCATCCTGCGTCCTTGGCGATTCAGCATAATGACGCGGCCCAGAGATGGAAGTTGATCTGGGACTGTTCATTATGTTTTCACCTGATTCAGATCATGGACTATGTATGCGATGCGAGAGCAGCTTTTGAATGTGGACCAGATTTCTTGCCAGGACAATGATCGTTGGTGAATTGACGAGCCTATATTCTTTTTGGTCAATAGAAACACATGAGGCATTGCTAACGACAAAGTCTACTCACAAGTCTTTGGTCTTGGCCGACAGGACGGCTTTGGGGATACAAATCGCTGGGTTGGTTCTGTCTGTCGCCAGCGGCTTTATTTTCGCGAAGGGTGAAGTGAGAACATACACGATGTTCCCTTCACACTTAAATGGTGGTTGGAAGGCGATTGGTTACGGGTTTAGTCGTTGCTCAAGCATCTGGTTTTTCCTATGTAGAAGAAGCGCCTGGATCATCCTCTCACGTTCAAAATTACTTAATGCAGATGCATCGATGAAGTTCCGCTCTTGTAAATGATATACGGACAAGGAAGGTACTTGTTCAAATTATTTTCGTATTCCCATGCGTTAACACAATCGTTTCATTGGGTAATTTGTTGATGAAGCGCTCGGGCCTCAGGTCCCACAACTGGCGTCATCCGCATGTTCTTGTACTTTGTTTGATACCTTGACTGATGGTCGTGACGAATATGCAACAGATCACTGCATGTTCCAACCGTTTGTCTATTTTCGAAATTTATGACACACGTATCTCCAGGGCAATGTGATGGTCTGAAGCAGTCAGTATGCGTATTATTGTGAGAGGCGTGCCAAGGTGTGTTCTAAAGCTTTGAATTGGCCACATGATTCTGTTTCAGTTCTCAAACTCATCCTTACCCCGAGTCGAGCGCCTCACATTCGTGACACTGAGAATGAACATCTCGTAGACGCATTGCCTACGCATCTCTCGTCACACAGGCCGTTGCTGATCTGGGCGCCGCTCTCCCTGTCCCACAGTCGGAGCGAAGCGCCAGCTGCACAATGGTCGGTTGCACAACACCACCTACCTGCATGTTGCGGCCTTTTGCACCCCTAGGACTTCACTGTGCAGATAAGCACTTGCCTACGCACTGGCGCTATGTTTATTCGTGACAAACACCAGTATCAGGTTTATCCTTGTCTTCAGGGTACTTTCTTCACACTTCCACCCTCGGTAATCCGACGGTTTCATCTCTTCGACATTCTAGTGCAGTCGGCACATTGGTCCATGTGACGCATATTGTTGACAGGGTAGAGGAACGCTTCTAATTGAGGACAAGTCAGGAATCAATTAAAAGCTCTGCGTTTTCAGCAGTGGAGGTGAAAACGCAGAGCTTGTGACTGATCCGGAATGCACGTCCCCGTCTGGCAAGGGCGTGATATCCGGGGTTCCGTTAGCCTCAGAAGCTACTTGTACCGCAGCCTACTGCTGAAAACGCAGAGCTTGTAACTGATCCGGAATGCATGTCCCCGTCCGGCAAGGGGTCATATCCGGGGGTTCCATTAGCCTCAGAAGCTACGTGTACCGCAGCTTAGAAAATGCGGAGCTTGTAACTGATCCGGAATGCATGTCCCCGTTCGGCAAGGGCATGATATCCGGGGTTCCATTAGCCTCAGAAGCTATTTGTACCGCAGCATACTGCTGGGAGCCCACGGACTTGTATGAACACCCACTACTCGGTGGCCTGTCCACAGTGCCAGGTCGTCGGTAACCTATTCCTAACTTCCGCGCCGAGTTAGATGATAGATATGAGAAACAATATGCACAGGGTGCGGCTGACCACTGCTCGGCCAGAAATGTCAGCCTCGTTGATGCCAATGCCTGTCAGCCTCTCGGCTGGGAGAATAAAATCGGACAGCCTAGACCTTTCTACCCACCCCAATCTTGTCTTCAACGGTCACCTACGAGCTCCACTATTATAATCTTTCACCCTCGTTTTCATCAAACCATGCGTGCATTCATTCTTGCCACTGCCCTCGCCACGGCCACCATCCACACCGTCCATGCCATGCCTAACTCCAACCTCGCGGTACGCAGTGCCTTCCCAGATGCCGCAGGCATCCCCCACGTATCACATCCTTCCCGTCAACACAACAGACTATACCAAGGAAAGAAGGTTGGCGAGGGTGAACAACGGATCGTTCTTAATCATGCTGCGCCAGGGTCCGATCATCTAGCCGAGCCGCATGAAAAACAAAAGTCGTCGATCGTTAGAAGGGAGAAGAAGAGCGGACGAGGAGTGTTCATGGAGCGGACGATCAAGAACGCAGACTACGGTTCCGGAAGTGCCCCTGCAGGGGAAGCTGTGGCACACTCTCAACCTGACCCTGCTCCCAGCCCGACCAACACGCCCGCAGCCGCTCCCGGTCCTGCAAGAATTTCTGATGATGCAGGACCTCCTCAAGCTGCCCACGCCTGACACGTTTCGAAGAATGTTTCAGTGGAGCGGTCAGAAGCTTCAAGCACAGGAGGGAAATTCGGAGGATCTGGTGAAATGTGTCATTGGGCTGTATCATCGAATATCACTGCATTGTCTAGCCGGATAATATATTAAATGACCAAATCTATTGTGTCTGCCACTTGCCATCCGCCACGAGCATAACTACTGCCACGAGTGCTAGTGAATGAAGTTCAATGAACGCAGCTTGAAACCGATGCCATGCACAGCCACATCGTATTATTCAGCAAGGTTTGGGTGTTCATATGAAACTTGAGTTCATCAACCTCTGCCGCAGCGGTTGCTTCACACCATTATCTCTTGCCACAATGAGTTCAAGCCAGTACCCAGTTCCACCACCATCGTACTTACCGTCGGGCTCGTCTAACAAGCCTACCTCTGTTCCTGACGACAATGTGCATTCGCCATTGCTCGGTCGCTCCAGGTCCCCGGGGGGTGGGATCTATGATCAGCCCCAACAAGGCGACCTTCCTGACGACTTCAAGGTATCTTTTCCGAGAAACTATGTGTTGTGTGGCTCCTCTGATACTCCTTTTGCCAGTACGGCGTTACCGTCTCCGAAAGCTCTCCGGACGTTCGAAGCGCATTTGTTCGCAAGGTTTACACTATTCTGTGTACGTGCACGTGTCTCTTCCGCTGTATATTTTGCTCATCAAGCTACCTACTGCAGTCTGTCAGATCGTACGGGGTGCTTTGCATTGGTTTCCGAGCATATACTCACGTTCATCTCCAGCTCGCCACTTGTGTTGTCGCCGGCGGAATCTCCCAGTCATTTGAGGCTATAACTTGGGTCACAACACAGTGTGTCCTCATGCTTTAAAATGACACTGCTGGGTTACTTATCATGCTTCTCAGCACCTGGTCATTTTATGTCCCCCTTTTTGGTACCCTAATCAACCTTGGATTGCTGTACTGGAAACGTCATAGCCATCCCCTTAACCTGGTACTGCTGTCCACCTTCACGGTAATGGAAGCATTCACACTTGGCGTCGTAACTGCGTTTTTTGATAACATCATTGTTCTGCAAGCACTGTATGCTCCGATCGATCTTTTTGTTCTACTCAAGGCTGAATAATTTGTCAGACTGATCACGCTCGGTGTATTCTTTGGGTTGACTCTGTTCACTTTCCAATCGAAGGTATGCTCAGACTGATCTAATGCTACTCGATTCTGATAATCTATTCAGTATGACTTCTCGGGTCTCGGCCCTTGGCTCTTTGGCGGTGTGGTTGCCTTGCGTATGCGTCACACTTCATATCTAGACTTGAAATTAACGCCTTCCGCAGTCGTGACCGGTATGGTCGGTATCTTTATCCCCTTTGGCACCACGATGGACATCATATTTGCAATTGGTGGATGCCTTATCTTCAGCGGCTACATCGTGTACGACACGTATAACATCAACAAGCGTCTTTCACCCGATGAGTTCATCATGGGCTCCATCAGTCTGTACCTTGAGTAAGTGCTTTGACGTAGGCACCTTCCCTAGCTGACGAAACGCTCGCTTTCTAGCTTTATCAACCTTTGTACGTCATCTCGGCGGGCCTGCATGAGATTTGTGTTTACTGATCATCGCTTTCACAGTCCTCTACATCCTCCGTCTCCTGAATGACCTTCAGGACCGGTAGGACTGCCCTGCCTCCAAAGACAGAAGTGGTCTAATTTAAGTCCTGGCTAGTGGGTTATGGGGTTATGGGCCAAAATCTCTTATCGGATTGACGTTTCTATGTAGTATTCGTATGTGACTGAACGACAGAATGTAATATGAATTTGGTTCGTGCGTGTTTAGACTGACAACGGGGTATCTGAGTGTTGTGTGTTTGCAACCCTACCCTCCTCTTACGAACATTTCGTGGCGATGACGACACAAGTGGAAATTTGAAAGGTTTCCATAGCCCGGATCCTATAAACAAAGTCCCAAACAAATCGTGGCAGAGCTGCAACAACTGCGCACGTCAAAGAGCCCTAGGTAACTAGGAAATTACAAAAAGGTCGATGCCCGTCGAGGTGCCGGTGATTTTGAAGCAGCAACACGAAACCGTTGTCAATATAAGGAATCACATCAAATCGTACGAGGACTACAGGAAAGGGCCGAACTTCGTCGGCAGGGACAATTCATCGTGTGGTTATGTCTATTGTTTTTTCTACTTCCCATGGCTGAATGACAAATTTGCTAGAATTATAAGCGTGAATGACATGATAAAAATATGGTAATACACGATTTCACCCCAGACCCATGGTCTAGGTCATACGTACAGCTCTTAAGATTGCGCTTTCACCGACTGTGATACCTTTTCCTTCGTGTGGCGAGGAATAAATGTACATGGGAATACAGGGTGTCTGCATTGGCTGGCTCAGATAAACTGCGAAGGACCTCGAGGATGACTCACGTCGTTACGCCTGCACTCCATTTCACTCCTTCAGCATCAGGCCCGACATTCCATCCTGGTACACGTTCCACCCGAAAAACAGCTAGAATATTTACAATTGCAGCGAATAAGGAAGCATCCGCAACGTATCGTCCGACGCTGCCAAAAGGTTAGGCAAAACTGTCTATCCGCAAAACTTCAAACTTCGTACCAAACACGCCTTCCAAATCCAAAAGCAAAGGAAATGTCATCACGGCGATTCGTTGACGACTCTTCGGAGACTGCTTTTGACATGTGACGCTCGGGTATGAACCGCGTCGGGTTAGGATATTTCTCTGGATTGCGCGCCATAGACCTGCATAAGAGGAAATAATTATGGTTTGATCTTGGTTCACTTGATATGATGAATCACCATGCATTCGCCATTACGGTGGCCCCTTGACACATAATTTTAGAACGGGGATAGGGCTTTCAGTCCGTAGACTAACCTTTTGGAATATAGTAGCCTTCGTAGACGTCGTCATTTGACTGTGGCATGGGCAATTCCTAAATTCAGGCAGTCAATAACCGTGCCAACTATAGTTCGACGAGACGATGTATACTGACCCAGAGGGACTACAGGGAACCACCTCAGTGTTTCCTGTATAACGGCATTGATGTAGGGCATAGAAGCCCGGTCATCCCAGTCGGGTAATCTTTCGAGGGTTTCCCCAATGACGGAATCAATCTCTGCTTGCGCACGTGCTTGTACGTCAGGATATAGAACCATCACGAGCAAGAAGACATGTAAAGTGGACGTTGTCTGTGCCTTTTGTCAGTAGATAGCTAAAATAGAAATCACCTAAGCATACAGTTTCTGAGGCGGCTAGAAGCACAAAGATAAAGATACATCAAAAACATACGTGATCAAGGCAAATTCGTCACAAACCAGCATAACCAGATGCACTGGCTTCCTTGATCGCTTTCTCGAGCATAGCGACCTCTTCTTCATCTTTTGCTTTATCTGGTATACGGTTCAATGCTTCCGACACCATAGACGGTGCAGCCGTCCCCGCGGCCTGAAAATCATCAGCCTCGTCTGAGTAATACTCGGATCAAAAAGCACTAAGCACTTGCCATGTTCTTCTTCACGTGTTCAAAGGGCGTTTGCACAATCAGGGGAACGAGGGATCTCTGAAGTATAGCACCCCTTACAAAGCTCGCTCCGGGGAACCAAGAAGGAAGTTTTTCCACTGTGAGTGCATTAGAATAGAACTACAGCTAAGCGAAGCCGAGGCCGCAGATCAATACGCACATATCGGGAATTCTCCTACAACAGCAGCGACCTCAGGCCTGAGTTCTCTTACAGATATCTCAAGTGAACGCTCGACAAGCGCAATAAAGGGATCATCGAGGGCCGCTGTAGAATAATCATACGTGATTGACATGATAACAGACGTGCTGAAGCTATGTAACAAGTATGGTTTAGCCGCATGATACGTGAAAGGAGAGATTACTAACGTGTGGAAATGGGTTCCATAGACCTCCGGATAGGCCAGTAAGTTTAATATCAGATTGTGTGCATTGCGCATTTGGATCGGACGGAAGGATGGCGCTGCTTCTAAACGGAATGCCTGATGGAAGATTCGCCTGTCTGTAAACACATTATAAGCGCGATAAGAGAACTGGAAGGGGTATACCAACGAAGTCTCCATCTGTCTGAGTAAGGTAGAAAGATAGAGGAGAACTCGACACCAAAACTAAGACTGGATGAATAATAAGCACATAGACTGATAGAAGGGACTCACAAGTCAAGAACGCGTATGACCCCTGGGGGTCTCGTGGAATAATTATGTGAACGACGGTCGAGCAAGTCATGCGCAACTCGTTCAGAGTTGATGATTATGACATCCTGACTGAAGAGTCGAGTGTAAACGAGTTCTCCTGTGGCGCAATTCAGCACATCCACATCCACAGGTTGGTGGTTCTACGCACCATACTCAGTTCCCCATTTTGAGTACGCCAGCCATGGGTGATCTGGGTCAACTCCGAGCACATTGCCGACAAAAGGGAGAGGTGGAGGACCAGGAGGCAAAGGAAGCCCTTTGGTGTCTCTCTTCTTTTGCAAGGATCGCACTACCACGAAAGATACGAGCGATAGGAGGACGAGTGCAAGTGTTGGGGCCATGATTTGGACCTAGGAGTCAGTAACTGTGGCTGGAATAAATACACTTGAACAAGCATGTTTATATTTATTTGAATTTGAATGACAAGTGTCATACCCGAAATGAACAGGTGTCTGAATCGTAGTACTAGTACTAGATGCTACGTAGTTACTCTTCCGAAGTACATCGGTTCCTAATGGACACTCAAGGTACGTGAGTTACCTCACTTACAGCAGACCTCTGACATCACTCAATACATGCCAAGCGTCGCTAAACCTGTCCTAAACGGGTCGTGTAGGAACGCTCGTCATCCAGCCTCCTAATTAACCCCTTATAATATACCTACCTCTCACTCAATAACTTTTTTTGAAAAAAAAAAAACAAAGACTCGGATAAGATTTATTAAAGATAAATGAATGTAATCAATGGTAATAGGCTAGCTGTCTTTGTTAGCTTTCAAGACTTCAATAGGATTAGTTCCGGCATATAACATGGATCCGAGTATCACGCATCATGATGGCCCGACATATGCCCGATGATGATCGTAATGCGGGTTTTGTGTGCCAGTTTCAGATTCTATTCACAAGTTATAATTAGGCGTGGAGGTCGAGAGCAGAGGCCATCCACGTGATAGGAGTCAGGGAGGTTCGGGACACGCACACACCAGGACATTGTAGATACGAACATAGCACCACTACGACAGTCGTCCTCCTCTCTAGATAGCAAGGCTGGCAGGTACACCAGTGGCTAGAGTAGAGAAAGGTGACGTTCGACTTTCAATCCGAAGTCGCATGTGCTAGGGTGTAATGGCTGCCCTGGGACCTAACCCGATGTCTGAATCACATGAATACTAGCTAGAATTCAGAATCAAAGACCACTCATTCTAAACTCTAACCTGGACAATCCACCTCCTCACCTCTAGATTAATCCAAGATGACTTTCAAACGTGGATTTCGTAATCCGGGACATTCTCTGAGTCTGGCATAGCCCGAACCGACGGAAATCGGTCATAGCTAGCTATTAGCGGCAAGATAAGACGCTCGAAATAATATGTCAAACAGGAGAATAATGTGCCAACTTGGGGTCCGAGGGCCCGACGAAAGGTCCGAGAGTACCAGACGGATTGAGAGCATCCATTTTACACGTGGCTCTGCTGCGCCGCCTCGAGAAACTACTTCGAGTGTCTTATCTTGCTGCCATGATTGATTTCCGTGGGTTTGGGCTATGCCAGACTCAGAGGGTGTTCCGCATGACGAAATCTACGTTTGAAAGCTATTTTGAATCTAAAAGTGAGGGGGTAGACCGGTCTTCGTCGTCCAGAATAGAGCTTGGAACGAGTGATCTTTGACAGAACATCGGCTTGTCGACACAGGAAGTATGTGTGTTTCTGAATCCTATGGTAAGTCATCTACTGGTGATGAGGGTCTGCTTTTGATCCGGATATTTGAGGGAGGTGGTTCTGCTTTGCTTCCGATTATCAGCCAAATAGAAGTCCGATTAAAGTAAATATACATGACGCATGCTTCTAGAAATTCGCGATCCCCATGGTGTGCCATTAATCGCTTCCCCCCTTCTAGCGCTCAACGTTCGCTGATCAAGGCTATCGACATGGCCCCAGTGGTGCAGTAGTGAATCCAAGTCAGAACAATGGAGAATTAGCTCCGATCAAGATATTCAACAACATATAGTGGAAGCTTACCACACCTTGCTAGAACCAGCGCCTCGCCCGTCACGACTCACCACTATCCGTCATTCTGTCAATGTAGTGTAATAGGGATCCCGGGGGTGGAAGCAAGGTAGCGACAGTGTTTGGCCGTGTTTAGAGCGGGAGTTGCCAGTAGCACAAGTAGAGCGGTAGTCCTAGTGAAGTGTCATCTCCTCGCCAGTGTTTGTCGCCAGTAGAGCAGGCTTAGCCCGTTCCAGTAGTCAACAGCGAGCGATCGATTCTCCATGCGCCCATCAGCATATCATACCGTGACCTTGTCGTTCAGAGCCTACTTCTGAGCTTAACATATGCATCAACAGAACGGAGAAACACAGTAATGGAAAGTACGCACTCCCACTTGACAGCTGTCCAGTAGTTCGACGCGGCGGTGTAACTATGTATGCACTATAAATGAGAAATTTCGATCAAAAGAGCAGCGCGATTGATTAGGTACTACATAGCCATGAAATCTAAATGCAGCCCTGATAGCTTCAGGCTTCAGAGTGCCTTTCCCTCAAACAGGTGCCCCTCATCAACAACGCACTGGTATGCAGCTCGGCTGGTCAATAAGGCCAAAAAGCCAATCGAAGAAGTTGGGATGTGGAGGCGGTCACTTATGCCAGAAACCTCACAGCCGCTGATAAAAGCTAAAAGGCAGCTGGGACAGGTGGGCGACGTGATAAGCTGTCACAAGGTTGCATGATGATCTGGTCAAAGGGATTACTATAAACTCGATGGTCAAGTTGTAAAGATGTTGTCTTTCCAGAATCCAGAAGGTAGATATCGTTGGGTCATAACCGTGAACGCGGTGGAGAGAAAAATCAAAGATAGTTTACTTTTGAACCAAGGCCCCCCGTTTAGTGTCGCCCGAATTTGGTCTCCGTCGAGTTTGATCTCCTACGAATAGTCTAGACCTGGCCATGTACGTATGTCCACGCTCACCACAAATCGGATCTTGAGTGAATTGCGGGTGGTGCCGATGTTGGTGATCGCTGACATTATTAATCAGCCAGAACCCGGGTGTTACCGACGGAACCCAGCAACTTGCAAAGCTCGGACTGTAGTAGATTCTAGTAGTCACTACTTAGCTGAAACGTCAACGTTGTCAACGTTGACATTAAAATATCGAGGGGGTCACTAGCACCGGTTACTGAGAGAGAGTTCAGAGTCAGTATACAACTCCGTACGTTAACGTTCTATATTATTGACTCCTTTTAATGAGCCCGAGCGCGGGTGTCTGCAACTTGAGCGCTCGAACTCCGGTTTCCATTACTACTACGCCGTTAATCAATTACCAGGAACTTCCACCCAACATGATCTCCTCCAGGGCTCAAGCTGTCTGACAGACAAGCCATTCCTCAGGCCTCAGGCCTCAAGCCTAAGCATCGATCTCCTCGTCGTGCCTCGGCTGTTCTATTTCGAGGCAACTGACATTTACTAGACTTCCAACATAATTTAAATATGTGAGTGCGACGCGAAATATCGTACCTTCTTATGATTACTTGAACCTGCAGGATCGTTCATATTGTCATATATCCGAGTCATCCCCACATGTCCCTGCATTTGATATTGTGCCTATTCCACGATTCATTAAGCTGGTGGCGAATAACAACACCCAAAGCAGCCGTTTAAAGTGACAAGATGCCAGGAAGCTCGTTGACACCCGGTTCAACCACAGCAGACAAACTTTTTCAGTGTAAACCTTCTTCCATCCCTATGGGCAAGTTCAGCTTCTGGAGTTTCTTTGGCGAGCAGGGACGAGATCTTCCCCTTCCAAGAGAGTCTGTGGACGGCAAGACGGTCGTCATAGCTGGAGCGAATGTTGGATTAGGATTCGAGGCATCGGTTCATGTCGCGAACAAGAACCCCAGCTTGCTCATTGCAACATGTAGAGACACAACGAAGTGCAAGCAAACTTTGGAAAGTAGGTGCAACGTTCTCAAGTACACCACCAAATAGTCACGCGCGTGCTCTCAGTTCTCCGCGAACGTTGCCCCGGGACTCGACCAGCCAGTTTCGATTCATGGCCGCTAGAACTGTCTTCTTTTGACAATGTCCGCTCCTTTGTTGACAGGTTCGATGCAGAAGGGCCAGAACGCCTAAATATCCTCGTTGCCAACGCGGGCACATTCAAACCAGCTTATACTCGAACCCAAGATGATTGGGAGATAATGTCTGTGCGGTCTCGCGCCACGTGTAATTCCCATTTGCTCACATGAACGAAAGGCTACAAGTCAACTATCTCTCATCCGCCCTTTTGAGCATTCTCCTTCTACCTTATCTGCTCCATTCAGCAACTTGTGATGATCCATCCCGACTGGTCTTGGTGTCAAGTTTGGGACATTATCTTGCGGGACCCGTGTTGACAGGTTCCCGAAATTGGGATCACGTATTAGGGGCTATCAGTGCGGAGACATTGGGAGCGTCTGGGTCGGTGTTTTTCATTTTATCCACAACCCTTACTGAGTCGACACAGACCGTCCAGGTACAACCTGTCGAAGAGTATGCCGTCATTTGGTAAACTGACTCCAGTGTTACTGAATACAGATTTACAGTGCTCCAGGTCGCGTTTGTGCGCGAACTTGCTGCCCGGCTTCCTTCTCCAACTCCACTGGTCGTCACTGCTGTTGATCCAGGATTTTGCCACTCATCCTTACAGCGGGAACTTGAAAAGTACTGTCTCTTACGTATGATTCTTGCATTCGTGAAGTGGCTTCTTCGAGCAAGAACCTCGGAAATGGGCAGTCGTAATATTGTCCATGCAGCTCTAGCAACAGACGCACAGGATCTCCATGGCAAGTACATGTCGAGCTGTGAGGTCGTGGAGGAATGTGATTATCTATTGAGTGCTGAGGGCAAAGCGTTCTCAGGGAGACTTTGGGTAAGTTTCTTAGCCTCAGATTAATCCATGCAAACCCTTGAATTATATTCGCAGTGGGAGACGATCGAAGTTCTATCGAAAGTAGATGACCGCGTGTCTCAGATCGTAAGCACTTACCTGCCGGCCAGTAGCACCTAGGTCCTATCACAAGCAAATCAATGGCAGCCCTTTTGTCTTATCTGTCGAGTGGCTTGACGGTGCCTTGGAGTCTAGCATTGTGTTTCATATGGAGCCATGCTGCTGATCATCTCACATGCTGATGTAGAAACTGCAAGTCTGCATTCGTGGCTCCGCAGCCTGTTCTAGATTTCGGTGGATTCTGTCACCCAGGATAGAATCGTGACCGCACTCAAATAATACCGCTGATACCGCTGAGCTAAGTACAACTCTGGTATTACTCTATTGTGACAATACTAATGACGTGCAAAAGGTATTTCAAATTGGATCGTCGCATCAGAACTGCGCATATGCTTCGTTCTATTGTAATTCGAACTTGTCGCATTACTAAATGACCCTTCCACATAGTGAATTGCAAGAGCCAGCCATGTGAGTTTAATTACCCCCTAGTCGTTGGATCTGACTGCTTCATTTACTCAGTTGGCAACTCAGGTCGGCTTCCGTTCTTCATACCTGATTGCTTGCTCAATTACACCGGTAAGACCTCCCCCGGAGTCTGGAAGCTGCACATTTTCATTGTTCCCTTTCACGATGTTCCGACCCCGTCTGATTATGCCTTTTATATGTAATCGATAATCAAAGGATGAGTGTGACTCTCGGCATGGCTTTCTCTCCTTTCAGCAGGACGTGCCTTGACCGATATGAAACCTGTTACAAGTGAGTTTCAAGCTCTTGTACCAGATTCAAGGCTAATAAAAGCGATACGTGCCTTGCAGATAGCGATCTGGACCAATCGTATTGGCTTGGCCAAGATCCAGAACATTCCAAGAGTTCGTGGTAAAAGTGAGCCTGGCAATCATTATCGTAACATGTTACCGTATTGCATAACATACAGAGGCTATCGCTATTGGTCGAGAACGAGGCACGAAACAGTGAAACATGTCGGTCCAGCTGCCCAATCACGATAGCCGAGTTGCACTGTCAATGGGTAAGCATCGCATTAGCGTAGACATCGATAACAGTGTTGTGGCGCTCAAGTACACGCAACGGAGTGCACAACCAATCCAGGAGGTTGGAGCCCGTAGCTAGCTGACTAACAAAGGGGTGGGTATCGCTATCGCTATCTTCTCAAATCCAATGACCTATATAGATCTCGCTTGAGTTTTACATAGGACCATGTGTGTGGGGAGCTCCAGATTGGCCCCCGGTCAGGGACCAATCACCAGAGTGCTATATATAAAGATTCAGTTCCTTCTCCGTCATCGGAAACTACTTGGAGACTACTCCCACCTTTCAGCGAACACCACAACCTTCGTGGAGCTAACGCGCTCCAACGTACCCATGATTCCCAAGATTTCACGTCGTGATCCTCACTCCTCAAAGTCAAAAGAACACCAGACTGCGGGCGCCGCCGGTGTGATCAGATGTGGATGACTCATCAACAAATGCCTCGGATCGAAACGGGGAATCGTGGTATGTAATGCGCATGAACGATGACAATTGAGTGTTCCTCGGAAACCTTACATAATAGTATGTCTGGTGCCTTGGTACTTAAGAGGTTGGTAGGGAGTTCCGCAGCCAGACCCACGGTCCTCCAGGTGCGTACGTAGCTTGTTGCCGACGCTGCACAGCTCCAAGTCTCAGCCGACTACATACGTTTCAACGTGTGCATGCTCACGTATGATGTAAAGGATCTCTCCGCTGCATAGAGTAAGCATCCCACTAATCACATATCTCCGGGCGCGGGCTATGTATAGCAATACCACACATGTGGTAGGTGCCGGTGATGCGTATCATGTACCTAATACCCAAGGCTCTGTATGCGTACAGCGAAAAGTTAATAATAAAATGGTTCTATTTCTTTTATTACGAAGGATGTTGACCTAAGCTCGAAGTTCATCAGCTGTGCAGTGCAGGTAGGTTTAACGAATGACTTGTTTCTAAAGTTGCTGTGCCGACATCATCTAGCCTAACGCGTTATATAATGTACATTAATGTTCCCTCCGACATGACAGCGATGAGTTGGTTTCTCAAGCGGAAGCGACGTGGCGGTTGTTCATACACCGATTGTAATTTGTTGCTCAACACGTTCCTCCTCTCATGATGATAGCCGTACTTCGCCTCGGATTTCCGTAGTAGATTCGTATATATAGAGCAGTCGGGGCGACCTCAGACAAACTCACTGAGGCTATGCCACGTACGTCTTAAACGTTCGCTGCAAATGTTGGTTGCTCTCCGCCAGCTAATGCATTATAAATCTGGATATCCTAGCTATCTGTCAACTGTACAGCGCGCAATCGACGCATTTTTTCCATCTGAGGTGAATTATAGCATCATACAGAGTACAAAGAACGCTACACCATAAACGTAGCAGGCACCCGTCCATGAATACGCGGGCATACTAGGCATAAGCCTCCAGAAATCGTCGGCAAGGGATTAAATTAGCATAACATAGTCTTGTTCCTCGCATTCAGGATGTCGTCCAGTAAGATCGCGACGGCCCCTTTCTGGGAACCAAATACATCCCAATACATGCAATCTAGAACACCCACCACCGCCCGCGTCTTCGGCCACGCTGTGGTTCCTTTATGCTCACCTCGTCATCGCCCATGCCAGGCGGTGCGCCGAGGCCAGCCACACTCGCAAAGCTCACGTATCCTGATGCCTGCTTACAAGCTTGTGATGCCGCGCGCAGATCAAATTGCGGTGGATTCACTGGTATATGGGGATTGGCGCTCGAGAAGCCCGAGAGAATCGCCGGGTTCGGTGAGTGCGGTGAGGGCGTAGCATATGGTGAAGAAGGCGACTTCTTTGTCGGAGTCGAGAATGGCGAAGGTGGGAGGGGCGTCGTCATCCACGGTGATATCTCTCCCTGCGATTGTGGTGATTTTTGCGAGTAAGGTACAGACGTCGTCTGCGAATACCTATGCTTCCGGCCGTGTTTTGATGAGATAGATGGTAGTATCAGCGGCTCTACAGCATGTGCAGTCACATGAGGTTTCTCAGATGATTGAGAATGTGTGTACGAATTAGAAAGCGACCGCGCTGATGAGGGTGGAGATGCTGATGAAGACTACACAGGATGTGACATATCAGCGTTTAATTCAGGGGCGCGTGTGTCATACATGGTAAGCGCTCACCTCCTCATCCGGCGACCTCTTTATTCGCCTTTCCTCTTCACGCATTCCATTCTGGAGCACGCGTTCCAGGCGTGATCTCAGGACAGCCTCATGGGGCGCTGCGTCACTTCCGATGACATAGGAGCGTGGTAATGATGTCGAAAGACACTCATCCAGTTTCTCTTGTTGGATAGGAGCAATAGGGTAGCCCTTGGCATCCAAGTCTGAGCTCGACCTGAGTAGCTGAGCATATGAGGAGTCTTCGTTCTCGTTCGGAACGTAAAAACTTTTCGACTTGAAATTCCGGGTAGAAGCAGCACTATTCCTGCGCGAGTCGGACGGTTGGAAAATCAGGACGGGTTGGAAGAAGTTGTCATCGTCACAGTCACTGCACGTTGACCGCGAGCGCGAACGTGCACGGGAGGTAACGGTTGTACGAAGGGTATTGTCTTTCCTGAGGGTATCTCGCAGTAGACGCTCTGACCGTGATGAGGGTCTTGGGGGAGGCGAGTGAGCACGCTGGGTACGCGAGGAACTGCCCTGTTGCTGAGGGATACGAGGACTGGGAGCAATTATAGACATTGCGAGAGTAGGTTGTGAGTGGAAAGAGGGAGTTAGTTTATTCGGTGTGCAAACGCGACCTCTTGGCGAATGTGTTCGAGACGATGGAAGAAGTTTCGTAGGTGTAGTTGAGTCACAAGTTATCGAGGAAGTCGTTGCAAGCGAGCTAGGCGTTCCTGAGATCGTCGAGAGAGATTGAGAAGGGGAAAGAGATGATGGCTCCAACAAGCGAATGGGCATGGGAGAGGAATATATTAAGTATTGAAAAACGGTTTGGTACGCTTAAGTCTTATGGGTCTTGTGATTCACATAGACCGCCTCGCTGAAAACACGAGGATAACACGAAGTAAAAGAGTCCACAGGTCAATGCAGGAAATAAGGGGGAAACAAGTAGAAGATTCTTCGTAGGAGATTGCCTGGCATGTCTGTCCACACGATTCACGGCAATATCCTGCAACCCCAGAATTTCAACGGTGTTGAGATCCGATGTCATAGATGGTGACCTGCCTAATTTGTTTACTGTAATAATTTCGTTTTTAAAATTATTTTTAACCGCTAATTCCCGAAATGTTTGGTCATGCCGATAATTTACCTTTTCACATTGTTTCTAACAACACGCGTTCTACGTTCAGTCCAAGCGACACACACATGCTGGTCTTTCCGTGGTAAACCATTTGTTTACTCTAGGATTAAGTCCGAAGGCAGTTGCATATTCTCTCTCTGCCGTGCCCACCGCATCACGACCGCACTGTTCTCAGGCTGGAGCGCCACAGCAGCTGATCAATGAGTCACAGTTCTTATCCATAGCCTGGAATTGGGATGCGTAAACTATTTTATTTCACGTTTTATGAGTTACTCCACGGGATTTTATTCATAATTATCTCCGTTCGGCGGAATGTTGCGACCTACGGAAACCTGTTACAGTAAGTGGTACTGCCGCGTCGTCATGAAGCTTAGTTATCCAGTCCTCCGACAGTCAGCTCGTGTTATTCCCCATCGTCCGATGTTTCGCCAACGACCCTGCGCTGATTTAGTACTAGTATCGGCTTCCCTTTGTCTCATCATTCGATCCGCAACCGGCACACGAGGCAACGTTTTTACTATAGTCTCGTTACTGTTAGATGGCCGCCGTACCTCCAACTGTTCCGTGCACTTTACGGGACGGCATGCTATGTAGGTGCATTAATCCCGGTGAGAGCCTACCTGATCACGTCCCCCCGTGCCTGGTGGATGTTGATCCTTGATCGATATACATCATGGCTCGTCAGTAATGCGATCATACTATCGTCACCCTTGTATCACCCCGCATTCACCAAGATTAAAATGCTTCTCGGAAGTTCATCATATACGTTAGAGTTTGCCGATAATATTTACCTTTCCCCCAAAGGGCCGCTAAGTCGCGCTTCGTCAAACTATATTTCAAGTTTTCGATGCTCTGGATCCGACCGGATGATCAATTGATCGGTCAATCATATTGGTTATTTTTGGAGCACTTTGCTTTTCTATAAGGAAAGAAAAGTATACATTGTGTGGACCGTCGCATCTGTCCATTCAATGTCGTACAATGAACAATAGACCTTCGCTCAGGCCTCCGTATCTGATGTTGCCTAATTTCCTACAGCTTCTAGACTGCCTTTTAGTTCTCGAAATGCATCAGAGACATCCATTTACAATGCAAGTCTCGATTTCCAGATTCTGAGTCGGATTCCATTCGACACTAGCACAGCAGGAATCGATGATCGAGAATGCAGCCAGATCAAGACAGCGAGAACAAGAATTCAGGCAAAATTCAGGTCTTCTCGACTTGCAAACGTCGCTGGCATCGAAGGTTTGTCACGACCAGGATCCGGACGGGAGCTTCTCGCCATGCAGATACGAACGGGCGCATCAGCTCCGACTTTTGACATCTTCGCGATAGCCGTTCTTATCCGCAGCCTTTCGTTATTCATGCAAATAGTTTGGCTTCGCACAACTCGATCGTGTACTAATCAGTGCGATGGTGCTGATAATCGAATGATTGCCGGTCAGAAGCGCTCATTGTCGAAATTTTGGCCAGGTCATTGCTAGTGGAGAACAATATCTGTTTCAACTGCATTTATCTGTCTCACTTGCATTTGAAAACCTGTTATGCTCGTACCTGTCTCCGATATCATTTGAGTGATCTCGAGAGAAGAGAATAGTATGGACAGGCTCCAACTTCACCGCGGAGCCGGTGACCACGTGATTGACGGCGAACAAAAGGCCATTGGCTGCACATTTAAACGCTTGACAGTATGGCAACAAAGTTACTCTATCCGACGTTACTGGAAGCTCGCTTGCGTGGAGTCCTGGCTCCTATGGAGTGATATATATGAGAGCGCTTCGAGAGGTACGCGGTGGATCCCTTCATGCTTATTCCATTAGAAGCGCCATATTGGCCATTCGTTCCGTCGAGTCAGGCAAACAATATTTTGACAACTGTCAGTATATATCGTCACCATCGTCCTCGATTTGGTCTCCCTATGGGAAGAATTCGGAGGCGCCATATTGGCCATTGGTTACGTTGAGCCATGGTTATGTCGACGTCATAGCGATGTTTGAGCCACTGTATGTCGGAGAAAGTTAGTACCCTTGATTCCATTTCTCTATAGGAAAGGTCAGTATCCCATCATATACTTGGACCTACCCGGTGGGGCAACGACCGTTCGTCCACCGAACACGGGATCTTCTCTGCTAGACACTTCCCGTTAGCTCATCATCAACATCCACGTGACGTGAAAGCGTGATTATCGATAGAACCAGCGAATGAGTGGGAATGTATGCATTATTTGCTAAAACGTCCTTGATAAGTGGGTTATTGGACAGAAGCATATTCGAGTGTTTCACGTCCGTCAGTCTACTGATCAGTGCTAACGTAGATTAGATACTCGCCTTGATCCCCTTTCATACCGCAGGGTCCGATAAGAGTCCTCAGGGGCACTCTCCTGACATTGGGAAAACCATAAAGTTATACCAATGGTCGTTCGGTCGTCTCCGGGGTTCCGTGTCGAGTTCGCAAATACGAGCGGAAGTTAATCCGAGCAGCCGCATCGTCGATTCTCTTTACCGTCCCCATATTTCACGAAAGAACTCGTGAAGCTCTCGTGGCAACATCCTATTGGAGGCAAGTAATATGTTATGGAATTTCAGAAGGAAAGGGGAGCTTGGATGTGTTAGATTTCAGGAACGATATCCCGAACCTATTTGCTTGAAGGACCCTATAATCCTAGGGCATAATATATTATGATCGAGACCTATTAAAATCGTTCTGGGAGCAGCGGGCATCAGATCGTACTCGTTGCAAACCTAAACTCTCATCCGTGTAAGCCCAGATTCCAAGACATCGATATCTTTCTCACTCGTCTTGGAATGGATTACGGTTGAAATTCGAGATCAGTTGACCTTAGGGGTGAAAGTCTCGTCCGTGCTGTGTTGAGCTTCTGATGTCTTTCATCGTCTCGGGGATTCAAACCATAAACCACGTTGACTAGATCAAGGTCTATCGAAGCGTTTCCTTTAGAAACTAGGCCGGTCATATGCACTAGCCATTAATGAGAAGGTATCATGACCCGGCCGTGCATCGAAAGTCTGGACCGTGTCGATATAACAGGACAAGTTTCCATAATTGCATCGTAAGGTACCTTAGCATTGATCAGCTTCTGATTGGTAGGAGCAAGCCAATCTTGAAACAGGACTTAACGTACCAGGGGATGAATGTCAACTTTGGTTGTGTCACCCTAGGGACAGTTAGGCACTACGGAACACCGAGCGGAAGATGCAAAAGGACATCATCCAGGGAAGACTGCGGAACATGCTACTGAATGAGTCTTAGTCAGATACTCACCGGCATTCCAAAATTATTTATTTAACCTGGTTAGCCAAACTTTAAATTCATGCCACCTAGCGATATCCCTCACTCACAAGTTCTTGTCCAGCCATGTTAATATCCTCATGTCCTTCACATAATCAGGCCAGGATGATCGTGTGTACAGCCAGAGGTTGCCGGATGTCCAGTGGAGTCCATGAGGCACTTGTCTGTGTGACTTTACTGGTCTAATTAAAGGGCGATGCTCCTCATCCGGGTATTCACCCTTCCCCGTCGATAGACTGGTGGTGGGAAGAGTATGACAAGACGTGCACGATGGGATTGTCGCTTGTCTAAGTTCGCCAACACCACGAGTTCAGTGTGAGTGCTTCGATACGTCCGAGTGTTTTTCACACTGTACGGGAAGAGGACATTGACTCTGACTCGCTGAGAGGACATATTCACAACCGAGAATCGATCGCCCACGAACCGCTTCTAGGTTGGAAGGAGACATTTGGGCACAGTGAGGTTCCCAACTTGTGAAGGATTGTGAGACTAGAGATGACATGTACAGCCAGTACTAAGATGGACTTGATAGCGTGAAAGTGGGGTGTTGCTTTCTATTGCAAGGGGATAACTGCAATTTCAAAACACAAACACAAATGTGAGATGCTTTGGGGATCGGTTCAGAAAGTATGCCCTTACCTCAGAAGCTGCTCAAATACGCAACGTGATCAGTCCTTCATAGCAAAGCTGGACTCAACATGAGTAAGCCATATCTTCGTATACTGCGCGCACAGGCCTGAGTTCCATAAGACCATGTTTGAATGCGCAGTCATGTTCTTACTAGCATATATTCTTCTGTAGAGAACTTACCAAGCTCCACGATCGCCCAATATATGACACGCAAGTCCACCGGCCATTCATTGTCAGTCATAGTTTCCAGAGGTGCAGGGTCACTACGCGCGAAGGTCCATCCGACCGGTGCGAAGGATTATAGAAGAAAACCCGCGGCAGCAAGGTCTAGGGGTGTGTCCATGAAATATGGGCCGGATGTCGAAGCCTCGTGCCAGGCACACACCATCACGGTGAAAAGGACGAGCCGAATGTCCGAAACACGATGATATTAACCACACGAAACTACTTGAGACCCGGTTCCTTATGAGCTCGTATTAGAGGTGATTTACAGCTCGTTCGGATCTGATGGACCCGGCGTCGTCGAAATGCTGTTGAAAGAGATACGGTATATTCTGGGTGGTAGCACGGTTAGTCATTTCTCTCACGAGATTTCCCAGTGGTTGATGTTGTTTTGGACACAGTCGTGCACACCTCTCTAAATCTGCGCTAGCCTGTGCATCATGGTCATGTGCGATGTGCATGTTCTTTGTGAACGATCGTTTTGCAGTAAATAGGTTAACTGATTTACATTTTAGTTCCAATTTGGTGGGTCTTTCTGCCTGTGGTCCCGCTGGGCAGGACTACAAATCAGGGTGCTGATCTTCGTCTTCTAGTAGCAATCATACCATCGAATGTATTCTTGAAAATCTCCATTGTCAAGCCATCGAGCGTTCAAGGTTGTCGGCCAGGACAGCCCGCTCACTGGCACTGCTCTTTCCGGTTCACTGCCAATTAACCTGTGCCCGGCACCCTGATCACGGTCTCACGCTTTTCTTAGCCAGTGTCAACAGGTGTGAGCCCGTGATACACGAAACCCTAATTAGCGAAGTTCCCCATAGGTGAAACATAGACGCTTACCAGGCTACGCCCAGAAACGGAGATGTCCAAGAATAACGTGTCTTTACATCGAAAGAGGCGCAGCCTGTCCACATGCCGACGGAATGGCCTAGCATGTCTAGCTGATATTTCTTTTTGCCCCACGACTCGTTGCTTGTTCACTCTCCAGCACGATGGCCTCTACTTCGGCCAATCTCGTGCAACAGGCTGCTAGCTCCGGCGAGCTAACTGACCTTGTTTCGTCTTCTACACCTGCCACTACAGATGATGCCATCCTCGCTGTTCTCACCGCTCGATTTCGCGCTGATTTACCGTATACTAGACTCGGATCCACAAACATCGTGGTAGTCAACCCTTACAAAACACTCGCCAATGTCAATGACGCTAATGCGAAGGAGTACGAGGAGAGATGTTACAAGGATACCAAGCTGGGCTTGGCAGATTCTCGGAGACCCCCTCAGCCTCATTTGTATGAGCAAGCGGCTAAAATCTATCTCCTTATGAGAAGAAGGAACGAGTCTCAAGCAGTTGTCACTCGGTGAGTTACTTCCGTACCGAACGAAACTAGAGCTCATAGTACAATTCTGTCAGGGGAATCTCGGGATCGGGAAAGACTGCAAGCAGTCGCCTGCTCGTGGACCAGATTTTACGCCTCTCAGCTCACTCCAAACGAGAGACCAAAATCTCTGAGCAAATCAAATCTTTCGCGGTGCTGCTCGAGTCTTTCGGAAATGCAAAAACCCTTGTGAACCCAAATGCCTCACGACACACACGCTACACAGAGCTCCACTTCAATGAACGCGGGCGTATCAGCGCTGCAAAGGTTATCGCCTTTGGGCTTGACAAGTCACGCTTGACTCGTTTGTCACATGAAGAACGATCTTACCATGTGTTCTACCAACTTCTTGCTGGAGCTACGCCAGTGGAACGTGACTACATGGGCTTGGAAGGCCCTTCGGACTACGCCCTGTTGGCATCATCCGGTTGTTATCACTTGCCTGCTGGTCCATTCAGTGATGATGGCATCGCGATGGATGATTTGCGAGACGCCTTCAAAACTTTAGGCTTCAAGTCCAAGCATGTCTCATCAATATTCAACGTGCTCGCCGCTATTCTGCTACTCGGCAACCTCGAATTCGGGGAGGCTGATGCGCAGGACGTCTCTGCATATGTCCTTAACGTGCCAATTCTCCAACAGGTAGCAAAGCTTTTGGGAGTTTCTCCCGAAGAACTCAGTGACACGCTGACGTACAAGACGAACTATGTACGCAAGGAGCTGTACACCGTGCTGCTCAATGTGCAGCAAAGCGCAGCACAGCGGGACCGGCTAGTTCGTGATCTCTATGCAATCATGTTTGCATTTGTGGTGGAAACTGCCAATTTCAAGCTAGCCCCTGCCTCTCTAAATCCTACATGTTCCGCCACTCGTATTGTACTGCTTGACCAAGCGGGTTATCAAACGCGGGCGCCTTCAGGGTCTAGTGGTCCTACTCCCCTTATCTCCGCTCATCAGAATGGCTTCGATGAATTCTGCATCAACTTCACCGACGAAATCGTGCAATCCCACATACTTCGAAACACTTTCGACGACAATACAGCTTTCAACAGTCGTATGATTGCTGATGGGAACTCGCTACCGGCCGTCATTGCCATGGACAACTCAGCTTGTGTTGAGCTTCTTCGGGGCCCATACAACACTCAGACAACGTCACGAAAGCCTGGCGGTCTTCTGGGTGTCGTTGACAAGGCCGCAACGTCCTTCAAGTCGGGGCGTGCAGGATGAACGGCGGGATGATGATCTACTGCAAGACTTGAGTGCCAAGTTTGGTGCGCACGCGTCTTTCGTTGCAGCACCTCTCACAGATGGAAGGAGAGCTTTTGGGATCAACCACTATGCTGGTGCCTGTTCGTACGACGTCAGCAACTTCGTGGAGAAGGACGCGGACCTGCTTGACCCTATTTTCGTCACTCTCCTTCGCAGCTCGAATGATGTATTTGTCGCGAAGCTCGTGTCGGGCCCCAGCTTGTCTACGGAAAAGCACCAGAGCGACGAGGAAACTATCGTCCAAGCTCAAGTCTCTTCCCGCCCTCTTCGCACGCTTACTCCTCTGGGAAACAGTGCTGATGAAAACCCTCGCTTAAACCCGTCCAAAATCTATCCCGTCACTACGCAGCTCAATCAGACGATTTGGAATGTCTTGTCCAACATCGAGAATGTGCCGATGTGGACTATCACGTGCATTCGCCCCAATGATACCGGGTTCTCTAACTCCCTTGACAGGCGTCGCGTCAAGGGGCAAATTAGGTCTCTGTTACTCCCAGCTATTGTGTCGAGGAAGCAGGTTGAGTTTGTCGCAGACTTTGATCAGGCAGAGTTTTGTGACAGATATCGTCCTTCCATGCGCGGATCAGATGCTGAGCGCATGCGTCAGTGCGCCCAGTCTAATGGCTGGAGAGAAGGCATTGACTTCGCGATTGGGAACCAGAGGATCTGGCTATCGTATTTGGCATGGAAGATGGTAGAGGATGTTATTCGTTCTGAGGAGAAAGAGCAGAAGAAGCTTGCCCGTGAGGATTCACAAGAGGACGAGAACGCCATGCTCGATGATGCCACAGACTACCCTGGTGATGAGCGACAGTCAGCATACTTTGATGAACCGGATGCCACACCATTCCAAGAGCCGAAAACGCCTGCGTTCGATGGTTATGCACCGTCTCATGTTGCTGCTCCTAGTTATCGCGAGCAGTCGGAATCCACGACGTGGGACACGAAACCCGAAAAGTTTGACAAAGCGCCTCCTCTCATGGCTAGTTCTGCCATGCTAACTGCGGATAACGCTCCTGAAATGTTGGAGGAACAGCTGCCAACCACTCGAACCCGACGTTACTGGCTTTATACCGTCTATTTCTTCACCTGGTGTATTCCCGATTTCCTGCTATTGGGGTTAGGACGTATGAAGCGCCCTGACGTCCGCCTTGCATGGCGAGAGAAAGTGACCATCTGCCTCCTCATCCTCTTCGGAAATGGCCTTATCCTATTCTACATCATCGCCTTCGGTGTCATTCTCTGCCCGAACTTCAAGTATGCATGGACGACAGACGAAGTAGCTCAATATACAGGCAACACTGACTACTACGTCTCCATTCAAGGCAAGGTCTATGACGTCTCCAATTTCGTTTTCGGTGACCACAGTGACATCGTGGGAGAGGCAAGTAATGGTGCGGCCACCTTGGCGGGGCTGGCTGGTACCGACATGACCTACTACTTCCCCCCTCCTTTAAATGTGGCATGCGCGGGCCTTGTCAGCGACCCGACAATGAAAATTACTCCCGAGAACAACACTCTAGTCTTGTACCCGACAGCTATGCATTCCTCCGGATCCAATGCTCCGACGACTCCCACAGCTCTCGACAACCAGGACTGGTATACCGCGACCTTCATACCAAAGATCAACCAGTATCTCCTTGGTCCGTTGGTTTGGGAGCCAAGCGATATCTACTCTCAAGCTAATCAAACAACGAATCCGCGGTAAGTCGTACTTAGTCTGCCTCAGTAACATCACTCATTATCTTCACAGAACTTGGGCGATTTACGATAATAGCATCTATGATTTGACGGACTATATCTACACCCTGAACACAATCAACCTGAATGTCGCTTCGTACAGCTTCCTTGACCCGAACCTCGTTGCAGTCTTTGAGGAACAAGCCGGGCAGGACATCACTAGCCCTTTGAATACAGTCTTGGCCGCCATGAGCGCTGAAAACCGTACGGCGAATATGGACTGTCTTTCTAATGCCTTCTACTATGGAGAGACAGACTTCCGGTACACTCCAAGATGTCAAGTGCAGAACTACCTTTTGCTTGTGTTCTCCAGTGTCCTCATGGCCTCAATGGCGATGAAATGTACGTTTTCTTCCTATCTGAACCTTTGCTTGCATTGACTCCATATAGTCCTTGCCGCACTCCAACTCCAGACCAAGCGCTTCCCTGAGTTACTGGACAAGTTCGTGTTATGCCAGGTTCCTTGTTACACGGAAGGAGAGGATTCCCTTCGCCGCACACTCGACTCACTTGCCAATTTGGACTACGACGACAAGAGGAAGCTGATTTTTGTCATTTGTGATGGGAATATCATTGGGAGCGGTAATGAACGACCGACACCTGCTATCGTACTCGACATTCTTGGCGTTGATCCAGCGAAAGACCCTGAGCCCTTGATGTTCAGATCAATCGGAGATGGCTCGCAGAAGCTCAACTACGGCAAGGTATACTCTGGATTGTATGAGTTTGAAGGTCATGTTGTTCCGTACGTCATCCTCTCGTAACCATGAAATCATTGCTGACACTTTTGTTTAGGTATATAGTCGTCGTGAAAGTCGGGAAGCCAAGTGAACGTTCGAAACCCGGCAATCGTGGCAAGCGTGACAGTCAGATCATGTTGATGCAGTACTTGAACAGGGTTCACTTCAACGCACCCATGTGCCCACTAGAGCTCGAGATATATCATCAGATGCGGAATGTTATTGGGATTGACCCTGCGTTCTACGAGTACATTTTCACTGTGGATGCAGACACAGTACGCTTTACTGCTCGCTACCCCGAGAAGCTCTGACATCCTTTCGCAGTCCGTGACTCCCAAATCTCTTAACCGTCTTGTAGCAGCCTCGATAGCAGATTCCAACATAATCGGCATATGTGGTGAAACGAGACTCCAGAATGAGGAGGGATCCTGGTGGACCATGATCCAGGCAAGTGGTTTAAATTTACACATTTTGTGTATTCATGCCAACATACCCATAGGTATACGAGTACTACATCTCGCACAACTTGTCCAAAGCTTTCGAGAGTCTTTTTGGCTCAGTCTCGTGTCTTCCTGGTTGCTTCACCCTTTACCGCATCCGCACTAATGATAAAGGCCGACCGCTCATCATCTCCAACCGTGTAATTGATGAATATTCGGAAAATAATGTGGACACCCTGCACAAGAAGAATCTGTTCTCCCTCGGCGAAGATCGATTCCTGACGACACTATTGATGAAACATTTCCCCACTTTCAAGACCAAGTTCACTCCGGACGCGATTGCGCGTACCATGGCGCCGGTATCATGGAGAGTATTGTTTTCACAACGCCGGCGTTGGATCAACTCTACCATTCACAACCTGTGCGAGCTTGCTATTCTTCCAGACCTCTGTGGAGTCTGCTGTTTCTCGATGAGGTTCTTCGTCTTCCTTGATCTGATCGGTACTTTGGTAAGGTCTCTTCAAAGCGTCAATGTACGATTTCTGATGTTTTTTTTTTCATTAGATATTGCCTTCCACTGTTGTTTATGTGAGCCGCAGCACGTTATCTTTCATCGAGTTCTAGCTAACGTCGCGTTTAGTTGGCTTGGCTGATTGTCGAAGTCGCTACTGGACAATCTCCGTTCCCTCTGATTTCCATAATCATGTTGGCAGCGGTATATGGTCTTCAGGTGAGTAACGTCGTCTAATCAAGAGAAGTCATTTACGATGTCATTTCCAGGCTCTTATCTTTATTATCCGAAGAGAGTTCATGCTTATTGGATGGATGGTGGTCTATCTCATTTCGTAGGTTGACTTGTTCTGTAATAGATGCATAGCTCATTTTCTGTTGTTACAGGTACCCAGTTTACAGTTTCTTCCTGCCCATATATTCATTCTGGCGGATGGATGAGTTCGGTTGGGGTAACACTCGTATCGTGCTCGATGATGGTGGAAGCAAGAAGATCATCGCGAACAGCAACGACATGAAGTTCAACGAGTCTATGATTCCGTACAAGAAGTTTAGTGGTACGTTCAATACGCATTCTCACTCGTGCTACCTGTTAATGGTAATCCGTACAGACTATGAGGCTGAAACGTTGGGTGACAACCAATCCGGGCAGTCGTATGACTCGCCTCCCGATTTCCATAAATCAGGCTCTGTGTATCTCTCCGCCCCTCAGCCGCATCATCTGTCAGGCTCTCAACGCCCATCTGTCTACGAGTACGGCCGCTCTGAGTCAGGAGATCATGACTACTACCGCGACACAAACATGATACATAGCAACTCGTCCCATCACAACCTACCCGGGCCTTCACGTCCGAGCTCCCGTGCCGTATCTGACGCCAACCGTCCACCACCTCAGATGGCCAACTGGAGAGGACCCTCACAGGAAAGGATCAACATGTTTACTCCGACCAATTCGGGTCCACATGGGAGCGTGTATGGCATGACGCCGCCTGACTCGCGAATGACATCTGGAGTCTTCAACCGCTCCATGTCCCCCGCCCAGAGCCTAGGTGTCCCTCCTCAGCATTTCAACGGAGAAGTGCGGACATCTACGTTATCTATGGCTACAACTGCGTTCACCGGCCCCAACATGAATCCCAATCCCTCGGATGACGAGCTGTATAATGCACTTCGGAACTTTTTGAGTACACAAGACTTGATGGCTGTGACAAAGAAGTGCGTTGTCCTGCTATACTTGACTACATCCTAATACTAACTTCACTTCAGGACAGCTCGTGAGGCTATGGCGGCTCGCTTCCCTCGCGCAGACTTGACGTATCGTAAAGACTTTTTGAACCAGTGCATTGACGACATTCTTTCGCATTAAACGTAGACTATATACATCATTTAGGACACTTACATTTATCTCTCGGACCCTTCTAGGACTTAATTGACTATCGGGACAATGCTGATTAGCGTTTTGTTTTGCTATGATTACGACATGTATGACATTTGTTAGTAACGCGTTGGATTTCGTCGGACATAATAATACGATGGCAACTTGGACTGTTGAAACGTTGAACGTTAAGCTTAGCCTCGTTAGGGCAACCAACTGGTGATTATATGTAATCACAAGATGACGGTGCTTGTAAAACGGAGGTGGTTCTTAATGAATGTATACTTTGAATATTCGAATGGGCTATGGGGTATCTGTGTATGCATCTGTATGCATCTACTAATATTGTTACAATGTAGGTATGCGTCATCAAAACACAAGCGAATACTTGTCAGAGATGAGTCTGGTGTATAGCTAGAGTATTTCTACGGTACCGATATCCATGTTATCAACCGAAGCAATGTCTTTGACTTGTGCAGTGATGTTATGGTCTGACGCGACCCTCTTGTATTCTCCGACACGCTACTGTGCTAGTCGAAAGGCTGTCTCGGGCGAACCAGCAACTGCAACGCCAGTGAGCTCGACTCCTCTTCAGCAGGTGAACCGCCGGATGACTCGTCAGACTCAGCCATCAGAGGCCCAGGCTCTGTCCGACCTTCCATGCTCTCCATGTCATCTGCGAAGTCAAGCCGCTCTGCAACGTCAGGTACCCCGAGGATATACCGATCTCATGGACGGACAGGTAAGAACGTCTGCCGAATGAGCTTTTCCCGCGAGAACTGGACTAGGGTCTCTTCAGTGGTGATCAGCAGGCCATGGAGCCCGTCTGCCTTGATTCCATATGTGATGAGTCTCCTGGGCCAGATCGCGCCTCCGTCCGATTTCCGTGACATGGAACAGAATAAAAGGCAGATGAAGTCTGCAGTTTGCGAAGTAAGGAGCTCAGCTGTTCAAACTGGTCATAAAACTTCAATGCTAGATCCGTAGGCATGGTTTGTCGCAGCGAAGAGACTTGTGTGTGAATATGATCTTCGGACAAAGATGAAAGGGTACGTGGAGTAGTGCTATAAGAGGCGATATGGGCTGGAAGACAACTATTGAACTCGAAAGGTTGTCCGATCCAGTCGAGGACAGTGATATCGCCTGACCGGGCCACGATCTCCTGCAGGAGCCATCCGAGAGCGTTTTTTGCTTCATCTCACCATAAACGATAGGCAGGGTAATGGCGAAGATGCCAAATAATGAGTACGCAACGTCTTCTTGCACAGTGGTGACGCGCTTCGATGCCCGTTGTAGTTTCTCTCGGGCGCCGCTCATACCTGGACGGAAGGTCACCAGGGCCCGTGCATCTATCCCTGTCACATCCAACTCCTTCATGATTGCAGGGGACTCTTTGTGGTCAGTAGAGCAATCGTCGAGATATAACAATCCTTCTGATAGAGGATTACAACTTCGGACCGACGAATTCTTGAATCGCATAAGGTGGAAAGCTTCTGAATAAGGAAAGTTCGGGCCAGGTGAAATTGACGCGGCCCTGCCGCGCCTGCCGCGCCTGCCGCGGTCGTGACGCGCCTGTGACGCGGCACTGACGCGGCATATGTGACGCGGCACTGTAACAAATTCCTATGTACAAATCATGTTTACACAACTTCATATCGCATTCCAAACACTTTGAATCATCGTTAATGATCAACATATGAGTGTCTGCCTGCGTACAGGCTCTATAGTGCTGTATTCACCTCTCACCAAATTTACAGTGCTTGTCCTCTGCGTTCATATTACTAGTATGCATCTTGCGCGTCAGTCCTATATTGTTGCATTACCTCTAATTCGTTCATCTATGTTGGTTTTCAGATGCAGTGTCAAATGTTGTCTCACTGTGTCAAGCTTCGACCTCACCCTGCCAAGTTTGATCCACTCTCTATACCCTGCACCAACACGTCGAGCCCCAACCATGGCATGTCAGAAGCCTCGTTTAGGCTGCGTCAAGCACTACTCACACCACGACAAGTTCTCCCAAATATCTTCGCAGTCTCTGTACTAATATCAACATCCACACTCTATGCCGCGTCAAGACCTACTACAGTGCCGCGTCAACCATAGCACATACCGCGTCAGTTGCCGCGTCACATGCGCGTCAGTGCCGCGTCAAACAAGTTGTGCCGCGTCAGTTGCCGCGTCAAACCTCCTCCATGCCGCGTCAGTGCCGCGTCAAACCTCGTCACTGCCGCGTCACGCCGCGTCACTGCCGCGTCAAACTTCATTCATGCCGCGTCACAAGTAGCACATGCCGCGTCAGACCTCACCACCTCCACATGCCGCGTCAAACCTCACCACCTCAACTGTCACACTGTCCGTATAACTTAGGTACATTTTACTTTACATCTGTCATAATAATTGATATTCTAACAGTGTTCCTTTTCATCCTGACAGAATTAGACGTCGTACACTGTAATTGTCCATAGGCAGTAATAAATTTATTTTACTAAGCATTCTTTCGTTGTCTCCTCTGGGCTCGAGAAACAACCCTTATTATCGCGCTTTTGTAAATCGTATCATGGCCTTTGTGAGTTCTTTAAAATACGGAGTAAACTTGTTATAACCATCTTTTAGCAATTAATCAAACATATATTCAACTTTTTCTATCCCAACGAGACAGAGAATCAAAATTATCCAGATCGGCCGGGTCCGCTGCTGAGTTTTGGGGACCTCATACCCTGCTATGACCGTTCAGGTGCGTCATCCGACATATTCTCCTTGTGAACTCAGATTTGACAAATAGAACAGGCAATGTAATAGCTTATCTTCCGGCCTCCGTGCAGACCGCTCAGCCATCACATGACCCTGCACACTCCGTCCCAAATCCACCACCCCTCCCTCAACACATGAAACACCACTCACAAGAGTTATTCGAACTCTGCACGGACACAAAGTCTATACCACGCCGACGTGCCCGAAGTGTTAGTCCTTCTGCAGCCCGAACAAATCAACGCCGTGGTCTAGATCAATCCTCCAATTCCCTACGTCCCAAATCTGGCGGTGGAGATGAGTTATGGGACCCATGGCCGGACGGTGACTTTGAAAGGTTATTAACATGGGAGGAGGTATTAAGAACTGACAATCTTAGCGAACATTGGGCTTGTCAGCCAGGAGGAGGAGACAAGAGGGGGTCAGAGTCAGCACTTGCGTGGTCGCAAGGTAAAAAGACGAGACGTGTTTGCCTGGGTGTCATTACTTGTGATGAACCTACCTGTGAGGTAGTCACACGTCCGCAGACCCGCCGGGCTGGTATCATGGGACAACTCAATGCATCGTGCCTTTGTGGTAGTCAGCTCAAGCACATCGACTGCGGTGTCACATCAGTGTTGTATTCATTCAAAGGAGGCGTCTACTACATTCACAAGGGCATTCACCACCATCCGAAACAAACTCACATCTTGCATCTATCTCGTGACGAGCGGACAAGATTTGAACAAATAGTCTTCGAAAATCCTGCTGCTGGCCCTGCGGCATTAATTGCTGGTCGCAACAGCATTACTGGTACCCGTGAATCTGTTTCAACGATCTCCACAGTGCTTCTCAACCAGGACCGTGTCAAGGCCGAGCTGCAAGCACTACGGGGCAAGTCCACTCGAAACTTTGTTGATGACTTCGCCGAATTCCAGAAGAACCATCCAGGATATGTTTTGTATTCTCAATTCGAAGCAGTCACTGTCGTTGTTGTTCAAACTCAATTCATGGTGTCACAACTGGTGACCGACTTCATCGAGGACGAGGCTGTGAATGGCATTGTTTCGGATGCAGCACATGGGTTTTGGTACTCATCTAAGGATCTTCTCATAATTAGTTCGACATATTCTGCTTTGCTCGCATGCTGGGTACCTGGACTCATGACCTATGCAAATGGAGGTTCAGCCGAGCACTACCGATTACATTTTCTTGTCCTTTTCAATTCCATGGCAGATGAATGCGAGAAGCACGGGCGTGAAGTCAATGATGAACTGTTTGGCAATGTAAGGCTCCAGTTACTGGTACATAGTGTTCATTCTGACATTCGCTGATCCAGGTTGTCGACTTCAGCGAGGCTGAACGAGTTGGGTTTACTCAAGCGTTCATTATGTTCTGGACCAATCGTGAGGATTCACGTGTATACGAGGAAGGTTGTCGGGTCTTTCTAGTCAGTCGACAAAAGGTTTGCGAAAACTCCGACCTCTACGCGGCTTCGCTACACAGGCAGTAATTCCAAGAACAAAGCACCACCCCAACACCAACGTTCTCGCACAAAAACGAAAAAACTTCGGATCTTGTTGCCGGTATTGGAAACTGAAGATCGGCCATCCATAAACGAGGGTGAAAAGCCGTCTGACCAGGCCAGCGTACCCGAGCCAATCGAGGATCCATTGGTCCTTCAGGCATCTGGCAACGAAGAGGAATCACTGTCCACATCCAAGATAAAGAAACCATTAGAGCTGGACGACGGAGAGAGTGAAGCATCTGACTATACATTTGATTGTAGGTGTGGGGCTCTTGGCAACGGCCATGAAGTTGCAGGTGGTCAAAAGACAATCCGATGTGATCTGTGTGAAAATTGGTCACACATTGCTTGTCAGAGAGGTGGCCGAGCCAGCAATCTTCATCCAAAGGCAGCATTTTATTGCGATGGATGCTCAACACAGGAGTCAAAAGCACCACCAACCCGCAAGTAAGTTTAAACAACTGTGCCTCTCGCATAAACTGACATCCGTGACTCAGGAGCAGCAGGAAAGCCACAACAAACAAGAAAACGACTCCACTTTACACACGTCTGATGTTTGTCTTTTGATCTCCAACCCTAGCTGAGAATCGAGATATGGCTGATCACTCACTTATAGTGCTGGCAAAGGAGCTCTGGCTCGTCTCGGGAAGTATTGGTATCCTGTGCGGCTGATTCAGTCCTATGACACTGTTAGTCTCCCTGCTAGTGCACGCAACCGAGTACGCTGGCGGGTGGTCTGGTGGCGCGGTTGCAGATTCCCATCAAGTTTGGGATCACCTCCTGGTGATGTTGAGCAAGGAGATCTCGTGGATGAACTTTGGCAGGACCAAGCTAAGAGGCGTGAGATTCGCGTGAGTGACAGTGACTGGTTATACTCGCAGTCCTCTTGACACGAAGTATTGTGTAGCTCGGAGAATGGATCCACTCTTGGGATACTCCTCGCGAAGAAGACTTGATTCAAAACTTTATGTCAGCGGAAGTATCAAAAGAACTGGACGACATTCTACTACCACATATTGCTTCGCTTCAGAAGCTCCTTGACAGTCCAGACTTGAACCAATATGGTGCGGAGGCATACCCCGTGATAGACTACATCTTGCGATCGAAGAAGAAGCCAGATGGTGTGGGTGCATACAGCATACCGTTTTGTGGTGACATCTCATCTCACGAGTATGCCAAAATTGCACGTTGGTTCTCGGAGAATGTTCCTGGTGCTTCCGGTCAAGTCGAAAAATGGCTTGGTGGCATGCCTTTGGTGCATGCTTTCACTCTCGTGGTTGCTCACCGAAAGGCCAGTGATTTTGAAAAACGCATCGAAGCTCGAAACGAAGAATGGAACGATAGCATGCTGTTGAAGATGGCTTGGGCTGATCTCATGATAAGCTATCCTACCAATAGCTTCGTGGCTGATGTCGACCTCGAGTGTCTGACCGCACTAGAAGCAAGGATGTTCGAGGATTCCGAAGAAGCAGGACCTGCAGGCAACCAGCAGTGGGGTTTGGATGCTGGCCAACATCACAGGCGATGGAATGTGTATGTCGGAATTCCTGATGAATGGGTTTCTGCAAGAGATTATAGCGAGAGTGAACTTGAAGTGAGGAAGACATTACCTGCTCCGTTCGATAGATATCTAACTTATGTGATTGACAGCGCGGCCCCTTATTCAGTGATAACTCTGATGCTACATCTTTGGAGTCTGCAGACGAGCTATCCGAAGCTGTAGTTCCTTCTCTGCCGGCCAAAGAATGTCCGCCCGTTAAACGTCGATGTGCTCCACAGGCTCGAAGGGTCCAGAGAGGGAGGAAAAGAAAATAGTCATTGGCTTATGTATACCTAGTTGTACATGGCTCTGAGGCAAATAAAATAACAAAAGAATGGTCGTGAACTCATCCAATTTGATCTGGAAGTTGAATATAGAATATAGGAATGGCGCGTCAGTGGCCGCGTCAAGGATCGTTAGTGCCGCGTCAAGGCTCGTCAGTGCCGCGTCACATGCGCGTCACGCCGCGTCACGGCCGCGTCACGACCGCGGCAGGCGCGGCAGGACCGCGTCAAAATAGCTACGCCCGGAAAGTTCTCAAAGCCTTTGCACAACAGACCAAAACAACGCTTACCTCCGTCTTCTGAACTCTGCAGCCTCTCACTCTCATGTACTGGTCTGGCACAACTGAGGGATACGGCGAAATCTGATACAAATTCAACCCACACGTGATGCGTGTAGCCCTGAAAATTTATCGTAATCGTGTATCGTTGATGTGGCTATCTCAAACCGATATGTAACGTATCATGATTTTCCTCACATTATAACTGTTGACGGACCATCTAGCAAATAGAATAATTCCTCTATCTTGCGTCATGTGTAAATATTACGGACTGTTTCACCTCTTTTCCATTACCAGCTAGCTCGTGGAATCTCCATGTAAGCGCTAGGTCGAAACCATGGCTTCCATCTCAGAAGTATTGCGGTATGGTGCTTTGGATGGTTCCCTTATATCACCTCTTAAAATTACCGCATCAAAAGTAAGGTTCACGCTGGTTCGCGACGCAGTGGGCACACAAGGTAAGCGTCTTTGCACGTTCACAATAAAAATGCAACTGACCTACGCATCAAAACTTTCTGATCTTTGTGATTCTCCCGTGACGCACCTCCGTCTCTACCGTTTCTCTACCGCTCAACTTTACGCTATAATATATAAACCTTCCTCTTATGCTCAAGCTCGCTTGCTACTGTCTTAAGCAGGTACCGCTGCCAAAGTTTATGGTTGTGGTCAAGCGTGCCGCGATAATGCTCCGAGTCCGCGAGAATCCCGGTTTTCCTATAATTGGGACCTTATCTGAGTTATACTTCTCCACATGTGATGTCACCCTCTAGTGGAGAAGGACCAGTACTCACTTGATCATCACATCCTAAGTTTATCAAGGGTCAGTGATCCTTCTGTTCTTGTGGACTAATGCACGCGTGGCGCTACAAAGCAGTGAATTCCACAGGTGCATATCCTATAGGAATGTGTCCACAGACGCTTGCCTTTTCCCGACGTGTTGTCGGGGGACAATGTCAAATCGGTGGCCTCAATGCACGACCACAGTCGTCCTTTGTCTATCGTTTCCCCGCTTGTCGAGAGGTATAAAACCTTATGTCGTTCTCTGCTCTATTTCTCTCATCTTCGTCTCTACTTTCCAACTGCGTCTCATCATCTTAGCCAATTCACTTGTTCAACTCATTTATATGTCTATGTAAGTCTACTCGCACGTCAGGTAGATATCTTGATATACTAACACTACCTTACGCATCTAGTTCCTCGTGCCACCACACGCCATTCGATAGGTTGGTGTTCTATTTCGAGTTCAAAGACGCGCTTTATCTCATCATATTCTTAGCGAGTTTATGCCTATGTCAAATGACCACGTACCGCTCCCCGGCGATCCTGACTTCGTTCCGTTGTCAGAAGAAGACTTGGCTAAGTTGATCACAGCTCGCCAAAGCGGTGAGATGTCCCCCGAAGTGCGCGCCATCTTGAATGTGTATGTGGTTCTACCTAAATCATTTATTCAAACTCACGATCGTACAGATTGTTTAAGGAGAGCGATGAATTAATGCGTAGTGTAATTCATGAAGACGCGCTGGCAGGCCCAGCCGATGCTCACGTTGACGGGTAAGCCAATCCCATTAGTCTACCAGGACCAAGCAACTCACGTCCAACGATAGGACAAACCATGATAAATTACCAGCGACGCAACAAGGGTACGTGCACTCGCAACTGAGTCCTCGTCATTGTTCATCTGTTTCTCCAGGACTGGGGCCGATTCACAAAATGTTCAAAATCCTCAGATGTTTGAGTTGTTTCCGACATTGGAGAATTTCACCGCCCCGGTGACTGGTCTCCCCCAGTTGTCCCACATCGACCAGGGGCTCTACTATCCTCCGCAGATCTCTGCCGTCCCTCAAGCGCCCCCGCAAGGTCACCCTTGGTCCCAGCATGAATACAACCCTGAACACTTCATGAACGGGCCTCCCGACACATATAGGCAGCCCTCTGCCGCACCGCAAGGCACTATATGGTTCCAGCATGAATACAATCCTGGATATGATGTCAATGGACCCCCTGGTGCGTATCATCCGCAACCCTCTGCGATCGTTTCAGCACCGCCGCAAGGCCACGCATTGGCCCAGCATGGATATCATCCTGCTCCCTCCTACCCTTACCAGCAACCTTCCACCATTGCGGGTCCGTTCAACGCGTACTACCCCATTGCGACATTACCCCCAGGTCAATATGCTCCATTGCAGACGGAGTCTAGCGGGGGCTCAAACGTGGCGCCAGCCTCCTTTGCTCTCGACAAGATAGCATCTACCAGGCCTCGTAAGCGTAAAACCCCCCAGACCGCGAATGATTCGAGTTCGTCTGTTGCACCATTAATGTGCAAGCGCAGACGCCAGAACGCCTCCGATGACTATGGATCGGGCAAGTTTGGTCCGTACACCCTAGCGGATACTAGTACCACGGTCATGACCATGCCTGTTCATGACCCAAAGCCTGTCGATATCAGTGGACGCAGGACCCATGGTCCAAACGGAGATCCCCTGCGAACGAGGAGATTTGGGGTTATGGAACTGGACGATACCTGCCCCGATGCACCCGGAAACGTCTTTGACTACCACTCGCCACAGTTGACCTGCGTACGCTCATGCGATTGGACCGACCAGCCGTGTGGTCTGTTCATAGAGGTGGACAAGATCCGCATCGAAGACCACCTATGGTTTTGGCATGGGGTTGAAACGAAGAGAACTACTCCGAGCCCCTGCCGATTCGAGGGTTGCCCGGACGCAGAGACGATGACATTTCTGAGCCGTCACATCGAAGGGGTCCACTTCGCTGCGTCCTATCAATGCTCCTATTGCAAGAAGCTGTGGTCGAGGACCGATTCTGTGACTCGGCATCAGAAGGGGTGCAAACCATTACTTGCTAGCAGGGCCCATGCTGAGCATGGAAAGTACAAATTCCGTCTCCAAGAGATGATCAAGTCAGTTTCTGGATATATCGTTCCTGCTAGTAACGCAACCTAGGACAGCGTCTGAATATGTATGTCCCCCTTACCCCGCATCTGTCGCTGTTACTAACGTTACTCCTTATTTCCGTGCTCTAGTGTTGAATATAATTCTTGACACAACTTACTCTCTATGACTGATGACACTCGTTCCATATCTATTACCGACATTCCTTTAGACTATTCTCTCTGCGGCTAACGACACTCGTTTCATTCTATTACCAACATTCCTTCGGAAATTTATTCTCTCTCTGGTTAACCACACTCGCTTCATTCTATCACCACATTCCTTTTGAATATTCGCTCTTTTCGTCCTTGCTCAGTGCATCTTTCATATGGTTATTGGTTTATCTTTATTGCACGCTGGACGTGGTTATCATACCTTACCATGGTGCTCGGTCTATCTTACATACGGTTGGATTTTATGGGAAGGAAGTTGGAAGTAGCTAGTCACTATCATGGAGCTTGGAGCTTTGCATCGTCATTGTTATGAATGAAATATACAGATATTGAACGCTTGAGCGATTCGGAGTACATGATCAAGGAGCTAGTGTTTCAGTGGAGCTCAGGTACAACATGTATATGAGGTGGACGGACTTGCTTCTGTGGGATAAAACGTTTCATCGTGAGTATAAACAGGACAATTTAGCTAGAGCTCAGGTTGGACTGTTAAACCTTCGTTAGGGCAACCAACTGGTGATTACATGTAATTATATATGTGACAAACTATGATGCGTGGAGTAAGAAAGATATGACCTGTAAAAATTGGTCATGTTACTCGAATAACGAGAACCATGAGCATGAACGCGACCAGCACGACAAGTATACTCGTGATCACTAAACATGTTGTACTTCCACTTTTCCCCCTGAAGTCCCTTAACCGTATTCGTTCCTTCTTCATGAAGTCGAAGTTCCCCTCGAGCTTCTCCTGCATTGCTTCGACAACGCTCTTGTCTTTAACTAGCGACTCAGAAAAGTGGGTAGCATTGCGCCGAAGCTGCGTTGCCATTAGTGCGAGTTGCTCTGAGAGCTCTTCCTGTAGTGCGCGAGAGTTTTGAAGTATGGTAGGTGTAGCAGTGATATTGGAAGTGACAGATAATGCTGCAGGAAGAGTTGGCGGCGCAAGGGGCTCTGAGGGTAAAGACTCTATCTGTGAAGATGGTATGAGGTCATCAGCACTAGGCACGCTTCGAGCTGTATCTTCTGTAGGGATGAGCGTCGCTTCTACAGGTATCGTCGCGTAGTCAGCTGCCTTTGTTATAGGGGCACGTATTGATGGCAGTATTGGTGTTGGTCTCCTGAGTGGAGGAGCTGCTTTCTAGTTTGGCAGATGAGCCGAGAAAAGGGGACATGTGTCACGGTGAGGGCTGCATACCTGCTCAACTTCCGTTACAAACGCTTCGACTTGATCTAGCGTCGCGCGCAAGCGTTGATAACGATGTTCTGAGGCTCTACAGAAGCATATTAAATGTGAGCCTAAACGGACGGCCTGCCTTAGTAATTCCACGTACGGTGAAGTCCCATGGTCATCAACCTCGACGTTCTTTAGGAGCAAGCGAGCATGTCTGATTCGCTGAGACAATATCAGCGTCTAGGAGTCTTATATTTGTCACGAATAACTCTGAACGAACCTGGAGAGTGCCTTGGGCTTTGATCCAGGTGTCTCGCTGCGAACTGTCAGACCAATCATCCTGGGACACGGATTTCTCAAGCCTTTTTACTAGGCGAGGTAGATTAACTCTATCATGAAGAATCTGGTCGTTGGTGCGCACGCTCATGTTGGGTCGTTACAGGTCAGGAAGAGAGGGAGGGTGCAGGACAAGGTGTGTCCATATATCCTGAACTCGTGCTTAACATGTGTACTAGAAGTCACTAATGCCTATTTGGCTGATGGGAATATATTTCCCCGTTTGGAGTGAAATAACCACATCCTTCGTTGTTGCCTCCGCGAGTTATACCCTTCCTGCTCACACTCAAGAGCAAATGGACGACCAGGAATCGGAAATACACCGACTCGTCGAGAACGCCGAGAAAGAGCAAGACGGAGGAAGTGCACTGGTAAGATTTGCAGCCATTCACTGTCCCGAATGACCTCACATCAATTTACTAGCGGCGTGACGCCCTCACGAAACTCATAGAAATTGCTCATGCTTCAGATTCCGAGCTCAAGTGCTATGCAGCAAATCATATAAGATACTTTTTCAATAATTTCCCTGACCTAGAAGAAGACGCTATCAATGCAGTCTACGATCTTTGCGAAGATCAAGATTCGCGGGTGCGGTGTCTTTGTTTTCGTGTGCTCTTTTCATGACACCCCGACCGCAGGTTCGCATTGAAGGATATCGAGCAATCTCAAGCGTTTCATCTGTTGAGCACAAGTGGGTTAAACGCAATTCGGATGTGCTTGTGCAACTTCTTCAAAGCGGTAAGTAATGCAACTTTAAAATATCGCGCGCAAATTACAACAATGATTATGGGCATATATGTGTCTTGCTTTTTCAAGTTTTTCTGACCATTCCCTGTAGACGAACCAGAAGAGGTTGCCGTTGTCAAAACAGCCCTTTGTGACCATCTCGACATGGATCCCGGCGTCACTCTAGGAGTCTTATGCGATCAAATAATTCCACCTGAATACACGATAGACGAGGAGGAGCAGCAAATTCGTGATCGTTTACGCTCACTCGTGATAGCCTTTTTGAAAGTTGATGCAGTTGAAGCCATCATTCGGAAATACACCAAAACGCCGGGTACCGATACAGAAAATGTCCTGGTGTCCCAACTTCTGACGGTAACTTGGTGCATCTTCCATCGTTTTGCAAGGCTGACTCGTCGATAGGCTGTCAGAAGGCTGGAGACACGCGACGTCGAAGTGATCATAAAGGACTTGCTTCTGATGATGCCTTGCTATATACCAGGCTCTCCGCGCGGAATGGACCTTCTTCACGTGCTTATCGACAAAGCAAGGTCTTCTCTTAACGTGAAATCGAACGACTTGGGATCTATCAAGACCATCGATTTTTACATATCTTTGGCGCACTTCGTCGCCATTCAAAAACGAGTTGCTTCTCCTGTTGTGTTGTTACGATTTTATTGTACGTATCTGATGGGGAAACCTGTCTTGCAAAGGTTTTCTCCCGAGGAGCAACTTATCCTTGCGGGCCGATTGGTAGAGGCACTTGAAGCATGCGAGGAAGAAAGTCGTCTTCGCCCTCAAATTTGCAGTCATGAACAGTTTTCATTTCTTCGGCGACAGGTCGTTGATGGAGCGCCAAATTTGTTGGAGGTAGGTCGTCCGTATAATTTTACGGTCAATCTACTGAATGATTGACTTAGGCTCTCCACGACACAAAACTCGAGTCTTTAGCTATGTGGGACACATTGCGCTCCCTCCTTCTAGCTTGCAAACATGTAAGTCGAGTCTTTCATGTGAGTTTGCAAAATAACGCGTTTCCAGCGGAAAGAACGTGAAGACTGGGTAGTTCCGTTTAATTTGGCTACATCCATAAGCAGATTTCAAGCGCAAGCGCAACAGTTGGGGCCAGGAAACAACAGCGATGAAATTCGAGTACTCATCAGGGTTCGCAGTGGGCCGCTTTCCGCTTTCTCCATTGACGCCCATTGTTTCTTTCTGTGTTTGAGCAGTCACTAACCGAAACTTCAATGTCGCAAGCAAGTTCGAGTACAACTGTGGACGGGGATGGTCTTTATGAGCGCCCTGCTCACCTCCCGGCTCGACCTCAAATGGGACGTCCGCTATTGAAGAGACCAGATATGTCAAGACCTTCGCATACAAGCACGAGTGGCGTGGTATCGAACTCTCGACCAGCAATACAGATTCGTGACTCTGGTTCTCTTGCATTACCCAAACGATCCTTGAGCTCTGGAGAAACAGTACCACAGATCAAGCGAGCAAAGACGGAATTGACAGAGGAACGACAACTGACACCTTCGTTGCTGAGCCGTATGACGATGCCTATCCCAGGCGATACGGAGAAGGCCTGGCGAAAACGTGGAGGAGCAGGAAAAAAACGCGCGGATGATTCGTCCGAGCCGGACAAGCATCCTATGAGCGGTTATAGCATTAAAGGCGCTGCAGCACATGCCGAGCGGGGCGAGGAGTCGAGAGATCCCACACCAAGAACGTCGTCCTTGCTCGATAGGCTGAACAAATCTGAGGGCGTAGATGGTGGTAATAGGAAGAGACACCGAGGGAAAGCATGAATCGGTTCATGGGACGTTGATATTTATGTATGATCACCGCTGGCTCTTAATCTTGATTAGCATGAATAGTCGGTGCCAGGTTTTATAAATTAAACGCAACCATTTCATCGACAAAGTACTACAGGCACCTTTTGTTTTAGAACACCATGCATGTATGAACGCAGACGTGGTATGAAGGCCCTAGTAGATTAATGAAGACAGTTCACTTGTACATGTTTTAAATTGACATTTGCGTAATGTCAAATGCGTAGCCAACACAAGGACTCCATACGTGAGTACGCACGGCCTTGGCGCTGCGAGTGGTAAATCTAGACACCTATGTGAACAACAAGCGCGACGTGAACAGGGTCATGGGTACGAAGGATGACTGAGTCGTCACAGCTGTACTGCCTCCACTGTTCTCTGACCTCCAGAAAGCGGCCGAAGTTGGTCCAGTCGTCGTCGTCGATACCAACGGGGAAACAACATAATCCTATTGCATGGTCAGCTGTGGACTCGTCTTCAGGAGATGCATCCAATGCATCTGAGATCATACGGAGATGAAATATGACTTGCTTGATGATGCTCGTTAGCCTGACCCAGATCAGACAAGACGCCCTACTGCTGGAATCCGCCATGAAGGCTTATGGCAAGGGGGTTGAGAGATATGGATTGACGATGATGATCGGGGGGATGGGGCATCAGTGCAACTCGATGGCCTCATTCAAGTTAGACATAACGCCCCACTGCCAGGATCTTGTTCGTAGGCTGCTTGCAAGACTATTGAGATGCGTGTATCGTTTGGAATCGCCAGGGACGAAGCGCTAATGGAACCCGATTGAGCCCGGTGGACTCGTCCAGGCCAGGAAAGCTGATGGTCAAGCTGCCGAGAGACTCCGTTCGGAAGAAATGGACGGAAGAACAGAGTTTTCACGCAGCTCGGTTGAGACCGATGATCCCCTGCTGCTCGAATCTGTGCACGGAGTGCCAGTAGCTCGACTGAGCTTTAATGGTTCCATCCAGATCAAAGAAGATACTTCGCTCCTGAAAAATTTGGTGGAATGTTTGTTGAGAGACACCACGATGGCTGAGGGAACGGAGCGCCAGCGCAGCCCGATGGAGTACGACATGATATGGCCTCATCTACGTCAGACGATATGCTTCGTTTCTGGAATCTGACATGAAGGGTCATGGGCCTTGCGAGGTTGGAAAAAAATCTGGATCGATCAACGGAACACTCCTGCAAGGCCGCTTGACAGTACTTCACAAAGTCGATCGACATGGTATTGAAATCACCCTGACTCGTAAGAGGGGGTCCGGTGGCAAGACGAGATTGTGACTTCATGTCACTGTTGGGCTCGCTAATTAGTGAGTGTAAAATCCAACGAGATAAAAACACGCAATGAACAGAAAATCCAATAGTAAAGCGTATCGTAAGTTTGACAGCCAGCGCTCCGGCCATGATATCTGAGCTGTGTAAATCAGGGCCTCTGAGATCTTCCGAAAGACGCCCACACAGCAGCTGACGTACTACCGCTGGCAGACCTTCCTTTCAGATGTCTTCCGCCAACTTCCTGGTGTATCTACTGTCCATTGTTTGCACGTTGCCTGTTAGTGCGTACTTGTTTGTGTGATGCATCTGTGGCGATGATGGCTTGAATCAAACAGCGATTTCCCTGCCGGCTCTGTTGCAAAGTCCGTAAAGTTTTAATGACTTGATCAGTGAGCGCACATTATCGACGTGTTCTGTTAGCACAGATAAGACGTCTACATGGGTTTAACCCACAGTGCATGGAAGAAGTGAGGCGTTGATGATGTGCGCTGACGAAACGTTGCGATGACGTTATGATGACGATAACGTTATATGATGACTTCGGCAAACATCGCGGCGCTTCGTGTCAGGTCGTAGCCTAAGGCATATCTCTTCTTTTTTCAAGTTATCACCCACAACATGCTCAACAACACAATACTATTGTCTGATGGAGGACTCGTGAGTTACAATACAAGTTGTTTTGTACTACCAAGCTCATTTCTCGTCGCAGGGCACTACTCTAGAGGATCACTTCCATCTCCCGATCTCGCACACCCCATTGTGGTCAGCGCGGATCATCCTTGATGCACCAAATACCCTGCAACAAGCCCATCTTGCGTTCCTCGAGGCTGGATCAAGGGTCCTCCTCACTGCGACGTAAGTGTCTCCGCTGTGTTTTTGTCGCAAGTTGTGCACCAGTCATCCACAGCTACCAGGCTGCATTTGAATCGTTCGAGCGCGCAGGATACTCTCATGAAATCGCTACTGAGTCTATGCGTAATGCCGTTCACATAGCGGACCAAGCCAGACATCAATTTTGTAAGGAACACCTCGACATCAGTCCGAAGGAAATCCATATCGCACTCTCCCTTGGTCCCTTTGGCGCTGTACTTGCCCCTATGCAAGATTTTGGTGGGATTTACCCTCCTCCGTATGGGCCGCGAGCCTACAGTGACTCAGATGAAAATACGACTTCCTTCGGGGATGACATTGAAGCAAAGAATAACTCCGTGAAGGCATTGACACGCTTTCACGAGGATCGACTTCGGGTATTCACGTCTGATAAAGAGACGTGGGACAAGGTCGACTTTATCGCGTTTGAGACGGTGCCGCTGGTGAGGGAGGTGGAAGCGATCAGGCAAGCAATGGACAATATGAAAGAGATTATCAGTCCCAAGCCCTGGTGGATTACCGCAACGTTTCCCAACGGCAAGTATCCAGACACTCGGCAACCTGGAGGGGATCGCTATACCCCTACCGAAGCGGCCATCGCTATGATACGCCAGGACAACGAACTACCAGTACCAAATGGTATTGGAATCAATTGCACAGCGCTCAAGTATATCCCGGAGTTACTTCAAGAATTTGAACGGGCGATGGACGGGAATAGGAAACTGTTTCTAGTTTTGCACCCGAACGGAGGTGGCGGATTTGATTTGTCTACTCAAGCATTCCGAGAACCCGAGGAGAATGATCGATGGGCAGAGGATCTGGCCAGCCTCGTCAAAGAGGCCAAAAAGAGGGGATGGAACGAGATCATCTTCGGCGGTTGCTGTAAAACTGGGCCAAGTGACATCAAGGCTCTGGGGGAGGCGTTCAGTAAGGAGTAGGTTAGGGCGTGGCAAAGCTAAACCGCGGCCTTTGTTGGTCGATCAGTGGTAATTGACATACTTTGGCTGATCCTGGTAAGTAGAATGATGGAGGGTTCTTGCCAGTGACTCGGAGGTGGATAAAATAGGCATCCCCATGTACTTGCCATATCAGCCAACAAAAGAAAAAGAAACCCAAAAGGGCAACAGAGGGGCAGTGTCGATTGAGCAGTGTTTCAACACCATCTATGACATGTTTCGATCAGCCATATTACCATACTGAAGGCATGATGCGGTTCCATTATTGCCGTCAACCTCGTTCTTACCAATCAAAAAAAGTATCTTGCAACGTTTAGCGGTCCGGAGCTGGAAGGAAGGATGGTTGCAGGTCAATCGTTCGGGAGATAATAAACTTGGCCAACTCTTCCCGTTTGAAAATGTATGTCAGAAGGTCGAAGTTCCGGGATAAGATAGATAGAAAATTGAAATTGATAGAGGTAAACCACGCACGAAGGAGATAAGGGTGTTTGCAGATGAAGGCACAAGAGGTGAGATTATGTTGTCGAGGGGAAAGCCCGTCGCAATTTTCAAAAATGGCCACGTAGCTCAAGTGTTTCGTAGAGGAGGACCACCGCCAAATTTCCCAGACCCCACATGCTGGGCGCATCGTCGTTGTCAAATGGGTATGAATCAATAGGAATCGATACCATCGATATCATCTCCCGTATCAGTACTTACTACTATTGCGATGATCTTTACAAAAACGCGCGCATCTCCGGATTATCGTCCATCTTGCGGCTATTTTCCGGGGGTTGTCACTGCAACTTCGTCACGCAGGCGCGAGCCCACCGACCTTCCAGTGGCAATTGGATTAGGCAACGCGTCGAAAGTCGGACATCGGATCGTGCATATTGAATTAGGGATGAAATGCTCGTAGCAACCTTGGCAGTACAGGCAGTACTAGCCTTTTACCTGGTGCTTGCGGATCATTGGTATGGACATGTACTGTATGTGAATATAAACCACAAAAAGCAGGAGTTAGAGTTACGCGGTCGATTGGCCACAGGCCGCTGGGGGTTTAGTGTTGTTTACATAAGCATGACAATAAGAATTGCGCCTCCTCGTGGACAGGAAACGTTGTTCCTCCGCGTTATTTTCGGTGGCCTGGCGGCTCATTATTGGAGCCAATTTATAACAGGCCGCCATTTCTCCACGGTCTGTTTAGGATTGGTCAAGATCGATTTACTTGATAATACCGCCTTGCCCTCAGAATCTCATCAGTTGGTCTTCGTGTTATAGACAGCCATCTGCCAACGCCACATTCCAGGAACCTCGTATCATATCCGAGTCATCCATCTGTACATATATCAACAACAGCACTTTTTGCATCTGTTCGCCACTTCATCAGGACTCATGACTGAATACGATTATTCACCCGCAGCATGGGAGCATCATCTCGCTCAACAAGCTCGGGTTTCAAACTGGGTATCCCAGACAACTGCTCAAGCTCATTCCTACTCCAATCCATTCGTCATGTCGCCCACATTGCGTGACCGCTCGTTCTATGATGATGAGCTAAATGGAAGATGGCAGCGCTCCGCGCCCAGCCGCTCGAAAACTTACAATATACCTCCTACGAGACAAGAGGATCCATATAGGCACACCTCTTCTCGCTCGCGTTCAGGTTTCCACTCGCAGCCTGTTGAAGTATGGTCATACCCCCACTCCAGTCGTACCACCATACAAACCACATCACATTCTCGTACTAGCCCAGTACGCAAGCCACCATCACGCTCGCAAACTATACAAGCCATCTATCCGCCAGCTGTGGCCCCCACACACCAGTACGAACGCACTCAGCCCTATCCTTATCCGCAGAAGCAATCGCAGCCCGTGAGGCAACATACTTCTCCGGCCTACTATTACCCGGAGCAGTCCCACGGACACGGATCTCACCAGCGGACGATGTACCACTCACCTTCGCGGCCATCGCAGTCGTACCATCACGCCCCTAGCGGTCGTTTGGAGTATCACTATGGGGTGCGCCTTTACCAATCCGCCTGCATCATTGTGTCGACGCTGATGCTCGTCGTTTGTTTTGCGCTCGCATCGTGATTTGTCATGTGCAAAAATAGCCACCAGCTCAGAAGAAGCCTCAGCCTCTGTTTAAGCGCTTGCTAGGGTTCATGTCACCTGGTACAGGTAATGGAAGGGGCGGACCGGCGAAGCACCGTAGCTCGGGGAGGCGCTCGTCCTATTGAAGACCGAGCAAATGTCGGAGCCTTGTCGCATATCATGTTCAAATATCATAGAGTCGCTGGGCTTCTCAGGAGTCCGAGACCAGCATACATTTTATATTTTATTAAATTCGGGCGCTGGCGCCTTGTTAACATTCCTTATATTTCGCAAACGATTCACATTCATTGTACATTCTAAACATCACACTCATTCTGTACATTTACGCATTGTAATGATTTGACGTACTTGATGCCCCACTGTAGACATAGCTAGCACAATCATGTTTGGAAGCTGCGAGGATCGCAAGTCTCGTGTGGCAAGAGTGGATGATTACATCGATCACCGGCACCTCCAGTCAGTTCTTCCCTCTGGCATAGTTACATGTCAAAGATTCTGTAGTAAAACACGACAACTTAAGACTAGTACTACTGTTGGCGTCGCCCAGGAGTCGGTGATCAAACGTCAATAACCGCGGAGCTCGGGGAACGAAAGGCGTGCGATAGACCAATATGATTTTGACTCTTGCTGGCACGCCCGCATGTAGGTAAATCAAATACCGGAGTGATTGCTCGGAATGACTTCAAGCTTCAAGCTTCAAGGCTTACATTGTGGCCAAAGGATGTCGGTTGCAGTTCCATACTGTCAGCACTTTGGCAGAATCGATCCTGCCGATGGCTTGCCGGATCTAGCGATCTCAGACTCAGACACGGTTGTTTCAACTTGACCCTGAACCATCATGCACAAGTACGTTTCTTGATCATGCTGCACACCTCCATTGTAACGATTGGTACAGCAATCTGCCCGACGACACAGCGCGTCCTCCCCGCTCGTCATGGAAGTGGCCCCATTTCCCAGGTACGGTGCATGATCCCGAGAAGGGTATTCCCGAGGAAGTGTACAATGAGCTTGTGAGATACACAAAGTATGCATCTGGCGCGTATCAAGTCCTATGCCCGCGTCCGATGGGAAACACACTGGTTGCCCAGGTGCGCATATAGTAGATGATTCTGTGGTCGGTTGTGTACTGATATTAGCTTCAATGCCATGCAGTTTATAAATCCAATTACGGGTACCCAAGGTTTCATCGCTCGCGATGACACGAGGAAAGAACTTGTGGTTGCATTCAGGGGCAGTCGTGAGATTTCAAGCGCGATCATTGGTGAATTTCGAGGCGCAAGATTCTAAGATGGCAATTTTTGACACGCGACGGCAAGTAGATACGTCTCTCCTGCTTTCCCCACTACGTGGACCAGGCCTTCCAGAGAACACAGATGCCCACGTGCATACAGGCTTTCTTTATGCTTTTAGAAGCGTTGGAGATCGCGTACTTAATGTCTTACGCGAGCAGTTTAAAGAGTTTCCGCAGTATGATGTGACTGTGTCCGGCAAGCCACGCTTTCCTTTCTCGATATACACAAATTAATTATGCTTGCAGGTCATTCGCTTGGAGTGCGTCAATCGTGCTTCTTCGTGATATTACTTATGTCATTGTCCTCGAGCAGGGCGCCATCGCATCAATTGCAGCGGTATCTATCAGGAACAGTTTCCCTGATGCTGCGCTGCGATTATTCACATTTGGTGACAAATTTCGTACTCCTATCGCGCGATGTTTACTGAATATGACCGCCAGGCCAGCCAAGGACAGGGGATCAATCATTCGCTGAGCTCGTGGAAACTCTGATTGGAGTGGATAATGTTTTTCGAGGTACCTTCTTCCTTTGTGTCCCTCAGAGATCACGCATCGCTTACTCGAATCTCGCATGCTACTACAGGCGTGCATTCATTCGGTATGTTCTGTGACGTACGTTTTGTCTAGAACCAATTAATGCTATACTTAGATGGTGTGCCCACAATGATACCTACGAGGCTAGGCTACAAGCATCAGTGAAGTCTAATTTTCTATATAATTATCACGAGCTCACATGGTCATCAGCGCTACGGAATATTGGCAGTTCACCGAACCACGTTCGAAATACTCTGCCTTTTAAAAGATCTCCACTGATATAACGTTTAGCGGCCCCGCGTCACGTACGTAGATGTGTGGGCGCCGAAGACCCGGAAGGCAGTGCATCCATACGTATATTTACTCCGTTGTGTCCGTGCCTTCTCGTGTTTGACGTGTCTTCTACACAGCATCGACTGGTATCAATCCTGCGCATATGGTGTATTTCGAACAGCGTGAGTATCTTTCTCTCTCTAGTTTAACATGCTGATAGACATGGGGAAGCGATTGCCTCGGATCCGACCGTTTGCATCTGACATCTGCGATTTCGGGTTGATCCAGATATTGTTGATAGCCGATGAGCCTCCCTCTTTAGCCCCCCTATTTTCGTATATGTGTATATTTCTTTCCCCCGCCATACTACTGGTACGTCCTTCGTGAAGGCGTCCATGGATTGATTGCGTTTCTGAAAGTCACATGGATGGTTTGGTTGTACTAGTTGAGTTTCCATTATGTATTATTGTACGAATCACTTCGACTCTTTGAAGCCGCTCATGTGAAGATATTTCGCCCGTTTCCGCCTTCATGGGACCACGTCTGACGTCTCTGTCCGGCTAACTCCCCATTTTTCTGATCAGCTCTTTGCACTGCTATTACATCTGTCCCCTCGTGACCTCCAGATTCTTTTGTTTCAGCGAGAAGCGCAACTGCGAGAGTTTCTAAGAGGTTCGTTATAGAATCTCTCTCTGCTCCGTTGGCGCTGACGTTGTCTATTAGCACTGTTATCGTGCCATGATGAGTATACTTCACGTCAGAAGTGTCAGCAAGCTTTCCTGTGGTTCACTCTTCCCGAAAGGAACAGCACACAAACCTTACTTGACAGTTTTCGTCCTGCGCGCTCAAATGTCAAAATAAGATGACATTGAGTAAGTTCATATCAACTGCAGAAGACTATGCAGCCCTAAACCGGATCAGACACACGATTCTACCACGCTTATATGTCCAGGTGCAATAAGGGCAGCTCCCGCGGTGTACTCAGGGGCGCCTTCAGTGCGCATGAAGCTCGTTTGGGACAACTCAGCAAGTTAACTGAGGTTGGGTATCGCCAAGAGGTTTACAGCTGAGGTTGTACGTGCGCTGCGCAGAACCTCCAGGAGATTTTCTCGTACAACTGTGACATATGCAGAGTAATATGCGTGGCAGGCTATCATGATGGTCCTGAGTACTATTAAGTAATCCGGCATGCAGGCACTTAAGGTTAGGGGACAGCTGTCTTTCTCCCACAAGGTCCAACTAGGGGAGACTCACTACTAGGTGGCATTTAGGGACTGGCAGCCAACAATGCATACATGGCAATCGTACAGTTGCAGCACCAAGCCAAGCAAGAGAAATTGCTGGCAGGTAGTAGTTGGTCGTCTCAGAGTCACAGTGCGGGAGCAATGGTTAGCGCACGTGTTTCCATAAAAGTTGCCGTTATTGCATCTTTTCAGGCCGTGCAGCATTTTGCAGCCGGTGTTCGTAGTCTCTCCCCGCTGAGCTCTACGCTGCCATCAATCATTCTTGCTATATCACAACGTATAATCGCGCCTTATTACTGCTATATTCCGGCCAACTCATTAGGATGTCCGACTCGAAAGTATTACACCTCGTCATTCGTCGCATTGCGGACTGGTCTCTCTGGTCGTTCTTCACAGAAGTTCGTGTAATTGGAGGCGAGCACGTTCCGCTGGATGGACCGATCATTGTGTAAGTTTCGTATTTTGCATTACTTGCTTGTCGACTGGGACACTTGAGCCCGTGTTTGCATTGGACCTAAGCGCTTAGAAGTTGGAAGGATCAATTGGATGGACCTGGGAACGTAAATGAATCCACAGTCGTGACTACTGACCCCCACACATGTTGCATCGACATCTCCCGCGCCTGAAGAGAGTCTGAAACCAATACTGACCCACTTTTTGCAGCACCGCCACTCACCATAACATGATGATTGATCCTGCTATCCTTTGTTAGTCTTATAGTTCTTCTTGTAGATTCTGCGCGTGCTTATCGTATCTTTCATAGCGTCCAGCTTCCCACATCGTCGTGTTCTACACTACTGGAGTAAAGGCGAGCTAAGCCTTATCGAGCTAGCTATTCTTGATCCCGTTAACGCGTCACGCCTTGCTTTTAGCATCACTCTTTGCGAACCCAGTCCTTTCTTGGGTACTTCACTCGTCTGGTAATATTCCTGTAGACCGGAAGTCGAAGAACCGCCAAGATCTATTCCGGGGAACTATCGAAGCTCTCGCACGGGGCGATGCGGTTGCGCTTTTCCCGGAGGGCACGTCATACACAGAGCCGAGGATCATGCAAGTAAAAGATGGCGCTGCCTGGGCTGCCCTAGAATACACTAAGTGGGCCGCGGAAAACGGGGTGAAGGGGCCCGGGGTCCGGATCATCCCCGCCGCCATCGTGTATACGAATAAGTCGAAGTATCGAAGCAGTGTATGTTCCCTGATTCTTCGAAAGGCACTTCACTAAATCCAGCACAGGTCATTGTGAAGTGAGATTTAGTCGGCATGGAGATATAGTACTTACGCTGATGTCATTAGGTTTGGTGAACCAGTTTCGATGGATGAGTATAAAGAACAATTCTTCTCGGATTTAGAGGGGGCGCCACGGGCAGCGGCCAAGCGCCTCACAGGTGCAATCGAGAGGGAGCTGGTCGAGGCAACCATCAATGCTCCTGACTGGTATTTCAATATTATTTCATTGCGGTGTGTGCGGACTCTCATTATGTGTTAATTAGGGATACCCTTTACAGTGCTCGGATGGCCAGAGATCTTCTCTGGGAAGATGAGCGCTCGATCGACCTCGAAGAATTTGTCACGATTTCGCAGACGTACGATTTCACGCTTCGTCTATTCAGTTGGTATCGGCAGCTCACGTACTGTTGCAGTCTTGTTGATCTATTTTCCACAACGGACGCTACTGCGAACTTCTCGACCGTTCGACGTCACCTTTTGGGGTATTACTCACTTCTTCAGTCTACCAATCTTACGAACTCCGTCTTGTCCTCACTTCCACTTCCGCCAATGCTATCTCCCTCTCACCCAACTCCCCTTCCGTCACGTTTGCTTACCCTCTCTGTCCTTATTCGCGACACGCTTGTTGCCCTCACTCGCCTTCCCTTCTTCCTCATCCCGCTTTTACTTCACACACCGGTATATGTCATGGGCCGAATCGGCGCTCGTTTAGTGGAGCATGAAGAGGAGACGCAGGCGCAGAACAAAGCTGTTTTTGGCTTGTTATCGTGCATGATGATTTACCCTGCCACGTTCTGGGCGCTCTGGGCGATGCTCTGGTACACAGGTTTTGGTGCTCTTGTGGCAGCATTCACAGTCTGGGCGTTTGCATATTATCACAATAGATTGATCAATGGCACGTATATTTAGAACGCTGGAAATGTGAGTTATACTAACGGAGTAATGGAAACTTATCTACAGATATCTACATGAAGTAAGTTCCAACCATTCTGATTTCATATTCTTATTAGCTTACCTATAAATATCAAGTCTCAAGCGTGTGATTGCAGCATGGCGCGTTCTTGTCGGCGTATGGGCTCCCAGGCGATGGGAGCTTTCTCTGTCTGCACTGTCCCAATATACAACCCCGCTAGTACCTCCTGAGAACCCTTGGATCGACAAGAATCGGCCAAATTCCTCTACTCCAGGCGCATCATCGGGGACGCTACATTCCTTACCAGTACAGATTACCGATGAGCCACCTGTCAGGATTGCGTCCCGTCGCAGGCCTTCGTCAAGAAGAATTATGAGGCATTTACTGCGGGCACGTGGAGAGGCTGTGAAGGCTCTTGCTGAGTTCCTGACGACCTTGGAAGCAAGCGGAGAGGAGAAGAGCGTGATCGCGAGCATCCACTTGGCAAAGAGGTTTGGCTGGGTTGAAGAAAATTCACCCACCTCCTTGGCAGATGATGGGGGAGATAGCGATCCAGTAACTGACGCCAGGGGATACAGGCGAGCACGCGAGGTGATCGCATTTCTTCGCTCTCGTGGTGCGAAGATTGCAACGTTGGATAGGAAGATCGAGGGAGACTGGGCACTCAGTAGTGATGAAGATGGTACAGCAGGTGAAAGTGAGAAAGATGAGGAAGACCTGGTATGGGTGCCGAGTAGCACGAGTCTCAAGCAGGAGGACGACTAGCGTCCAGATGCTAGGATGCTTAGGATATGTGTACCTATGGGCTTCATACTTATTCAAGGGTGACTTTGCCTCGCGTAGATTCGATACAGGTTGCATTCTTGTCAGTCACCCTCATTAATACTGGACAGCGGTTCGATATTCCTAGTGCTTTTTGGGAAGATACAAGCAGACAACAAACGACGCCACCCCCGTTTCCACCCGGAGACATGTTCACGGCCCTGAAAATCTTCCATGTATGGTCAATTTATCTTTTGGGGATTATTCCAGTATTCGGACGGCCATTAACGAGATGTGCATCAGAAGAACGTTGAGCCGCCACTATCTGCCTGTTCCTTGTTCTTTCTAGCCTGTAGGCCGTGGGGATACCGAGCCTGAGCAATGAAATGATGGGGAATCATGGGCCCATCTGTAGTGGGGTAGGAAGGGTCGACCGTGACAGCCTCTGAACATATTAACGGCCAAGATCCGACCAACAATTGGACAATGAAGCATTGTTCCATTTCATGGAACACCTCCAGCATGTCAACTTGCGAGCTTAATAAAAAAACCTGCTATCACCATCTATGAAAGATCCGAATAACCCTGGAGCATTCCACATGACGACTTGCTCACAAATCAGCAATTGTATGCGGAAATGAAGGGCTACATCAAGTGCCCATGGAAATGCAGCCACTATGGTATTGCCCCACGATCATATGATACGGTCGAAAAGGAAAAAGACAAGCATGAGCATCAGATAAGATGTTTGGTGACTTACGACACGCTCCAGACACCTAACTGGTCAAGCGCCGAGACTAGGCAGAAATTGACTGTGATGATACGTACGTCCGGTGGGTCCATCATAAAGACGGTGCTGTGAAGGGTCTGGACTGGTGGCGCATCTTCTGAATCAAACAAGTAGAGACTAGAAGGATATAAACAGATTATAGATGATAGACCAAACCAAATCCGATACCAGGCAGGGCGAAGACGTGCATTTGTGGCAGTATAACAGCGCCCATGGCCAGAAGTGGGAAGATCTATGCTTGAGTGGGACAAAATGTCCTGGCGGTGTGGTGCAGGCGATATGATTGAAGCCATGTTGGAAGCATGTGACAGCGCTGGTTGGTCGAGTTCCACCAGGCATCGATCGAGGATGCTGCTCCAATAATGGCAAAGGTCATGCGCTAGGCATCCGTGTATGGCATGCAACAATTTCATACGAACATCGCTCGTTAATTACCTTGTAATACGCCGAGCCCCCGGGTTTTAGTAGGGACTTGCTGCCTGGTTGTATCCTAGTCACAATCAGAATGAGGCCGAAAATTGATTAGAGGAAGATAGCTTGTCTGACAGCGGTGGTAGACACTCAGCATGATACATATCCTTATATACGCCTCACCGTTTCATAAGACAAAAAAAACTGCAGGAACGTGTTTTCGAACGCACTTTGCATCATGCACTATCGTGATATTAATGCATAATGATTCAGGTTAGCAACATGGAGTGAACCGTGGAGGCACATGTTGTATAATTCGCTGGACATTGCCAGCTTCGAATGATAAAACCAAATAGCCAAAAATGGAAATTATGGTATTCATACGTGTTTGCTCAGACGTGACGTCTGTCTGCCGTGGCAGCTACTCGTTTGTTCCTTCACTTGAAACAGTTGTCATATTCCAGCTTCTTCATTCTCTTGCGCGCGCACCACAGGATGCATAGCATTTACGCTCGAGCGAATGGTATATCCGGTCTTTGGTCCACGTGTGTTATGGTTTTGCTTGGAGCTGTAGCTCTTTCCTCTTTCCTCTTCAACGCGGAGTCCAAGGGTAGTCTGGATATCGTCTCTTTGAAGGTGTAAGTGACTCGATTTCTTGCGTCAGCCCGAGTCTTGCTTTTCGTCGTGTCTCTCACGTCAGTGACTTACCTTGACATTCCGTAGGTTTCACTCCAAAACGAGACGTTATCCTTTCAGAAATGAGGAAATTGGTTTTGTTAAATTTAACCTTTCGGCCGGTACGTATTTTTCATCGCGATGACAGCGGAAGAGCCTCACCGGGGATCCACCACTTTCTGTCGCACAATCGCGGTTTCTTATACGTGATTTGATTTTGCGATCGCTGCGTCTCGCTCCAGACTTGACGCCACTTTTTAACTGGAACACGAAGCAGTTATTCGTGTACCTTGAGGCCGAGTACACAAATGCACAAGGGGTAAGCAATTTACCATTATGATCTCTATAGCTTCATGCATACGAGCGGGGGAGATTTGTCTGACGCACTTCTGAAGGTCAACAACACCGTAGTTATCTGGGATCGCATTGTACGGAGAAAAGATGATGCCACGATCGACATTATACAGAAAGAAAAGTACAAACTTCGCGACCTGTCGGGATCTTTCAGGTGAGTCAGAATCCGATAATGGACTACCCCATGTTATTTTCATGCTGATGAGTCGGATAGCAACGTACTTCCTGCCCAATATTCACTCAAATATAGTGTGATGCCGTATGTTGGCGTGCTCACTTACGGAGAAGCTGCCCGTACGATGAAAGCCATCGACTTTCCTGATGCTCGAGACTCTGTGTCATGAGCGGTCGATTTGCCAATTTGGACTCCACATCAACTTGATTGGAAATAATAGGCAGAGTCGTAACTACATCCCAGTCTTGAACTACGAGATGAGCACAATCAGTGGTGTATGCTGTCTTGTGATCTGAGTGTCTGGGCGAGTCGGAGAGTTCCAGCGAGCGTAACCAGACAAGAAGTTGGAAGTGCGATTTTTCCGGTGAAAAGTTACCGATGGGGGTAACTTCCTCGTTGTTCTATATAGTTTCGGTGACAATAGAACTAAGCGGACCGCAGGTAAAGGCGTGTCATGGTCTCGCAGTACTCAGCGCAAGTCTGACAAAGCTGCTGGATGGGAAAACAATGGAAGGTGCCAAGATAGAGTATACGATCGGATCTCTCGCGATCTGCTCCCTCAGTTTACACTCCTCACGTCATCAAGCCAAGGTTTGTGCGATCTTTTTAAAAAATGGATGGTTTAATGAGCTTGATTTGGCTGATGAAAGGACTGCAGCTAGCTGTTGTGTTTTCATTGATATGAAATCCTTTAAAAATGGAGAAACGCGATTGTGGGTCATTTTGCTTACGAGAATTCAGACCTGTTGCTGTAATCGTTGACATCTCTCGTCGTCTGACTTCGAGCCTGCCAGAGGCGTGGGTTCCTAAACTCAGCCTAGCTTAGTATAAACTGGCTGCAAATGAACCCGAAGTTCTTATGTTACCAAATACGCAATGTACCTTTTTCAGTGAGTCTTAATATATATAAAAGACACTCACCGCCTTCAAACTGGAGATTTATCCCCTGCCGTCAACTGACCTTCCGTTTACACAAAACATTCCCCCACAACCATTTTGCTTCCTTCACTCCGTCTACATGTCTTCCGTCTCCACTCACACGCCTCCTGAACACACTCGATATTGGCATTATCCCCAACCAAGCGCATCCAGCTCCCAAAACCCTATACCCTGTGACGCGCAAAACCAATCATCTCATGTGACATCTAGGCCATCGAACCAATCTAACGGTTATGCGGAAGGTTTTGATATAAGTGTATGTATTTTTGTCGTCTCCGATCATAGTTCTCTCAACTCGATGCCAGGTCAAAGTAAAACGAGCATTTACGTTTGAAGAACTCCAATCAGGTGCATACTTCAATTCTTTGGACGAATCAGATCTCCAGTTCTTTGGAATGTATGGTCAACCTGTTCTTATCCCATGCCCCGAAGATTCGGATCAAGGCGGTTGGAGCTTGCAAGGCCAAACACACATGCAACAATGCGGCGATTCCTCACCGTGCATCACTACCGCCCAATATACTCCTCATAGCAATCCATCCTCATTTCAGATTTCGAAATCATATACGCTAGTCGATTCTCTGGGACAGTTATCCACTTCAACCTCTGCACGAGCACCCATTGGTACACGTGTTTCTGCTATGGCTCTTGCAGGGCATAGTGGCGTGAACCCCATCAAACATGAATCGGGTTTGATCCAACAGGTGAATCGTTTCTGTCAAGTAACGCGCGCTCTATTTTTGACGGCATGATTGTCATTTATAAGGCCTTTGGGGACTTTGCAAATCCGTCAGACCTCCCATCATCAAGTCCCCTCCTGCGTCATTCGCGACAACTAGCTTGTGCGTACGAGGAGGCCATCCCGATAGGGACACTGAGTCCTATGGCTCATGAGACTGAAGATATAAAGCCAAACCTCTCAACACTGAATGACGAGCCGCCTATGGATCACCTACCATATCCGCCGCCCGTTCATTCGGTCCCTCCTCGTCAGTTTCAACCTTATTCGCCCCAGGATACAATGTCAGAATCTCCCTCTCCGTGCTCCCCTCGTAGCACAACTTTCCTGCCCGCTTCGCATTGTGATGCATCAGAAGCCCCAATGACCGTCCCTAGCCAGTCTTATATGTTTGTCGAGGTCGAATCATCAACTCCAGCATTCATACATACAAACCAACAGCACTACCACTCCCCAAACGAAACTTCTTCTCACCCCCATGGCGGAAAGACGGGATCCCCTTATCAACGTTCACCGTCCCCGAGGGGAGCATTACGGATATCGCCGTCACCACACCCCAAACGATCGATGGATAAGAAACCAGCGCTTGCATGCTTATTCTGCCGAGGCCGGAAAATTGCGTGTGGCCCACCCGTACCGGGTAGCAAAGACAGGACATGCAAGTGAGTATCACGGTCCTCTGCCCATTCAGGAATGTACTATTATGTGTCCCTTGCTTCTTCACGCCTTATCGGCGTGGTAATGATTTGCCGGTTTCGTGCGATTGATTTCTTAATTAACACCACTTTCCTGTTCGCTGATATCCGCGCCACCATCAATTTATTTCGACATTTGGCTGACTTTTGTGTCTTTGTTTCTCAGTCAGTGCGCTCGTAGACATTTGAAATGCGAATATCCACTAGAGTCGCGTCGGGGAATGAGGAAGCGCCGGTCGCTGATTCCCCGAGGAAGCGGCTCTCCGCCACCCGAAAGCAATGCAGGGAATCCAAAAGTGATAAGGCCGGGTCGAAAACGATCTGTGGACAAACGGCCATAGTCCTCGGCCTCTGATCTCCTTCTTGAGTCATTTACTTGGATATTTTATGCCGTCTGTTCGCATTACTCATCGCCGTAATGGTGTGTGTGTGAATTCGTTATTGTATGCTCGTCAGCATCTGCATATTCGCATATTGTCGTCGCTATGCTTTTATCGCTTTCGTTCCGATTTATCCCATTATACCTCATGTATTCGGTCAAGGCTCTTATTTGGTTTACTGTCTCGCACATAGCCATCATGTAGCTACATGGAAGGACCTGTGCTCCTTTGTGGTGGTGTGATATTCGTCTGGTACGTCGTCGACGGCTGACTCGAACATGAGCGATTGACCTGACATCCAGTGTGAACCACGTAGACTCTTTCCGCATAAATTTCAGCTACCAAGGTAGCCGACAACTGGGCTCACGAAAGATCATATCTGGGGATGTGACGAATTCAAAAATCTTGGCCCCTGCGGAACCCAAGCTGCATGAGGCAGTATTTAGGCTGAAACGCTCTATCCCCGAAACATCAAAATAAGAGCAAGTATGTATGTTAACTCGCACACGAGCTCCGGCTCGGAAACCCACAGGATATTCACTATACCGGACACCGGTAGTCTCAAATATGATTTTTTTGGTTACTATGTACCACCATATGGGCGATGCATAGCATCAGAACGTCCATTTAGAAACTCTGCGAGTGAAGGTCGCACCACCATTTTTCTGAAGACAACCATATGATTCACCCGGATCTACGGGCCTGGGCCCCACTAGTCGACGTACGCGTGAATTGCTGTCCAAATGCACGACAGGAGTGGTACTTCCACCAGAAAATTACAACATCATGATAAACTGAATGTAGCAGCTTTGGCCCGAGCCTACTGCTAAGGCGCATCAGTACAGAACAAAACCCACTTCCCCTATTTAATATGCGTGACTTGGACTGCACAAAAATACAACGTGGCTGTGCTAAAATACGTGCTCGAGTTCGTAATACGAACGCCGATACTCGGAGACTAACGTCGATTTGTCGAAATGGTACTCTAACGATGGCGACTGTACCGAATATCTCGACCGCGACTAGGCTGCAACGAGTCGTGGAAGATCGCTTGCCAAGAGCTCGTACTACTTGAAGCGAAATTACATGACTACTAAGGTTCAAACCGGCCCGTTGCCAAAACTTTGAAGTGTGGTTTAGAGTTTCGTGAGTACTTCGACCTGAGGTGTTCACATTCACAGTTGTTCGAGTGTTGATTCTACCCTGTACAAGTTACTTCCTGTCGTCGCTGCATGTCATCGCGAGCAATTTTTTTTTTTCCAATCGGAGAAAAAAGATGGCTTCTCTCGGGTGCAACTCTGCACCGTGACTTACTCGGATCCTAGCCATTGCTAAGTCATGTATACATAAAGTAATGGCTTCATCGTCGCTGCATACGGCAGCCCCGCCTTCTCAGTGTTGTACACCATAATGTTCAAGTTGCTGAGGCTCGCGGCCCCCCTTGCCCTCCTATCTTCTGCTTGTGCATCCAAGGTAGCTGGCGCGTGGTATGCTGGCTGGCATGCTACTAACGGATACCCGGTGTCCAATATCAGCTGGGACAAGTACAACACGGTGTACTATTCTTTTGCGTAGGTGGAAGCTCCCATTCCGTGTCAGACCTATGACGATGTTGATCGACAATCTCTAGAACAACCACTCCAGATGTGAATACTATATCACTAGAAGGGTCGAATGGCGCGTTGCTTCCTGTCTTTGTGTCAGAAGCACATGCACACGTAAGATTGACAACTCGTGTGCATGTTTGATCGCTGAGCCAATGATTGGGACTTGTCAGGGTGTTAAAGCCCATATTGCCATTGGAGGTTGGGGTGGCAGCATTTACTTTTCTTCTAACGTCGCAACAGCGGAAAATCGCACTGCATTCGTCGACACGGTGCTAGATTTTCTCGAAAAATACGATCTAGATGGTGTCAACTTCGAGTATGTATGTCAGCTGCATCACATTGATATCATATCCCTGACCCACCTTCTAATTTAGCTGGGAGTATCCAGATAAGCAAGGCATTGGCTGTAATATCGTCAATTCTGATGACAGCGCAAACTTTCTTTCCTTTCTCCAAGAACTTCGCGAAGAAAGCTGCTCGAATCTCACCATCTCGGCAGCAGTATCTTTGACGCCATTTCGTGATTCCAGCGGCAATCCGTCGACTGATGTCTCTGCCTTTGCAGAGGTTCTTGACTACGTTGCTATTATGGACTATGATGTCTGGGGTTCGTGGTCCTCTGCTGTTGGCCCTAACGCCCCACTCGAAGATTCCTGTGCGACCTCGTCTGAGCAACAAGGCTCAGCTGATTCCGCAGTGAAGGCTTGGTCAAATGCAGGCATGCCCGTTGACAAGATTGTCCTGGGTGTTGCATCATACGGACACTCTTATAGCGTCAGCCCCTCTGATGCATTCGTGTCGGGCACGAAGACGCTAGCAGCTTACCCCGCTTTTAATTCAGCTAATCAGCCCGTAGGGGATGCATGGGATAACACCGGGAGCGTGGATTCCTGTGGCAATTACGAAGGATCCGGAGGTACCTTTGACTTCTGGGGACTGGTCGACGGTGGCTTCCTCAACTCGGAAGGTACGACTGCCCCTGGTATCTACTCTCGGGTTGACTCGTGCAGCCAAACGGTGCGTACACACCTGAAAAAGGAACTGCTTTTGTTTCTGATGGACTTGTTGTCAGCCCTACGTTTATAATGAAACGTCCGAGGTCATGATTTCCTATGACAACGCGGATTCATTCACGGCCAAAGGCACGTTCATCAAAAACACTGGGCTGCTCGGATATGCTATGTGGCAGGCCGGTGGAGACTATAACAATATCCTCGTCAATGCTATCAATAGCGCTGTGTAGATTAATCCGTCTTGTTCCACAAGTATACCCATATACCCACGTCCTTCTTGTTGTTTTTCTGCCATGTCATAGTTACCCTGTGATGTCAGTTCCAAAATACCCCGAGCGATGTTCCGAGACGGGAAAGAATCCGCCACTAGGGTTGGTGGTTTATCCAACATAACGAACTACTATGTAGGTTAAACCTCAAAAAGAAATAATTTTGGGTACTTACATGATTCGGACAAAGTTGAGTTTGGCTAGCTGACTAGTATGGCTAGTGGTCGGTGTATGTTTACAAAAATCCCGAACTCTAGCAGGCCAACAAAATTTTTGATCAACTAGCATCACAATACAGTTCAAAAGATTTAGTGTACCGACTTAGCTATACTTACTTATTGCAGTATGGTGGAAGGTATATAGGAAAGTTACGGCCATAGCATAATACGGCTTTCGTCCTTCAAATGGTTCCCCGCCCCGGCGATACTCTGAAGATTTGCTAATGTGTCACAATCTAATCCATTTCATCTCATTTCATTCTTTTACCTGGCATTCGTAAGCTTGAGGCGCACAGAAAACTATACATGCAAATAGATACAACAACTCAATCAGTCCAAGCTGCCTAATAGCAAGCAGTCTATCTTTGACCATACACATCAAAACCATGTCTTAGATCCAGACCTCACCAGTCTGATTCCCTGGACTGGAGGTGATGAACCCTCTTCCTCTTCCTCAGACATATCCTGCACAGGCGAGTCCCGCTCCCACAAGCTTCTGCTCTCTTCTTCGTCATCTACACCTTTTGGATATCGCCGCAGCTGTCCCGTTGAAGAGCTATGTCGTGCGCGTTCCGTGGGGCGCGCATCCTCCTGGCTTCGGTAGCTTTGCGGAGAGTTATTTAACAGCATATCAGACGACGGGGGGAATGCGGTCATCGCGGGAGTTGTCGGGCTTTCGAATGGATCACTTTTGATTGGATTGTGGTACATTGTCGACACGGTGGGTGCTGGTGGTTCATCATTTGCACGCGGTGGTACAACTAGTGACTGCGAACTACCAAGCGTTAACGAAGTGTCGGTGCTTGGTATTGGAGGATACCGGAATGATGAATTTGACGGTACGGTGTGCACGGCGTTCCTGTGCTCATGCGTGGCATCTGCATCTCCACTACCTGGCGGGCGGTACGAATGTACGAGATCTTGCGATCCGAATTTGATGGCTGTTCTCCGCGGGCTGTATGGTGTTGATCCAGATGAAAGCGACGACGCACGATCTGTCTCGGACAGCCGCGGCACAGGGGCATCATATAGCTGATGACGTGTCAATCCATCATATGCGTTATTCGCAGGTGTGGAAGGTAGACCATCTGGACGCGCTCGAAGAGGGGAGCTTGTGTGCCTGCTTGATTGGCTCATCGTCCGTGCTGAACGGGCGCGGATGATGCTGCTCATGGTGCCGAACGTGCCACGCAACGCTTCGATGCCGGCGTTTTCCATACCGGCAATACCCTTCTCCTCGGCGTCTTCCGTGGATGCGCGAGAGGCTTGAAGGAGCATGGTGGACCGGCGATCAAGCTTCAACTGCGCAGGGTCAATCTTGGACATTTGGAGGATCGTGATGCCGACGCATATTGTGAGGAAGGCCAGGACAAGGGTGAGGATTTGCGAGACAGAGGAACTGAGCCCTTGGAAGAGGACCTGTAACGATGGGTGAGTAATCAGGCGGTACTGATAATTGTAGCTGCGCGCACGATGGTTGTGACCATTGAGCAAAACGAAACTGTTTGAAGTAGTTAGTGTCAATCAGTGACGCGATTGGGCGCGGGTCACGTACATAAAACGTAGTACGTGGGCGTTACTGTGATAGTTTAAATCAAATCAGTCGAGCAGTCGGTGTTAACGGAAAAACAAACTTTACCCATAGCTGCCAAGTGTAACACTTGAGTCTAAGCACACATATAATAATTATTTCACTCACCAGTATTGAATAGCGCAAGTGCAATATTCAGGTAATAAATTTCCGTCACTGCCTTGCGTTAGTACAGCGAAATGAAGATATATTGATGACACACATAGGGTAATCACCACGAAAACCATTAAAAAGTATATAAACCAGTGCGTGAACTGTGGTACCATGAAATAATGCGACGTTATGATAATTACAACAACTTGCCTGATTGACTCCCATAACGGACATGACTATGGCTGCACCGAGCCCGGTCGTGACACTCACACTGATGCCGCCGATAGTGCTGCACACAGATATATACCAAAGCATGTTGTTCTTGCCATATCTAAAAAGGAAAGGATAAATGAAGGGAAAAGAGAGCATGTTAAACATGACTGACTTGGGTCCAAAGTAAAAGATAATAGAGAGGGCAATGGTAATCAGGGCAGATATGTAAGCGAGGAAACCTGGTGCCAAGAAGAGTTTCTGAAATGCCAATATTTCACCAGGTGTTTGCTCTTGTGGGCCTTGATGCACCAGAAATAAATAAACTTTGGTATATATGGTACTCGTTCGGTGTAATGCTCACCGTTGAGAGCAATGATAGTGGAACCAATCTGGCAGACGTTAGTACACGAGAAGACAAGGAATCGGTGACACTTACAATACAGAGGGCACAACCCAGCCATCCGAAAAAGGTGAGTTTCTCGTTGAGAAAGATTGAAGATAGGATGGCACATATTACAACAGATAGTGCGCCCATAGGAGTCTAACAATTCATGGTGAAGATATGATAGAGAATGAGGTGTTTCACACGCACCACAACAAGTGCTTCAACAAATGCATATGCTTTGCAGGATCAGCATAAAATAGAGTTAGAGTTCAAGTTACATACCAACAAAATTACACAACTCTCCGCATATCATCACTTGGGGATTCGCTTGTTATGCACAGCACAAGTAGAAGGACACGAAAACTCACTTGTCATGCCTGTCCACCATAGTGGCTTTGATAGCAAATATCAATATGAGGCTGAGGGGTGGCGGGAATGACTCTTACAGATTTGAGGTACGCGACACCTTCACCTGCTGCATGCCCGGCCTGCGAGCGCAATAGACCCTTCTTCTTGAAGACAAAACTAGAGCCAATCAACAAGCCACTCGCTACTGCGAGTATTATTCCGACGATCTGGGTGAATGAACTAAGGCTGAGCAGTAAAATCTAGAATAAACCACCTACTTTAAGGCTTGAGGGTAATTGAAGGGTAGTGCTTGAGCCAGAAGCAGTGGTGGAGGACGTCGCAGACGACGTCGAGGATGAAGCTATCATTGTGGAGGACATGGTCGTGATGAAACCCGCAGCAGTGGTTGAGCCAACAGGTCGTAGTTATTCTTGAGTTGCATCACTTCTCAAAGCCAAGCCCCGTCGGCCTGGACCGAAACCGGGGTAACATACCATTTATGGATAATTAACCTCCGTACCGGAGAAATCCGGCAGTTACTCCGACGGGTGTTGTAAAGAACCCAAAAAGGAAGGAATATGGGGAACGGAATAATATTAATATCGTTCTCGGGCAGACGCCTGTGCAAGGCTGTTGGGTAGTTTGAAAGTCCTGGGATCCAGCCCGTCCTGAGCTGGGAGTCCTGTAATTAGTCTCGTTACGCTTTTCGGTGAGAAATTCGTTTCTAGTTTCTTTCTGATCTTCATCTCTGTTCTCTTTTATCTTTCTAGTGACGCACTCTGAGTCTCAGGTCGACGCTAGGTTTACCAGCACACATCCTCCAGCTGGGAATCACCAAATAGACTATCTGGCCAGAAGCCACTAACAATTCGCTCATGGATGTCATTAACCGTCCTTCGAATGACTATGGGTCTGACACAGAGTTGATTCTTTCCGAACCATCATCTTCTCTGGAGCAGGATGCCACAATTCAATTCTCGCATCAACGTTTTGTACCCCCAGACTTTCTGAAACCAGAATCTGGGGACCATCCAGAGATCGCCCCCTTTCTTACTGAAGAGCCTGTGAGTCTTTTTGCCCCCTCGTGATCCACCGCGTGCGTCAGGCGCACCGTATCTTCCAAGGCTTGTCTTTGATGTCTTGGTAAACAAAATTAAATATTCCTTTCTTTCTAGCTTACTTCACCCAGCCTTATCAAACGTTCTCTGGGTTTGAGCAAAGCATCGTTCTCGTCCCTTACCTCTTCTCGGCAAGGAAGTTCCAGTAACATCCTTTACACAAACCGTGGAGGAGCCGATTCACAAATTCTCTCAGACTTCTGTGGTCAGCCGCTTTCCGACTTCTCCTTACGTGAGCAGGGAAGTTCTAGAGGAAAAATGAAGAAGTTAACCGACATCCTCAAGAAGCGCAGCCGGGGAAGGCTCTCCTCAGACACAGGCTCGTCATCCCAGATGGCCTTAATTTCTTCCTATGCCTCCGCTTCAACAGAAACTTTCATGAACCCCTTCGTTCCATCTCCCTTGCCAGTACTCAAGAAAGACAAGAAAGAGAAAGGGCGACAGCAAAAGTCACGACCACTTCCCAATGCACCAAGTCCTCCATTGTCCCCCGCAAAGGGTGATGAATTGATGAAGATTGACCTTGAGTCCCTTGCACACATGGAGGGTATCGTCAATACTTCCCTTTCTGGGCAGAATATCGCACCACCCAATGTTTCTCCATCAAGTATAATTGATCCAAGCATTGCCAGTACTTCTGGAAGTAGCTTCCAGCAACCCCCATCACCCACACTCTCTACTTCCTTCGTGTTCAGCAATCCACATCCGTTTTCTTCCACTTCTCCTGCCAGCAAACGAAAAGCTTGCATCGACTTTCGAAAGCTGTCTCCGAAGAGTTTGCCTCCTTTAGTTGGACCAGAGGAGCTGGACGTGTTTGGAGTTGTCTATGAAACACCTTTGTGGACCGCTCCAGAAAGCTGGGCTGTCGAGAAGGACGGTGAGGAGGAGGCAGATGTAGGGGGCGACTCAAGCTCTGAAGAGAGCACGAGGGATGCCACATCGTCTTTCAATAGCTCCGGACTTAGTTCGAAACGCAAATCCCGTCGGAAAAGCAACCACCCACGTAAATTGCCCTCTCGCAGCAACGACCGCGTCCGCGTTAGAATATATCGCGCGGACGGATCATATCACGTTGCCCCAATCTCGATACACTCCACCGTTGCGGAGCTCACCCCGTCACTTAACCAGAAGCTATTTGCGCACAAGGAGCGTGAGACACATAAACTGTACCTCAAGGAGAGGGGACGAGGTACGTCTTATCACTGTACGCTTGCTTCTGTTTCTCACTGTTGTCAGAGCGTGTATTGGCGCCTACAGAGAGGCCAGCTGCCATCGTCATTCGCCGATTGGAGCAGGCTGGATACGACCAAGCGGACAGTCTTACTTTTCTCGGTGCAGAAGACATGACTTTCCTCATGAAATTTGTTTATAAAAGTCAACTCCTTGGCCCAGCAGTAAGTTGTCCAGGGAAAATATTATGATCTGACTTGACCCCATACTTTCAGGCTGAGGAGCTTACATTCGATGCATTCGACCTGGTCGACCTGACAGGCTGTAGTCTACCCACCATACCCATCGTCCTCCATCAAAACGCTAGCTCGATCGTGTACCTCAATCTCTCACGTAATCCAATGGTCGAGATACCCCTGGATTTTATACAGTCCTGTACGACCCTCCGCGATCTCAAATTGTGCAGCATGGCGATGAAGAAAGTGCCTCAGAGTGTTCGGCATTCCACCAGCCTACATCGACTCGACCTATCATGTAATCGCATCGTGGACTTGGACGATGCTGGTCTCGACCGCATACCTGAGCTCTCAAGCTTGAGACTTCAGAATAACAGGATAGAGCAACTGCCCTGGTATTTTCCCCGCCTCAAGTTTCTGAACTTCCTAAACATCTCAAACAACAAGTTCGTGAATGTGCCTAGCGTCATCTGTCAGCTGCCCTGTCTTGTTGAGCTCGATATGTCTTTCAACATGATCACTGAACTTCCTGAGGAGATTGGTCGCCTCACTACTCTCGAGCGCCTGATTTTGATTGGGAATCAGGTGATCAAATTGCCCGAAGAATGCAGGAATCTTGTCAACCTACAGTTACTTGACTGTCGAAGAAATAACATATCCGACATTTCCATCGCCTACACCCTACCCAAACTCCAAATTCTCTATGCTGATCATAATTCTGTTCACGCCCTTCATCTATCCATTGGTCCCAGTCTATCAGTTCTGGACGCCTCCCACAACGATATCACATTCCTCAAATTCGCTACTAGCTCTCCACCACAAATATCGCACACCCTCACACTACTCGATGTCTCCTACGCTAAACTTTCCTCTCTCGATACATTCGATTTCTCTCAGCTCCCTGCCCTTCAAACTCTGAAACTTGACCACAATGAACTCCGCACGCTCCCAGACACCCTCGGCGATCTCTCCCATCTCATACACCTTTCCTGTTGCGACAATAAACTCGTCTCTTTACCCTCTACTATCGGCCTCCTTCAGCGCCTAGAAACCCTCGATGCTCATAACAACAGCTTGACGGAACTACCTGTATCCCTCTGGAATTGCGCATCGTTAATCCATATCAACGTTACCTCCAATCTGCTTGCTAGTTGGCATGATCCTCCTGGAGATAACTTGGTTGCACCGGCGCCATCTGGAATAACTCTCGAGATCCCCTCATCATCATCAGCCGGTCACACTCCAAGAAAGCCCTCAAATGCTACATACACCATGTCAATACACTCCGCACCTGGTCGGGCACTCCCCCCCCTCGCTTACTCTCTCGAGCGACTTTCAATCGGAGAGAACCGTCTGACAGAGGAAGCGATCCCTCCGCTCACCATCCTCAAGGAGCTCCGTGTCCTCAATTTATCCTTCAACGAAATTCAAGAACTACCGTCTGCCTTCCTCCGCAATCTTCAGCAGCTAGAGGAACTGTACCTTAGTGGCAACCAGTTAACGAGTATCCCCACTGAAGACCTCGTGAAAATGACCAGATTGTCGGTGTTGTTTTTGAATGGGAACAAATTCCAGACGCTCCCCGCTGAACTGGGCAAAATTCCCAGTCTGACCATCATTGATGCCGGCAGTAATCTGTTGAGGTACAACATTCACAATTGGGAATTTGATTGGAACTGGTATGTTTTGATCGTTTGAACGTAGATGACTGGTTTGCTCACGGCGCCGGTAGGAATTTCAATTGTAACTTGAAGTACCTTAACCTGTCAGGGAATAAGAAATTGGATCTCAAGCAGAACAACGGTGGAAAACGCGTGGTGGATGAACATGGAAGGGTGCTTTCCGACTTCTCTCGACTATCTCAACTTCGTGTTCTCGGGTTGATGGATGTCATGACCACTTTTCTTCCCAATATTCCTGAAGACTCTGATGAACGACGTGTTCGTACTTCTCAGACGGAAGTCAACGGAATGTCATATGGCATTGCCGACACCATTGGGAGGGATGGGTACCTAACCACGCTCGATCTCGTCCTGCCCGAGTTCGGAGGGAAGAAGGATGAGGCACTGTTCGCAATGTTTGGGCGTACTAAAGCGCTTCCCGGAAACAATACTCTTTCGAAGTACCTGCACGACAATTTCGCTTCTATGTTCACCGAACAGCTTCTCCAGTTGAAAAAAGACCAGAAGGGGGAGCGAAGGGATGGCGTATCAGACGCATTGAGGCGCACGTTCCTGAAGCTAAACAGACAGCTCCACGACAAGCTCTACTCGCAGCCATCTCGTAAGATGTCCCAAGTCAGCGCATCTACCACCGGTCCTTCTGGACCAGATTCTTCTTACCTCCGACAAGGGGCCTCTGGGATTGTTGTTTACGTGGTCGGCCGAACGTTGTATGTTGCTAACGTCGGACATTCCCTTGCTGTCATCTCGAGCCAAGGGAATGCACATCTCATTTCCAAGAACCACGACCCTTATGACCGGGATGAGGCAAGGCGTATCCGGCTTGCAGAGGGTTGGATATCGCCGACGGGACTCATCCATAACGAGGTCAATACGTCTCGAGCTTTTGGATATTACCACGACTTTCCAGTTGTCAATGCGCGACCCGACATCCACGTTCGCCATCTAACCGAGCTCGATGAGTTCGTGATCATCGGCAACCGTGGATTGTGGCAGTATATATCCTACCAGACCGCAGTCGACATTGCTCGATCGGAAGCTGACCCAATGATTGCGGCACAGAAGCTACGCGACTTCGCCATAAGCTATGGCGCGGACGGAAACACCATGATCATGGTGATATGCGTCTCTGACCTCTTCCGCTCTCGACAGCCCATAACAGACTCGCTTGTAGATCCAGATATTTACAGTTCTATCAACAAAAAGAGGGCAGGGAAGAAAGCAGACATCGTTGATCGCACCATTGCTCGCTTAGAAGGAGAGGTTTCACCGCCCACTGGGCATCTCTGCTTGGTATTCACCGACATTCGAAATTCAACACAATTATGGGAAGCAAATGCAGGCATGCCCACAGCAATGCGTATCCACAATAACCTTTTGCGACGACATCTTCGAACTTGTGGTGGTTACGTTGTCAAGACGGAAGGCGATGCATTCATGTGCTCCTTTCCGACTACCCTTGCCGCGATGTGGTGGTGCCTCATCGTTCAACTGAAACTTCTCCACGAACCCTGGCCGCTGGAGATATTAGAGTGCCCCGAAGGTAAAGAGGTGTATGATGAGCATGGACAGCTTCTTGCACGTGGACTCTCAGTCCGCATGGGGGTTCACTGCGGTACTCCGGTGTGCGAACCAGATCCTATCACTGGTCGGATGGACTACTTTGGGCCCATGGTCATTCGGGCCGCTCGCATCAGCGGGATCGCACTGGGCGGGCAAATTATGTGCAGCGCCGACGTCGTTCGTGAGATGAATGCCAAGATCTTCGAGAATGGTCAGGACACAGAGTATTCAGAGTTTCAGCCAACACAAGCTATCGAGGCGATCCGCCAAATGCAGATAGCTCTCGTCCCTGCTGGGGAAGTGAAATTGAAGGGACTGGAGATTCCGGAGATGGTTTCCCTCGTCTACCCAGAAGCCCTCTTAGGCCGTCAGGATTTAGATGCATCTGGGTCGCATTTGAGCACATCCACATCCACAGCCCGAGTCCAGCTGAGCATTGCTCAAGTTAGAGACTTAGCTATGCTATGTCTGCGTATCGAAGCCCTGACTTCGGGCCGTATCTTTCGTCCTCGCCTCGAACAGAAGGAGTATGTGTCTGACCTTCCATTGGAGCCTCTCTCCGACGAAGACGTTTTGGAGCCTTCGGTGATGTATGGTGATCCGAACTTGCTTCTTCCCCCGATGAACGAGAAAACATCTGATCTTGAGATCATGATGCACCTCGATTCGCTTTCATTACGGCTCGAGAACGCTGTTGCATGTTTAGCTCTCAAGAAACTATCCGACAAATCATCCGCCATCGTGACAGCTCTAGAAGGCCACGAGGGTATTGACGAACAGACGCTTCATTTAATAACTTCATTGTTATCTCGATGTTGACCTTTTACTGTGATTTCTATCTCCTTTTCATTCCTCAGCTGCATCATTGTACTGCACTTGCATTCAACCACGTATATATTACCTGCACGCCCTTGTTATGAGTATTAATTTGGTATTAATGGTCTGTACAATTTTTATACCAGTTCATCTCTGCACTACCGAGGGTAAATAACATTCATTCGGACATACGGTTGATCGTGAATAAGCTGGTATTTTGCAAAAGTCCATGATTTTCCGGACTACGCCTTAAATATGAGTGTTATTCCACAACGACCTCACTACGAAGTGGGCGGGATCAGGACTTTGGACAGTCGCAAGTTCCACGCTGGATATAAATTGGACTGACGAATTGCAATGAGCTATGCGACGATATCGGGCAATCAGGCTTACCAGTGCGATCGATACCAGGAATGAGGTAGTAACCATTTGAAGGAAGCCCAGTCATAGGATCGAGGAAGTACCCAACCGTCCCTGAAGGGTGATCAAGCCACGTCCAAGCACCTACGCCACCCTTGGCAGATAATGTGAAAGTATAGTTTTCGCCTGCGATTACAGTGATTTGTGGGTCGACGAGGTTAGAGTAGGCGAGCGACACCGGAGTGAACTAATGGACAAAGTACTGATCAACACTTGTTCATACCGGAAAAAGAAAGGACATACGTAGGACTCGCTGGTCACAAGTTTGTTATCCACAGTAGCGGTTACGTTCATCAGGAGCCAGACGTCCTTGGCATTGTAACCATGGGGCAGGATAGCGTCGAGGCCGGTTCCCTCGTAAATAAGCGAGTTGTTCAGAGTCGGGATGGAGAATGGCATGGCCGTAGAGCTGATCGCATTTCCACTCCAGTCATACCATATCAATTGCGCGGTACCGTTGACCGTCTCCCAGCGGTCAGACGTAGCTAATATGGTAAGCGACTCATTTCCTGGGAACCAGAAGGGATTGATGATGACAGGGGAGTAGACAGTCGCCAAGCTGTACTGAAGAACTTTCCATCTTCCAGAGTATTCAATAGCTGACCAGCTGACACCCTGCCAGATGTCGTTGAGTTGCCAAACCAAGCTTCCGAGGTTGTTCTCGCCCAAACCCGCACCACGTCTGTACCATGCGATCTCGGCAACCATATTCATGGACTGGAAAAGCTGGGTGCTCCAACACCATTGAGCAAAGGTCTGGTTCGAGTCCGAAGTTCCAGGAGTGGGAAACCAGAGTTCGACAGCAGCGGTCATTTGGTACTGGCCTTGAGGCGCATTGGGGTTCGGCCACGAGAGATTGCCAGCAGGAGGATGGTGGTCACGGGACATCACGACAGAGGAATTGAATGCGTAGTCTTCGGGATTCTCGAGGACCTCCTTCCAGCTGTAGAACGAGGGCATGGAGTGGAAACTGTAACAGCATTAGTGTGGCTCCTTTCATCAATGACAGGTGCCCACCCAAATTCACTAACAAACCTACAGCCCTCTCTTCAGTCCGACGGTGTAGAAGGTTTGGTGCTCGGACTTACCGACCAACAGGGTACGTCGTCAGATCAAAGGCTTCCGAGGCATTGTAGTTATATCGTTCTGTGATGAAGGTATTAGAAAGCTACCGGATCAAGACTAACTAAGAACACACCGGTATTCCCATAGATATATCCTGGGGTACCATTTGCAAAACGAAGGACATATGGATCGAGACTTAGAACACCGCGAGTTGTCGAACAGTCGGTGTACGGAACAGAGTTCGTCTCGGAAAGCACAATATCATGCAGGTAGTCTTGGAACATGTAAACGAACTGTGGGGCGAAAATTAGTCAGCCAGTTTTCTTTCGACAATAGATTGCAGACCTCATCCAGGTAATGCGTGCCATTAGCAAGGGAGGCGTTGGCTGCCATCACGATACCCTCAATTTCGTTGCCACCGGCCCATTGTACATTACTTGGGTGCCTGTTAACCCTTCGGACATTCTGACGCACTTCAGGCTCGATGGACTCCAGCAAGAAGTTGTTAATGGGGAATAGTGAATCTGAGAAAATGAGCTCCGACCACACAAGTATACCGAGCTCGTCGCAAAGACTGTAGAAGCTATACAACCCTCCATCAATTGCAGCATCGGATGGCTGATAAATGCCGCCACCCCAAACACGAAGCTAGGGAGTAAATCATCTTCAACTGGTCTTTCCATGACTATAAAATTTGTAATACCATGTTTTGGCCACTCTTAACAGCACTCTCCAGGACCCAACGAACTGCCTCGGGTTTGATGCGGGAGTAGAAGGGATCGAAAGGGATTATGTTCGTGCCTTTGGTGTAGAATGCCTTTCCGTTGATAGCGAAATGCCATTGGTCACCAGGGGTAATACCTCGCAATGTAATCTCCTTTTCGGAGTAAGGAGTTTGCAATAGTTGAATGGTGCGAAAGCCAGTAATGATGGTCTGAGTGATCGGTTCAGCGCTTGGCCAATCGCCTTGACCCGGAGATGGGTCCAAAGTGACAGTTAGGTTGTAGAGCTTGGGGTCACCAAGATCAATTGGATACCATCTTTCAGGAGCATTGTCCGGAATAGACCAGTTGACACACAGGTATATATCCTCACCGGCGTTGGCAGGAATAGGTCCAGGATTCAACGGCTCCGATGTGAGCTTGAGTTCTGGGATGGACAGAGTGATAGTCGGCTTCTCAAACGATTTGATCGAGCGAATGGCAAACGTAACGTTGATAATCCAGTCTGCGGATTGATCAGGGGCAACAGATGTATTTTGGCCGTACTTGTAAATATCGAGAGAAGTTTCATCCAAAAGGATAGAACTGCTCGTCACAGGGCATGACGTAGCATTCGAAGCTGGATCTCGAAGTTCAGACCCAGAGAGCGTCACAAGGTAGGCCGGTTTATAGATGCCACTGGGAACAAAAGCTGGACCCTATTGATATTTAGAAAGTCGCATACATTGAAAAAAGTAATGAGGCACACCCAATCCCAGCCGAAGTCGTCGTTGATCTTGCGGATCCACGCACGAACATTAGGATACTCATACTGAATCAATCAAACATCAGATGTGTCTGAGAGACAAACTGCGCGCATACATTATCCGAAGTGGACACCGGAGTATTGGGAAAGTATTCAGCATCTGGCCGCATTGTTACATTCAGCCCGTAATACCACGCGCTCTCGAGCGCGATCGTCAGATTGTTCTCTCCAGGAGAAGAACTCAAGTAGTCTGAGATGTCATAGGTATAACGCCGGAACTGGTTGTTGACCCAAGCCACGGGGTGGCCGGCAAACGTCTAGGTCATCGGTGTTAATGCACAAATAAATTTATATGTGAACATCACCACAGACAATGTTAGCAATGGTGTCGATTCCATAGAAAATAAGGAGTGTCTTTCCGGACGTGTTACTCTGGTAAGTTTGAGTGAATGGAGTCAAGTCCGCGGTGTAAGTCCAGTTATCGTTGATGACCCATCTTTCTGTGAACTCTGCGACGAATGAACGATCGAATAATTGATTGACACGTTGCACAACACACCGTTGATACCAAACAATGGGTCATCAATGATACCAGCCTCGAAAAGATCAAGGTGAGTCTGTGAGGGTAAGGAGCCGGGCACGACAATAGAGCCATTCTGGTTCTTGAGCGTCCACTGTAGCTCAGAGAGGTCAAAGACATGTGCAACAGCCAGGGTTGACGCAAGGAGCGTCAAAAAAACAGAGCCCATCATGCGCGCGATTGGGGCGCATCGAAATGTTATGGCTTTTACATGGTACTATGATTCTAGCACCACGTTAATAAAAAATCATGCCAACATGTATTACTTGGTGTGACATGCTCCAAATAAGGCAGTCACACAATTGAGCGTTGCAGGCTGTTGCAACCCGCGTGTACTTTGTCTTCAAGTTGTTTCAACGTTCTTCTATCACCGTGGCTGCTTCCATTTCCAACAGCTTCATTCGAATGTGTTTATTTGGTTGAAGCTCCCGAGGCAGATTGGTTTTGCAGTAGTTGCCTCCTGTACATTTTTCCCGAGCGGGTACCTCTTGATTCAGCACAGGCTAAAAGCCAGCCGTCTTCCTACTATCTCCTTCAGAACTATCTGATCTTATCACACGAGTCACAAACAATGTGTTTCTTCTCTGCAACTGTCCTCGCCGTCGTTGCTGTGGCTTTAGCATCAGCAATCTCTGCCACGCCCGTCGATACTGGTGCAGAGGACCTTCGGCCCACGACTCGCAGGAAAGACATAACATGCAGCCCTTGGTAGGCATGCGCGAGTATTCTAGATTTTGCATTATGATCGTGGTGCCAGGTGCTCGCTTACAAGACAGACATGCTATCTGACCACTTCGTACAAGTGGACGCTGCCAGGCTGGCTCAGTCACTCCAACAGTGAGGTATCAGACGGAGTCTCGTGGCAAATTACATCTTGGACCTTGGTCGCTATGGTCCTCCCACCGACAGTAACATACGCCCAACCCTATCCAACCAGAACTTCTCAGAATTCTGCCGGCGAGCCTTGGCAACAATGAGTCGAGTTCCTGACCAAGTTGGAGCCGAGGGAGGCAATGATTGATGCAGCTTAGAGGATGCATTCGCAGGATTCTTTACTAGCATCCCGTGTTCTGATACTTATGTTCCCCAGATGCTGGTAGGCCTTATCGAGGGAGCGTGATCGATGATGATTCTGGAATCTACTAGGTACTGTCAGGGGTGTGGTTGTGAACCTTCAAATTTCAGGTTCGAAGCTCCTTGATCCGCCCAGCAGAGATGGAGTCCAACACCACGCTGTGATGCTTTGGAGACTTATCGATTGCTGATAGCGTGCAATTCCAAGGCGTGATTTGGATGTCTGTAGACACATACTTTCGAGATGAGTGCTAAGGATACAACTTGAATTTTCTCAACTTGACTATTACTTGGATTCGTCCAACAACATTCTCTACAAGCTCAAGGACTGAGGAACAACCTCAACCCAGTAGCTATAAAGCATCATAGTGAGCAAAACGATGTCAATGACATCAATAGAAAAACACACCCATCGGGATCCAAGATGAAGGCAATGTGCCTCATCTTACCATCGGTGAGACGCTTCTTGAAGGGAACCCCGAGGCTTTCAAAGCGTGCACATGCCTCCTCGATATTGTTCACGGTAATAGCGATGTGGCCAAAACCCCTACCAGGTTCGGAATTGCCATTGGCGTAGCCTTGGAAGTTTGGGTCGGACTCGGTGCCGTGGTTGTGAGTGAGCTCAAGGATGCCTGATACATATGTGCATGTGAGCTTATCAGAGATGACGCCTGATAGGAGGTAAGTTTACTTACCCTCGCGGTTGAAACGAGCTTTAGCCTTCTGCTCAGCTGGGAGCGAGGCGATCCCGTCGTAATTATAGGCAAGGAAGTAAAGGGTGAAGTCACCCATGTTTTGCTCTGTTGCATATATTCCGTGGTATACTCATCGACACGAGGATTCGAAGTCCATCTCACCAGAAACAAGGTCCATGCCAAGAGTCTCGACAAGTAGTACTTAGTCAATCCGGCTGCACTACTATAGCAGGATAGCTTACATCCATGTAGAAGGGTAAGGACAACTTCGGGTCCTTGATACGAATCATGGTGTGGTTAAACTACGATATCTCGAGTTAGATTTCATCTTACTAATGAAAAGGTACATTGCCTCACCTTGAAGCTCTCTGTCGCAGCGGTGCGAGGCATAGTGGCTAGAGTCGTGGAGTGGAAAGTGCGTTGAAAAGTGGGAGCCCGTCTGGCTTGGTTGAAGGCGTTCAGAAGAAAGCGGTTCAGACTCATCAGAATTAAATACGAGAAAGGGGATCGTCTGACTAAGTCACAAGGCCGGAAGTTGGCCTATTTTATATGTATTTCGTTCCGCAAGGCGAACGCGGTCCCTGACTCGGAACTGGGATTCCGTCACTAAACTTGTCGATTGTTAATTTAGTCGCATCATGGATTCCACTAGGGCATTTGCTTAGGGGTATATCAGAGCACTAACGTTACTGCGAGGTAAATCTTGGGCTTGATGGCTTCATTTGACATACATAGTAACAAACGAGTAGCCTCTGGATCCGTTTGAAGCTAAGGCACCTGCAGTATTACAGGGAAGAACGGAGTAAAGATCGACGTAATTGATATTGTCCATGATCAGGAGTAATAAAATTTCAATACAGTATAAAGGAGCGATGCAACATGTCCGATTTTGATAAATAAAGAATCCGTCCGACCTGCAGACTTTTTAGCCGGATCGCGGAGATGGGGGCCGGTTGGACACCAGCTCATGGTCACCGCGAACATTAATGAAAGAGTACTGAAAGCACGTCAGTACCGATACACTGATATCGACATTAACAATACATACCTCTACAAGGTCTGGCCGAACGCCTCTGACAAGGTTTACATAGACAAGATTTGGCTCAGAGAAGAATGGCCTCAAGCCAGCAGCTTCCAACTTTTCCCACCACCCGAGGAACTTCGGGAAGTCGTTCCAAGCACTGCCTGGGTACACGTGCACTTCAAGTTGAAGTTGGCCGAATGGGAGCGGTTCACCATGGAAAGAGTCGATGAACGTTGACAATGAATCAAATTCATTGCCCTCGATGTCAACTTTGAGGATATCAATGAAATCGTGTCCATTCCGGTCCATGAGAGTACGAAGAGTAAACATTTTTGGATTGTCGGCTGCGCTGTGTTTGTCTTCAGGCCCGAGTGCGTACGAGAAAAAGTGAGAGCGTGATTTCAAATCCATATCTTGTTCAATCTCGGGACCAAACTGCAGGACGGGTACGTCAATTCAAGGAGACTAACGCTGAAAGAACAAACTCACGGAACGGACGCTGAAATCATAGCCATAAATCTGACAACCAGGCGCCGCTTTCATAAGATCCGCTTCGAAAGACGACTCGCCATTAACCCCTAATCAGTAATCAGTAATCATTATGATCCAATGAACGAAAAATCATCGCACCGAAAGAATAGATATTGCATTCGCGTTTGGGAGCTATGCGTTCTAGTCCACAGACCCATTTACCTCCGTCGCCCATAATCCCAATACGCTCGACGCGGTGAGGGCATCTGAATGACGGCAGAAAGAAGTCCCCTGCGAACACACCCATGTGAGCCCTAGCTCCACCGCCACGTGATTCTATGAGCGGAATTACTCACAGAGCGTGTAAAACTCGCCATGCGAGGGGAACCTGCCAAAGAGCGAATATCAATTGAATGTCGTCAGAGTCCCATGAGATATTTGCGAACTCACGGGTCAACCTTATCCGGTGTTGGTCCCCATTTTTTAATGAGCTGCTGTCGTCGCTGCACGATTTCTTCATAATGCGTCTCTTCCAGCGCAAAGACCTCTGCAAGCGCGGCGTCCCTAGATTTGCTGAAGGCCATCGAGCGGACTGAGCTAAAAGGCGCCGAGTCGCTCGCAAACATCACCAACGAGATGAAAATTAATATGAGAAGGGCGACTGTAAATCGGGGGTGGCGTGCATAGAGTGCCATGGTGTTGAAACCGAGAAACTTGAAGGAGTGTCGTGGAAGGGTACTATATAGATTCAAATTGTACAGCCACAGGCAGGTAATAACCCGGATTTCTGGCGTTGCTGCCAAGACTCAATGTGACCCCATCGCCTATTGGTGTGGAGCTCACACTGTCACTAGGTCGTGTGAGCCTTGCGGCTGGCCAGCCTTCCAGTCACAACTTGGAGTACGTTCATCCGGTAAGCTAGAAACATTGAACTACAGTGACACTAGACTACCTCTTAATGACAAATTTCAATGTGCCAGCATAAATGATTACCCAGAATATGGACTCTGTGTACCAAGTGAAGTTTCCTCATCAAGAGACTGGCGCCAGATTGCAATCACTCCAGGTCATCTTCAGAACATACTTAGATTAGATATACCATATCTTAGGTTGCCGCAGTTCGGTTCTGCAGATCGAACCGAACTACGGCTTGTTGTCCGGTTCGAGATTCGGAATCGACAGAATCCATAATCGATCCTAAGACAAATGGTTAATGTATGTTACGAGCTACAAGCCTCCCGATTAAACATGCAGTTGTATATGAAGTACCAATACGCTGGCACCTGGTAAATTTGTCTCTCTCTCACATGATGGACCAGTGTGCGGCTAATGTTGACAATTCACTCCAAGATGCCTGCAATAGAATATAGTTATTCACCTACACAAAAAATTGCCTGACCCCTGATCACTTCTCCGTCTTCGACGTTATGTTGCGTTGCCTCCTTCAATAGGACAATCACATGCTCACTGTAAATTTGGTAGGTTTAATGCTATTCGCCATCCAATGAGTTGTATCGCACTCTACTTTTAGCCTATTCGAGGGTCTTCCTTACGGTGTGAATGCGCCTTTCTGATACTAGGCTCACAGACACGAAACGCCTTGCTCGCCTTCACGTTCTCCCGAAGAACTTGAGTAACATCCAACCTGTTAAGGACACTTACGAGAAGGAGCGGAGGCGTCAAAAGACGAAGTGGGCTTGCACAGAACAGGCGCTTGATGGATGATGCAACGCGGGAAATGCAGAAGCATAATTCAAAAAATAGTAATTTCGAGGTTGCAACCTGGACACAACTCTGCATAGAACCGGTCCATCACTGAACCTACAGTCTAGGTCCGGGTCCATGACTGCATGCTTAGCTAGGTTCGAGTTCAAGATGTGCCCAAACCGGACCTGAACCGGACTACGGCAACCTTGAGACTATTCGCTTCCAGTGGAAAAGTGGCCAACTAGAGCCAGACAAAAACCAACGCGTTTCCGGGAAGTTGATCTTCATCCGGATATATTGCTAACCTCCTAAGAGAAAATATTTTTCGCTGAACCTGTGCATGGTTGGCGAGGGTAACGGAGGTGATAGTACTCACCTCATCTTGTAAGGGTTTCTCTCGCAAAGTGACAGGAATGATGGGTCCTGACCAGTCGGTTGTGACTCCTGACGTGGACACTAAAATTGTGTCCCTGATTACTCGGTTTACATGCGCTACGACGCTTCAGAATGATTGATGCGTGTCGGTTGCAAAAATCCAACTCCGGACCTTGAAGGTACAGTGTTCGTCAAGGTCCTCGTAGGCTCGAGGAGTACCCTTTTATGTCCGAGTTGACCACCATAAGACTAGACTTGACGTTGAAAACGATGAAACATAGTTCGTGGAAAAGCAGCGACAGGATTCAACAAGTGACCAATAACACGGCGTGGGAATAATGCGGTAATTACCGAGCGGACTGTCCAAACATACTACCTCCAAACACTGTCGAGGGAGCATAGCGAGCTCAAAGGAATCGAGACCCCTCAGCCAAACGTCGTAGCAAGTCGGCGTCCAGCACAAAACTACGCTTACGGTATGTTTGAACATCTCATCGTTCCAATTTGCACAGTTTTCATTGGCGGATCGGGTGGATTGACTATGTAGAAGGTGGATGGATGTATTGGTGGAATATATGGGCTATATAGGAAATCATCTCAAACGACGAACATTGCACTGATCTCTACTACCACTTCCAGGCCCATCATGTCGTCAAAACTTCCCTCCGTCCTCAGCGCAACTGACGAGGAAATTCAACTCCTCCTAGCAGCGCAATGTCACATCGGCACAAAAAACTGCGATAAGCAGATGGAGCCTTATGTTTGGAAGCGCCGCGTTGACGGTTAGTCCGCCCTCAAAGTCATGTTCACGCCTCTCATGCACAAATTCCATTTACGCTGTCTTGAATTCTTGTGCGCACAGGCATTCACATTCTCAACATTGGCAAGACTTGGGAGAAGCTTGTCTTTGCCGCACGAGTGATCGCCGCTGTCGAGAACCCCAACGACGTCTGTGTCATCTCTGCTCGCCCCTACGGACACCGTGCAGTCCTCAAATTTGCTGCCAACACTGGTGCACAAGCCATTGCCGGCCGTTTCACCCCCGGTTCCTTCACGAACTACATCACCCGCTCTTTCAAAGAGCCCCGTCTCATTATCGTCACCGATCCTCGCGTTGACCACCAGGCGATTCGCGAGGCATCGTATGTTAACATCCCCGTCATTGCTCTTTGCGACACGGATGCACCTCTCAAGTTCGTTGACGTTGCCATCCCCACGAACAACAAGACTCGCCATTCGATTGGTTTGATTTGGTGGTTGCTCGCACGGGAGGTGTTGAGGCTCCGTGGGACGATCCCTCGCACTCCTGATGGGTGGAATGTGATGGTTGACATGTTCTTCTACCGCGACCCTGAAGAAGTGGAGAGGCAACAACAGGAGGAAGCACAGGCTAAGCTTGCCGCTGCCGAGCCAGAGGCCCAGGGTGGTCTGTCGGAGTGGGATGCCCCATCCGCTCCTCAGCCAGGCTCGATCAACCCTGCTCTTGTCGCCCAAGACGGTGGTGAGTACAGGTGCCGTGCCGGGATGATACCTACATTTACTAATGTGTTCCAGGTGCTCTCGACTGGGCAGCAGATGCTGCACCTACCACCGATTGGTCAGCGGAGCCTGCTTCAGGTGGATGGGGAGCAGAACCCACCACTACTAGCGGGTGGGATTAGGTGTCGTACGCGATATAATTCTCGATGTGCATGTTTTGCTTCCTCTCCATTTACATTGTCTGCGACTTTTGACATGCAAAATATGACATCATGGTCTCTCTCCCTTATGTGCTCGGGTGGTGTATATGTTCACCATATTCTCAGCGTGAATTTCACCTCGATGCTCAGTTTTATGGCGTCGATGAGCTTCCAGGCGTTCACACTCGCATGTGCGCTGTGGTATGCGCTTCGCAAAAGCAAAGCATTACATTCAAGTCTGAACAAGTTGTACCTGCGATGTGACATCAACCATCTTTTGATGTTGTTTTCGTTCGAACTTCAGAGAATCACCATTAGCAGTTACATCCCCATGACAAACTGCAGGAGAAGAGCGAGACTTCCTATAGGACGAGCTTTGTTGAATTTTCCAATGTTCTTATATCTCAGAAATTGATTGAAGTTGACCAGATGCATTCATGTGTACAGAAAATTGGCATGGTACAAATAGAAATCCATCAGACAGACGCTCGACTCGCTGGCTCCATTTCGCTAAACTGCAAGCAGTCGCACGAAGGACAGAACCAAACTTCCTCGAAACCCCACGTAAACGCGAGGCTATGTTCTCTGTCGAACGAGAGAGCGCGGTTGTCATCGAGTGGACTTGAAGAATGTGGCATGTGTAAACATGCGAGACTCGAGTTAGTTTCTATAAAATAGATCCTAGCTGAGTATGTTCTAAGGAATTCATCATTTGCGTGCAAGGTTTATATATCTTTTTGGCCTGGCCCGTGCGCGACTCTCTCACGGCTGCTGGTTGACTTGACGTGATACTTCGCATTGCTCATGTGTACAACTCCTTCACTTGATTATTCGAATATTCATTGATCAGGCGATATTAGTCGTGATTTTTCTTACAATACTCTGACGTGAGGGTAGCTGGCTGCCTGATTCTAGTCAACTTAGTATGGGGCATACAACTTGAAGTCGTTTTCGTGGTGCGATTGTATCATTTACTTCATCTACACGCTACAAACACGATGATTTATATAGTGGTGAAAATAGCCTCAATGACAGCTTGAGACTGTTCTTTCCCCCAACTGCACGCAGCGAGGACACCATCCGAACGTGCCTGTGACGCTGAATAACAACAAGCGCGGATGCTGAATGGGCTCGGAGGGCTGGGATCGAAATGTTCTATTTGCGGCACACTTATGCGCACCTCTATCCTGTTTCGCGACCAGTCCCGGATCCTGCAACGCGCTATCTCTTAGGACGGACTGGTCCCTCTGCTCCTCTTCGATTACTAGTGAGGCTTTTGCTCCGAACAGCCTCCGATTCAATGAGTATTACCTACTGTCTATTTGTCCGTATGACCAGCTTCAGTCCGATCTTCCCGACTGTTCTACGACGTTACCGTTACTTTCGGCAGTCATCCTCGTGGCACTATTCAGTAAAATGCCGACGTCACTATGATGCGCACGACCGTCGTGTCGGGGACTTATCTCCGCTGTACACGGTAAACAGTGAATTTTTTTGCCACGTCCTGCACAGTGCACACTGCAGCCTGCCATGTGAATTTAAATTAGTCTCCATAAGCAGAAGTCGTACGTTCCTTCATTCTTGTGTTTTGAATTCAGCATTTCTTCAGTGCCCCCTCCTTCAAAAGTACACGGTCGCACATCCCGTTGCCTTTGATGTACTGAACGCAAGCATCATCAGCTGCTCCTGGCACTAGGGGATCCTTGATGTTTTGTTTTGTTTTACCAACGATCTTGTCAAACATGTACAAATATCCGTCGCTTTCATTCCGAGTCGGTGGGTGAACCGAGTGCATACTAACAGATGCTGACGCTGTTCCTCAGGCAAATGCTATGAGATGGAATTTGGACCGATCCGCTGGTAATTCTGCGTAGAGTATTGTCATATGTCTTACGCCATGAAGTTGCTATCTTCTGGAACCTCATAGATTGCCGCATATTGTGGTCGAACGGCCGTCCTTTCTCGACAATACTGGGAAACCAAATTGCAATAGCCGAGGACCGTTTCCCTGGTACAGAGTCACACATGCCGCAAGATCGCAATTGATGCCAGTCTTCATACTTGCAACCGCATATATGGACCGTTTGGCTCGCAACGCAACAACCTCTGAACCTGGTTTCACTCATATGGCGGAAACGCTATAAGATGTCGCCACGATTACAATTCCACCTCAGTCTCTCAAGTTTCTCGCCATGCTATCCACCCTCATTTTACCACTTTTTGCCTTGTCTGCTATAAGCGCCAGCCCATTCACCGCTCACTCCCATGCCGCCCGTTCCATTGCTGCCCATTCCAATGCCGCTCGTTCTGCCAAACCTGTCGCAGCAGCTTGGTATGCCGGATGGCACGCCACTGCGGGATTTCCGCTTTCTTCAATCGTCTGGGAAAAGTACAACACACTGTACTACTCATTTGCGTAAGTTACCTATCTCGCAATAAACTTTGATGAGGTGATTAACGCAATCATGTTTGTTTCTCTTAGTGAGACCACTCAGACTGTCACCAGTCTGAGCCTGGCAGGCTCTGATGGTGAGCTGCTCCCTCAGTTCGTCTCCGAAGCTCATGCACATGTGAGAAAATAAGAATTTACGCTCCTACAATTAATGCCTAACCCATGCGTAGGGTGTTGAGGCCCATATTGCTATCGGAGGCTGGACTGGAAGTATTTGGTTCTCTTCCAACCTTGCCACCACCGAAAACCGGACGGCATTTGTCAAGACTGTGACAGAATTTGTTTCAAAGTACAACCTCGATGGCGTCCAGTTCGAGTAGGTCAATTCTTGTGACACAGACACCACGTGCTGAACCTTTCTTCCAACAGCTGGGAGTACCCAAACCATCAGGGAATTGGCTGCAACATCATTAGCGCTAACGACACGATGAATTTCCTCTCATTCCTCCAAGAGCTTCGCCAAAATCCAGTAGCAAAAAAACTCACCCTCTCCGCTGCCGTGTCTTCCGCACCCTTCGATGATGCTACCGGAAATCCTTCTGCTGACGTCAGTGGGTTTGCGAAGGTACTCGATTACATCGCTGTGATGAACTACGATGTCTGGGGCTCTTGGCTCCCGAATGTGGGCCCAAACTCCCCGTTGAACGACACATGCGCTGTGTCTGCGAAACAACAGGGCTCTGCTGTTTTTGCAGTCAAGGCTTGGACGGACGCAGGGATGCCAGCCAGTCAGATCGTGCTTGGCGTTCCTACCTATGGTCACTCGTTCAGCGTCGCACCCTCTGACGCCTTCACACCTGCCAGTGGTAAATCGGGGAAGGAACTGGCTGCATATCCCTCCTTTAACGCCTCGAAACAGCCCTTGGGTGATGCATGGGATAACACCGGTTCTGTTGATGCCTGCGGTGTTTACGAGGCTTCAGGTGGTATTTTCAACTTCTGGGGTCTCATTGACAACGGTTTCCTCACCAAAGAAGGCAAGCCCGCTGATGGCATCTACTATAGATATGACACCTGCAGTCAGACAGTGAATATGTTTTTCCACACTGAAGGAGGAGTGCTCATTTCATTGCTTTGACAGCCGTATGTGTACAATGAGTCTTCACAAGTTATGATCTCCTTTGACAATGCCGAGTCGTTTGCTGCCAAGGGCAAGTATATCAAGAACGCTGGGCTGCACGGTTTCGCGATGTGGGAAGCTGGTGGTGATTACGACAACATACTCCTCGACTCTATCATCAGTACTGCTAGATGATAGATACGTCATCGCTGTTTAAGGACCGGGACAACCCTACTGAATCACGCTCGTTAGTATATCACTACTTACCTTGGATTCTTTATTGTTATTAGGCTCGTTGCCAGAAAAAAGGGACAAAGTATTCTCTTTGTTCGCGGCACCGATGTTACATCATTGGCTACAACGCCTTTATCCTCTCGTTTTTCCACTTACGACTGCCTTACAGTGTTTATATAATAGTTGACTTGTTTATATAAATTGATTTTTGAGTGACACTCCTATACGCTCATCCACTTTACTCACTGTCCGATTGACTCTTAGTGTTGGTCGTCGACAGTGACGTCCTTACGGTAGAGTAGTCAGGTGCTCAGCGTACTAAATGCCCTTGCTGTGCGTGGAGGGCTTAACGGGCGGACACGTCTTTTGACATCTCCATGCACATCAATGGAACGGAGCAGGGAGTCGGCCTAGGGCTGGATATAGCAAAGATCGATCCACATTGTGATTCCAACCGTCTGACTTGGAGACATCTCGAGCTGCGGATCCAAGTGAACACAGGGTGCCGGGCTGGTCAAGTGACAGGCCCATCTGTGAGGACATGTGTGTTTAGTGTTAATTATGAGTCATGATAGTGATAGTTGGGATGATAACGAAATCACGCTGCGAAAATAAACCGTATCGTCGGGCCGTAAACGCGACGCGTTTTCTAGCTCCGCCGAAAAACGCGTTGACCATATACGAAACGCGTCTCCACGTGACTCATATACTCTTGACTGTTTACTGCCATGTCCTCCACATATATGTGGTCGGTCTCTCCTCCTCCAAACCTTCCAGCAAAGCTCCGGAGGAAAAGTTCCTCAACCTCTTTAAACGCGTCATCGTTATTCGAGCCGGATGACAATGATCTAGACTCTCCGTCACCCGTGACATCTCCGTTACCCTCGTCCTCACCGCTTTCGACGCCGATATACTCTTCTCCTCCAAATAATATCGCCACTCGTTATTCACACTCGCATTCACAATTTCAAAGTTCATGTGAAGAATCTCACTCAGAGTTTGATGATATCCTGGGTTCACCAACGCCCTTCTATCATCGAGGTCGCACTTCCAAGTATATGACCCACCAGCATGTGTCCGACAAGTACGGAAGTTATCTTGACAGTGAAGATGAGATGGCGGATTCTGAGCCTTGTCATAGCGATGACTTACTCGCTTGGCTTGGCCCGCGTTCTCCGGCACATGATGCCCAGGAAGACCTTGGGTACGACCCCGAAAGCATGGATATTCATTTACGCCGGACATACTTTGCTACGTCTTCCGAACGTGGTCGCTGGCAGAACAGTCCAGTCATACCTCGAATGTACAACACCAAGCCGTTTACGTCCAGTCCAATACGCCCCCACAGGGGGCATTCAACCCCTGTGAAAAGCATTACGCGGGACGCGAAGTCCCCTTTGTTGGAATTCCGTAACTTTGTCCGCAGGCAATCGACGAGCGGAGTAAAGGACGATCCTTCTAGCTCCCCGTTCCTTGCAGCCAGCGACAGCAATGATATCGAGGACTATCGTAGTCTTTCGCCCCTTCCTCCGTCATCTCCACCTACTTCCCCGATGTCACTAGCACTGTCGCACCCAGATGATTGTGCCTTAATCGATGATGATATGGTCCTCAACGATAATTGCAATTCAGATCACGTGAGTTCGTTATTTCGGTATCTCATCCATTTCCTTGCGATTGAACATGTATGCGCATGTTGTGTAGTCTGATGCCAAGCAACAAAACATCCATTCTCTGAACGTCACGTCACATGACATTTCTACTTCCGAGTCCGAGGCATCATTACTATTAGCCTCGGAACATGCGTTAAACGCAGTCTCAACCGCATGCCCCTCTTCCTGTACGAACGAGGCAACTCACGAGCCTCTCAAACTTTCGCTTCCTGTGCCTACCCCCATTAACACTATTACCACGACTTCCACCATTGAGATCGAGCCTTCGCGATCGTATCCGCATTCACCTACAAATTCGTCACTAGGGCTCAGCGCATACACTAATATTCCATCCGCCATCACTCCGCCGCCTCACCTGAGTGAAGAAGAAATGGGGCTTACGGCCACAAATACGACAATCCCACGTTCTCCCTCGAAGACGGTGAAGAAGCCACGGCCAAGTTTTAGTGACGGGGAGTTTGTGCAGGGGAGCAGCGTGTCACAGCTGCAGCCCCAGACTGCTTGCAGGAGCAGCAGCATGTTACGTCCCAAATCTCCAGACAAAGACGTCGGTTTAATGAAGGAGCCGTCAAGGCCCCAGCCTGAGCCCAAGTTGAAACAAGGACTGAAGCGGGAGGACTCCGTCTCATCTATCACACCTGCACAGAAGAAACCTCGACTCTCAGAGGGTGTGGACCGTGATACGCACCAGGCGCCTCGGCGTAAACAACGCCAACGTAAAACTTCTTCGAGTGCGAAGGAGAAAGTTACAGTCTGCAAATCAAGGTCACGATCTCGCTCGTGTCTCAAATCAATGTCCCCTGAAGAGGATTTGCGCACACAAGTTGCTCGCATCTGTGACGAGCCTCAATCACGCAATGGTTCTGAGCCTTCCGCGACGAAGGCCGAAAGTTCCTCCACTACGCCAGCACCCCTTGATCCAGAGCAAGTTGAGCTTATAGGCATGCTTGTAGAGGCTCTCGCCACATCGCGTGCCTCGTCTATGGACCCACTTGCTCTTCACACTGCCATTACCCAAACCCACCCCCATCTCAAGACGAAACACAGTAAAAAAAAATGGCTTAACCTCATTCCAGTCATGCTTGAAGCGGGGCGCGAGCGATGTGGGATGTTCGAAAAAGTTCAGAGTAGTGGGACGGACAGGGAAAAGCAGGCAAGGTGGTTTTATGTCTCTGAAAGGGACGAAGACCGTGAGCGTGCGGAGCTACTGGAGGAGCTTATGCCAAAGCAGAAAAGGAACGAGACGAAGAAATTCAAGAAGTATTATTATGCACCACTGCAGAAGGTTTCAAGGTGGGACTCGGAGGATGCGATTTGACATGCTCTGCTTGGAGGGTGCCGGTGATGTTTCAAATCTTTGCGCGACACTTTCGGTCTTTAGTTTAGCGTTAACGTTTGATCAGGACCCTCGTGGTTACTGATCTATTTACCTTTTGTTGATGCTCAGACCTCCCCTCCCCTTCGGTTTTGTCGCATTAACCATATGACTGTAGCTCCACCACTTATTTACGATAACGAAGAAACACTGATTTGTTTCTTGAGATTAGTTCTTCGGCCTAGACTCGAAAGTCTAAGATAAAAAGAGGGTGGTGCGAGCTCCCAGTTTGGCTTGAATTCAATTGAAAATTCAGACACCGCTTTTCATCGCGTAATGAGCGGGGCACGTGTTATGCTTTTGTCGCGTCGTCTGAGTTAAACTGGGGTCATTAATGCCACACCCGCTTGAAAGCCACCGTCAAATAGTTTGCGCTTGACCTTGATCAAAAAACCCGGTTCCGTGGAATTATCTTTGCCTATCTTTCTCCTTCCAGCGTCGACGACGGCCAAAGCATTATCAAAGCGCGTCCGCTTATGCAAGTTTCCTTGGTTTTCCACTTCTAATTTGAGGACTTTGTTGGTTTTCATCGCTTGTAGCCCTTTGTTGCTGTGGGTGCGTAGACGACTGAAGCAATTCATCAAAGCTACCACTCACACAGGAAATTCAGCCTATATAAACTCGCTTTTCGAACCTACCTTCTCAAACACCCCTCACTCAGCACGTAATTTGAAGAACAAACAGTCTCACTAGACACCATGAATCAACCACCCGTAGAGATCCCTAACGAAACGATGCCCTTCGATGATTCTATGATCGAGGAGACGCAGCAAGCAACGCAGTCAACGCAACACGCGTCTCAACCAGATTCTGCGAACACTAATAACCATCTGTGGGGCTACCTTCAGCCGTGCAGCAACCTGCTTCGCCGCCTAGATCTTTGGAAAGTTCAGCCCGCAGCTTCAGTGGGAAGGGCCCTGGAAAACGATATCATTCTCCCTGGGGGAAAAGTCAGTGAGTGTCTAGTGTGTACTTGGTGGCGCTCTCCAGCGCTTTCGGTACTGTATATTGACGCGTCGTGGTGTAGGTAATAAGCACTGCAGAATCACCTGGGACGGAAGGGAGGACAAAAACTCCGCAGTGACTGTTCTCGACACCTCTAGCAATGGCACTTGGGTACGCGTCGGTAACGTAGCATAATGACCACCGTTTGATGGTAAAATTTGCAGATCAACGGTGTTAAGATTGGAAGGGACAAAACAGCAGTGCTGAAGGAAGGCAATGAGATTGCTTTCGGCTCTCCTCATCCCTCACCTGGGGATCTTGAAGACTATCGTTAGTCATTTACATTCGTGTTGATGTTCGCTCATTAATGCATTTTTTAGGATTCATTTATCGGCACACCGCCGCCGGTTCTCCACGCGGCGGCCTTCATGCTCAGTATGACATTAGCCATGAGATCGGCAAGGGATCATTTGCAACTGTCATGAAGGCCGTGTCGCGTGCGACGGGCCAGTGGTATGCTATCAAGGTTATACAAGACCATAAGGTCAAGCGTGCCACTGCCAACAACAATGAGATGGCATTTGCGCGAGAGATTAGTATTCTGGAACGGCTCCATCATCGGAATATCTGCCAGATGAAGGAAGCCTTTTTCGAAGATAACAGTATCAGTGCGTATGTCAGTATACCCTACTAATCTAAGCTGATCAATCGCATAGATCTCGTCCTCGAATTTGTAGATGGAGGAGATTTACTTGATTACATATTAAGAGAGGGCGGTCTCAGTATGTTATTCGGTTTGTCGATGCTTGGTAATTCTCAAGTTTATTTTCAGAGGAGCCGCTGGCTGTCCACATAATCGCGCAAGTTTGCGATGCCCTTGCAGTAAGTCAGCTCGCCGTATGAGACCGTAAATCCTCTGACCTGTCGCCTGTTCAAAGTACATTCATAGCAAAGGGATCGCGCACCGTGACCTGAAGCCCGAGGTAATGAATTTCCCTTGAAGGAGTTGATTCCATCATGAATGTTGGCCATTTAGAATGTGCTGCTGACTACGGAAAATCCCCCCACTGTCAAAGTCGCCGACTTTGGTCTCGCCAAGGTTGTCGATAGCGTTACTTTCCTCAGAGTCAGCGATCCCACTTTTGACTTTCTAACATATCACTGATGAATCTATGCTTCACAGACTATGTGCGGTACACCTGCATATCTCGCCCCCGAAGTTGTGACCCAGCAAAACCAGGAAGGCTACGATCACCTTGTTGACAGTTGGAGCGTTGGGGTGATCGTATTCTGCATGTGAGCATGAGACCTGCGTACGTCCTGCCCTTGTTTGCTGAACTGGAGATGTTTGCACAGGTTTACATTGTCAAGCCCCTTCATCGAAGACGAGAACCAGCGCGATATCAAGGTCAGGATCGCAGAACGCACAATTCAATGGAGTATTTTAGATAAAGTAGAGGTTTCTCCGCGTGGTACGCTATTCCCGCCAGTTTTTGCAACATACTGATTTACGGGCGTACGGTCGAATAGCGAGGAACTTCATTGAGAGGTTGCTTGAGCATGACCCTAGGGATCGTATGTCTCTCAGCACAGCCTGCACCCACCCATGGCTTGCCGACGTTCCGACACTGACCCATCTTCAACCTCGCGCTATCACTGACTCTTCCGTCACATCTATCCAAGACGGCGCTTCCTGCGTCTCCTCGCACGACTCTGAAGACACAGAGATGACCGATGGCTCAAGCCAACCCACTGTAACTGAGGGTCTCGACAAACTTCACCTGCGCCAACAATCCGCCCGTGCGCCCCTCCAGCAGCGCGCGCAAGTACTCGCCCAAGCTGCTGAGAACGATCAAGGACTCATGGAGCCGAGCTGGCAGATGGTTCAACATGCACAAGAAATTGCGAATGGCGTGCGAAATGGGAAGCGCAAGTTGGACCCACAAAGCCCTCTGCCGGATATGGACGTCGAGAACGGCATCCCAAAAAAGTCAAGGCGGGTACCGGAGTCGAATGGCCCCACTACACGCACCAGAGCTGCAAAAGGGCGTGGGCGGGGAGGTGCTTCATCACCAGTGGCGGCAATGTTGCAGGGAGCAGCAGCAGGGATGATCGTGGAGGAGGAGCATCTAGAGGACGAGGAGGACGTGGAAGAAGCTGCCAGTACTGCAGCCCACGCTCCACCGAGAAAATCCACTCGCGTAACTCCCAAAAAGGGGGCACGCCGGTGGTGAGAAGATGAATGTGTATAATATCTTATGCTTGGTTATTGGTTTCCTCTCGTCCCATTTGTATTGCCAGCGCTTATCCTTTATCCCCACACTCTCGCTATGTAACATCGATATCTCACTTTCGTTAATTTACTGCTATATTCTATCGATATCCATTCATTTGCTATGGGAATGCTATTGAACGTTGTCTGTTTTCTGTGTTGATCGTCGAGTCTTCAGGCGTTCTAGTCTCAACACAGCAAGTGTAATACCGCTATGAAGTGTCCAATGTACAGCACGCCGTAACAGTCTAATAGACGATCACCACAGGTCTCAGGGGCCATGAAACCAAAAATAAACGACATGGCCGCAGTTTATTGTCCCCTATGACAAGAATCTGGGACGTGCAAAACCGACAAATAGTGCGCTGGCCACTTCAATACAATGATCTGAAGCGAGTGCTGAAGCAAATGACACATGCCCGTAAACAGCGTGCTGTGGATGATAGAGGATGGATGACTCAGATGTCGTGAGCAATTTCATTGATATTGTTGAGGATGAGGGCGAAGCAAAGATAGGTTCCAAACACGACGTCGATTAACGTTCTGAAGGCGTTGCGAGAATAGTCTGCAAGTCTGCCAAAGACCTCACTGCAGTATACATGAAAAAGTAGCGGACATAGGTGTCGCATGAAGGGTGCCTGCTTCCACAGGCCACCTCAAAATACTGCGCATCGTCGGGTCAAAGTTATCGTGTCTCCGTCCCAAAGTGGCCCAAAGTATCGCCCAGTGCAGTTCTACAAATAGCGATCATGATAATGATGGTATTCGCCAACCAGTCAATAGGACCTAGGAAGTTGAGTTGTCACCTCGATTGCGACGGCCTCGAGAAGCGCCTGCGATATTTTGGACCCAGAGGACGCTGATAGCAATTGAGCAAGCCATTTCCACACATCTCCGATACCGCCTCGAGTCTCTTGATCACTTTTTGATCAGAGATTGCTTGAAGGACTCTAATAATAAGGAAAAAGAGCGGCAAACATCTGAATGACATACCTTGAAGACATATACTTCAGTATTCCCGCTGATGCAAGTCCATCACGTCCACGACAGGCATACTTCTTAAGAATCCCGAACCCCCGAGTCCAACTTGGTCCTTCGGAGATCGCTAATACCGCTCGACATGCAATGCATTCTTGATCATCAAAGTTGTCCAGAAATCCTGCTGATAAGTTTGATTAGCACTGCCATTGGCCAGGGTTGGCCGAGTTGGCCCAAGATCATTCCGATATGCTGGGCGGATCTCGCAGTAACGGCGCACCGGCCACCCATCTTATGTCTGTCCTCTACCAGTAGAATCATGAGGCATTTTGATGCATCTTACAGGCATGACACCATCAAGGCTCGGAGGGATGATTGTATTACCGCAGGTCTGATGGCTACGTGAGCTGATGCGCCCAGGGCTGCCAGTAGCGGTAGAACCGTAGATAGCAGAAAGAAGTTATGAGCGTTGAACTGCATTCGGGATGCACCATGTGGTCTTCTGATGAACTTACTATTACTGCAATTGTGAGGAATGTGATCTTCTTCCATCCTGGACCTGAAAGATAAAACACTCAATTTTTCTCGACTGTAAAAATTAGAACAGCTCGAGCACTTGCCCAGGGTTCGAGCGATCTTTACAGCTCATGGTAGTGTGAGCTGAACACAATAGTAGTATGATTATAATTATGTAATAACTCAGTAGTTCAGGCTGATCGGAATCCGGATCGTCCAGTGCTCTTCAAATTACCCTTGCTAGTATGATCAAGTCGAAGTTATTCTCCCCGTCATGTTCTTTTCCTCACGCTCCAGGTCATACAGGCCATTGAGTCTGACACCACAAGAAGTCATTGACTCTGAGAGTGATGACGACCACAAAGCAAAGCTGCATGAAACTTCACGAACTGTGCAGTCTGTGCTCCATTGGCCTCTTGTCATCGTAATCTTCTGCACGTTCCTTAACCTGTTACTGGTCTATACCCCTGCCTTTCTCCAAGACTCTTCAGTATTTTCAGACAAACTTATCACTCGTAAGAATGTTCACCTTCTTCGTCGTCCTTCACAATATATGCGGTTCGACGAGATCGCACGGACGTCGCCTCCTATTCAGAGAGAGTTCACAAGTTTCCCCATGTCTGTCAGCTTGGTGGATTATTCTGCGCCGAGTCATGTTTTCAATGACTATCTTGCGATGCGCACGACACGTGCCGGCACAATCTCGCCTGATGACCGCAAAGTCCACGTTACACAAACTGTCAGTTTATCTTCCTTTTTTCTGTGTTCTATAGACTGATGGAATCAAAGGTTTCAACAATATTTCAATTCAGGGCGATTGACTGGGGCATGGAAAATTGCGAATTGCACGTCGCCGTTCCGCCTATGGACCGACCAACTACCCTTGCTTTATATCGCCTCAATGCCACTGTACCAGTTGATATTTCAACGTTGTCGTTTAACGTCCGACCACCACGAGTCGCAAAAATTGATAACATAGTGCTAGGGCAAGACAGCTTGGACTGGCACAGAAAACTTTCTTGTGTAACGGACGACGTCCTAGTTTTCGAGTTGGGATGTTCGGAGGATGAACCAAGCGGTAGCTGCGATATAGAATGGTGGCAGGCTCACAAGGACACTGCACCAGGTCAGTGCTTTATCACTCTATGAAATTCGCTGACAGCATAATTGAACATTTAGCTGTCTACATGATCCAGCGTTCCACTGTGTAACTTGATTTTCCTCGAATTTTTGTCATCGAGACGAAACATCTGGCTTATTTAACAGGTTTCAACATTTGGTTACAATCCTGTATCATCCTACTTGCCATCAGCCATCTTACTCGTGTACTTGCGAATGTGGATAAGTCCCACTCGGGTGTGTGCAGTATCAACACGTCGTCACGGCAGGTGACACTTCCGCACTTGCAATTTCAGTTATCTCACTCAATTCTCCTTTCATCGTGGTTGTTAACGTTCAACCTCGTAATGAATATGAGATAAAGAATGATATCTATCTCAAGCATTTTGTGTTCAAGTGGCTAGAAATGCCAATTTTGTGAAAGTGCCGACTTCCATGGGGTGCTGATTGCATCGGAAGGGATCCATGTTAACAGCTAATTTGCCTGTCTTCGTGCACCTGCATAAACAATTCATCAACGATCACGTACGAATAGATTCAAGATTTAAATGATTCTAGTATGTGAGCATCAAATGGTGCGTGATTTGCACATGAGCGCTATACACCCAAGCTATTCCATATCACCTTCTTGATCGGCGAGCATTGTTACGTCAAAACTTCTGATGGCCCAAGCAGAACAGACCGAACGGTACAGAATGCTTTGCGGAGATTAGTATTTTCCGCGGTGGAAGCAGAGAGAAATGGTGTTACTTATAGCTATCATATCTCCCCGGGGGAATATATCCACATGGTTTGAACCCTAAAAGCTAGTGCACCGTAACCATTACATGAAACTTGCCGTGGGCTACTAGTACCGTTCAATGCTTGATGCGTACAAGTACAATCGTAGTAAGTCGACTCCAGTCAGCTGCTGTGCGTGCAATCGGAGCGCCAAATTCCATCAAAGCATTCACGAGGTGATATCGATGCCAACCACGGCTAGCAATATTTGTGATCAAGACTGACACACTCCCGTTTAATGATCAAATCAATTGAATCTGTGCGTGCAATCGGAGCGCCAAATTCCATCAACGCATTCACGAGGTGATATCGATGCCAACCACAGCTAGCAATATTTTTTGATCAAGACTGACACACTCCCATTTAATGATCAAATCAATTGAATAATGCTCGAGCGTGATGCATGATGATACTCACGAATTGGTATTTAAAGGACACAACTCCCAATCTCATCTTAAGACGACACATCTTAAACACCATACGGTCCATACCTCAGCGAAGAAGTCACTATCGTCAACATGACCGTGCTTAACATCAGCAAACTCAGTACCTATGTTCTACTCTTGTCAGTTGCCTTCGCACAGATCTTAGCGGTCAGTGCTGCAGAGAACAACCTGGAGTCTGATGATGTGGATGATGGTCATGATGGTGAGGAGGCCCTGGCGATCATGTGAAGCACGACTGACAAGCTTTTATCAGTGGATTTTTGAAACCTGAATACAGCTGGAAGGTTGAAAGTTAATGCAAAGAAGGATGTATTAGTGCATAGGCACATTGCAGGTGATATTGGGGGTAGAAGATGTGTTCGAGCAGTATGGGATTGTTTGTTTATACTGAATGTATCACACACCTCCCGTTACTTATTCATTACCCATGCCCAGTGATTTTGATCAGTCCACTCGGCGGTACTATTTTGATGTTTCATGATCTTGCAGGGCTTAGACTCCAACTTCGGAGCGAGGCCTGCCATATTAAAGACACAAAACACATTAGTGACATGTATGAGGGCTCCAGTGAAAATTCCCTTGAATTTATTGTACATACAACCTTGAATTCACGCAATAATCACATTTTACAGGTCTTCCAGTCCTGATCATGAGCAGATCTTCGAAACATCATCAAATGACTATGTCTGCCTTATTCAAAATACCTTCTTCTATTGCTTTGATTTCTACATTTTCGATCATCAGCGACGCTCTATATACCACAAGGAAGGCACTCACGCATGGCCAAATGGAGACTGTGGAAGCGCGATAGAGCCAAATCACCTGTTCATCGAAATGAAACTGACGCGCCCATAACAAGAACGACGTAAAATACCATTTGCGAACCACAGTCCATCATGCCCGCAATACCTCCACGCTCCCGCAGTTTGTCCTTCTTCGTCTAGACCCCAGACCCTGGTGATTTTTGACGCGACTTCATCTCCACAGACCTCGCGCATGAAGTCACGGGGATCGCCGTAACTGTAAGCAATTATGAGTCCTGCTCGTAAAAGTAAAATATTACCACACCCCGTAGCAAATACTATTATATCTGCCTGTAGCTCGGCTCCATCAGCAAATCGAAGGCCGTTTTCCGTGAAGGACTCGATTGCAGAACCGTTCTTGATTTTAATATTCCCGTCGATAATAGATTTACTTGCTCCGGTATCTGGAAGCTATTGAGAGACATCTTCGTTGTGCATAGGTACACCCACCGATGTAGTAGCCACCACCACGCTCCAGGTAAAGGGACGTATTGCCTGCTCCATGTAGGCCAAGATTAGTCTTGAAGCCAACCTTAGCTAATCCATCTAGAATCGCCCTGCGATTGTAGTTAATGCGTCTGGAAGTGAGCTTCAAATCGTCCGACATACTTGTCTGTGGTCTCAGCGACCATAGGAACCATACGTTGATGCAGCCGCCTAACAACTGCCCAAGGCAGCGAGGTATCGTAAGTATCAGCCAGCTCAGTGGGGAAGTCGTCATTATAAATATCTAGCCAAGGAAAGTCAAGCCAAGCTACCAACAAAGACGGGAACAATTACCGCCTAGCATTGCTGCCACTGACTTCGTCGAGATCACAAACGTTGACGATCGTTGATACCTAGTTTTCCGTAAGATATGAAAATGACATAATTTGAATCGAAGAACGCACATTGTGATGTCGACACCGTGACTACAGAAATCTTGAGCGATGTCATGTGCTGATGAAATATTTAGATCTCGTTCGATACGAAAGGTATGACCGACCGACCAGAATTGCAACAGCCGATTATGATTGCTTTTTTACCGATATGATCAGCCGCGGATTTGAATTCTGACGAGTGCACGGCAGACCCTTTGAAGCTTGCCTGCGTCCATGAGTCACGTTTCGATCAGTTCGAGCGTTACATACCTTCCCAGGGATGTCGGGAACATTCGGGCGACCGCCAGATCCAGTGGCAAAAACGAGGTGCTTAACGGTCAGAATCCTAGTACCTTTACCGCCGCGATCGACTTCGACGGACCAGGTTTTCGTGCCATCGTTCCAGGATGTCTTGGTGATCGTCGAGGCCGTCCAAACGTCGAGCTCAAGGAAACTCGCATATGCTTCCAACCAGTCTGCCAGCTGCAATAGCTGGAATCAGTGAATGTTCATCATATGTGTGATGTTGTACTTTTGCGGCTGGGGTGTAGACTGGCCATGTAGGCGGAAATCTGCAAACCGGATTACAAAAGAATCAAAGGAGTTCTGACAAACCACTCACTTCAAGTAAGGCGTTTGGTTGTACCCTGTAAGTTTGTCAGTCGATCCCTTGCCGGAGAAGAAAAGGGACGAACAGATAGTATCATGCAGACAAAGAGCCTTGTAACGATCTCTCCACTATGAAACCGCACCCGAGTCTTTAGCTATATTTGAATACCAAAATTGTCACGGGACGAACGCTATCCCCAACCCTGGGCTTCTTATCAATGACAAGCGTGGGTACACCAATGTACTTCAAGCCTGCCGCGGTCTCCAGACCGCTGTGCCCCGCGCCGATGACAATCACCGTTGGGTCATTGATTGAGAACTCAGTCTCTTGACGCCGCTTCTCTTCCCAACTGCCATGATCAGTCTCCCACTTTCTGAGGGGACCGAGCTTCCATAGAGTCAGTAAGCGCTCTCGAAGGAATGTGATTGCACACCTTTTGAGGGAAATCGGTCAACGAATTGAGACAGGTCAACAGAGTGTAGGCCTTCCACTTTGAATCTGGAAGGGGAACGAGATAAACGACTGCAGTACCCTTGCCATGCTTGGTGGTAAAACCAAAGCAAAACCGCAACCAGACTAAATCGTGATAAACTTTTTGCAGAACAGGTCCATTCAAGGGCTCCTGTAGGAGACGCAGTTCGTTAAGACCCGTAGCAACGAGACGAGCATCCAAGAGCTTCTTGATGTCCTTCCTTCCTTCGAATGTCCTGAAATCCCATGTCAGTGCGATCACGTCCTTCCAGAAGCCGTCCTCGAGAAAGAGGTCGACGACAGCTGCGGTATCACTTTGAGTTATTGCGGCTGAGAAAGCGTTGAGCCACTCGGTGGCTACCTCGGATGAGGAGACATTGGAAGGATCAGTGACACCAAGCCGATCCAGCGTAGGTAAGCGTTGTGGAAACGAGTCAGTTGCCATACTACTGAAACAGAAAACTGATATGTATGGATCGATGGTCTGAGATTTAGAGTAGCACCATGAAGCATCCTGGTTTAATTGAATCTGCGACCAGGCTAGACCCACTTAATTATGGAAAGCCGGAGCACCGTCATCAGCAAAAGACGGCTTGCCTCATAGACGGACTGGTCATGAGTCTACTTACGGTGGTGCTTGCTCGGTCACGAGATTTTCTGGGCCACGGGTTATGAGATGACGCTCGCGCTCGATCATTATGACGTCGAGCAGTTCGCGTTGGATTAGAGAGTACAATATAATGCATATGGTCGGGAACCTGAAAATGCCATGCTACCATGGACGTAGTGTTGTTGGCAATACTGCGCCATTGCGCCGCGCCAGTTTTGCCAATCTGGCAATTGCCGGCGAACTCAAGAGGGGCCAGGTGGCAAAACTTGGCACAACTACTACTAGTCACCCAGTAGTACTGTAGACTATAGCACCAGAAGATGACTTCGACAACTTGGTGACATCATGATGTATTTCAGTCCGACAAAATATTGTTTTCCATGTATGAAGGCTCCGGCCTTGAATTCATCGTCCATACAACCTTTCATTTACACGATAAGTACTCTTCCAGCCCTGATTATGAGCAGATCTTCGAAATGTCATCAAATAACTATATCTGCCTTATTCAAAATACCTTCTTCTATTGCTTTGATTTCTACATTTTCAATCATCAGCAACGCTATATGACAACAAGGAAGGAACTCACGCATGGCCAAATGGAGATTGTGGAAGCGCAATAGAGCAAAACCACCTGTTCATCGAAATGAAACTGACGTGGCCATAACAAGAACGACGCAAAATACCATTTGCGAACCACAGTCCATCATGCCCGCAGTACTTCAACACTCCCGCAGATTGCCCTTCTTCGTCTAGACCCCAGATCCTGGTGATTTTTGATGCGACTTCATCTCCACAGACCTCGCGCATGAAGTCACGGGGATCGCCGTAACTGTAAGCAATTATGAGTCCTGCTCGTAAAAGTAAGATATTACCATACCCCGTAGCAAATACTATTATATCTGCCTGTAGCTCGGTGCCATCAGCAAATCGAAGGCCGTTTTCCGTGAAGGACTCGATTGCAGAACCGTTCTTGATTTTGATATTCCCGTCGATGATAGATTTACTTGCTCCGGTGTCTGGAAGCTGTTGAGAGACATCTTCGTTGTGCATCAGAGGTACACCCACCAACGTAGTAGCCACCACCACGCTCCAGGAAAAGGGACATAAGACCTGCTCCATGTATGCCGAGATTGGTCTTGAAAGCCAACCTTAGCTAATCCATCTAGAATCGCCCTGCGATTGTGATCAATACATCTGGAAGTGAGCTTCGAATCGTCCGACATACTTGTCTGTGGTTTCAGCGACTATAGGAACCATACGTTGATGCAGCCGCCTAACAACTGCCCAAGGCAGCGAGGTATTGTAAGTATCAGCCAGCTCAGTGGGGAAGTCATCATTATAGACAACTAGGCAAGGAAAGTCAAGCCAAGCTACCAACAAAGACGGGAACAATTACCGCCTAGCATTGTAGCCAGTGACTCCTTCGAGATCACAAACGTTGACGATCGTTGATACCTAGTATTTCGTGAGATATGAAAATGACATGACTTGAACCAAGGAACGCACATTGTGATGTCGACACCGTGACTACAGAAATCTTGGGCAATGTCATGTGCTGATGAAATATTTAGACCTCGTTCGATACGAAAGGTATGACCGACCGACCAGAATTGCAACAGCCGACCACGATTGCTTTTTTACCGATATGATCAGCCGCGGATTTGAACTCTGACGAGTGCACGGCAGACCCTTTGAAGCTTGCCTGCGTCCATGAGTCACGTTTCGATCACTGGTTCGAGCGTTACATACCTTCCCAGGGATGTCGGGCACATTCGGGCGACCACCAAATCCAGTGGCAAAAACGAGGTGCTTAACGGTCAGAATCCTAGTACCTTTACCGCCGCGATCGACTTCGACGGACCAGGTTTTCGTGCTATCGTTCCAGGATGTCTTGGTGATCGTCGAGGCCGTCCAAACGTCGAGCTCAAGGAAGCTCGCATATGCTTCCAACCAGTCTGCCAGCTGCAATAGCTGGAATCAGTGAATGTTCATCATATGGGTAATGTTGTACTTTTGCGGCTGGGGTGTAGACTGGCCATGTTGGTGGAAAGCTGTAAATTGGATTACAAAAAGAATCAAAGGAGGTCTAACAAACCACTCACTTCAGGTAAGGCGTTTGGCTGTGCCCTGTAAATTTGTCAGTCGATCCCTTTCCGTAGAAGAAAAGGCACGAACAGATCGTAGTATGCAGACAAAGAGCCTTGTAACGATCTCTCCACTATGAAACCGCCCTCGAGCCTTTAGCTATATTTGAATACCAAAATTGTCACGGGACGAACGCTATCCCCAACCCTGGGCTTCTTATCAATGACAAGCGTGGGTACACCAATGTACTTCAAGCCCTGCCGCGGTCTCCAGACCAGCTGTGCCCCGCGCCGATGACAATCACCGTTGGGTCATTGATTGAGAACTCAGTCTCTTGACGCCGCTTCTCTTCCCAACTGCCATGATCAGTCTCCCAGTTTCTGAGGGGACCGAGCTTCCATAGAGTCAGTAAGCGCTCTCGAAGGAATGTGATGACACACCTTTTGAGGGAAATCGGTCAACGAATTAAGACAGGTCAACAGACTGTAGGCCTTCCACTTTGAATCTGGAAGGGGAACGAGATAAGCGACTGCAGTACCCTTGCCATGCTTGGTGGTAAAATCAAAGCAAAACCGCAACCAGACTAAATCGGGATAAACTTTTTGCAGAACAGGGTCCATTCAAGGGCTCCGTCTGTAGGAGACGCAGTTCATTAAGACCCGTAGCAACGAGACGAGCATCCAAGAGTTTCTTGATGTCCTTCCTTCCTTCAAATGTCCTGAAATCCCATGTCAGTGCGATCACGTCCTTCCAGAAGCCATCCTCGAGAAAGAGGTCGACAACAGCTGTGGTATCACTTTGAGTTATTGCGGCTGAGAAAGCGTCGAGCCACTCGGTGGCTACCTCGGATGAAGAGACATTGGAAGGATCAGGGACCCCAAGCCGATGTAGCGTAGGTAAGCGTTGGGGAAACGAGTCAGTTGCCATACTGAAACAGAAGATTGATATGTGCAGATGAGGGTCTGAGCTTCATGAACTATCCTGGTTTTTGACTTTAATTGAATCTGTAAGTCCAGACTAGACCCACTTAATTATGGAATGCCGCAGCACATGCATTGCCTGATAAGGCGAAGAGCTTCGAGAGGACTCCTGACACGCCTCCGAACAGCATGGAGGGACAGACCACCTGCTCTACTCCAACGCTTGAACCTTCCTAGTAAGGTAAGTAGTCCTGTACCAGCTTGCCAAGGCAAGCCGAGTACGCGCTAGCATATACCAAGCACCATTATTTATTTCGTCAGATCCAAAGTCATCTCGTCTTTTTTCCGCTGATACAAGTCGATCGCGTCCGCAACAGACATACTTCCTAAGGATCCCAAACCTGCCAGTCCACCTTAGTCCTCCTTGAGAAATTGCCAATACCATTCGACGCGCGTAATGCATTCTTGATTATCAACGTTGTCGTGAAAACCTGCTGATAAATTTGATTAGCACTGCCAGTGGTCAGGGTTACTTAGCCAAGTTGACCCAAGATCATTCCAGAATCATTTCCTTCTGACGCAACTTACTAGCACGATGTCCTGATTGCTCAAGGCTCGGAGGAACGACGGTATTACCGCAGGTCTCGTGATGGCTGCGTGAGCTGATGCGTCAAGGGCTGCCCGTATCGGTAGAACTGTAGATAGCAGAAAGAAGTTATGAGCATTGAACTGCCTTTGGCATGCATCATGAGGTTTTCTGATGAACTTACTACTTTAGTGGTGGCACTGGGGACTGTGATCTCCATCATCCTGTACCTGAAGGATACAGCATTCAAATTCAATACTATTGTCTCTTTCAATGTAGAATGTGCAGTTGTCGTATTAGAACATAAACTTGCCGAATCGATAGTCGTGGATATAGCTCGGGCGCTTTATGAACTCCGAATTTTGAAACACTAAGTATATACCTATAACATCACTGAAAACCGGATAACCCGGTATGACAATATTTACCTTATAAGGTTGGCGAAATCTGTGTTGTCCTTATATGCCCATGTATTGGCCTACTTATCAAGCATCATTTTCCTGATCCGTGAGCTTGTTTGTCGTTTCGACACATTAATTTAACAGTATGTCGAATTCTAAGCTGGTGGTATAGTTTTTGCATTCATGCGTAAAAATTGCTTAATACTATATAGCAGTGCAGAATGATAGGAAGACGTCGATGCTGTAGGCATACGCTCAACGTATATGGCGCTGATCTATTCAAAAATTCTAGACACACAAAACTCACACACACCACTGTGAGTTGCACTCGTCCTCCATGGCTTCGCTACATTTGCTTGTCATTGTCATATTTTCTGATTCAACAATTCATCTCAAGACGCAGTCAGTGCCATCCTTCTTCGCTTCTGAGGTCCTAACATCTCTTACTTGACATTGAGCCGACTTTTCGAACAGGCACTGCCGGTCTGTCAAAAGCTCGAAGGGATGTGGTGCTTGGAATGAGCTGTGACATTTTACTGGAGATTGATGGTGTTGAATGCGGCCGAGGGATTGTGGGTACCTTTCTCTAAGCTGCAGAGGTGCGTGTAATATGTATTGTGCATTTTTATGCTGCTAACTACCTCATTTCCATAGGTACCCAAGACTTAAACTTACCTCTCCCTCATCTCCTTCTCGCCCTCCTCCACTCCTCTCATTCTGGCGCCTTCCGGTGTGGTTCGCATATGTTCGAGCCACGTCAGCATTTGCTGACATGCGCTGGGCATGTGCGCTAAGCACTGGCAGTTGTTGGGATCGGGCAGTAGTGAATGGTGGTCTGGATGATCCCTCAATCCCACTTGAAACCTATTCTGCATTTTGGCCTTTCTTCAAAGTCAACATTGGCCATGTGTCCTCGACCGATGCTCGAAACTGCCGTTATCTCTGTTGGTTTTAGCTGTCTGCAACTGACGCCGAAGCTCGCAGCCTTACCCGGCTCCGACCCTGCTCCTTCTCTTTTCCTATTCTGAAATAGTTTGACCACCGGATCTCAAAACGAACGAGGTACAACTCCCTTGGGAAGGGTCAAGACCTCAGTCACCACCGGCCGAGCATATCTTCCGGTCATTGATAAGTAAGGATCCGACTCAGATTTTATTTACAATCCCCACTATCACCTACTCTGCCTTCAATCACTCATTAACGCTACTTCCTGCAAGTTTCTCGACAGGATGCCATCCAGAAAGTCGCACTGTACTACATGGTCTGGCAACAGGATATGTCATGTTGTGGTCTATGTTTCTGTCTAAGGATGACTGGTCTTCGATGATATGGCTGAACTCGATCTCATATTTGGATTTGATCCCTGCGACCAACTTCTATTCCATGGCCAAAAACTCGATCCTATGGCTGAACTCGATCCTGTTACATCCTATGGTACCACGAGTTCGATTATATACCACCAAACTCGATCCTATACTGGCACCGCCGAGCTTGATTGTACACCGGCACCGCCAAACTCAGTCAACCACTTGAGCAGTGCAAATTTTGCATAAGGAAACAATAGTGTCAAGTTGCCACGACACCTTGCTTTCATTGGACTTCAAGGCACTAACGATATCTGTTGTGGTTCAACCCATGTTATTGTTCCTGCAGACGGTGTTGATGATGAGATTAGGGTAGAGAATTGGCGAGGCATTGATAAACTACATGTATTGTACCGAGTGTCTCTGTATAATCCTATACAACCCAATGTGACTTCCTGGCCAATCAAGTATAAAACCCGCAATACCATGATGCCAATGAAGCAATTGTCCATATGATGGTACAGATGGCAAGAATTTCTATCTCTTTTACTTATTGGACAGGAGAGCCGCTGTGCTAGAAATGCTAAATGAGAGACACTTTTTCGAACATGCATCATCACTTCAGTACAGTTTTAGTATTGTCACAACATGATTCATGCAGCCAATGCCAAATGAAAACCATTTTGATAATTATTGGTCATAGGGGATAGCGTTCTACACATATATATCTTGTTTTCAGCAATTAGCGTGTTTATCAATCTGTTTGAGTTTTTACACAGCCAAATTCATTCAACTAATGCCGGGCACAGGTAATCATGATAAAGATTGGTCGCAAGGGATAACAATATATTTCTATACAAGACTATGGCTTCTGCACTGCCATATTTTATACGATTATAGACATTGTTGGGATTATAATGTGTATATAAGGGTTTATCATAGATCTTGGTTTTCAGTGATGAAATTGTACGTAAGTGCCGCTCAGGCTTTATATTATGGATTACTTAGTCGGTCACGTATATGTGGCATGGCCACAGTACTGCTCTTCAAGCTACCCTTGCTATCATGATCAATTCAAGTCGAAACAGTTCTCCCGGTCATGTTTCTTTGCTTAAGGCTTAGGCTCCAGGCGAATCCCGCAAATGATACTTATTTAGCGTAAGCAAACCACTGGCAGTACAGTAGACCACCGTGTACCTGAATTGACTCATGTAGGGTCTGGACTCTGGACTCTGAAAATTCGCAGCTTTCCTCATATAGTTAACGCTGGTGGACGCCCATAGCGGATGTGCAGTACTGAGTGCTGAAACTCCGTCACGGCACATATCCGAGTCGGCAGGTGACATTTTTGCCTGACTGCGTAGATGGTTTATTCATTCGGCACTTCCAGTTTCAACTACACATTTCACTCAATTCTGTTTCTATCTGATGTAGTGGTTCAACCTCGTGATGAATATTAGAGAGAGAACGATATGTTGCGAATTTTGTGTTTATGTAAGTAGCCAGAAATCTCGTGAAAGTGCTGACTTCTGCAGGAATGGATGTATGTTAACAACTTCGCCTCCGGCTTCGCGCACACATCCACTAACGATATCCTACGATCGCGAATAGATTTTCAATGATTTTATGTGACCATCAAATGGGCTCATTTTCCAAATTACTGCACATGAGCGCTATGCTCATCCGGACCGCTGGCATCTTGATCAGAGCATCATCATTACAAAAAAATTCTGATACCCAAGCAAAACAGTACAGGACGCTCTGCGGAAATGATTATTTTCTGCGCTGGAACACTGTTGCTTGATCATGATTATCAAATGCTCCCCGAGCTGGATATCATTTGGGTGAGATGCAACCAATCACATCTAGAAATATTTTTCAGCCGAAACTATAAACGATCAAGTCAATTGGATAGTGCTCGAGTGCGATGGCAGTTCGTGATGCTTCCTTATATGCGCTCACGAATTGGTATTCAAAGGGTATAACTTCCGATCTCACTTTACAACAACGCATCCTAAACCCCACATCTCAGCGATTAACATGACCGTACTTAACGTCAACAAACTCAGTTTCTATGTTGTGCTCCTGTCAGTTGCCTTCGCACAAATCCTAGTGGTCAGTGCTGCAGAGAATAACCTGGATTCTGACAATGTGGATGTTACTTATGGTGAGTGGGCGCTGGCGATTATTTGGAGCACAACTGACGAGCTTCTAGCGGCGACCCATCCTTTTTGAAACCCAAACACAACTGGAGGGTTGAAAGTTGACGTAAAGAAGGACAGATCGAGTGCATGGGCACATTGACATTGGGAGTAGAAGATGTGTTCGCGCACACGTGATTATTTGTTTATACTGAATGTATTACATGCTTCTCGAGAACAACTGTTCGAGTCTTGCTTGAAGTTCCTTCTGTTGAGATAACACGGCGAGTACATTCTCTGACTCGGAGTGCGGAGGCGGTCCAACCATAGGTGTATGGTAGTGAGCAGGCTCTGAGTCGGAGGCGCCTCGGACTATTAGGCGCAAATTATACGTCACATGCTGATTGAATCGGACAATTTTGACTGTGGTATTGGGTCCGGACAGTTGTGCAACTAGTACGAGCGAGATCTGCGAGGAGCTTTAGCTTGACCAAGTACCGATAAAGTTATGACAGATGTGAGGGAGACGAATGAGGCACGAGAAAGATGGAACGACAGATAGCCCTAGATTTAACCAAATGATAAGGATCTTCTATGAAAAGCACGTTTGCAAGACCTGCTGGCCAAAGGCGATGGAGGCGTCCTTTGCAGTCATGATGTAACATCCAACATGCGATGTCGATGACGTCTCGACGTACCTTTCTGATATGTACTGATCACCGTTACCAGGATTGGACCATTAGAGTTCGCCATTGCGAGCACGCTGAGGTCATGGTCGTATCTGGATCAGATTCGCACAATTGCAACTTGTACTCTCCTCTCCTGACCAATGGTGTCATGGATGAAGCGCAGTCGTTTCTTCCGGAGAATCTCGCTGGCGTAGGTCGCCGTAGGCGCAGTTCTCCCAACGTTGCATGCCATTCTTCGAGGAGGACCAGGCAAGATAATTTCAAGTGGTGGCTGGCTTCCTGGCATATTCTTAAATAGTTGATCCTGTGGGATATAAATAAGATCGAATATACGGGAATGGGATGACCAAATTACTACAGCAATTTCCTCCTTCCACGGTAAGGATAGGTTTAAGGCATTATCCTGTCTTGAAAAAATTAACAATGGGAAGACGCATAAGTAATTTGCAAGAGTCATTTGCAGAGCCTTTTCTTCGTCTGGACTCGAGACAACTTTGGTTGCGCAACTTAGTCACTTGAATGTAAGGCAGCACTAGAAACTGAACAATTCTGTTGTATTGAACAGGCTCAAAGAATACAATCAAATGATACACAGTTCCGCAAATGCCATTCAACGAAAACAGACTAAAACGTACCAAGTGGTGTGTTAATTTAGTCCTAATGCGCTCTCCATTGCAATTACGATACTCCCCATTTCCAGAGTATGTGCAGGGTCACACATAAGAATTCGTCGAAGATAATAGAGACAACGATGCGTGTGATGATATGTGCCCTAAGGTTGGTCACAGTTGTAGTCGAGGAGAGCTTGCTGCGGTATCCATAAATACTGAAGCTGATGGCCGAAGACCAGCACGAAAAGTCGGTGCTCTTGTTCTGGATGGGTGCGACCAAATGCTTTTGGCGAGCTTGGTAGGCTCTCCGACTCCAGACTGCAATTGAGATTCTGTATCAGATACGTATGAAAGGAAGGTACTCACGATGTTGTACCGGTTGCGATCGGATGCTAGCATGCCACGCGGTGGCAAGGATGCTAAGAATTCCGAACATCCAGCCAAATACCAGTTCTTCGCAAGATATCATGGCTACCGAGAAACCCGCCTGATATGTGATTGGCACAGCCAACAAATTTGCCGGCAGCGCGTTCAGCAGCTGACCAGTCCTTTGTTCCTACAGTGCCATGGACGGTGAGGACGAGGTGTTGGAGACTCATCGGATTATTGTGGGTAGCGTAGTGCTTCCCTAATATCCCCAGGAGTGATTAGGAAGAGCGAAGCCGGTCTGCACGCCAAGGTGAGCAACAATGTTGTCCAGGGACCAGTTCATCCATGAAGAAATCGACAGTCCAAAACTCTGTGGGCTTCCCGCCATACCTTCACAAATGGACTTCTGATCTGGTTGTAAAAGACGACGAGGATGCCTGGATTTCGGTGAGAGGTGTCATATACTCGTGCGGGACATCAGGGCCGCCGTGCAGTATGATGAGAGGGTGCACACTCGAAGCGTGATCCCCAATGATTTTGTACCAAGTCTGGTACGTGTCATCTCCGATTTTTAAATCTACTTTGCCTGTGACTTCAGCCATTCGAAGATCAGCATATGAGGCGCGTTGGGGGAACGACTGACAACCAGATGAGACTTGACATGTCGACACACGATAATGGCTGATGCGTTTAAATTTGGAAATGACAACGTTAGGACCAAGTCGGAATGTTCAACTTGGATTACTCAAGTAGTATGTAATCCTACCCGTTCCGTGTACGATTATTTCCTCGTTTCCCCTGCAGTGAATGTACATCCGGATTTCCATCTCAATCAGATATTCCAGTTTGTTCATTTGATTTAGTATCTCCAATCTCTCTTAACATATAGCAGACAGCCGCCCTCTCATCGTGTATCCTGGCAATGATAATGCCTAGAGATCCTTCCCTGAACCCGTGGAAGGTGCAAATCACTGGACATTCCATTCTCTTGCATTCAGTCTTATATTTTACAGGATTTAACTTATTCAAGCACATGTCAAAAAATCAGTCACCACTTGAGAGTATCTCGTCTGGTCCTCCTCCTTCTCCAAGAACGGCATGTGACGCTGCGAAAACTGCACCCACTTCACATGCGGGATTCTCTGGAAGAATGCCTCACGCAGGCTTCCTGCGCTTCGTCCATCACACCGTTGGTGAGCAGAGTAGGAGTCGTGATTGTGTGAATTTGATCCAGACACGACCATGACTTCAGTGTTCCCGTAATCGTGAACTCTGATGGTCCATTCCTGGAATCCATGATCAGTACCTATCAGAAAGGTCGGTCAAGATATCACCTACATCGTGTGATACACGGTGGGATGTTGCATCATGGCCACAAAGGACGTCTCCATCACCTTTGGCCAGGGGCTCTTGCAAACATGCTTTTCAAAGAAGATCCCTACCATTTGTTTATATTCAGGGCTATCCGTTGTCCCCTCTTTCTCGTGCCTCTCAACCATCTCCCTCACATCCGCTGGCAGCGCTTTTTCTCTTCCTAATGATTAGGTTTGAACTTGTTTCCATGATGGTCCATCGATTGCACTGATGTGACTGACACTGCGTGGGTGAGTTATCTACAGTGTTACTTCATAGCTGTGATTAACTTACCTGTTCTGTAAGTTCAAGTTTCAATGGGGAGACTTCGAGCAGCATCACGATTGCAAGAAGGTATGTGGCTGCCACCCCAAGTCAATACTGCGCGAGATTACACTGACTGCTACAAGGTATACTTACACTCAGTATAGTATGTGCACACCAGCTGGCGTTGGACGTCAAATAGGCTTATCTTGCAAGATGATTCTATGGCATGGAGTCAGAGTCGCCGAGCGCCGTTACGATACAGGTATACTACGGTATGTAATGTCAGCAAGTACAGTCTTAGTAGCATACTAATTTGTTGTTGAGGAAGGCTGCTGCCACTACGCCATGTACAAGATGCCATCGTATCGTCTGTTATTCCATTATTCTTTACATCGACTTTCAACCTCCCCGTCGCTGCATTATTATGTAATGAAGCTTCAAAAGCATTTCTTTCCTTTATGTACTGGAGGTTCAAATTCATCAGCCAAGTCCTACACCATCACCAGGACCTACTCACAGGCTATACCATCCACGTCGTCATCAGTCCAGGTACATTTAGTGACGTCTGCTGCTGCCACTGTGAATTGCGTGAATGTCACAGACAAGAGTAAGACGTAGAAGCTGGTGTTGAGCACACTCATATTATTGAATGATAGTACCGTCGACTAAGGCTCGCTGGTTAAGATGTGTTGTCTTATTCCAGATGAGATCAGTTGGGCCCTTTTACTAAGAAAATACCTTCTCCCCCTTAGTTCACGTATACTACTTAATTGCGTCAACCTTGAAAGTCACCTCACTCTTGATTAACTAACATGTCTAAACCGGCGGGGAAGGGTGGATCGGTGAGGGCACGCCTCACATCAGAGCATTCACGAATCTAGGGGCGCGGATGGACACAGGCTTCCCAGATTAAATGTATCGTCTTGCATAGAGTTCTGTCATCCAGTATAGCCTTAGTAGTGTAATTTCTCACTGCCCACTCACATGATAAAATTTGTTGTTGAAAGCTACTGTCACTATATGTCACGGAGTATAGTGCTCATATACAAAATGACCGTCCGGTCTACTGATCTATTATTCTTTACATCAACTTTCAACCTTGCGCTGCATCGAGCCTTTAAAAGCCCTCGCAGGGCGATTCCAGTTCATCTCTTACTAGAGGTTCAAATTCATCAGCCAAGTCCTACGCCATCACCGGGATCTACTCACAGGCTACATCGTCACTCAGGCTCCTGTCACAATCCGACACACTGGTGACGGGTGCTGCTGTGATTTGCGCGAAGGCGACAGACAAGAGTAAGATGTAAAAGCTGATTTTGGGCAGGATCATGGTAGTATTGAATGATAGTGTTGGCTAAGACTTGTTGGTTAAATCGATGCGTTTTTGTGTGCCAGATGAGATTGTAGTTGGGCCCTTTTATACATCAGCTCGGCGAGGGTTTACCCAAGTGAATTCGAAGCACGTTGCTTTGAAATTTGGGATAGTATTTCAATTTTTGTCAAAGATAAGATGGAAGTCGGCGTTCAAATTCGGTGCACAGCGATCGACTGATGCGGACTTACCATGGCTGTAATAATCGTGAGGCTGTAAAGGTTTCAGAGTACTAGCTATTAGTCCGGACTCATATCTGACGGCACCTACAGGTTTGTACTGTTTTTGGATCCAACACCACAAGGATGGTGCACAGCACCTCCGAGCAATGACATTAATGACATGCCATCACTTTCGGTTTAACAACATGACTTGAGCGAAATCTGTTTATGCAGTTGTTGTCATGATGAACTACTTCGACCGAAATAGTCAGCGATAAGTTCGCAAGTTGGATTGGAACCACTCAAGAATATCTGCGTGATCCAGGCTAATCGGAGAAATAATCTTATGGTACATGATGTTTCAGGATGACGGAGATGGCAGTAGATTATGATGCCACAAAGCCTGGTTGCCACATGGGTGAGGTGGAAAAGCAGTTCGTTGCATTTCAATTTCATGTCGTTGGCCGTCGGTGATTTCCTAGGTGCTCAACATTGATGGTGTCGCTGCGATCAGCCTCTCAGGCCATCAGCATCACTAGAATCATCATGTGGCAACGCCACCATGGAGCCCACAGAACTTGAAGGAGCGACTTGTCCGACTCAGTATTAGTTCCTTCTATCGGTAAATCCATTCTCCGACTGCAAGCTAAACATCAACACTTCAAAACAAAACTCATCTGCTTATCTCGTACTAGTAACTATTCCACGTCCTACCGCATCTTAACAATTTCTGCGGTATTAGAAATTGTCTCTCGACTCAGCACAATCATGCGCTGATTGAATCATATGAAAGGGCAAGTTTGACTGACGGGTCTGTCGGATAATTGTGCAACCAGTCCATATGCGAGATTCACGAGGAGCTCTAACTTGACCGCGGTAAAGTATTTTAGGGTTATGACAAATTAGTTGGCAGTGCTAATCATATATCAGCAGGATACTGGGCTTAATACTTAATAATCGTTACTACTAGTATCTTCAGGTAATCAGTATCCATGATGTCTCGTGTAGAACTGGCAGTTGGTTGGATGTTCGGAATGCTTACTATACTGGCCACCATGTGGCATGCTAACATCCGACTCCAACCGGCAGAACATCGCGAGTACCTCCCATACGTGTTGAAGCGAAAAATGATAGACTGACCTCCGCACTTTAGAAACTATAGAATACACTTACGCTGGTGACGATTACCCATGGGAATTTCCCGTCGATCTCACCCATGAAGCCGTCGCGATGACTCTTCACGAGAGTGTGCATTTTGCTCTAAACGCATCTGATACAGAATCTCAACTGGAGTGGGAGAGCCTCCAAAGTTGGCCGAAAATAGTTGGTCGCACCCATCTAGGACCAGAGCAGCGACTTTTCGTGCTGGTCTTCGGTCATCAGCTTCACTGTTTATGGATATTGCAGGAAGCTCTCCTCGACTACAGCCGTGACGGACCCCTGACCAATGATCATCACGCACATCACTGTCTCAATTATCTTCGGCAGACTCTCATGTGTGATTCTGCACATACGCTGGAAATGGGAGACTTTCTGAATGTCGATTACGAGAAGGACAGATTAGGAGACACATTAGTATGCAGGGACTGGAGCAAGGCCATCTCTGTATCTGAAGAGTACCACGAGAAGTGGTTGCAATGGAGGACGCATTGGGACTGAATTGACACACTACTTCATACGCTTCAACCTGTTCGTTGAATGTATCTGCAGAACTATGTATTATTTTACTGAGTGGTTCAATGACGTTTTGAATGTATACACTCGCAAATCCGAGCTTATACAATCGTTCAGTCTCTACTAGTAGTACTGTCTTATATTACGGATCATAACCGGAGGCGAGATCGCCAACGATTTTGTACCAAGTTTGGTATGTGTGTCTCCGACTTTTAAATGTACGCCTGTAACTTCAGCCATTCGAAGATCAACGTATGGGGCACGTCGGAGGTGAACGTTGAACCTTAACTGTTGACCACATGAGACTTGACAATGGACATGCGATACTAGAGGCTGTTATCGATGCTGTGCTATGAGGTAAGTTCCTCCCAAAATTCTAGTCTATTCTGATATTCAACTTACGGATGCGCGTTCTGAGCTCAGCGCTCAGCCGGGAGGAACCGTCGTATCTCCCTTTGATCTCCCTAGACTTCCAATTCCGTGGACCGTTCAAACTTGAAACATGTGTCCTCATGGGTCATTTCCTGAAGAGGAAATGCTCGGTCAATTGACAGTTTCCGATGGTGCCGCAATTGTAGTAGTAGGATTCTATGCGGATTGATCCACCTGCAATGGTGACGTTATGGTATTATTTAACGAGGTGCTCACATCATGGTTGCGACTCGCTTCCACTCTCCCCAGATATCTCCTTACTCCTCCGGAAGCCTGAGGATCCTTCAGGTTGTTCTGTCCGCCATCTGATATATCATGTCATCTAGTTGGACACCAGATGAATCGTCTGAAACGTTTCTCGCAGAGAAAGGCTGGTTGCAAGGAACCGTGGCCAGCTCCATTGCATATGGCATTGGTGTTACGCTGTTCTTTATGTGCTTCCACCTCCTGATCCGGCAAATGACCCGCACGAACTACAAAAAGAGTCTGCCTCTACTCATATACATCACCATAGATTTTATCCTCGGCACCTTATTTATGGCATCGCTGGCTGATTTCACGCAACTCGCATTCATTCAATATCGCGATTATCCAGGCGGTCCGAACGCATTTGAGAATAACATGTTCGGCATTCCTGTGGACATGCTTGGAAACGTCTGTGGTGTTCTGATGATGGCTCTTTCAGATGGATTGGTGGTGAGTAGAGGTATTTGATGTTGAAAATGTTATCGCTAATATATCTGTTCAGGTTTGGCGCTGCCTGGTAATTTACAGAGGGTGTATTGTGCCAATATGGATCATCATGTTGTTCCCTTGTCTGATGTTCGCTGGATCCATCGGTCAGTTGCTTACTATCAATGTCGGTTTGATTGTATCGGCCGCTCACTGTCGCATCCATTAGCTATGGGTATAATGTGGCTGCTTCAATTATCCAGCAGTTCCCCATTTTTCACCTCGACTAACATCAATTACACCGTTCCATATCTCAGCCTCTCACTCGCACTGAACATTATCATCACGATCGCTATCGTACTTCGTCTACTCACATATCGTCATCGAATTACCAAAGCTCTTGGCTCTAGGTTCGGCGCTCAGTACACGTCTATTGCTGCGATGATAGTCGAATCTGCCGCTCTTTATTCTACATTTTCGCTGGCACTTCTAATACTCTTCCTTCTAAACAATCCCATATCTGCAGCATTTATTGAATTGCTGCCTCAGATTCAGGTTAGCACCGGCAATTAGAGAGGCATTCGCGCTGCTTATGACATGTCACAGGTAGTTGCAATGTTGCTCATAGTTTTCCGGGTCGCGCAAGGAAAGGGTTGGTCTCAGGACACCATGTCCAGGGTCATGACCTCGAAGGCATCAGTGCAAGCAATCCGTATGGGTGATTTCGGGTACAATGTGCGGGATGGCTCCAAAACGTTCACTGGTTCCTCTGGCATTGAAGCGCATGCAACCTACAAGGGTAATGACCACGATTCAGTGGAAGCAGTTGCGTGAGCAAGGTCGCTTGGATACCTACTGAAATAACAGTTGTAGAATGCTACGGGTCAGAGTACATGTTAAACAAACATTTATTTAGTATACTTTGACGATGGACCGGCCTCAGGATTGAAAATATTGTTTGCACTCCACGATTAGTTTGAAAATGACGAAATCTTGCATTGGCGTAGTTGTTCAATGGAAGCACATGATATTGACCGGCGTATATAGAAGATAACGTATCAGTGTCCTGCCATAACGGCCGGTGTCCGAATCATCATGCAGTTGATGCGCCCAAACTAATATCCTCATGTAAGTCATTAGTAATTGATGGACTGCCTCACCGGAAGTCCCCATTACGCTAACCTTTGCCTTCCATAACTCTACGGCACCTAAATGCTTCTCCGAGCCACGCAGTGACCTGTATCCGAAGCGACCCCACGATGATGAGTCCCTGTACCTTGTCATGGCATCAATCGTACAGGTGGATACTGACCGTATTCCGCATTACGATACGGTGACTCTGACGGATCGATCAGAGAATCACACCGTAACTAGCGTACTGCCACGGGGCTACCAGTACTTTACCTGTAATTGAATCTTAAGCGCCAAAAGTTACTGCGATTCCCTGCACATAGTAATGAGACGACTTTTCCTTGCTCTTAAAGCGATACTCGCCACGGTCGTAGGCATCGGCCTTGCCAATCTTATTGCACGAAGGCCCCGGTTGTCCGACAGCAGTTTTTTCAAAGGAATTGCTCTCAGCCATGGTACTACAAAGGTTTCGAGCGTGTCCTAAAGGCTTGACTGACGATTCCACGCATCAGATCTATCCCTTCAGATAGATTTCGGGGAACCAGTATGGATGCGAATAGACCAAACGGCACACTACCGTGCCGATACGGATGAGGGTGGAGAAGAGTTTGCGAAACTCGTTCCACGGGGAGGACATACCGTTCCCATCAAAGATGCGGAGACGGGTGAAAGTCGCATTTACACGGTGACGCTCTTTCACCAGCTCAAGTGCCTGGGAATCATCCGTGACAACTACGCAGAAATGCGCCCCCCGTCGTCAGTTACTCGTCACTGCATGAATTATCTTCGCCAATCAATTTTGTGCCACCCCAATATCAAAATTGAGCCGGTCGTAAATAACCTGGGGTCTGCCGTCAGGGGATATGAGACTGTTTGTCGTGACTGGACAAAAGTTTATGAGGAGGTGGATAAGCTACATGGAATAACTTCGGATGTGTAGGAGGTTTGAATGGATACCTGTAGTACAGACTGCACTCCATAAGTATACAGTGCGTACTGGAGTATGCATACAATTGTACTTACATAGGCCAAACGAAATGTATCTGCACAAATTGGACGAGAGTTCGTGTATGTGGGCTTGTAAAAAGTTTGCCAAGGATGACATGGGCGTGAGAAATTGTTGGATGGGACATCTGAAACGCCAGAGCGAAGAAAAGTCAGGGAATGAATATTTACTTTCACTTGATAGAGACGACAAATGATGTGGCCATATCTTGAGATGTAGTCCGAGTCGAGCAGAGCGGCTAGCTGCAACGTTCATAATTAAACAGCGGAGTCAATCAACACCAAAACTCGGTACTGACTACTAACAAATAGCTAGACGCTTGCGACCATGTAGATGAATCTCCAAGTCATATTTATTGAGGTTAGAATGCACACTCTCGTGAAGACTCGTAACAATGGCTGCTTGAGATGAATCGATGAAACTTGATATTGACAGAGGGTGAGAGGTACTTGCGAATCGCGATGGTGTGCTGCAGCCTGCCACTGGTACTAGCCACAACAGTTGGACCCATGTGTGTCATTATGGACATTCAAAGCTTGTTTTACGTTGAAGTTGCCCAAAAATAGTTGAAAACATGTTCCAGATTGGTGACCTAGTTGCTCTACGAGATAAGGAGATTGCCGATAAATTTTGTTTTGAAGTGTTGATGTTTAGGCTCCGAGTGGACAGTTGAATAGAGTATCGGGGGCACGTGATGCATTCAGTAATACACAAACAATCCCGTACGCGCGAGCACATCTTCTACCCCCAATGTCACCTGCAATGTGCCCATGTACTAATACATGCTTTGCGTTAACTTTCAACCTTTCAGCTGGATTTAGGTTTCAAAATCCCGCCTCTACAAGCTCCAAGTTATCAGTCGTGCTCCACATATTCGCCAGGACTTACTCACCATCAATCATATCATCCGCATTATCAGACTCCAGGTTGTTCTCTGCAGCACTGACCGCTAAGATCTGTGCGAAGGCAACCGACAAAAGTAGAACATAGAAACTGAGTTTGCTGATGTTAAGCACGGTCATGTTGAAGATATTCTTCGCTGAGGTATGGTGTTTAAGATGTGTCGTCTTAAGATGAGATTGGGAGTTGCGTCCTTTAAATACCAGTTCGTGAGCATGACCAACAGCCATCACGCTCGAGCATTATTCAACTAACTTGATCGTCAAATTGGAGTGCGCTAGTTTGAATCAGAAAAAAATCTTAGCTGTGGTTCTTTTGACCTCGTGAACTCATGCTTTGATGGAATTCGGCGCTTCGATTGCACACGCAGCAGATGACTGGAGTCGACTTGTACTAGTACGCATCAAGTATTGAGCGGTACTAGTAGCCCACAGCAAGTTTCCTGTAATGGTTACGGTGTTCCAGCTTTTAGGGTTCAAACTATGCGAATATATTGCCCGGGGAGATATGACAGAAGTAACATCATTTCTCTCTCTGCTTCCACCGGGGAAAATACTAATCTCCGCAAAGCGTTCTGTACCGTTCAGTCTGTTCTGCTTGGGCATCAGAAAATGATGCTCACATAGATGATGGAATCATTTAAATCTAGAATCTATTCGTACGTGATAGTCGATGGATCATGTATTCACCTGCCGGAATGTGCCGTGACGACGTGTTGATACTGCACACACCCGAGTGGGACTTATCCGCATTCGCGAGTACACGAGTAAGATGGCTGACGGCAAGTAGGATGACACAGGATTGTATTGAAACCAGTTAGATAAACCAAATGTTCCGTCTCTATGACAAAAATTCGAGGAAAATCAAGTTACACAGTGGAACGCTGGATCATGTAGACAGCTAAATGTTCAATTATGCGTCAGCGGATTTCACAGAGTGGTAGAGCACTGACCTGGTGCAGTGTCCTTGTGAGCCTGCCACCATTCTATATCGCAGCTACCGCTTGACTCATCCTCCGAACATCCCAACTCGAAAACAAGGACGTCGTCCGTTACACAAGAAAGTTTTCTATACCAGTTCGAGCTGTCTTGCCCTAGCACAATGTTATCAAGTTTCGCGACCCGTGGCGGTCGTACGTTAAATGATAACGTTGAAATATCAACTGGTACAGTGGCATTGAGGCGATATAAAGCAAGCGTTGTTGGTCGGTCCATAGGCGGAATGACGACATGCAATTCGCAATGTTCCATGCCCCAGTCAATCGCCCTGAATTGAAATATTGTTGAAACCTTTGATTCCATGAGTCTATAGAACACAGAAAAAAGGAAGGTAAACTGACAGATTGTGTAACGTGAACTTTGCGGTCATCAGGCGAGATTGTGCCGGCACGGGTCGTGCGCATGGCAAGATAGTCATTGAAAACATGACTTGGTGCAGAATGATCCACCAAGCTGACAGACATGGGGAAACTTGTGAACTCTCTCGAAATAGGAGGCGACGTCCGTGCGATCTCATCGAACCGCATATATTGAGAAGGACGACGGAGAAGGTGGACATTCTTTCGAGTAATAAGTTTGTCTGAAGATACCGAAGAGTCTTGGAGAAAGGCAGGGGTAGATATCAGTAACAGGTTGAGGAACGTGCAGAAGATTACGATGACAAGAGGCCAATGGAGCACAGTTCGTGAAGTTTCACGCAACTTTGCTTTGTGGTCGTCATCACTCTCAGAGTCAATGATTTCTTGTGGTGTCAGACTCAATGGCCTGTATGACCTGGAGCGTGAGGAAAAGAACATGACGGGGAGAATGACTTGGACTTGAATTGGTCATGATAGCAAGGGTGATTTGAAGAGCACCGAGTGATCCGATTAGCCGGCACTTACTGAGTTATTAGATAACTTGAGGTGTTTCAAAACTTTGGAGCTCACAAGCGCTCGAGCTGTCTTAACACGCTCTTCTTACAGTTGAGAGGACTTGAAGCTTGAGTGTTTTAACTTTCAGATCCAGGATGAATGAAGTTCATCAGAAGACCACATGGTGCATCCCGAATGCAGTTCAACGCGACCTACGATGGGCGCGCCGTTACTGCCACGAGATCCACCCAGCATATCGGAATGATCTTGGGCCAACTTCTAGCCCTGGCCAATGGCAGTGCTAATCTAACTCATCAGCAGGATTTCTGGACTTTGATGATCAACAATGCATTACGTGTCGAGCGATATTGGCGATTATCCGAAGGAGGACTAAGTTGGACTCAGGGGTTCGGATGTCTGTCGTGGACGTGATGGACTTGCATCAGCGGGTATGTCATTCATATGTTTACGGCTCATTACCTCAATCGACTAGAATCCTTCAAGCAATCTCTTATCAAAAGGTGATCAAGAGACTCGAGGTGCTATTGGAGATGTGTGGAAGTGGCTTGCTCGTTGCTATCAGCATCTTGTGGGTCCAAAATATTGCAGGTGCTACTCGAGGCCGTCGCAGTCGAGTTATTGGCGACTAAGACTGTACTTGCTGACAATACATACCGTAGTAGTATACCTGTATCGTAACGGCGCTCGGCGGCCCTGAAGGCCTGACTCCATGCCATAGAATCCATCTTGCAAGATAAGCCTATTTGACATCCAACGGCAGCTGGTGTGCACATGCTGTACTGAGTGTACGTATACCTTGTAACAGTCAGTGTAATCTCGCGCAGTATTGACTTTGGGTGGCAGCCACATGCCTTCTTGTGATCGTGATGCTGACTCGGATGCCTAGCAACAATATTTGTCAGTCACATCAATGCAATCGATGGACCATCATGGAAACAAGTCCAAACCTAATGATTGGGAAGAGAAGGAAGCGGGAACTACTTAAATCACCGCGAAATGATGGACGATTTGATTGGTTCACGTGTTAAGACCAATACGCGAGGAATCATGTACAGCACTAGCACAACTGATACGATGATCACCCTCCTAAACACCGCCGTTTCATTTCGGGCGATGGACAAACAACCGACATAGGCCAGTTTGAACGTTGGAACATCCTTCATGTATACATAAAGGGTTGCGTCCTGCTCGTTGCTAGCTCGCTCTCGAAACAAGCCCCATACGAACAACTTCCAATGGCTGAAGTTACGGGCAAGGTAGATTTCAAAGTCGGAGACGACACGTACCAGACTTGGTACAAAATCGTCGGCGATCTCACTTCGGGTGCCCACCCTCTCATCGTGCTGCACGGCGGCCCCGGCGTCTCGCATGACTACATGACACCTCTCGCTGAAATTCACAACAAATGTAACATCCCTGTCGTCTTTTATGACCAGATCGGCATCGGAAAGTCCTTTTTTGAAGGTGTGGCGGACAAGCCAAAAGAGTTTTGGACTGTCGATCTCTTCATGGATGAGCTGGACAACCTTGTTGCCCACCTTGGTGTCCAGAATGGCTTCGCTCTTGTAGGTCACTCATGGGGAGGGATGCTAGGGGCGCACTATGCCAGCCACAGACATCCTGTGGGTCTCAAACACCTCGTCATCACCAGCGGAACGCCGTCCATGGCACTGTGGGAACAGAGCACCCGCCAGCTGCTGCAAGCGCTGCCAGCGGATGTGAGGGAGACGATTGAGAGACACGAAAAAGAGGGGACAACGGATAGTCCTGAATATGAAAAAATGGTAGGGATCTTCTTTGAAAAGCACGTTTGCAAGAGCCCCTGGCCAAAGGTGATGGAGACGTCCTTTGCGGCCATGATGCAACATCCCACCGTGTATCACACGATGTAGGTGATATCTTGAAGGACCTCTCTGATATGTACTGATCATGGATTCCAGGAATGGACCAGTCAGAGTTCACGATTACGGGAACGCTGAAGTCATGGTCGTGTCTGGATCAGATTCACACAATCACGACTCCTACTCTGCTCACCAACGGTGTGATGGACGAAGCGCAGGACGTCTGCATCAGTCCTTTCTTCCAGAGAATCCCGCATGTGAAGTGGGCGCAGTTTTCGCAGCGTCACATGCCATTTTTGGAGGAGGAGGACCAGGCGAGATACTTTCAAGTGGTGGCTGATTTCTTGACATATGCTTGAATAGTCAAATCTTGTAAAATCTAACACTGAATGCATGAGAAGGAATGTCCAGTGATTTGCACCTTCCACGGGTTCAGGGAAGGATCTCAAGGCGTTATCCTACCTTAGGTGAAGGATGAAAAAACCTCACCTTACGGTACATCTTTCACCGGCAGGATGACGGAGATGCCAGTAGATCATGATGCCACAAAGCCTGGTTGCCACATGGGTGGGGTGGAAAAGCAGTTCGTTGCATTTTCTGTTATCCGTCGGTGATTTCCTAGGTGCCCAACATTGTGGGCGTTGGAGTTGCTGCGATCAGCATCAGCATCATCAAAATTATCATGCATCATGTGGCAACGCCACATGCAACCCACAGGACTTAAAGGAGCAGATTATCCGACTCAGTACTATAGTTCCTTCTAAGTATGAGGGCTACAGTGAAAATTCCCTTGAATTCGTTGTACATACAACCTTTAATTCACACAATAAGTACTCGTACACTTTACAGGTTTTCCAGCCCTGATCGATGATCATGAGCAGGTCTTCGAAACATCATCAAATAACTATATCTGCCTTATTCAAAATACCTTCTTCTATTGCTTTGATTTCTACATTTTCGTTCATCAGCAACGCTCTATTACCACAAGGAAGGAACTCACGCATGGCCAAATGGAGGCTGTGGAAGCGCAATAGAGCAAAATCACCTGTTCACTGAAATGAAACTGACGCGCCCATAGCAAAAACGACACAAAATACCATTTGCAAACCACAGACCATCATGCCCGCAGTACCTCCACACTCCCGCAGATTGCCCTTCTTCGTCTAGACCCCAGACCCTGGTGATTTTTGACGCGACTTCATCTCCACAGACCTCGCGCATGAAGTCACGGGGATCGCCAGTAACTGTAAGCAATTATGAGTCCTGCTCGTAAAAGTAAAATATTACCATACCCCGTAGCAAATACTATTATATCTGCCTGTAGCTCGGCGCCATCAGCAAATCGAAGGCCAGTTTCCGTGAAGGACTCGATTGCAGAACCGTTCTTGATTTTGATATTCCCGTCGATAATAGATTTACTTGCTCCGGTGTCTGGAAGCTGTTGAGAGATATCTTCATTGTGCATCAGAGATACACCCACCGACGTAGTAGCCACCACCACGCTCCAGGTAAAGGGAAATAAGACCTGCTCCATGTATGCCAAGATTGGTCTTAAAACCAACCTTAGCCAATCCATCTAGAATCGCCCTGCGATTGTGATTAATGCATCTGGAAGTGAGCTTCGAATCAGTCCGACATACTTGTCTGTGGTCTCAGCGACTATAGGAACCATACGTTGATGCAGCCGCCTAACAACTGCCCAAGGCAGCGAGGTATTGTAAGTATCAGCCAGCTCAGTGGGGACGTCCTCATTATAGACAACTGGGTAAGGAAAGTCAAGCCAAGCTAGCGACAACCACGGGAACAATTACCGCCTAGCATTGCTGCCACTGACTCCTGTGAGATCACTAATGTCGACGATCGTTGATACCTAGTATTCCGTGAGATATGAAAATGACATAACTTGAATCAAAGAACGCACATTGTGATGTCGACACCGTGACTACAGAAATCTTGGGCAATGTCATGTGCTGATGAAATATTTAGATCCCGTTCGATACGAAAGGTATGACCGACCGACCAGAATTGCAACAGCCGACCTACGATTGCCTTTTTACCGATATGATCAGCCGCGGATTTGAACTCTGACGAGTGCACGGCAGATCCCTTTGAAGCTTGCCTGCGTCCATGAATCACGTTTCGATCAGTTTCGAGCGTTGCATACCTTCCCAGGGATGTCGGGAACTTTCGGGCGACCGCCAGATCCAGTGGCAAAAACGAGATGCTTAACGGTCAGAACCCTAGTACCTCTACCGCCGCGATCGACTTCGACGGACCAGGTTTTCGTGCTATCGTTCCAGGATGTCTTGGTGATCGTCGAGGCCGTCCAAACGTCGAGCTCAAGGAAGCTCGCATATGCTTCCAACCAGTCTGCCAGCTGCAATAGCTGGAATCAGTGAATTTTCATCATGTGGGTAATGTTGTACTTTTGCGGCTGGGGTGTAGACTGGCCATGTCGGTGGAAAGCTGTAAACTAGATTACAAAAGAATCGAGAGGTCTGACAAGCCACTCACTTCAGGTAAGGCGTTTGGCTGTGCCCTGTAAGTTTGTTAGTCAATCCCTTTCCGTAGAAGAAAAGGCACGAACAGATCGTAGTGTGCAAACAAAGAGCCTTGTAACGATCTCTCCACTATGAAACCGCCCTCGAGCCTTTAGCTATATTTGAATATCAAAATTGTGATGGGACGAACGCTATCCCCAACCCTGGGCTTCTTATCAATGACAAGCGTGGGTACACCAATGTACTTTAAGGCTGCCGCGGTCTCTAGACCACTGTGCCCCGCGCCGATGACAATCACCGTTGGGTCATTGTTTGAGAACTCAGTCTCTTGACGCCGCTTCTCTTCCCAACTGCCATGATCAGTCTCCCAGTTTCTGAGGGGACCGAGCTTCCGCAGAGTCAGTAAGTACGAAGTGCTCTCGAAGGAATGTGATTGCACACCTTTTGAGGGAAATCGGACAACGAATTAAGACAGGTCAACAGAGTGTAGGCCTTCCACTTTGAATCTGGAAGGGGAACGAGATAAACGACTGCAGTACCCTTGCCATGCTTGGTGGTAAAACCAAAGCAAAACCGCAACCAGACTAAATCGTGATAAACCTTTTGCAGAACAGGTTCATTCAAGGGCTCCTGTAGAAGACGCAGTTCGTTAAGACCCGTAGAAACGAGACGAGCATCCAAGAGTTTCTTGATGTCCTTCCGTCCTTCGAATGTCCTGAAATCCCACGTCAGTGCGATCACGTCCTTCCAGAAGCCGTCCTCGAGAAACAGGTCGACAACAGCTGCGGTATCACTTTGAGTTATTGCAGCTGAGAAAGCATTGAGCCACTCGATGGCTACCTCGGATGAGGAGACATTGGAAGGATCAGTGACACCAAGCCGATGTAGGCGTAGGTAAGCGTTGGGGAAACGAGTCAGTCGCCATACTGAAACAGAAGACTGATATGTGCGGATAAAGGGCAACCGCTCGTAGGCGATTGTGACGATTGTGAGTGCTTTCATCAGTTGCATGGGCGCCTGGCAAAACCCGGAGTTTTCCCTGATGTTGATCATAGATAGGCTCGTGACCAGACTGCCTGGCGTATGCTACCACGAATGCACAAGTGGACGTCAATAAATTCTCACCATATCAAATTGACGCATATTCAGACTGGTTAAGAGTCTAGATCATAGATTCATCTGGCTTGGGCGGTTCTACGATTTTCAAGTAAATAAATACAAACAGCAGGTAGGCTATGTAACTAAAACGGTTTGAACTGTTCAAACGTTCATAGACAGCGACAGATTCGGGTGTCTACTTGTTGAATTTCAAGAGGCCTTACCGGATCCATGGTTTCGTGTACATAAACTGTGTCACAGTTGCTGCCGCAAGGAAAAACCACGGATCAGTACATACGTGCCGCAACTTCGAAAAGAGTCGGTCGACGGGAGAGACGGCATTTGAAACGGCAAGAACGTCGCGCATGATGCGTGAAATCATCGGAAATCCATAAAAATGATTATTCGTAGACGTGGGTTAATGCGTCCACTCGAAAGCAATGAAAATATACCTGCCACCATGGTAAGAGGTGCATTTATGGCATTTGGGTCCTCTGCACCCTGCGCAAGGATAGTATAGCGCTCGAATTCGGACTGAGTAGGTAACGAGATGTTGGAAGGACTGAAACATCAAATGTACTCACTTCGAGAATGGCTGCGATCGCGCGAGATGTCCGCAAATCTGTGCTGTGGATGATAGGCGATGATTTGGATGTCGTGAGCGAATTAAAGATATGTTCCAAACACATCAACAAACGCCGGGCATGACCAGTGAGTCTGCCAAAGACCTCACTGCAGTGCACTTGAGAAAGTAGTGGTCCTAGGTATAGTCGTATGAAGGGTGTCTGCCTCTATGGGCCATGTCAAAATATTGCGCATTCTCAAATATAGGTTATCGTGTCTCTAAAAAATACTCCAAAGTGGGCCGAGGTATGCCCCAGTGCGGTTCTCATATAACGATCATGGTGCTCATAGTATTTGCAGACCAGCCAATAGGACCCAGTGAGTCGAGTTATCGCCAATAACGGCCGCGAGCAATGCCTGCCATTTACACATCTAGTATGGTGGCGTCTTGATCGCTCTGCGGAGATCAGCTGGAGCGTCGTAATCAAATCGACCATTACCAGTGTATGGAGCTTGATATGGGCTACCATCAGGCGGTGCACATACCAATGTATTCATGCATCAGACCTCAGACTCCTGTGCGCGCAGTAGGGGCGCCGAATTCCATGTTTACGAGGCAAGATGCAAGATGCAACCAATCATATCTAGAAATATTTTTAGCTGAGACTAGAGTTAATTGGATAGTAGCGTTCGAGTGCGATAGCAGTTTGTGATGCTTCCTTATATGCACTCGAGAGAGTTGGTATTTAAAGGTTGTAACTCCCGATCTCACTTTACAACAACGCATTCTAAACACCACACCTCAGCGAAGGATATCATTAACATGACCGTACTTAACATCAACAAACTCAGTTTCTATGTTATGCTCCTGTCAGTTGCCTTCGCACAGATCCTAGTTGTCAGTGCTGCAGAGAACAATTCTGACGATATGGAGGCTGATTATTGTGAGTGGGTGCTAGCGATTATGTGGAGCACAACTGACGAGCTTCTAGCGGGGGGGCATCCTTATTGAAACTTAAATACATCTGGATTGAAAAGTGGTGGCCGACTTCCTGACGTATTCTTGAATGGTTGATCCTGTAAGATATAAATAAGATCGAATATATGAGGATGGACCATAATTACACGGAACTTGCTGTTAGCTACCATCAGTAATAGCGCCACTGCATATACCAATGTACTAGTCCAGTTGTAGTAAGTCGACTCCACTCATCTGCTGTGCATGCAGTCGCCACAGTGGCCCATCAGTGCGATGAAATGCAACTAATTAAAACATATCTAGGATAGAAGTCAATTGGACAATGGTACCTGGCTTTTGATGATGTGGATGAATTGTGTGGGTGGGTCCCGGCGATTGTGTGGAGCACGACTGACGGCCTTCTAGCGAGAGCGAGCGGTCTTCCTTATTAAAACCTACAGACAGCTAGAGGGTTAGAAGCTGACGCAAGGAAGGACAGATCGGTACATGGGCACATTGCAGCAGCGAAAGACAGCGTCGAAAGCCAGCTAGAAGATATACACCGCCTGAGATAAAGATTAAATGAATAAAAAATGACAAAAGTTCGAGAGAAAGCTCACGTAGGATTTCCATTGCAGACTAGACCTCGAATCTCGCGAGCCACCGTAGAGATTCGGGGACAAACCAGGGCAACAGCACTTGTATCAAGATAAAACTCTTCACATGCAGAAGGAATTCTCCGGTCGGGATAGTGTCATAGTGAAGGTGCCATAAGTCTGCAAGGATGATCACCACAGTGTTTTCTTGTTTCAAAGTTCAACAATTCACGCTCCATGCCACGCTACGTGGGGCAATTGGTGAGTTGGAATGAATTGGGTGTATGTTCAATATCAGGTAATGTGCAAACTACGTTTTAGGTAGGATGCGTTGTGTACGAAAGAGTCATAGGCATGGGCGACCTCAGCGTCCTCAACTTTGAATGTCCCTATTTCAAGGGTTAAACGTTAAACATTCAAGGCTATGCAACCACTTGAAAGTATCTCGTCTGGTCCTCCAAGAATGGCGTATAGCGCTGGGAGAATTGCGCCCACTTGACATGCTGGATTCTGTGGAAGAAATTATTGACGTGGATGTTACGCCCTTCGTCGTGACCAGACACGGCCGTAACTTCAGTGTTCCTGTAACGGTAGACTCTGACGGTCCAATCCTGGTAACCATGATTAGTACATATCAAAAAGGTACGTCGAGGCATCACCTACATCATATGAAACACAGCTGCAAAAGACGTCTCCATCACCTTTAGCCAGGGGTCGTGCAAACGTCCTTTTCATAGAAGATCCCCATCATTCAGGGCTATCTGTTGCTCCCTCTTTCTCGTGCTCCTCGATTGTCTCCCTCATATCCGCCGGCAGCGCCTTCAGCAGCTGACCAGTATTTTTTTCCCGCAGTGTCATGGACATGGCTTCACCGGCAAGGACAAGGTGTGTTTGAGACTCACAGGATGTTTGTGGCTTGCATAGTGCGCCCTAAGATCGCCCCCCAGGAGTGACGCAGAAGAGTTCATTCCGCACGCCAAGGCATGGTTGACTAGCTCATGCACCCGAGGCGAGATCCTCGACGGTTTTATACCAATTCTGGTATGTGTCGTCTCTACTTTGCCTGTAACTTCAGCCGTACTGTGACGTATGGGGCGCGTCGGGAGAGCGAAGTGACAACCGACTGATGTATTTGGAAATAACAATGTTAGGACCCTTAAAGTTGGAACGTTCCGAACACTTCGCAGCTGTGTCATAGCGGCTAAGATGATGAAATGGCGGTGTTTCGATGGTTGCAAACTTGGATTTCCCACCTTAAGCTTGTCACTGGAGCTGGTTCTACTTCGGATCCAGGGCACTAATCGTTCTCTTGCAATTGAGCATCGATCCTGTGTTATGACACACCGGCGGTTTCTGAGTTTTGCTTAGGGTAAGATTTTAATTGAAATGAGAATGTCAAGTTAGGCATTCGTACTTTGAATTGTATCACTGGGATAATGGCAAATTTCGACTGACGGAAAAAATAACAAAGCAAATAACCTATTTCGACACCAATTTGACGTGTATTTTATACTCGAAATTTTTTCCTTCCGAAAAATATAAACTTCTACAATCCTATTTCGTGGGAAGATAAATTCGAAATTTCGAGGTGCAGAAAAATGTTCCGTAAAATATTATGTAATAACGGGCGTTTACTCCGGGAAATTTTGAATTTCCCCTACGCTTAAATGAGATTGAGAAAATGCAAAGTTTAAGCAGCAGGAGAATATAATGGGCATTCATTGGGTGCTCGCTGGGCATTCATCAGGTATTAGTCGCGCATTCATAAATAGTTTATGTTTGAATATATGTGACATGTGACTTCGGAGACCTGTTCATCAAAACTGAACGCGTTAATTATCGAACACGTTCATCTTCAGACGTTAATTCTACTTCAATCAACAATGATGGCTGAGCTTAACGCAAATGATGTAAGTTGTCAGTAGCCTGATGACACGCGGGGACTGATGCATCGTCTGCAGGAAGTTGATATTAATGAAAACTACCATGTAAGATAGACTACTGCCTGAGTGAATACACTAATTCTACAATAGACTTTTCATGGGGAGGAACAAGCTGGAAACGGCATGCAGGATCAGGGAGGAGGTATGGAGGAGCACACTGGAGGTATAGAGGAGCACGCTGGAGGTATAGTGGAGCACACTGGGAACATGGAGCAAGATCTGGAGGATCATGATGGGAACATCAAGCACGCTGGAAATGTATGGGACCAACCCAGTCAAGAAACATTCACAGTAACACCATCCGCAATAGTAAGTCCATTGCTGCCCATCCCCGTTAGTAAATTATGATGTTTCTAGGTGCTATGGGACTACGCACAGGAAATTGTACAAGACGATATGGAACACACGCAAGCCCATCCGCACGCGCCATGTCCCGTCCATCCCCCCATCCAAATGTCGCGTTGTGACAAATGCCTCCTAGCATTGATGGTAGAGGATAGGCGCGAAGCGCTGCTCAGGTTATGGCGGGAGTTGGATGAGATGGAACATCTTCTGGGTTTAGAGCACATCTAGGGATGTAGGAGGAAAAGCCGGAGAAGGAGAAGGGAGAACAAAAGCGATACAATGATTAGATACCATTACCTACCCCTTATGATTTATGAACCTTTTTTTCTGGAATGCCATCCATCACTTGCTTGGCTTGGCCGTCCCATCAGCGTACAGGCGTTCTACCAAACAAGTTGTCAGTTCCTGGCGGGTAGCAGTTCACGAACCTTCTTTTCTGGAATGCCATCCACCACTTGCTTGGCTGGCCCATCTCATCAACGTACAGGTGTTCCACCAGATGAATTGTCAGTTCCTGGCGGGCAGCAGTTCATGAACCTTCTTTTCTGGAATGTAAGGATTCCATATCCTCTACACCCCGACTACCGCTTCATAATAAAACTTAAGGACTTATGTCCTGACATCTGTGTAACTCACTGACACAAAGAAGTGTTACGCTTCGCGTCCGAGTCACACAGACACATTCTCTGTTCTTACCTTCACTATCTCGTTATTCTCAACGACCAGCTTGGTCTTTCACCCTCATTCATACTATACCCTGGACTTATCACCAAACTCTTTCTTGTCATTCTCTTTTAGTTTCATTCCTTTGCTCCAAAAACAGTCAAGTGCCCAATGGTTCGCGTCATTCCTGTGCACGGCGAGCTGCATATTACCATCTTTTATTCAAAACTAACATACTCTCACTCATTTCCGTTACTCCTACCCTGTCAGGCTCAGTGCCACCACTCTCTGTCTCACTAAACCTTCACTTTCGTAATAACCAAGGACCCTTACTCTCTCATAGATAAAATACGGCCTTGTAGACTCATTTTGAATGTTGGTTGATTTCCCCACTATGAGCTCGTGCCAGATCTTAAGACAGTCCTTTCCCTTGAGCCAGGCAATTCCCTCATCGAACTCAATGCATGCCTTATATATTTGGAGCCCACCACGAGGGAATTGCTTTCGAGCTCCCCTTGCACCCCTGAGTTCAATTTATCAAACTCTGTTTCTTATCCAAGTCTTTTTTGCAATTACTAAATACTATCATCCAAATGTGCAGGATCATTTCCAACAGCAACAGCCAACTGCGCTGGCACTCCTGAAGAACTCCCCTGCTCCAAAGAAACCCAGAACCCACGCCAACACGGTCACTACTGCCTCTCCGCATTATTACCTTCAACAAACAACCATTCCTCCTCCTCCTAATCAAATTGATGTCTATCAAATCCCAACTCGCACAGTTAGCTCAAGGCAGGACATAGACACATCAGATATTCCATCTGGATCTTCTATATCCGAAGATGATACTATAAGCCAACTACCTTACTTCAACACCTTATTCCCACCCCTCCCCTCTCAGCCTACATTTGCCCTTAGACCTGCAGTTTTTGATCCCGAGACACCAAAGCACCCTTCTTTACCTCCCCATCCCCATAATTCCCCAACACCTTCCTATCCTACATCTATCCCTCCTATCCCAAAACCTCAGTTCGTTCCTCAGAATGCTATGCCACCTCCTCAAGCATATATACCCACTCAATCCGCGTCCATACCAGCTCAACCCATATCCGTTCCAGCTCATCTACCACCCACACCTACCCAGCCCGCACCCTTAGTCACCCATCCTCTTACTTCACTTCATACCCAAAACCCAACCCCGTCAATATCCATATCTACAATGTCGATGAATAAAGGCATATCCGCAATGCCTGGTCCGGGGTCCAGCAAGCACATATTACAGTGACCTATCTCCGTATAATACGAGGGAACGGATGTGCATAATATCCCGTATGATATGGGCCAGCGGACCATGGGCCCAGGATAAAAATATCCTTGACTATGACAGATGGGCCAGGAGGCAAATTATTCCCAATGGAGGTGGGTGGGCCCATGCAGGGAATATATAGAGTAGATGAGTGGGCTGATGTACATGAATATTAGGTAGACGGGTGGGCCAAGGTAGTTGGATATTATGCAGATGGGTGTATTAAGGTAGATGTGTATGAGATAGATGGGTAGGTACTTGTTATCACATTCACAGGTGGGCCCAGACACATATTAAATTAGACCGGTGGGCCAAGGGTATTATAAAATATTGTATTAGATGGGTGGGCCCAGACACATATTAATTAGACAGGTGGGCTGAGAGTGGTATAAAATATAGATGGGTGGGCCCATGTGTATCATAATTGTAGACATGATGGAGCTGAGGTAGTTGTACATCAACCAAATCAGAGGAGGTAATAAATCAAAGTTACCAAGTTCCCAGAGCAGCAGGTGATCTCCTGACATGGCCTTTGATGGTGCTCAGATTGTCTTGCAAATTTTTGAATCCGGGGTGCGAAGCTTGTGTTGCCCTATGAGAAGCCAAGTTCCAATTACCAACCTTTGGGTCAACCATACTCAGAGGAGGTAATAAATTAAAGTTACTGAGTTCCCAGAGCAGCAGGTGATCTCCTGACATGGCCTTTGATGGTGCACAGGTTGTCTTGCAGAATTTGGAATCTGGGGTGTGAAGCTTGTGTTGCCCTATGAGATGCCAAGTTCCGACCACCCAAATTTGGGTCAACCGTACTGACTTCCAAGTTCCGGGACCCGGGAGTCAACAAATGAATATCTGATAACCAGCACACTTCCAATCAGGTAGTATGTCATTGAGCAATGGATCATCCAAGGGGTCCCTTATCAGACTTGGTAGTCAATATAGGCAAATGATAATGAAAACATGAAAGTTGTTATTATGCTATTTTTCAAACCCAAGACCCGAAAATATGTATGCAACATGTCCATTTTTCACTTGTTGCACAAATCACTGAGTTTTGAGTGCTGAAACCTGAAACTCAAAACCCGGCATGCAACATGTTGATTTTTCATTTATATTACACAGATCATCAAGTTCCAAGTGCCGAGGGCTGAAGCACAAACCCCGAGACCCGAAAATATGTATGCAACATTTCCATTTTTCACTTGTTGCGCAAATCACCAAGTTTCAAGTGCCGAAACCTGAAACTCAAAACTGGGTGTGCAACATGTCCATTGTTCAATTATATTACACAAATCATTGAGTTCCAAGTGCCAAGGGCCGAAACACGAACCCCAAGACCCAAAAATATGTACACAACATGTCCATTTTTCACTCATTGCACAAATCACCGAGTTTTGAGTGGCGAAACCTGAAACTCAAAACCCGGCATGCAACATGTTGATTTTTCATTTACATTACACAAATCATCAAGTTCTGAGTGCCAAGAGCTGAAACCCGAAAATATGTACACAACATGTCCATTTTTCACTCATTGCACAAATCACTGAGTTTTGAGTGCTGAAACCTGAAACTCAAAACCCGGCATGCAACATGTTGGTTTTCATTTATATTGCACAAATCATCAAGTTCCGAGTGCCGAGTGCCGAACCCCGAACCCTGAGACCCGAAAAAATGTATGCAACATTTCCATTTTTCACTTGTTGCACAAATCACCGAGTTTTGAGTGCTGAAACCCAAAACTCAAAACCTGGCGTGCAACATGTTGATTTTTCATTTTCATTACACAAATCATCAAGTTCCGAGTGCCGAGACCCGAGACCCAAAAACATGTGTGCAACATGTCCATTTTTCACTCATTGCACAAATCACCAAGTTTTGAGTGCCGAAACCTGAAATTCAAAACCCGGCATGCAACATGTTGATTTTTCATTTACATTACACAAATCATTGAGTTCCGAGTGCCGAGGGCTGAAACCCGAACCCCGAACCCCGAAAATATGTGTGCAACATGTCCATTTTTTACTTGTTGCACAAATCACCGAGTTTTGAGTGCTGAAACCTGAAACTCAAAACCTGGTGTGCAACATGTTGATTTTTCATTTACATTACACAAATCATCAAGTTCTGAGTGCCGAGACCCGAGACCCGAACCCCGAGACCCGAAAATATGTATGCAACATGTCCATTTTTCACTTGTTGCACAAATCACCGAGTTTTGAGTGCCGAAATCCCAAACTCAAAACCGGGTGTGCAACTTGTCCATTGTTCAATTATATTACACAAGTCATCAAGTTCCGAGGGCCGAGGGCCGAAACCCGAACCCTGAAAATATGTGCACAACATGTCCATTTTTCACTCACTGCACAAATCACTGAGTTTTGAGTGCTGAAACCTGAAACTTGAAACCTGGCATGCAACATGTTTATTTTTCATTTACATTACACAAATCATCGAGTTCCGAGTGCTTCGGGTCATGTCCATTTTTCACTCATTGCACAAATCACCAAGTGTCGAGTGTCGAAACCTGAAACCTGGTACTTCAAATGGACATGAATTGTATTTGTATGTATTATCCATTGGTGTAGGGCTCAAATAACTTGGGAATTGTATTTGTCAGTACTCAGTACTCGGTGCTTGGTACTTGATACTTGGTACTCGGTGATTGGTACTCAGTGATTGGTGATTGGTGGTCAGTGGTCGGTATTCGAGACTCAGGTAGTCAATATAGGCAAATGATAATGAAAAATGACAGTTGTAGTCCACGTCAAGGTGAGTGTCTTGGTAGTCTTTCCTTGTCATTCGGCAAAACATCAGCAATAATGAAAAAATGAAAGTTGTGATTATGCTTAACTTCCTTACCAAAGGTTGTAGTCCAAGTCCAGGTGAGTGTAGTGGTAGTCTTTTCTTGTCAATTGGTTATCTTGTTACTCATTACGCAGTACTCAGTACATGGTAATTGGTACTCAGTATTTGGTTGTGATACTCAGTATCCAGGAATCAGTAGTCAGCTTAATGAAGGTTGTAGTCCGAGTCTAGGTGAGTTTATTTGTAGTCTTTTCTTGTCCATTGGTTACCATGTGACCAAGATATAAGCTAAAGAAATCCAATACATCAATAATGACAAATGAAATACATGTGTGTAGTAAGTGAGTCTAAAGATAAAAGAATGAATATTAATAGTGAGACTTGCACATTATGTCGAGATATACAACATAACAAGCCTGTGATGTGATCAGAGACCTGGAATAACACCCATATACATCCATTATAATAGCTTAAAAGCTTAGAAAGATTCATGAAGGATTGATGTAATGATAGGCAAAATGACATATGTGTGGAGAGTGACAATAGACATCTTTTATACAAAGTCACATTTATATATGATTCAGGCTGAAAATATCATTACAAATAACTTTCATTTTTCATTATCGCTGATGTTTCAGATTTCTTTAGCTTATATCTCAGTCAAATGATAACTGATGGACAAGAAAAGACTACCAATACACTCCCCTAGACTCAGACTACAACCTCCGGTAAGGAAGTTAAGCATAATAACAACTTTCATTTTTCATTATCATTTGCCTATATTGACTACCAACCACCAACCACCAACTACCAACTACCAACTACTGAATACCGAGTACCGAGCACTGACAAATACAATTCCCAAGTGATTTGAACCCTACACCAATGGATAATACATACAAATATAGAATTCATGTCCATTTGAAGTACCGGGTTTCAGGTTTTGGCACTCGGCACTCGGCACTTGGTAATTTGTGCAATGAGTAGATGGGCATGTGGCATACATGTTTTTGGGCTTCGTGTTTCAGGATTCGGCCCTCAGCACTCAATGATCTGTGTAATGTAAATGAACAATGAACATGTTGCACACCCGGTTTTGAGTTTCGGGTTTCGGCACTTGAAACTCAGTGATCAGTGCAACAAGTGAAAAATGGAAATGTTGCATACATATTTTCAGGTCTTGGGCTTTCCGGTGAAATTGTGGTCCCAGATGAACCAGGCAACCTCCTGCCAGAATATGATTCTTCTGATGAGGAGATGGATGTTGAGGTGAAGGTTGATCATCCTGGTGAGAAGGTTGAAATGGCTACATAATTGCTCAGTGATAGATGTACATAAATCTTTTTCAATGCATGTTACCTATGCCACAATTGAATGATTCAATCATTGAGTTCCAATATCCAGAATTAGAAACTGTAGATTGAGGTAGATATCACCCGAAACCCAAACACCCTAACACCCGAATGTCAAATTTTCACAGTGCCGAACCTCGAGTGCCGGGTGCCGGGTGCTGAGTCCCAAAACCCAGAACTCAGGACTTGACATTTAAAATGAAACACATTTTTCAGACATGTTTGAATCTGCCTACATATATCCATAAACATTTTACTAACCCCCAAACCCTGACAAATATCTTTGTCCAGTCCCACATATTGAGTCCTGAGTTCCGGGACCCCCGAACCCCGAAACCCAGCAGTCCACAATTTCGGGGTTCGGGGGTTGGTAAAATGTGTATGGATATATGGAAGGTTGATTTAAACATTTTTGAAAGATGTTGCATATGAAATGTCAAGTCCTGAGTTTCAATTTCTGGGTTTCGGGAGTCCCGAGTCCCGAAGCCCAGAGTCCCAAAACCCAGAGTTATGTCAAATTTTCAGTGCCGAACCCCAAGTGCCGGGTGCCAGGTGCCAAGTCCTGAAACCCGGAACTCAGGATTTGACATTTGAGATGAACATCATTTTTCAGACATGTTTATATGAACCTACGTATATCTATAAACATTTTACTAACCCCCAAGCCCCGAAATATATTTTTGTTGTCTCACATCCCAAGTTCCGAGTTCCAGGACCCCCAAACCCCCAAACCCGGCAGTCCACAATTTCAGGGTTCAGGGGTTGGTAAAATGTGTATGGATATGGAAGGTTGATTTAAACATTTTTGAAAGATGTTGCATATGAAATATCAAGTCCCAAGTGCCAAGCCCCAAAGCCTGGAGTCCCGAAACCCAGAATTCAAAACTCAGGACTTGACATTTGATGAGACATCTTTCAAAAATGTTTAAATCAACCTTTCATATATCCATACACATTTTACCAACCCCCGAACCCCTAAATTGTGGACTGCCGGGTTTCGGGGTTCAGGGGTCCTGGAACTCGGAACTCAGTATGTGAGACAAAAAAAATATATTTCAAACATGGGTAAGTCAATGTGTTTGTCAATCAACTTGATTGTAAATCAAATTTTATTGATCTCCCCAAATTTCCCAAGTTCCGAGTTCCGGGACCCCCGAACCCCAAAACCCGGCAGTCCACAATTTAGGGGTTCGGGGGTTGGTAAGAACTCAGGAAATTTGGGGAGATCAATAAAATTTGATTTACAATTGAGTTTATTGACAAACACATTGACTTACCCATGTTTGAAATATATTTTGTTCTACATACCGAGTTCTGAGTTCTGGACCCCTGAACCCCAAAACCCGAGACCCAGCAGTCTTGGGGTTCAGGGGTCCAGAACTCAGAACTTGTGGAAATTTGGGGAGATCAATAAAATTTGATTTACAATTGAGTTTATTGACAAACACATTGACTTACCCATGTTTGAAATATATTTTGTTCTACATACCGAGTTCCGAGTTCCGGACCCCCGAACCCTGAGACTGCCGGGTCTCGGGTTTCGAGGTCCAGGGGTCCAGAACTCGGAACTCGGTATGTAGAACAAAATATATTTCAAACATGGGTAAGTCAATGTGTTTGTCAATAAACTCAATTGTAAATCAAATTTTATTGATCTCCCCAAATTTCCACAAGTTCTGAGTTCCAGACCCCCGAAACCCAAGACTGCCGGGTCTCAGGTTTCGGGGGTCCGGAACTCGGAACTTGGTATGTGCAAACAAAATATATTTCAAACATGGGTAAGTCAATGTGTTTGTCAATCAACTCGATTGTAAATCAAATTTTATTGATCTCCCCAAATTTCCACAAGTTCCAAGTTCCGGACCCCCAAAACCCAAGACTGCCGGGTCTCAGGTTTTGGGGTTTGGGGGTCCAGAACTTGGAACTCGGTATGTGTAAACAAAATATATTTCAAACATGGGTAAGTCAACGTGTTTGTCAATCAACTCGATTGTAAATCAAATTTTATTGATCTCCCCAAATTTCCCCAAGTTCTGAGTTCCGGGACCCCTGAACCCCAAAACCCAAGACCCGGCAGTCTCGGGTTTCAGGATTCGGGGGTTGGTACATCTCGGTTTGAGGTTTGGCACTGAAAATTTGACATATATATTTTTGTGAGTGTTGTGCTTCTGGTGTCCATGCTTATAAATAGGATATGCACACCAGGGTTCAGGTGTGGGGTTTTTCCACTTCAGTCCTCGATTATTGGTCAATGCCACACATGGTCGATTCATGTTTTTGTGCTTAGGGGTTTAGATTTGGTGGTCGATGGTAGGTATATGCACTCATAGTGTACATGTATCCTATGTGTTTGATTCACTGGTGGCTACATCAGCTGTATGTCTTGATGGAACATATCTAGGCTCACCCATATATGTACCCATATATGTACAATTCCCCTACATCAGCCCACCCATCTATGCATTATCCCCCATGTCGGCCCACCTGTCTATGTAATACATCCTATGTTGGCCCACCCGTCTATATAATACATCCTACATCAGCCCACCCATCTATATAATTATACCCCACCTCGGCCCACCTGTCTATGTAATAAATATTTTATCGCACCCTCGGCCCACCCATCTATTTGATATCCCTTTCATCAGCCCACCCGTACATGGAATACTTTTCACGTCAGCCCACTTGTATATGTAATACACCCCATGTCAGCCCACCCGTCTATGTAATATTCCCCTACATCGGCCCACCCATATATGTAATACACCCCCGTCGGCCCGCCCATCTATATAACAATATTTGCCTTACATCTCTCTTCAGCCCAGCTGTCTATAATATCCTACTCTACATATTACCCGGATGGGCCCACCCATCTCCATGAATGATCATATTCCCCCAGCCTATCCATCAACATCAAGGATATATATATCATTGGCATACATGGGCCCACCCGTCTCCATTGGAAATAATATGTGTCCTGGCCCATCCATCATCATTGAGAATATACACAACATGGGCCCATGATCCGCTGGCCCGTCTCATACGGGATATTATGGAGGTCGGGTGGCCCATATAATATGGAATTTGTCACTGAAGGGGCTCCAGCAAGGCGCCTTCATTCAACGGGGAAACTTCCGAGCTACTCAAATTCCTGGAACTATTCGAGGATTTGGCATTGTTGTGTGCACTCTCTGAGGCCGACAAGTGTAAGATGATAGTTTGCTACGTCAATCGCAAAATCAAAAGATTTTGGCTAATGCTCACCGGGTACGAGAGTCAGGATTACGCCTTGTTCAAAATGAGTACATTGGCGCCATATTCGGGAGCTGATAAGGGTCAACAATATTCTATTCATGATCTAGAACGCATCGTTATCCACAACATTGACAACAACATTTCAATGGAGACTGAGTTGTTACAGTACTACAGGCAGTTTTGTCCAGTTGCCCATTGGCTCGTCGCCAACAACAAGATATCTGTGCAAGAACAAGATCATTATTTTTGGCAAGGACTTCCCGCAGCCACTCGACGTGCCATTGACAGACGACTCGAACTCAAGAACACTAACTATTCTAGAACGGAAGCCACAGATTTCAAAGAAGTCCTCAAGGTGGGACATTTTGTGTTCTCAGACAATGCCTTTGATGCGGATCTCAACGAGCTGATAGCGACCAGAATTCGAACCATATGAGAAGGACACACCAATAGAGTGAAGACTCCTGCTCCCTGGGACTCAGATGACGAAGAAGAAAGGAAGGATGCTCGAAGAGAGGTACAAACCAAACACGTCGCATTCATGCCACCTCCACCAGTTCCCGTCAAGAACACCATCAATGAAGTTGAAGCATTGGCTCGCAAGATGCATGGCCTTGACATTGGTGATGTCGCATACTTGGGCTGTTATACTCGGCTGGTTTGCCTAGCACCAGCAGCCGCGCAAGCCTGGGCACCTCCAAAATCCAGACAAGTTGTCAATACACCTGCCCCAGTCCACAGTACACTACCATATCTTCCCCTTCCCCCTGTCCCATCCTCATCCAACCATGCATCCAACACCAAGTGCTTCTTCTGTGGTGGACCACACATTATGCGAACCTGCTCTACAGTGGGGGAATACTTGCGTGCTGGAAGGATTTTCTGTGACGGGCTGTACTTTGCATACCCGGATCACTCACACATATGGCATTACGGAGACGAGACCTTCAAGCAGGTTATCGATGCACGATATGCCACAGCACAGCCGTCGACACCTGCAACAGGAGCAAATTCAATCGTCCTCGACAACCCTTGATGAGAACCCACCTCGCAACCCATCTCCTCCGATATTCCTGGTTCCGCCTTCATAACCGAATCCTTCTTTCTACAGTGTGAACCAGTAAAGTCAAACCATGCAGTAATCGTGACGGTTGAAGATGAGGAAAACGAAAGGGAAGTAGAGACACTTGCCGTCACTAGATCAAAGTCTAAAGCAGCCAGCACCCAAGAATGAGCTCTTCCACCAGTACTACCTCCTACATGTTCTGTCTCTATTCCGGCTCCTCCTGTCACGACTCCCACTCTCCCTGCCTCAATTCCTGCTTCATCCCAGCCTGTGGAACCTGTGACTACCGAAATAAAGAAAGAACCAGCCTTTCGGTATGAGTCTAAGGCAAACTCACCGGATGCAGCGAAACGACTCTATGAGACAATCCTTGGCACCACCATTCCTCACTTGACGATATCTGAGCTCCTCTCAATCAGCCCTGAATTGCGAAAGGAAGCAGTTGAGCACTCCCGCTGTATGTGAGGAATGATAGCTAGATGAGAAGGGGTGAAAGGGGAAGAAGGGTGAAGTGGGGTAAAACTCAAATAGACCTCTGGATGTGAGTATATGATTCGGCCCAAGGGGATTGCTACTGAGAACAATTCCTCTATATAAAAGTGGAGGGAAATCACTGAAACTAATAAGGGTGGTTGAGAATGGATGGAACACAAATGTGATGTGAGCGCGAGCGAGCCGCTGTTGACGCAGCACGGAACGAGGTTGAGCAGCCAAAGATACGTTAATGCGCGATAAAGCGCGGCCATGCGGGAAGATATGCGGGCGCCGCGAAGTATTACTACGAAGCGGCCAAGCGGCCAAGCGGCCAAGTGACGAGGACAGCGGATTCATAAGTAGCACAATGACTACGGAAGCAAGAAGCTGACGGAATGACGCGAAAGGCCGATAGATACGTGTGGCGGTTGACACAAAGTTTAGACTTTTGGTTCAGACAGTAATGCGTGCAAGTGAGTGATGGATTCTATATGGGAGGTAAGAGATACATGAAATTCGTAAGTACAAGTATATATGAGGATGCGCCGAAGCACTATTCGGAGCTGAGTAGGTAGCGGCTGTAGGTAATAAGGGTCCATGATGAAAGTAATAGTGATATAAACGAATTAGCATCGGAAATATGGTCAGTCTATTCCAAAACAAGTGAAATATGCACTGATAGACCAGCGGAGGACATGGATAGGACAGGATAAGGATGCGCAATGGGGCCGAGTAAAAGCCGTTACAGTCTGATATATGCGCGTGAGCCGCGGTCGTTGGCTGATAGCGGAAAAGATGCGCACCACATTAGCGTTAGCGCACGCAATGCGAGGACCTATGGGACAACGCAAAAATAGCCTTTACAAGGCCACAAGGACTCTAAGTCCTACACTGCACCCAGCGTGTACCCGCACTCACCTCACCTTCAGCAAAGGCTCTCGTCGCAACATCCAGTACACCCCCCCTGCAGATCGAGCATGTGACACCATTACATGAAATTCACGTAACACTAAACGGAACGCACTCAGAACTAGTGTTGTTGGATGAAGGACCTGAGATTGTCATTATTCGACAAGATGTCTGGGAGAAGACCAATGCACCTATCAATCAAGACGTCCAGATGCGCATGCAGACCGCAAATGGGAGCTCACAGGAAATGGCCGGATGCTTGGAGATGTTGGAAATAGATGTAGAAGGCATCAAGACCTGGGCTCATGCCTACATAGTACCAGAAGCTCCTTACTGTTTGCTTTTAGGACGACCCTGGCAGTGTCTTGTTTGTCTTTCAAAAACCAAAGACACTGATAATGTCCATGTATCAGTTCATGACCCAAGGGATCCCAATAACTCGCAAACCATCAAAACGACTCCTCGTCCCTGGGCCCACCCATCCCTTGCATTAATCACATCAATGTTCTCCCCCATTACTTCCTTTCTGTCATCCTCGTTGACAAGCTCGACGGATATTTATCATACCACCCTGCCTACTAGTTCTACCAATATACATCATCCTTCCTCTCTGACCAATTCTACCAATATCTATCATACTATTCCCCCCATCATCTCTTCAAATACCTCCTCACACTCCCTATCAACGACTCGTCTAATAACGCCTATTCCTATATCCCGTCTTGTCTTCTCATCCTTTGCCGAATTCCTTCTCCAATCATACTTCGACATTGATCCAGTCTGTCGCACCTTCGCCTATAAGAAGGTCGTGAATAAGGTAAAGCCGGTGGCAACGACAATGCCAGCACACATGCGGATCATCCATCGTTTTCCAGAAGACCCTCTCGCATCTTTGCCATTGCTTTCCCGCACACCCCCAGCCTTCATACCCAGCACTCGTCTTACCCAAGAACAAATGAACAAGCTCAGAGTCTTCAAGAACGAGTTCCTTCTTCCTGAAGAATGGAAACTCACTGCTCACATTCTGATGAACAACGAGCTTGTGCTTGCCTGGGATGAGAACGCTTCTGGGACGATTATTTCCACCCATCATTATACCCACTATAGAACATATGCCATGGACTCACTGCCAACCTCCAATTCCCTCAGGTATTAAAGACGAGGTAGTCAAACTAATCAAATCCAAGATAGCCTCAGGTGTTTACGAGGTGTCCAACTCATCCTATCAATCCCACTGGTTCTGCATCACAAAGAAAAGTGGAGCAGTGCATATCGTGCACGACTTACAACAGTTGAACTCTATCACTGTCAAAGACACTGCCACAATGCCATATGTTGAACTTTTTGTGGAACAATGCGCAGGACAGGCTATATACTCCATGATGGACCTTTTCATCAGGTTTGATCATCGCGCCCTCGCTGAAGAATCACAAGACATCACCACATTCAAAACCCCCCTCCCACAAGGATGGACTGACTCCCCTGCCATTTTCCAAAACAATGTTGCATTCATCCTGCAAGCTGAAACTGAGGTCACACCAAATTTCCAAGACAATGTTAACATTTTAGGACCTTCCACGCGCTATAAACTGCCTGACGGTTCATATCAGACTCTCCTCGAGAACCCGGGAATCCACAGATTTGTATGGGAGCACTGCACAGATGCTAATCGCGTACTTCACCGACTTAAGCACGCCGGTGCTACGGTATCTGCTAAGAAACTGTTCCTCTGTGTTCCAGAAGTCCTGGTAGTAGGTCAGCTTTGCACATATGAGGGACGCATACCCGACCACTCGAAGGTCTCCAAAATCCAAGCTTGGCCACCCTGTTCCACATGCACTGAAGTCCGAGGCTTCCTGGGCACAGCCGGCACTGTTCACAACTGGATCCAAGACTTCGCTCTCATTGCCCGCCCACTGACCAGCCTTACACACACCAACATCTCCTTTGAATGGACCTCAGAAGCGCAGAACGCCATGGACAAACTGAAAATGGCCGTCGCTAATTCCCCTGCAATCCGACCTCTCAACTATCAATCTACCAATGAAGTAATACTTGCCGTTGACTCATCACACATTGCTTGCGGTTGGATTTTGCAGCAGCTCGACAATGAGAAGTGTCATTGACCAGCCCGTTTTGGCTCTATCACATGGAATGACCGAGAAGGGCGATACTCACAGTCAAAAATTGAATTTTATGGGTTGTTTCACGTGTTGAAAGCAGTCAAAGTCTGGATTATTGGGGTAAAAGACCTTGTAGTGGAGGTCGACACAAAATACATCAAGGGGATGCTGAATAATCCCGACATTCAGCCAAACACTGCAGTTAACTGATGGATAGCTGGAATCTTACTTTTCGATTTCAGACTCAGACACGTTCCCAGAACCAGGCACATTGGTCCTGATGGTTTATCTCGATGATGCAAGGCCCCGCAGGATGATGAAGAGGACATGACAGAAGAAGTTGACGAGTGGATAGAGGAGATTTTGGACGCAGGGATTTGGGTATCAAAGGAAGCTGACCATGGACTACTCCACTCCAACAGCGCACTTGTTTTTGCGGTGGAACATTCAGATAATGTGGATCTTACCATTCCTTCCAATGACACCCTTAAATGCCTCGACATCGAGCTTCATGCAATCCATCATTACCTCGACAATCTTTCCCTTCCTGACACCATCCTTGCCAAAGATCGACTTCGGTTGACTAAACGCACTCACCAGTTCTTTGTTCGAGGACAACAACTTTGGTGAAAAGAATCAGGAGGCCGTCATCAGCTTGTTCTATTTGGCCTGGATCGTGCTCGCATCCTCAAGCAGACACACAATGAGCTTGGGCACAGAGGATTTTACCCCACGCAATGAACAATCACAGATCGCTTCTGGTGGCCTTCGCTCAACAATGACCTCATGTGGTACCTAAAAATGTGTCATCAATGCCAAATTCGCTCTGTTGAGAAGGTTGTCCTCTCTCCCACCATTTCAATTCCAGCCCCCCTCTTCTGTAAAACCTTCGCCAATTCCATGTACATGCCAACAGCGCATAGTTTCACATATATCGTCCAAGTGCGCTGCTCTCTATCTAATTGGCCCGAGTTTCGCATGTTAAGGAAGGAGACTGGACGCACCTTGGGTGCATTTTTTTCGAGGATATTCTTTGTAGATGGGGAGAAATTGAGGAGATCGTCACGGACAATGGCACACTATTTGTCGCTGCACTTGATTGGTTGGCACAAAAGTATCATATTCATCATATTCACATCTCGGCATACAATTCCAAAGCTAACAGAGTTGTGGAACGCTTGCACCGTACCATTTGCGGCTCCCTTGTAAAGGCATGAAATGGTGACATCACCAAGTGGCCCACCTTTGCACACCACGTATTCTGAGCCGACCGTGTTACCACTCGCCAATCTACAGGATTCTCGCCCTACTATCTAGCACACGGTGTAGAACCCCTCCTCCCTTTCGACTTCATCCATGCAACCTTCATGCTTCCTGATATCACAACCCTTCTCTCAATGCAGGACCTACTCGCCACCCACACTTGCCAACTTGCCAAACACGACGAAGATCTTGCTATAGCACACACCCGCCTCCTGAAAAGCCGCCTTGCCTCCATTCATGACTTCGAGAAGTGTTTTGCCAACACCATTCACAACTACAATTTCGCTCCCGGCTCTCTCGTCTTAGTTCTGAATAAACGGATCAAGCCAGCATCAAATGCAAAATGCAAACCTTGTTATTTCGACCCCATGGTTGTTGTCTCCCGCTCTCAAGGAGGATCTTACCACCTCGCAGAAATTGACGGCACAATCTCCAAATTGAAGTTCGCAGCTTTCCACATTATCCCCTACCACCCACGCTCCCCCACCTCTATCAAAGTCACCCAGTTCATCGACCCTCAAGCTCTCGCAGGAATGAATGATGAGCAGTCTTAGATGTGTTCTCTCTATTTTTCCGTTTCCTCTCTCATTCTGCTAGAATCATTCTATTTTATTACACATATTTTTAGTTTTATTGTTGGAAGATAGACCGAGGATGGTCGATATTCGAAGTAAGGAGGGGATGTAAGGATTCCATATCCTCTACACCCTGACTACCACTTCATAATAAAACTTAAGGACTTATGTCCTGACATCCACGTGACTCACTGACACGAAGAAGCGTTACGCTTCGCGTCCGAGTCACACAGACACATTCTCTGTTCTTACCTTCACTATCTCGTTATTCTCAACGACCAGCTTGGTCTTTCACCCCTTTTGTCACTCTCTTTTAGTTTCATTCCTTTGCTCCAAAAACAGTCAAGTGCCCAATGGTTCTCGTCATTCCTGTGCACGGTGAGCTGCATATTACCATCTTTTATTCAAAACTAACATACTCTCACTCATTTCCATTACTCCTACCCTGTCAGGCTCAGTGCCACCACTCTCTGTCTCACTAAACCTTCACTTTCGTAATAACCAAGGACCCTTACTCTCTCATAGATAAAATACGGCCTTGTAGACTCATTTTGAATGTTGGTTGATTTCCCCACTACGAGCTCGTGCCAGATCTTAAGACAGTCCTTTCCCTTGAGCCAGGCAATTCCCTCATCAAACTCAATGCACACCTTATAGGAATGCCATCCACCACTTGCTTGGCTGGCCTGTTACGCACTCAAATAGATCTGTTATGCGGAGCTCTAAGAGAGGCGTCGTCCTCTAACGTTTGTGACGTAACCGGAAGGGTCCGGTGTAGCGACTGAGACTGGCGACGATGAGTCGGCAGATATCAGAGACGCGCGTGTCACGTGACTTCTAAGATGGATGTCTTCAAAGTCACTGACGTTCTCAAAGTAAGGACAGTCTTGTCCGAACGATGAGTAGTCGATCGAGGTAGACTTAGGCGCGATGAGCACCTAAGAAAAGATACTAGAGACTGAAGCTGAGGGGGCTTCAGAGGGAAGTATGTTCGAGGGAAGATTGAGTAGATTCAAGTTAGGGAATCTAGTACAGAGTGACCGACTACTTATGCTAAGTGGAAAGGGTTAAGGGCAAGGCTACCGTACTGTAGGTAAGGGCAAAGGGGAAACGGAAAGGGTATAGGTACGCTGGTAGCAGAGCCTGATTAGTGATGTGAGGTCAAATGCGGAATGAGACCGAGAAACATTGGAATGAGCCAATGGTAAATGATACAATGTGCAGCACGCATGAGTCAGAGGAAAGATAAGACAAGATAAGGAAAGCCACATTGGTGGCACGAGTCAGAATGAGTCATAGCCCGAAGGCACGTGTGCACGTTGGTGCGATAGGAGGGGGATGAGGGATGGGAACGGTCCTGAGGATCCGGTCAACGGATAGTCAGTAGAGAAGTACGAGCCGGAGGCATACGAGGGCGAGGATGAAAGGGAAAAATGATAGGAGGGCCATGTAGCCGATGTTACTTGTAACATGGCCCATCCCATCAGCATACAGGTGTTCTACCAGATGAGCTGCCAGTTCCTGGCATGCAGCAGTTCGCAATTCATAAACCTTCTTTTCTGGAATATCCACCAGTTGCTTGACTCACCCATCCTGTCAGCATATAGGTGTTCTACCAGACAAGCTGCAAGTTGATAATACATATTGTAAGTGTAAGTGTAAGATGAATACAGGCTCGCAAAGTACTCTTCAGGATCCAGCCTACACTTCTTGCCAGATGGTGTGACTTGCACCCGTGCGGATGTCACATCTTGTGAGGTGCATAGTGACTTGGTGTATAAACAATGTCCGCTTTGCTTGTTGGTCGGATGCATTTTTTGCAGTACGGCCATGTCTTTGTCAGGCCATCCGGATGAGCCAAGGTGCTTGTTGTAGATATTGATGACGGCCTTGTGTGAGTGCAGGACCTGCATACCTATCTCCTTCTGGTAAGCAGAAGACTCCAACAGGCAGCGTTGCACGACATCTATCATCTTTTGCTGTGCAGCCGTGCGCACAGACCCAGCTTCGTCCAAAACTTCCTGCAATGAGAGCCACAATCGCACAAGTGACTCCTGTGCCTCAGGGGAAACCGAGGAGTACCGATGCGAGAAGAACTGGGCTAGTTCAACAACGAGATTGTCAAGTGGTTTGCAGCCGATGAATATATCACACAGAAAGTAGGTTCTAGCGACAAGCCAATCTGATTTCGCGGATCCTCCAGTCCCCACCAGCAGATCAGCATCAAAGATCTGCAAAATGAATTGCGTCTGGTCAATGACACTCATGTAGCTCTCCCTGTACTTCAAGGCTGTCCACAGAATGATGTACAGACCGGATTTGAGGTCATCCTCGACAGCATGGACAGCAGAACTATTTTTAACGAGGTGAGCAGACATGAACTGCCAGGTTCCCTTGGTGACGGCAAAATCAATACAATATATGAGTTTAGAAAATGAACATACCGTGCGGGTGGTTTGTCGAGGACCCTGAATGGTAAGTAACTTTGCTAAGTCCCAATCAATGAGAAAGCCCCTCCCTCAGTAGATAACGATATTTCCAACACTGAGATCTCGATATAATATTTTTGCATTTTTATATGCATCCTGGTGGGCTGCGTGAATAATGAGTATGGACATTAGGTAATATGTGTGAAGTAAATATGTACCAAGTAATGCGTCGCAAACAGACTGGACGAGTTCATGAGAACTCTCAAAATCAGTCAATTACTCACCTACAAGATCGAGAACTTACGGTACTCGCCAAATGATTTTACGATGATTTGAGACCGCTGACGAGGAACTCAAAATGTGTCGCTCGTAACTTCATGTGGCTGTGTATTAAGGTTTTTTTGCTTATCTAAAGTTGAGCTCTGTGTTCGGGATTTTGCTAACACACACCTCTTGCGTCAATAAATTCTCACCATCTCAAATTGACGCATAGTCAGACTGGTTACGAGTCTAGATCATAGATTGATATAAGCTTGGGCTTCAAGGCTTGGGCGGTTCTACGATTTTCAAGTAAATAAACACAAACAGTGGGTAGGTAAAATGGTTTGAACTGTTCAAACATTCATAGACAATGAAAAATTCGGGTGTCTACTTATTGAATTTAAAGAGGCCTTACCGTATCCATAGTTTTGTGTACATAAACTGTGTCACAGTTGCTGCCACAAGGGAAGACCACTGATCAGTACGTACATGCCGCAACGTCGAGAAGAGTCATTTGACGGGAGAGATGGCATCTGAAATGGCAAGAACGTCGCACATGATGCGTGAAATTATCAGAAATTGTAGATGTTGATATGTCCATTTGAAAGCAATGCAAATGTACCTGCCACCATGGTAAGAGTTGCATTCATGGCATTTGGGTCCTCTGCACCCTGCGCAAGGATAGTATAGCGCTCGAATTTGGACTGGGTGGGTAACAAGATGTTGTGTTTCAATTTTGGAAAAACTGAAATATCAATTGCACTGACTTTGAGAATGGCTGCGAGATGTCCGTAAAGGTGTGCTGTGGATGATAGGCGATGATTTGGTTGTTGTGAGTGAAGCAAAGGTCGGCTCCAAACACAGTGAAAGTGCCAACTTTTGGAATGGATGTATGTGAACAACTTTACCTCCAGCTTCGCGCACATAAATAAAATCACCCACCAATGAGAACCTATGTGATTTCATGTGAGCATCAAATGGGCAAACTACTGCACATGAGCGCTATGCTCATTTGGACCGCTGGCATCTTGATCAGCGAGCATCATTACAATAAAATTTCTGATACATACCCAAGCAAAACCGCTATGCTGCTGAATCTGCACAAATATTATTGTCCCCCCCCGAAATAAAAAGTGTGCCCCCCCCGAAATTGAATTTGTGTGACACCCCGAAAAAGGAAATTGTGTTGCCCCGAAAACTATTGTGTGTTGCCCCGAAAACTGCAACATGTGTCACCCCAAAATTATATCATGTCGCCCCGAAATTAAAATTGTGATACCAATATTTGACAGAGTGTATTTTATCATCAGTCATGCTCATTTCCACCCAGGCTTACATGAAACAAGTCAATTAAAAGCATTGTAGTAAGAGATAGTTACTATGTACGAGTACCAGAATATAAACAGATATAATAAAGTCGGTGTAAAAGGATTATAATCAGTGCTGTCAATCGGTGATGGGTATATTTCAAGTTGAACAATATAGGTGCCAAAAAAAAAATCTAGAAATTGAAAAGATGATTCCCTTCCCATGGGTTGTCAATGCTGGTATCGAGAACAAAAGACCCAGAGGCCTGCAAGGTTGGGGGGTTATCAAGACTGGGATCAATAACAAAAGATACAGAGGCCTGCAGAGGAGATGACGAGACAGGCTCCAAAGGGGTGAGGTCAGCCTCCACAGTGCCTCTGGCTCGGCAACAACATCATGATTATCTAAACTAAAAGAACCAAAAAAGTCACCAGTGTATTTGTCATCACTTGCAGTCAAGTCAACTACAGTGGCCGACTCGGATATGGTTTCAGAGTCCGATGCAGGCATAATCTCATCATCAGTTTCTGTTCATACTGATCACAAAAGTTTAATATGAGCCTTGCTCGCAATCAACAAAAAAAAACAATATACCATACCTCGACAATATTTGGTCTTGCGAGGGGGCTCTGATAAGCTTGACTCAGATGAGGTGGAGCTGTCTTCTGAGTCACTGGATATACTCTCAGACTCGGTATGGCCATGGTATGCTGAGCTAGATGAAAGAGTGGCCTTCTTCTTACCTTTTGATTTTGCCCACCCTTGCAACACTGACAGTGGGATGCTTTGATGAGTGACTAAGAAGGCAGGAATTGGCATAGCCTGTTTGAAGCGAACAAACTGAGGACTGACCTAGAATCACCACATTTTCACGAAATCCACCTCTCGAATTCGTCCTTGCATTTTGTGCCACCAATGACCTATCAGGGAATTGGATACCAGGAGGAATTACGATCTTGCGCTTCTCTTTGACACAAAGATAGTATTGGGGCAGATACTGAAAGATCTCGTCTTGGTCCTCCTCGTAATCTGGATTCATCAACTTTGGCAAGGCATCAAGATAAAGGAAGAGCCGAGGGAAAAATTTGTGAAGCTCTAGGTCAAAGAGCTCAAAAGACCAGTTCTTGCTGATGATGATACCATCGACATAATCTGTGATTGCCAGTCTCATGACCTCAAGAGTCTGGACCTCCACCAAAGTTGGTGCTTGGGGATTGCGAAGAACAGGTGTCAGAAGTGGGATGTACGAATGTGAGGTCTTCTTAGACTAAAAAGCAGTCAGCAATCCCAGCCAATCACAGTTATGATACTGACAGCTCACCTGTTTTGTTCCACAGGGAATAAAGATTATTTCTCCAGCTTTAAAGTAGAAGTTAGGAAGGCGAGCTGGCTTTGACTAATAAACAAACATTCCAACAGTCACTTGCCTGAGCAACAACTCATTTTAAAACATGCTGACACTTACTTTAGAGACCATCTGAGCCTTTGGCCTGCTGTGAGATTGAGAAGCAGACTTTAAGCCTTGATTGGCCTCACCATTGGCCTTTTTATAGGCAGTTGATGATCCAGCTGAATTACCAAGCAATTCCTGCAAGATGGAATTAACTGCTAGTGTCGAGGTTGACTTTCTAGCATCATCCATTTGGCTGCTAGCCTGTCGTTTGCGCTTGGGAGCCATATGAAAAATTAAGAAGGTAGCAGAAAGATAAAGGAATGATTGGTGACAGAAGAGACAGTAGTAATTTTTAAGTTGGCTGTAGATTGTTGTAGTATGAAAGTGCTCAGTCGTAGTCGAATTCAACCACATTATTCATCACATGATCTGTGGCTGTACATGCTGTATAATTGCATGGACACTTCAAACTTAATATTGTCGACTTTAAGCCAGTCTGCTTGCTTGTATATTGAGAGTCTAGGTACTATAATCGTAGTTAGCTATCAGAGCCATTGTGATGCCCAACACTATCGGTATTACTATCTGTGTCACTACTAGATCCAACATCGGTATTGGCAAGCTCCAAAAGCCTGAACATGACATCAAGTGCTTGACACCATTTTATTGCCCTAGGTCGCCAAATAAAATCAGGCAAGGGGATTCGTAATTCCTTGGTCCCCTGTCATCCTGATCAGATTATTTCATGTGAGGGATACTCATCACCATCCTATTCATGTGGAAGAACACCAAATCCTTTTGGGATGTGTCCTGCCTCTCGTACTTGAGTAAAAGCTTGATGAAAGGTGTTGTGAAGAGTAGCAGATTTGAATGGACTGGCATGCTTTGGAACACGAACAGGCTTATGGTGGAAATGAGCATCATGATCAGCAGCAATGAGCTGGGGAAGCTCTTGTAGATCTTCTGTTTTGACACCTGGGTCCTCAAAATCACCAATGTCTTCCCACTCCTCCTCTGATTCTTCATCATCTGATTCTCCATCAGTAGAACCAGAAGCTGAGTATATGTACCTCATCTGAGGGGTGACCTGCTCCAGTCTGATGGGGTGCATGATATATAGGCTTGCCTGCAGTTCCATAGTACTGTCTGATGATGTCAGGATGGATTCCTTCACAATCATCGGCATATAGCCCATGTTCAAGCTGGCCCATAAGCCTCATATCCTAATGACCACAAAAGAAAAACTTCCCTATTAAGCTGATCATGTTTAAGATATTGGACGACATACATTTGGGCTCTGATCATGTCCCTCTCCTGAGATAGAGTGTGCATTCCATTCAGCTTGAAATGAGCGACAGTCAGACTCAATTTCCTCAAGGAAAAGCTCGTGTAATAGCCAAAGATGCTGAGCATTGGACACATCTAGGTCATGAAGCCTCTCAAGTTGATAGAAAAATGCATGCCACATGTGAGCAAATTGGGTGCCGACTTCAACCCAGGACTGTTCAATCCTGCTGTTGTGAGTTGATCTAATGAGGGGCAGATTTTAACTTAACCAATGTAAGCAATGAAATTGTGTTTACTTACGATCCCCACATAAAGCTCGCACGGTTGGGCCCTCTAGTCATGATCATATAAACCGAGACCTTTTTGTTTTCCCCACCTCTATCTCCTCGTATTCTTGAAGGTGTGCCATAGATAGTGACAGCATTCAAAAACACCCTAAGCACTGTGGATGCACTATTGCTTGTGCTGGGATGAATGGTGACTATCTGAAAGTCAATGAAGATCAGATGTAGGCAGCTAGTGGAGAATAATAGCCTACTGTGCAGCAATATCCATCAATGATACCATGAATTATGATGCCCCAACGAATTAGCTTATGGTACCCATCCATGTGCCACAGAGCATTTGGCCGTGAAACCTTGTACTGCCGCCATTGGATCATAGTGCATTGGTAGAGGGCAGTTCCCAAGGGATCGACATGGTGGATAGAGGAAATAACTCGTTGTTGCTGTATCCACAAGCCCAACTGTCGCAAATGGCCAGTAAGATAGTGAACCCCAGAATTTGGCTTCATCTGACGAAATTCTCAAACAGCTTGATCAAGGTCTGCATCTGAGATCAGGCTATACTTATAGCTAACATTGTTCTGCTTCAAGTAGGAGCATAAGGTATTACGATGGATGCCCATGACTTGTGCTAGCTTGGTTTGTTGTAGATGACGACCAGGAGAGGCAAATTCATGCAACAACTGGACATTTGGTACCTTACGAGGTCTCCCTGGTTTGCCAGTGTGTGCGACAGCGATTGGCTATGGGACTGAAATATTTGATGTTTCACTAGCAATAGTCTAGATATTAGAACTACTGTGGTGAATATGATAGGCTCACCCTCCTCGTGCTGTTGTTTCAGCCTGCTGTAGCTGCCTCAGTAGCATTCCAAATTTTGCTGTAACCTGAAGGACCCAAGACATAGGGACACCGACTACTGCAGAAGAGTTCTCCAGTGCTCGTAATAGTGGTATGGCATTGTTGCTGATGGCCTCAGCATGAAAACATATGCGATGCAGTTCACTGCAAGTCTGGAGTGCCTGAGATACATGACAATAGATATGGAATAGAGTATCATGGGCTTGATGCAGATGATCTGGCCAGACACCTGAGTCATCAGTAGGCTGTGGTAATGGTGGCAGATCCATTGTAGTTCGAGTTAGATTGACAGTGCTTTGACTGATATTTGTTATGTAAACACACAGGTGTTTATCATTGTTGATTCAATGTGCGAGCCACAGTGAGTGTCAGGTATGAACACGACTTGAACTTCATTTGAGCTCTATACAAGGCCATCATATACTACTATCCAAAGCTCTTTCACACTATGAATGTGAATCACAGGTTGGCTCTCCAAAGGCATAGTGAGTTTTGGTTTGAAGATGGAAATATTGTCTTTCGTGTAAGTCCTACTATGAATGTCTTCCGAGCCTGGCTTGAATTTTCTCTACTATAGGCTGGCAATACCTTATTTTGTGTACATCATGGTGTACTTGTTCGCCACTCTCCAGCTTTGGAAGGAATTTTGGCTATCCCATCAGGTTATGATACCGATGGTACAGAGCAACTTCCAATTGTCCTGCAGCAGATCTCTGAGCAGGAATTCACACATTTTCTCAACTGGGTGTACCACATGTATGTGTATCTACTAGTACAATATCACATAGGCGATAATTAAACTATATCTTCTAGCAGTTCAGTCCCTCCTCCACCTGAGGAGCAATTCCCAGTTGCTATCCTCAAGATTTCGCACCTATGGATGATAAGCAACAGCATCAAGTTTGCTATCGATGGACTGGAAAACCTCACTCTGCACTCTACCCAACGACTAGAGCTTGCTCGGTTATATTCCATACCCCAGTGGATCGCCCCAGCAATTCGAGAGATCATGACATCATCACTCACGAATACTACCGATAATGAGGCTACACAGATGGGGTTTAAAGTGTATACAATTATTGCCCGGGCAAAAGAGGTGATGGAGCATGAATGCAGGGCATTGGCCGCTTACCCACCCTCGCTTCTTGTTTCACCATCCTTCAGCTGCTCAGCTCACTCACATAGCCAGTGTAAGGAGGCATGGTTGGGATTCTGGTGGAAGAAAGTGGCTCGTGCAATTTTCCATCCAATAAACCCACTTCCACTGACACAGACTCTCCAACTCATCCTTGAGGCTCCATTGCCTAATGGCATAAATGCTGCATGCAGGCAAGCTATGGTTGATGCAATGATAGAGTTAGATGGACTTGAGGTTGAGGAGAGGATTATTGAGGGGGTTATACAGGCAGTCACTTTGTATTTCAGCTCTCTCTAATATATCTGCTATGGGTGTGATGATAGGCTAAGTGTGAGATGTTATGTCAATAAAAAAGTCAGCAGAAAATGCCCCTCCCAAAAAAAATGGAAACAAACAAGAAATATGGCAACATGAGGGAGTTTAACTGGCAGAGCTGAATGTTATCACCACAACATAATGAAATTTCAACACTGGCAGGAGTTGAACCCCAGTGAAAACTGACTATGACGGGAGGAGTCGTGGCATGATGATAAGTGATTTTGTCAGCAGCTCGATAGAAAAACATATGAGAACATGATAAGACACATAGTGAGCGAATCCGCACATTTCAATATCTGCGGGGGCGGGTTTCCTCATGCACATAGGTGCTCTTTTCAATGTAAAACATATTTGCGCATTTGAACACATATACTCGCTCCCCTTGCTAAATGGTCTAAAATGTGCGCAAATATGCTTGAATAATATCTCACTTTCCTTGCCAGATGGTTGAAAATGTGCGCAAATATGCTCAAATGATATTAGGCACTGTAGCAATGGGGGTACAAAAGGTGGTACAAAAAAGCTCAAAAACACAAATAGCGGCTTGAAAACATGACGTGTGCGGACAGCAGCTCGAAAACACTCGAAAGCATTGTAGGAAATGTGTATGTTGGATGGTGTAGGATTGGATGGTGCTGAATCTAATAAAGTCGTCCTTCGGAGACAGCTTTGGTCCATGTATCGGTAGCGACCTAGTAGATGATGATTTAGAAGGTCCATCGAGAGAATCAAGGACTTACAAGTGCAGCTGCTTCCTTGTCATATCCCTATCAGTCAGTGTGAATGAATTAATACAACAAGAGATTATATGACTTGCCTTTCATTGCTCCGGTGTCAGATTCCCATAATAAGTACAAAATTCCTCCGTTGTCCCACCAGTTTTGAGTGGCTTGAGCCACCGAAGAGTGCATAAATTTCTGCAACGCATTAGTAAAGCAAAGTCTGAGAGAAAAAACACGTACCATCCATTCTTAGTAGGGCTCGGGCGCATTTTCAAGCTCTTGCTTCCTGCCTTGGCAGCTTTGCCTTTTGGGAGGTTGGAATTGGCTTCGTCGGATGGAACAGATACTTTTTCGAGTGGAACAGGTGCTTGCATAGTAGGTACACAGTCAGAAGGCAGCGGAGGAATTTTCACGCCAGCGGCAGCCAGTGCGAGCAATGAGCTAAAGACAGTAAGTAATGCCAACAAATCAAAGCAACATGCAACCAACATGGGATTGGATATGGTGATTTTGATTGGTGCAGGTGTAGCGGCAGGTGGCTGTGGTGGTGGTATATTCTCCTTTTCCTCAAGTGAATCGCCAGCAGGATGAGATGACTCAATGATAGGGCTTGGAAGAGTAGTAGGAGATTCGGACTCTTTGATGGGATGGGAAGGCTCTGCAATAACAATAGTAGGAGTGCCACTCGCACTCTCTGGAGACTCCTCGATGGGATGAGAATGTTCTGCAGTATTGATAGCGGGAATACTTGCACTCTCCAGAGACTCTTCGACAGGATGAGGAGGCTCTGTAGTAACAATGGTGGGACCATTTGCTCTCTCCAGGTCCGAAAGATGCGAAGATGATGTTAGTACCGGGGAAGGAAGTAGTGCTGGTGGTATCGAAGGAGTTGGAGGCAAAGAAGGGGGGATCGATGCATCCGGAGTGACTACAGTATTGTTAGTAGGGTAATGCAACTCGAGTGAGAACCTACATTTGAGTTTCTTTTCTGGGACCTCCGACTTTGAGTGCTTCACTTTCTTGCGCTTCTTACCTTTTGCGTTCGAAGAGTCTGCATCATTGCTGTCGTCATTGCCATCCTTCCTTGACTTCCAGTTGCTGTTGTCATCAAGGTGGTTCCTCTGCCATGCAGAGTAAGATGACTTGCACAGATAATCTAGTTTCCATCTGTTGTTAGCGAGAGTAAATAGTGGGTATTATTTTTCCATGAGCGAATGAATGAATTGGTTTCCCGTCGAGGACAACTTGCCCCACGACTTTGGAGAAAGCTGGCAATTTACGAGTTCTGACCATCCTCCATGCAGGGTCTCACGAATAGCTTTGACTGTTGCTTCAGGCACCAGTTCTCTGTTTTTGCCTTCAAGATAAGGAATTTTCCCACGATGAAGCCCTTGCGCGCTAGCTCGTTCTGCCCAATCCAAGAATGCATCCTGGTTCCAAAATTTGACCTTGGGATGTGTCTCACGAGTGGGCCGTTTGGTGTTACTGGTGCAGGGTGCTGCCAGTGATAGGTGCATGCCTTTGGAGCCGAGAGGATCCACAGCTTCATCAAGGTGCACAGAAGAGGCAAGCTGGTGAAACATTGCCCTATCATTACATTAGAGAATGCACATGAAGTACATACAAATCTTACTGTATAGTATCACGTTCAATGGTGAGTTTGGTGACCTGTGCTTCCAAGATTCCACAACGCTCTCGCAAGGCTTTGTTTTCGTGCATATATGCACCCTAAAACATACAGTAAGTTAATAGAAACAGTAGCAAGTGACTCACCTGCTGAAACAAGCTGAATTGAGGCTGTGGGACTTGTACTGGGGGTGGTGAGAACGAATCTGCCTCAGGTGATGTCTCACTTGCAAAGAAGCACATACCCATCTCCTAAATCAACAGAACCTTTTGGAAGGCCTTTGTGTGAATTGTCGAGCTTGGGCATTATGGAGAGAAGGGTATTGATGCGGCAGCGTCAAACTCCTTCTTGTGAGAGGTTCGCAAAAGGATTCGAGGGCTGACGAATTTCTTGACCCAAATTTCCAATTGTTCGTTCCATAGTCCACTGTGCATAGCATATTGATGGACCTTTCCACACTGTTTCTGAGATGAGGTGGTTGGTTTGATGGACACATGGACGAATGAAGTGGATGCGATCTTCTTGGCGACAATAATACAAGAGTTCAAAATCCTGCTCCCAGCAGCATAAAAGTGCTTGAGCATGGACAAGTTCCTGGGCTGTGATGCGATATTTGCACATCAGCTGGAATCCACGGACAAGTTGACAGTAGTTAGACCAGTATCTCCAGGGTAGAATGTCGTAGAGTAGTGCAGGTGCGAGGCCAAACATGTACAGTTGAAATTCCCATGTTTTATAGCCTGTGTTAAGCTTCTCAGAGATATTACGAGGCTTGCGATCAAATGAAGTGGGAAGGTAGGGTCCGGTGTTCTCAACTGCCGCTCCATGTATAGTCCAGGCACCCTCGTCTCTAAAGACAGCCCAGTCCCAAGTTTCGACATTGTCTGATGGTCCGCAGTCTAAAGTTCCACGCCAGAGACTCAGTAAGAGATCACTAAGATTTGCTTCTAGGTGCATGATGTCCGTCGTCATGCAGAATGGGACTCCAAGACTGCGTGAAGGGCTTAGGCCAAGGATTAGAGGGGGCTTTGTGATACCTGTCTCCGTTTTCCTGAGGTCGAACTGACGTTGGTTTGGAGAAGTAATGAGGTGTTTTAAGTTAGTTTCATAGTCATCAGATCCTCCGAGTGGAATTTTGAACACATCGATATCTGGATGGTTGCTCCCGACAACTGAATGATCAGTTGGCTTCAAGAGTGCTGGGTAGTAATGAGTCCCATGAGTTTTTCTTTGGCCCTGTACTCCACAATAGATCCGACACCCGTTCTTCCCACTGTGCCCCACCATTCCATCCCAATACACAAGTCCAGGCCCATCAGCCGTCGTGAATATGAGGTGAATGTTCGATATAAATGTTGCATCACGGGACGCATCCCACACAGTAAGGCCTTCATTTTGGATGGCTGCAAGGTGGTGCATTCCTACGAAGAGGAAAGAATCAACATTTTTTAACTTGTTCAGTCCAGGTATAAAGCCACCTGGATGGACATGTACTTTGCGGTATCGTTTGTTGGGAGAGAGGTTTAAAACAACCCACATATAAATCCAGCAGTCTGACTCCTTAGACTCGTAGAGTTGCGCACCGTCCAATGAGATCATGAGAGCAATGTCTCCTTCCTTGATATCCCCGTCGATCACTGCAGTAAGATAGTCCCATCCCATCACAATGTCATCGATGACAGGAATAGTACCTGTTGCCCAAAGCTCTGTCAGCACTTCCTGTGTGCGCTTGTGAAGATAACGCATGTCGCGTGCACTGTCTGGATTACGGTAAAGAGCCTGCAACTGGGGCTAATGGTATGGTCAAAAAATTTTGTGCAGCGACCTTTGTTCAGGCCATTACTGGCTGCAAGCTTGGCTTGATCCCATCGAGAAGTACCACATACAGTGCAGTGTTTGAGTGTAGCATAAGGTCCAGTATATGCCATGCACGACTGGGAGCACATATCGTGTATTATAGGTTCGACACCTGTGTGAGCAGCAACGAGCTTTTCAACAGCGTGGAAGCTCAAGATGTCGTCAACACCATTGATGTCAGAAAAGTTCTGCATCAATGACCTGCGAATATGGTTATGCGCATCTTGTGAGGCATGTTCAAGTGCGAGGTATGTTGATATACTGTGTCGGATGGCAGGACTATTGATGTTGATGGGGCCACGAGGTGGATTATGGAGACATTGGAGTGCTTCATCACTCATTTTAGCACTTTGGTCCTCGAAGGATGCTTGCTTGAGGGCAAGGACAAATTCCATTGTCTCCTTAATCTTCGGCAGCACTGCGCTACGTGCAAGGGCCTCCACATCAATGTGTGGCCATTCTCTTCGCTCAAATTCTAACTCATACTGTGGCAGCTGTGCATTCACTTGTGGAGGGTGGTGCTCATGCAAGTCTGGTTCCGGAGGGAGATGATGGAGGATGTCTGGCTCATCCAGCACTGGGGGAGGTCTATGCTCAGGAGCATCTGGTTCTGGAGGGTGGTGCTGGTGCATATCCGGTTCTGGAAGTGTATTCAGTTCATCCGGCACTGGGGGAGGTCTATGCTCAGGTGCATCTGGCTCCGGAGGGTGGTTTTGATCATCATAGTACTATAATATGACTATTGAAAATTTTAGATCATAACAAGGCAAAGAAACATACCAGATTGCCATCCGTCCCAAAATCGTTGTCTGTGTTATTATTTTCGTTAACGTTGGAAGTAGATGGCTCAGAGTTCCGAGCACGTTTGCGACGTCCGACAGCATGATTGTTACTCTCATCAACTCGTGTGCGCTTAGCAAGTTCCCGCAATGCAGCAGCACGACGAGCACTACTGGTAGACAGAACACCAGGAGGATTAGGAACACGGTGTGCTGCGGGCTCGGAGTCTGGTGGAAGATTTTGGTCAGGTAGAAGAAGTGACATGTGTTCTGGTAGCACTCTGCGCAGATGAATACTCTCTCTCTCATCTTCTGGGGCCTCTTGTAGATGTCGGCGCCAAGTTGCTGTTGACACACTATGTGGCCTCCCGAAGTTGTATCTCAAGCACACACAGAGACTGACATTTTCAGCGGACTCGTTTGTAGGCATGTTTTCTATAGATTGAAATATAGCTATGAGTGCAAAGACTCCGATGTAACGAACCTACATAGCTACATGCTTGGCAAAGTGCGACGGAGAAGCAAAGCAAAGCAAAGACTAAGGAAATATACGAAGTTAGCGCTTCACAACACAACATTACAAGCACGATGTATGCAATGATACGGATTATGATAAACAAGCATATATCAACATGTAACTAAAAAGGAAAATCATTTCTAAGCATGTGACGACTCCTCCCATCATAGTCAGTTTTCACTGGGGTTGAACTCCAGAGCAGCTTCCTGGCCAACACTGATCAAGTTACCACTACCAACCAACAACAGAATTAAATCATAACATTGGCAAGAATTGAACAGCAGAGCAACTTCCTAGCCAAAATCCCACACAGTATCACAACAGGGACCAGGTTACCACTACACTATCCAGCTGATAATAAAGAAGGTGGTAACAGGTATATGCTATCCCAAAAGCACCAAAACTCCGAAAATGCCATAATCAAAATTTTCACCACTGCTGCCCACTGCACTTTCCAACCACCACCATGGCCCCACAACCCACAGATCAGACTCATCTGAAGCAATGTAAGTAATATGTTACCACCACTGTCTAGACTGATATATTGGTGGTGCATAGACTTCCAGCATCTTGCTGGAAATTCAACTGTTATGCATGCACTTCAGATAGGAGCAGATATTGAGAAGGATCTTCTTGCTTTTGGAGATAAACCAGGCCTTGCAAATTCTATGAGCATGTCTCTAATGCAGTATCTATGTTAGATCTAACTATTTATGTGTGCAGATCAGCCATCTGAAGTCCCTAACCACCAAGAATGCTGGATTGGTGCCAGGATCTCTCCACCAAGCTTTAGAGGTATATTTCCTCCAGTGCTGCAGGAGGAAGAATGCAGCTTTCTCTGAGAAAAGGATCATTGTGAGTCTTCTTTCTGCTTATTACTGGCTTAGTCTAAAACTGTACTTCATAGGCAAGGGTTCTGGGCCTTCATGCCACCCCACTACCGGCCAAGTCTCTTGCAGACACTGGTACAGTCAGGATGGTCACTCATAACCGTTCTGCTAAAACCAGCTATAAACGGGGTACACTTTTAGTGGACCATGGCAATGAGGATCTGGTTGGTAGTGGGGATACTACCCTTTCTGTTCCTGTGGATGATTCGTGGTATGTGATTGAACCAGATGAAAGCATCATTTTTGTTAATTCCAAGGGTATGAATAGTCTTTCTGTCTCCTGCATGTGGTTAATTGGGTGTATAGGATCTGTTACACTCGCTGTACTCCACAGCAAGTGTGGCCAGTGTCCTGACCTGTTGACTTATGTCAATAGTATCATCAATGAGGCTGTCAATGACCGCAAGGGGGTCAGGGTGAGTTTTTCCTCCTTTCAGTTTGATATATTTCTGATAGGCTGGATAGCCTACCCATGGGGGGGAGCTGGTTCTGTTCGGCTGGAATGCTGGTCCTCATCATGCACATGTCTTCGGTCTGGTGAACAACCTTACCAATAAAAAGAAGCTGTCCATGACTACGAGGCAGCAGAAGGACTCCCATGCTTTAGGAATTCTGGCTTTGAGCTGGAACTTGCTCATAGCTAGTCTCCCTGCTGAGGTCAGTGCATCATGTATCGAGGCAATCGATGAGGCAGGCCTGCCTGCCATGACAGTCAAAGGCAATGATTTAGGTGAGTGTCTTACATATGTATAATCTTCATTACTGGTAACTTACATATAATGCCTAGATTTTGGGTATACCCTAGACTTACCTGGTGGTCCTCTCTGCTTTTCGACAGCTGAACAGGCTCCCTCTGAGGCATATATGTCACAGAATTATGAGTCATAAGTGGATTGCATCTAATTAGTAATGCCACTTTTCGATGTCGCATCTAGCCCCATTCACATAGACCAACTCTATGCCCCTTATGTGATGAACTGGGTTACTCTTCATGCTATCATGGATCCAGAGCAATGTCAGCTTCATGGTGGTCATAGTTCTGGTGGAAATTATGTGGATGTCTCCTTCAAGGTAGTGGTGAAATGTGCCACTGACACAGTCATGGTATTTTTGTCTCTCGTTGCAGCTCCACACTTTAATTTTGCTGACAACTGGTGCCACAGAGTATGCAACCCTGTTTCCAGCATGGCATGACCCTTGCTCGAGATGGTGTCTGCAGACAAGGAACTGCCATCAATTTTTTGAGGCACATCAAGCAAGCCTTTGATGAGGCAATTGCAATTGAAGGTGATGTCAAGGCAATGGTTACCTGACTTGTAGAGGAAGAAGAGTGAAATTATGGATTGTATTCAGGTAGTCATCCAGTAGTATACATACTAGTCTACAATTGTCACTCAAGTTTGCCTTCAATAAAGTACTATTCTGAATTTTTCATACTTTTTTTTTGGCATGAGTCTTTTGTTTTTTGGGCGACATGATATAATTTTTGGGCGACGACACATGTTGCAGTTTTCGGGGCGACACACAATAGTTTTCGGGGCGACACAATTTCCTTTTTCGGGGTGTCACACAAATTCAATTTCAGGGGGGGCACACTTTTTATTTCGGGGGGGCACAATAATATTTGTGCAGATTCAGCAGCATAAAACCGTACAGGACGCTCTGCGGAGATTATTATTTTCCGCGGTGGAACAAGAGAATTACTGTTACTTATGATTATCAAATGCTCCCAGAGGAATAAATCTGGATATCGTTTGAACCCCGAAAGCTGGAGCGTCGTAGTACACGGAACTTGATGTGGGCTACCATCAAGTGGCGCACATGCTAATGTAGTGATGAGTCGACTCAAGTCATGATGCATCAGACTTTTGTGCGTGCAGTAGGGGCGCCGAATTCCATATTCGCGAGGTGAGATGCAACCAATTACACCTGGAAATAATTTTTAGCCGAAACTATAAACGATCAAGTCAATTGGATATACGTGCTCGAGTGCGATGGCAGTTTGTGATGCTTCCCTCACGAATTAGTATTTAAAGGGTGTAACTCCCGATCTCACTTTATAACAACGCATTCTAAACACCACACCTCAGCGAAGAATATCATTAACATGACCGTACTTAACATCAACAAACTCAGTTTCTATGTTATGCTCCTGTCAGTTGCCTTCGCACAGGTCCTAGTGGTCAGTGCTGCAGAGAACAGCCTGGATTCTGACGATGTGGATAGTGTTAGTGAGTGGGTCCCAACGATTATGTGGAGCAGGACTGACAAGTTTCTAGGCCCGCTCCATCCTTTTTGAAACCTGAATACAGCTGGAGGGTTGAAAGTTGATGTAAAGAAAGACAGATCGAGTGTATGAGCACATTAATATTAATATTGTAGGTGGCATTGGGAGTAGAAGATGTGTTCGCGCACACGTGATTGTTTGTTTATACTGAATGCTTCTCGAAGACAACTGTCTTGAAGTTCCTTCTATCGAGATAGCATGGCGAGTACATTTTCTGGCTCGGAGTGCGGAGGTGGTCCAACTATAGGTGTACAGCACTGATTAGACTCCGAGCCGGAGGTGTCTCGGACTATTATGCGCAAATCATACGTGACGTGCTGGTTGAATTATTCAAGAAGACGGAAGAACAATTTTGACTGTGATATCGGGTCCGAACAGTTATGCGATTAGTAAGGGCAAGATCCGGGAGGAGCTTTAGCTTGACCGAGTACCAATAAAGCTATGACAGACGTAAGGGAGACAATTGAGACGTACAAGAAAGAGGGAACGACAGACAGCCCTGGATATAACCGAATGATGGGGGTCTTCTATGAAAAGCAAGTTTGCAAGACCCGCTGACCAAAGGTGATGGAGACGTCCTTTGTGGTCGTGATGCAACATCTCACCGTGTATCATGCGATGTAGATGACGTCTCGAGGTACCTTTCTTATATGTACTGGTCACCGTTACCAGGTTTGGACCATTAGAGTTCGACTTTACGGGCACGCTGAAGTCATGGTCGTATCTGGATCAGATACACATAATTGCAACTCCTCTCACCAACGGTGTCATGGACGAAGCGCAGGACGTCTGCGTCAGTCATTTCTTCCAGAGAATCCTGCATGTGAGGTAAGCGCAGTTATCCCAGCGTCACATGCCATTCCCGGAGGAGGACCAGGCGAGATACTTTCAAGTAATGGCTGACTTTCTTGCGTATTCTTGAATGGTTGATCCTATAAAATATAAAAAGATCGAATACACAGGAATGGAATGACCAGATTACCATAACGATTTCCTCCTTCTACGGTACAACGAAGGATAAGTTCAAGGGATCACCCGCTTCCATGGGCTATGTCAAAATACTGCGCATCCTCGAATGTAGGTTGCCGTGTCTTGGACCAAAGTGTCCCCAGTGCGGGTCCACGTGTAGCAATCATGATGCTGGTAGTATTTGCCGACCAGCCGATAGGACCTAATAAGTTGAGTTGTGACCAATAACTCGATTGCAACGGCCGCGAGCAGTGCCTGCCAATTACATACCTATGGTGGCCCCTTGAGTCTCTTGACCAAAGACGGAAGCAGAGATTGTTTGAACGACTCAAGTCCATTGAGATAATTATGAAAAAGAGCCATGAATATATGAACGACATACCTTGCAGAAATGGTGTGTTTTCCCGCTGATGCAAGTCGATCGCGTCCGCGACAGACATGCTTCCTGAGAATCCCAAACCCTCAAGTCCAACTTAGTCCTCCTTGAGAAATCGCTAATACCGTTCGACACGTAGCGCATTCTTGATTATCAAAGTTGTCCAGGAACCTGCTGATAAGTTTGATTAGCACTGCGGCCAGTAGCCAGGGTTACCTAGCCAAGTTGATCCAAGATCATTCCGAAATCATTTCATTCTGATACATTTTACGAGCACGATCTTAAGGCTCGGAGGAATGATTGTATTGCGCAGGTCCTACGATGGCCGCGTGAGCTAATGCGTCCAGGGCTGCCCATAGCAGCAGAACCATAGATAGCAGAAAGAATTTATGAGCGTCAAACTACCTTTAGGATGCACCATGAGGTCGGTGATCTCCATCATCCTTGACATGAAAGATACAACATTCAAGTGCAATATTGCAGTCTCTGGAAATGTAGAATGTACAGCTGTCGGATGTCGAGTACTAGAACATGAACTCGTGGAATCGATGGTCGTGAATATAGCTTGGGCGCTTGTAAAGAAATTTGAAACACTTATGCCGGACCCCGGTACCCATTCTTTTACCTAAATTGTACAAATTGCGGACTCATTGACAGGCTAATCGGATCAGTTGGTCGCGCCCGCTGCTCTTCAAATTACCATCTTGGTCAATTCAAGTCGAAGCCGTTCTCTCTGTCATGTTCTTTTCCCCAAGCTCCAGGTCGCACCGACCATCGAGTCTGACACCACAAAAAGTCGTTGACCCGACCACAAAGCAAAGCTGAGGCTGCGCAAGACTTCGCAAACTCAGGCTGTGCTCCATTGGCTTCTTGTCGTCATAGTCTTCTGCACGTTCATCACCCTTCGGTATCTTGGAATAAACTTATCACTCGAAAGAATATTCACCTTCTCCGTTGTCCTTCTCAATATATGCGGTTCGACAAGATCGCACAGACATCGCCTCCTAATATTTCGAGAGAGTTCACATATCTGTTAGTTTGGTGAATCATTCTGCGCCAACTTGAAGTCATGTTTCAATGACTGTCTTGCGATGCGCATGACACACACTGGCACGATCTCACCTAATGACCGCAAAGCACACGTCACACAGACGGTCAGTTTATCTTCCTTTTTTTCTGGACTGATGGTAGGAATATTTCAATTCAAAGCGATCGACCGGGGGATGGAAAATTGCAAATTACATGTCGCAATTCCGCTTGTGGACCGACCGACTACACTTGCTTTATACCACCTTAGTGTCACTGTACCAGTTGATATTGTTTCAACGTTATCGTTCAAGGTTCGATCGCCACGGGTCGTGCGCGTGAAACTTGATAGCATAGTGCTAAGGACAAGACAGCTTTGACTGACACAGAAAACTTTCTTGTGCGATGGACGACGCCCTTGTTTTCGAGTTGGGTATGATGTTCATTGTTCAGAGGACGAACCGAGTGGTAGCTGCGATATAGAATGGTGACAGGCTCAACGAAACTGCACCGGGTCAGTGATTTACCACTCTGTATGAAATTCGCTGATAGCATGATTGAACCTCTAGTTGTGTACATGATCCAGTGCTCCACTGTGTAACTTAAACTTTCCTCACATTTCGGCCATCGAGACGAAACATTTGGGTTATTGAACAGGTTTAGGCATCTAGTTTGCAATTCAATTTTCCATTAGCCATTTTTCCATGTCAGCAGCTGATTTTTCTCCGGCTTCGTGCACATAAATAAATAATCCACCAGCGATCATCGATCAGGTGCGAATGAATTTGAAGATCTAAATGATTCTATGTGAGCATCAAATGGTGAGGCCATTTTCCAAACTACTGCACATGGACGCTATGCCCTCAAGCTATTCACACCGCCCTCTTGAGTGGCGAGCATCATTACATCAAAACTCCTGATACCCGAGCAACACATTGCAGAATGCTTCGCGGAGATTATTACTTTCCGCAGTGAAAGCAGAGATAAATGCTGTTGCTTATGCCGAATGAGTCATCAGCAAAACTCTATAGGTCCCCGGAGATTTTAAGCTCAAAAGCTGGAGCACCATATGATAATTACACGCAACTTGCTGTTGGCTACCATCAGTAATAGCACCACTGCATATGTCGATGTACTGGTCTAGTCGTAGTAAGTCGACTCCACTCATCTGCTGTGCATGCAGTCGCCATGGCCCATCAGCGCATTCACGAGATGAAATATAACCAATTAAAACACATCCAAGAATGATTTTGACCAAGTCAAGTGGATAATGCTCGAGTGCGCAGATGGCTGTTTGTTACGCTTATATGCACCCATGAACTGGTATTTAAACGGTGTAACTCTCAATCTTTCTTTCAACACAACGCATCCTAAACACTATACCTTAGCAAAGAACATAATTGACATGATCATGCTTAATATCAGCAAACTCGGTTTCTATCTTCTACTCCTGTCAGTTGCCTTCGCACAGATCCTAGTGGTCAGTGCTGCAGAGGACAACTACCTGGCTTCTGATGATGTGGATGAATTATGTGGGTGGGTCCCGGCGATTATGTGGAGCACGACTGACGGGCTTCTAGCGGACGGGCTTCGAGAGAGAATGATCGGTATGCCTTATTAAAACCTAAATACAGCTGGAGGGTTAGAAGTTGGCGCAAAGAAGGACAAATCGGTACATGGGCACATTGCAGTAGCAGAAGACAGCTTCGAAAGACAGCTAGAAAATGTACACCGCCCGAGATAAAAATTAAATGAGCTCCCATAGGATTTCCATTACAGACTAGACTTCGAATTTCGCGAGCCACCGTAGAGATTTGGGGACAAACCAGGGCAACAATACTTGTATCATAGATAAAATCTTTAAGTGCAGAAGGGATTCTCCGGTCGGTATAGTGAAGGTGCCATAAGTCTGCAAGGATGATCACCACAGTGTTTTCTTGTTTCAAAGTTCAACAACTCACGCTCTATGCCACGCTACGTGGGGCAATTGGTGAGTTGGAATGAATTGGTGTATGTTCAATATCAGGTAATGTGCAAACTACGTTTTAGGTAGGATGCGTTGTGTACGAAAGAGTCATAGACATGGGCGACCTCAGCGTCCCCAACTTTGAATGTCCCTATTTCAAGGGTTAAACGTTAAACACAACCACTTGAAAGTATCTCGTCTGGTCCTCCAAGAATGGCGTATAGCGCTGGAAGAAATGCGCCCACTTGACATGCTGGATTCTGTGGAAGAAATGATTGACGTGGATGTTACGCCCTTCATCGTGACGGAGTTGGTGAGAAGATTAGGAGTTGTAATTGCCTGGATCTGATCCAGAGTCTAGACACGGCCGTAACTTCAGCGTTCCTGTAACGGTGAACTCTAACGGTCCAATCCTGGTAACCATGATTAGTACATATCAAAAAGGTACGTCGAGGCATCACCTACATCATATGAAACACAGCTGCAAAAGACGTCTCCATCACCTTTGGCCAGGGGTCGTGCAAACGTCCTTTTCATAGAAGATCCCCATCATTCAGGGCTATCTGTTGCTCCCTCTTTCTCGTGCTCCTCGATTGTCTCCCTCATATCCGCCGGCAGCGCCTTCAGCAGCTGACCGGTACTTTTTTCCCGCAGTGTCATGGACACCGGCAAGGACAAGGTGTGTTTGAGACTCACAGGATGTTTGTGGCTTGCATAGTGCGCCCTAAGATCGCCCCCCAGGAGTGACGCAGAAGAGTTCATTCCGCACGCCAAGGCATGGTTGTCCAGCTCATGCACCCGAAGCGAGATCCTCGACAGTGTTATACCAATTCTGGTATGTGTCGTCTCTACTTTCCTTGTAACTTCAGCCGTACTGTGACATATGGGGCGCGTCGGGAGAGCGAAGTGACAACCGACTGATGTATTTGGAAATAACAATCTTAGGACCCTTAAAGTTGGAATGTTCCGAACACTTCGCAGCTGTGTCATAGCGGCTAAGATGATGAAATGGCGGTGTTTCGATGGTTGCAAACTTGTATTTCCCACCTTAAGCTTGTCACTGGAGCCGGTTCTACTTCGGATCCAGGGCACTAATCGTTCTCTTGCAATTGAGCATCGATCCTGTGTTATGAGGTAAGTTCCTCGCGAAATTTCAATGACGAGGCCTGATTTCCAAATTTTAGTCTATTATTGTATCCATCCAGATGCGAGTCCAGCTGAACTCCAGGAGGAACAGTCTGTCATATCTGTGTTCGAAAAAAGACGACAGTTCTATAATTGGTTCAATTACATAATTGCGATTTTGCAATTGGCATCTGTCTGATCTCGTCCACATGGTATCAAGTTCACCGCATGCACCTAAGCAGCCCAGCGACGATACCTTTTGGTATTATTTAACAAGGTGCTAACGTCATGATGGTGACTCGCCTTAACCCACCCCAAGCCATTGCTTCTCCAGAAGAATCCATCAAGTTATTCTGTTCATCTGTTCATCATCTGATCTATCATGTCACTTAACTCTAGTTGGACACCAGACGAATCGTCTGAAACGCTTCTCGCAGAGAAAGGCTGGTTGCAGGGCACAGTGGTCAGCGCCGTTGCATATGGCATTGTCGTCGCACTGTTCTTCATGTGCTTCCATCTCCTTTTCCGGCAGATGAACCGCACGAACTACAAGAAACTCCTGCCTTTCCTCATATACATCACCACAACTTTTATCCTCAGCACCCTATTTATGGCAGCGCTGGCCGACTTCACGCAACTCGCATTCATTCAATATCGTAATTATCCAGGTGGTCCGAGCGCATTCGAGAATCTCAGCATTCCTATGGACAATATTACGGACGTCTGTGGTGTTCTGACGATGATTCTTTCAGATGCATTGGTCGTGAGTGGAGGTATTCGTTGTTGAAAATGTTATCGCTGATATATCTGTTCAGGTTTGGCGCTGCATGGTAATTTACAGAGGGTGTATGGTGCCAATGTGGATCATCATGTTGTTCCCTTGTCTGATGTATGCTGCATCCATCGGTCAGTTGCTTCTTTTCAATATCTATTTGATTGTATCGGACGCCGCTCACTATTGCATCTGTTAGCTATGGCTATAATGTGGCTGCTTCAAGTAACCACCAGTGCCTCATATTTCTCCTCGACTGACATCGACTACACCATTCCATATCTCACCCTCTCACTCGCACTGAACATCATCATCACGATCGTTATCGTACTTCGTCTACTCACATATCGCCGTCGCATTTCCAAAGTTCTTGGCTCTAGCTACGGCACTCAATACACGTCGATTGCTGCGATGATAGTTGAATCCGCCGCTCTTTACTCCACGTTTTCGGTGGCATTTCTGACGCTCTTTGGTCTAAACAATGCCATCTCGGAGACCTTTTTGGTGTCGTTGACTCAGGTTCAGGTTAGCACTGTTACACAGAGAGGCATTCACGATGCTTATGACATGCCACAGATAATTGCAATGTTGCTCATAGTTTTCCGGGTCGCGCAAGGAAAGGGTTGGTCCGAGGATACCATGTCCAGGGTCATGACCTCGAGGCCCTCGGCGCAAACAACCCGTATGGGTGATTTCGGGTACCATTTGCAGGACGGCTCCAAAACGTTCACCGGTTCCACTGGCACGGGGGCACATGCGACCTACAAGAGTAAGGAACGCGATTCAGCGGAATTGTCTGTGTGAGCAAAGGTCGCTTAGTAGATACCTCCTGAGATATTAGTTGTGTCCCGGGTCGAAGTAAATACATCTTGACACAAAATTAGTATTTAGTATACTTGACGGTAGTATGGACCTTAGGCAGGATTTGATTCGATTGTTTGTACTCTACGCCGATTACTTCGAAAATAACACATTCAGCCAAACCCTTGCACTGGTAGTCGTTCGAACGTTCAACAGTGAAATAGATCAATATTGATCGCATACTATAGAACATGGCGTATCAGTGTCTGACTAACACTGGTAAGGGTAAGGGCCGGCTTCATTATGGAGCTGATGCGCTCAAACTCATCATTCCGCAGATACGTAATTGGCAATTGATGGACTGCCTTTCAGCCTCGCCACCAGCTGCTAACCTTTGCCTCCTGCATAACGAAGTTAACTTTATGACAGCTATATCATCTCCGAGCCATGCAGTGAGTATCTCGTCATGGCATCGATTATATAGTACGGTGATTTTGATTGATTGGTCCGGGAATCAGTATCAACCTACTAGTAAGTAGGAAGTTCATCAGAACACCTCATGGCGCATCCTAAAAGCAGCTTATAGCTTTTCCTGTTATGTACGGCTCTACTGTTATGGCCCGCTGGGAAAACCCTGGGCGCATCAGCTCACGCGGCCACCATGAGTCCTGAATCACGGCAGCGCGACGAAGAATTCAAGAGGATCGCGACGGATCATGATATCATTCCGCAGTTGAAAGATATGGCTTTTATTAGTTATACATATGTTGGACATTAGCGTGCTATTACAGACATCAAGGAAGCGTGAAAAGCAGTGACGAAAGTCGGTCCTTGGCACTGTTGCAGACAGTGAGCGCTTGAGCAAGTGAGTGACGGATACAAAAACATTCGTACTCCACTTGGAGGTGCCTATCCCAGACCGGCCATTTCCGAGTCAGAGACGCCCTCGCTTGAACTCTTGATTTACATTAAAACTTGTGATAGTCCTAAGCAAAACAGTACAGAACGCTTTGCGGAGGTTATTATTTTCCGCAGTGTCCGAAAGCAAAGGAATATATCCGCATAGACCGAACCCCAAAAGCTGGATCTACGGAGGTCTGTAATTAGATCAACGAGTATATGTAACTTGATGTGGGGTAGTACCATCAGGTACATGTGCCCATGCACGCACTAGTACAGTCATGGTAAGTCGACTCCAGTAATCAGGCTTCTGTGCGTACAGTAAGGATTCCGAATTCCATCAGAATATTTACGAGGTGATATGCAACTAATCACATCTAGAAATAAGATTTAGCTCAGACACCCTCGAGCTGATTTGACGCTCAAGTCAAATTTATTGAACAATGCTCGAGCGCGATGGCTGTGTGTTATACTGGTATATAAACGGTGCAACGTGCAACTACCAATCAATACACCTTAAGCATCATACCTCGGTGAAGATTATCATCAACATGACCGTGCTTAACATCAGTAAACTCGGTTTCTATGTTCTACTCTTGTCAGTTGCCTTCGCACAGATCCTAGTGGTCGATGCTGCAGAGAACACTGATGATGTGAATGGTGTTACTTGTAAGTGGATCCCGGCGATGATGTCGAGCAGGACTGATGAGCTTCTAGCGGTGAATCATTTTTGAAACCTAAATACAGCTGGAGGGTTGAAAGTTAACGCAAAGAAGGATGTATTAGTACATGAGCACATTGCGGGTGATATTAGGGGTAGAAGATGTGTTCCCACGTACGGGATCGTTTGTTTATTGTTTGTTTATACAGAATGCATCCCGTTACACCCATGCAGTGATTCTGATTAGTCCACTCGGCGGTACTATTTTGATGTTTCCATGATCTTGCAGGGCTAAATCTCTTCAGACTCCAACTTCGGAGCGAGGCCTGCATGTGCGGCAGCATCATGACTGTGGGCCGTCGAAAATGCTGAGCAAGAATTTGTGAGGATTAAATCTCGTAGTGGTTGTCATTGTTGTCACTGTGACATACGCAGTTGCTTCGAGAGTATGCTGACGAGAATTTTGTGAACAGAGGATATCAATCAGGTACGAGCAGCAAAATGTGACACGTACGTTTCTCGTCTCAAAGATGCTCATCTCAGCGGAAGTTAATAGACCAACGCTGAGGCCTGAGGCCTGAGGTGCGAAAAAGGTGCGAAGCAAGTACATATAGATCTATAGAAGATCTGTGGCTGAGCGCTGGGTGGCGAAGGTGCTATATATACAGTACATAGTAAGTGAGAAGGATAACATCTCAGGTTGGCTATGCTGACCGCACTAGCTCAAACTTTCCTCTGAAATGTAGAATTCTATCATTGCCATTGATCCCGTCCATAGTTCTTGAAAACATTAACTCGCGATTCAGCGCTCAGCGCTGCAGCGCCCGCACTCAAGGAGCCTTCCAACAGCTGTGCAAAGGATACGGTTTCGTATTACTATTTAACGAGGTGCTAACATCATGATTCATCTGATCTATCATGTCATCTAGTTGGACACCAGACGAATCATCTGAAACGCTTCTTGCAGAGAAAGGTTGGTTGCAGGGTACAGTGGTCGGTGCCGTTGCATATGGCATTGAAGTCGCACTGTACTTTATGTGCTTCCACCTCCTTTTCCAGCAGATGAACCGCAGCAACTACAAAAAGCACCTGCCTCCACTCATATACATCATCACAACTTTTATCCTCAGCACCTTATTTATGGTATCACTAGCCGATTTCACACAACTCGCATTCATTCAATATCGCGATTTTCCAGGTGGTCCGAACGCATTTGAGAATATCATGTTCCGCCTTCCCGTGGACAGTCTTGGAAATGTCAGTGGTTTTCTAATGATAATTCTTTCTGATGGATTGGTCGTGAGTAAAGGTATTCGATGTTGAGAATGTTAACGCTAATATATCTGTTCAGATGTGGCGCTGCATGGTATTTTCCAAAGGGTGTATGGTGCCAATGTGGATCATCATGTTTTTCCCTTGTCTGCTGTACGTCGCATCCACCGGTAAGTTGATTCCTTCGAATGTCTGTTTGATTGTATTGGACACTCACTACTACATCGGTTAGCTATAGGTCTAATGTGGCTGCTTCAAGTAACCACCAATTCCCCGTATCTTTCCTCGACTAGTATCAACTACACCGTTCCATTTCTGAGCTTCTCACTCGCACTGAACATCATCATCACGATCATTATCGTACTCCGTCTACTCACATATCGTCGTCGTATTTCCAAAGTTTTTGGCTCTAGCTATGGTACTCGATACATGTCGATTGCCGCGATGATGATCGAATCGGCCGCTCTTTATTCCACATTTTCGGTGGCATTTCTGACACTCTTCCTGCTAAACAATCCCATCTCGGCGACATTTATTGGGGCACTCACTCAGGTTCAGGTTAGCATTGGTGAATGAACATTCGCGCTGCTCATGACATGCCACAGATAATTTCAATGTTGCTCATAATTTTCCGAGCTACGCAAGGAAAGGGTTGGTCTCAGGATATCATGTCCAGGGTCATGACCTCGAGGCCACCAGTGCAAGTAATCCGCATGGATGATTTCAAGCACACTTTGCGGGATGGCTCCAAAACTTTCTCCGGTTCCACTGGTATTGGGGCGCATGCGACCTACAAGAGTAATGACCCCAATTCAGCAGAAGCGGCTGTGTGATCAAGGTCGCTTAGATACCTACTGAGATGATAGTTGTCGAATGTCCCGGGTCGCAGTAAATACATCTTGACACAAATTTAGTATTTAGTATACTTGACAGTGGTATGGATCTTAGCAGGATTCGATTCAATTGTTTGTACTCTACGCCGATTACTTTGAAAATAATACATTCAGCGAAACCTTGCATTGACCGCCTTGGTCACCGTACCGTGTAGGTGAAAATACATCAATATTGATCGCATAGAAGATGGAGTATCAGTGTTCGACTAACAGGTAAGGGCCGGCTTCCTCAAGGAGCTGATGCGCTCAAACTATTCATGTCCGCAGATAAGTAGTAATTGGCGATGGATGGACCCTCACCATCAGTTGCTAACCTTTGCCTCCTATGACAAAGTTAACTTTATATCATCCCAGAGCCACACAGTCAGTATCTCTGGCTAAAGCAGCCCTGGTTGATGGGTCCCCGTACCTTGTATTGAATTATACAGGTGACTGCTATCATAGCCGCATTCCACATTATACGACAACTCTGATTGATTGCTCTGGGAATCACGTAGTATCATTATGTCCCCATACCACTAAGTAGTGAGTTCATCAGAAGTCCTCGTGGTGCATCCTAAAAGCAGCTGTTAACTTTGTTTGTTATCTCGGCTCCACTGCCACGACCCGTCGGGCAAGCCCTGGGCGCATCAGCTCACGCGGCCACCATGAGACCTGCGGCGATACAATCATTCCTCCGAGCCCTGCCTAGGCACTCCAAGTGTGCTACATTGATGTGAGACCTCCGAGTCCTTGCATTGCACAAGTCAAAGACATGACTTTCGTTGGTTAGTACCTGCAGAAATACTGTAGGTCCGTGTCATCTCCGTTGCGCGTTTCATCTTCTGCACGAAATGAGCTAGTTTATTCAAATTCTTACTTGCGAGCATTGTGTTTGATGGTTCGACTTGGACAGCCTTTTGGTGTATTTTTGCCATCGCGGCAGCGCGACGAAAAATTCAAGAGGATCGCATCGGATTATGATATCATCCAAGTTGCGCAGTTCAAAGATATGGCTCTTATCAGCCACACATCAGGACACTAGATATACTGTAGTTGTATGAGCTATTTTCGTCGCTAAAATTGTTCACGAAAAAGACTCACCCTGGAAATTCGAGAGACACACTATCTGGTTGGAGAGATAGAGATATATCGCGAAGCCATGATTTGTAAAATGCTACCACATACTCTGACGGTGCATTCAAGTTACACGAAAGACACAACGCCAATGACGTTATTTAATATATGAGCATAGCCCAGAGGCAGATCAGGAATAACTACCACTGCTCACCATCACTCTTTCACCAGGCCAGGGTCAGCCCATACTACTCGAGTCTCGGCCCGCAAGCAAGGGAGCTTTGTGTTGAAAGTGTGACACAAATTTACAGGTACGCCTGTAATGACACAACATTCAAGTTCAAAATTGTAGTCTCTTCAAATGTAGAATGTGCAGCTGTCCGATGCTGTCGTATTAGAACATAAACTCATGGCCAAAATTGATGGTCGTGGCGCAAATATGTACCAATTCGTACGTACGTAAGTGCCGCTCAGGCTAATCGGTTCTCTTCCTCATGCTCCAGGCCGTACAGACCACCGAATCAGACACCATAGGGAATCATTGACTCTGAAACTGATCATGACGACGACCACAAAGCAAAGACCTTCGCGGACTGTGCTCCATTGGCCTCTTGTCATCGTGATCTTCTGCACGCTCATCAACTTGTCGCTAGTCTTTCTCTAAGGCTCTTTAGGATCCTCAGACAAACTATCACTCGAAAGAATATCTACCTTCTCCGTCGTCCTTCCTAATACATGCGGTTCGACGAGATCGCACGGACGTCATTCGCCTCCTACTAGTATTCCGAGAGAGTTCACAAGTTTCCCCATGTCTATCAGCTTGGTGGATCGTTCTGCGCCAAGTCATGTTCTCAATGACTATCTTGCCATGCGTGCTGGCACAATCTCACCTGATGATTGCAAAGTCCATGTTACGCAAACTGTCGGTTTGTTTTCCTTTTCTGTATTCTTTAGACTGATGGAATAAAAAGTTTCAATTCAGGGTGATTGACCTGGGGCATGTAAAATTGCGAATTGCACCTCGCCATTCTGCCTGTGGACCGACTCGCTACACTTGCTTTAAACCGCCTTAATGCCAGTGTACCAGTTGACATTTCAACCATATCGTTTAACGTTCGACCTCCACGGATCGTAAGACTTGATAACATAGTGCTATGGCAAGACAGCTTGAACTTGCACAGAAAACTTTCTTGTGCGATTGACGACATTCTTGTTTTCGAGTTAGGATGCTCGGAGGACGAACCAAGCGGCGGCTGTGATATAGAATGGTGGCAGGCTCACAAGGAGATTGAACCAGGTCAGTGCTTTACCGCTCTATGAAATCCGCTGACAGCATAATCGAAACTCTAGCTGTTTATATGATCCAGCGTTCCACTGTGTAACTTTACTTTCCTCGGATTCGGGTCATCGAGACGAAGCATTTGGTTTATTTAACAGGTTAAGGCATCTAGTTACAATTTTACGCAATCCTACTTGCCATCAACCATCTTACTCGTGTACTTGCGAATGTGGACCAATCCCATGAGTCAGACCACTTCCAGAGTGAGTCTGTACAGTATTGAAACTTCTTCACGGCAGCTGAAAATTTTGCTTGACTTCGGCACTTTCAGTTTCAACTACATATTTCATTCAATTCTGCTTCATGCTTCATGCATCGTGGTCGTTCAACGTTCAACCTCGGAATGAGCATGAGAGATAAAATTGTATTCAAACATTGTGTCCGAGTACGAATTTTGTGAAAGTGCCAACTACCATGGAGTGCTGATTGCACAGGAAGGATTCCATGTCAACAGCTGATTTGCCTGTGGCGTAGCGCACATAGTAAACGTGTCATCTGCCAACGATCAGGTACGAACAGACTTGAAGATCTCAATGATTCGATGTGAACATCAAATGGTGAGGCTATTTTCCAAACTACTCACATGAGAGCTATGCACCCAAGCTACTTCGCATCGCCTTCTTGATTGGCGAGCATCATTACATCAAAAATCCTGATGCGCAAGCAAAACAGTGCAGAATGCTTGATGGAGATCAATATTCTTCGCAGTGGAAACAGAGAGAGATGCTGTTGCTTATGGCGATCAAATGTCATATCCGCCGCATACTTTGAACCTTGAGTCAAAAGCTGGAGTACCGTAAGTATGTAACTGGACCTTTACATGGAACTTGCTGTGGGCTACCATCAGGTAGTGCACATTGCATATGCTAATGTACTGGTCTAGTCGTAGTAAGTCGACTCCAGTCATCTGCTGTGCATGCACTGGCAGTCGCCATCAGAGCATAGTACAAGTGTCAATTAAAATACATCTAGAAATGATTTTTGACTAAATTAGTTAGGCGATGCTCAAGCGCTCAGCGCTCAAGCTTCAAGGGCGATGGCTGTTTGCTACGATTCATTATATGCAGGTCATGAACTAGTATTTAGAGGGCGTAACTTCTAATCTTACTTTAAAACAACGCATCCTAAACACCATACCTCAGCGAAGAATATTATTAACATGACCGTACTTAACATCAACAAACTCAGTTTCTATGTTCTATTCCTGTCAGTTTCCTTCGCACAGATACTAGTGGTCAGTGCTGCACCGCTGGAAGCTTCTGATGATGCGACGTACCTTTGGTGGGTGGGGTCCCGGCGATTATGTGGAGCAGGACTGACGAGTTTCTAGGGTCGGACCATCCTTATTGAAACCTAAATACAGCTGGAGGGTTGAAAGTTGACACAAAGAAGGACTGATCGTTACATGGACACGTTGCGGATGACATTGGGGGTAGAAGATGTGTTTGCACTGTAACGGGGCGTGCCGGTGGGACGTTCCAGTGGACTCGATCAGGCAGGAGAAGTAGCAGGGTGCTGGAGTTAGGAGCGGGTAGAGTAGCAGAGTGCTGGAGTTAGGAGCGGGTAGAGTAGCAGAGTGCTGGAGTTAGCAGAGTGCAGCAGGGCGAGAGGTGGCAGAGGCCCGGCGGTGTCCGGGGTCACGGTAGTAGTCATTCGGCTTAGCGCATGTAGCAGACACCATCATCTCCTCCACGCAGACACGACAGCGGGGTTTTCCCTCCTTCTCTCGACTGCAGTGCTGGCCGATCCAGCACATAATTTTTTGACCAAACCCTAGTTAGTATGGTAATAGTAATACTCAAGTTGCGATGGCTGTTTGTTATGCTTCCTCATGAACTGGTACTAAACTAGAGGTGTAACTCCCGATCTCACTGTAAAACCACACACCCTGAACACCACACCTCAGCGAAGAATACCATTAACATGACCGTGCTCGACATCAACAAACTCAGTTTCTATGTTCTGCTCCTGTCAGTTGCCTTCGCACGGGTCTTAGTGGTCAGTGCATCAGTAAACCGGTGAGTTCTTGCTGGGGATATGCTGATTATGGTGCTTTTACATGGTCATATATTGCTTTATATCACTTTATATTACAATGTGACGAAAACCTTTCCTATATATTACGATATATTACGATATATGATGATATCTTCTTCTCACAGGTTCTCTGATGCGTGGTGCAGAGAACGTGGATAGTGTGTGTGAGTGGGTCCCGGCAATTACTATGTGGAGCAGGATTGACGAGTTTTGTGACTACAGGCTAGCTCTGCCGATGCCCATTGAGAATCATCAAGACCAAAAGCTGTTCTAAATGGTTGCATCACACCTAAGCCGCCATTTAAATTTGTTAAACCGTATTGGGTTTTGTTGGTTTTGACATCTGAATAACTCTGAATAAGCGGCACGTTGGCAGCTGTACTAATCTGAAAAACACCGCTTATGTCGCTGCACGTGTGCACCCTGAAAGACCCTGAAGCATCCGATTGGTTGCAGATGCTGCAGAGCAACTGCAGAGATCTACAAAGTTGTCTTTGCGTATCTTATCTGATCTTTGCTTAGACAGTAGATTGACAACATCGCATTGATTGATATACTGCTACTAGTACATTGTGAAATAAAATAACCTATCAAAAATCTGCGTGTGATGAATGATATCATTCGTCGTCTGAAAAACAGATCTGAAGATCTAAATGATTTTGTGTGGGCACCAACTGGTGAGGTCATTTTCCAAACTACTGCACATGAGCTCTATGCACCCAAGCCATCGCGCACCGCCCTCTTGATCGGCAAGCATCATTACATTAAAATTCCTGATATCCAAGAAAAACAGTGCAGAATGCTTGGCGAAGATTAATATCCTCCGCAATGGAAGAGAGATGGTGTTCTTACTATGCTTATGGCGATTAAATGCTCCTCAGGGAAGTCTCAATAGAACTTGCTGTGGGCTACCGTCAGGTACTGCACACTGCATATTCCAATGTACTGGTATAGTCGTAGTAAGTCCGCTCCAGTCATCTGCTGTGCATGCAGTCGTCATCAGAGCATTCACGAGGTGAAGTGTGACCAATTGAAATACATCTAGAAAGTATTTAGAGGGTGTAACTCCTGATCTCACTTTAAAACCACGCATCCTAAACACCACACCTCAGCGAAGAACATCATTATCATGACCGTGCTCAACATCAGCAAACTCAGTTTCTATGTTCTACTCCTGTCAGTTGCCTTCGCGCAGGTCCTAGTGGTCAGTGCTGCAGATAACAACAACCCGGATTCTGACGATGGAGATGTTATCAGTGAGTGGGCCCCGGAGATTATGTGGAGCAGGATTGACAGGTTTCTAGGGCCATTCTATCCTTATTGAAACCTAAATACACCTGGAGGGTTGAAAGTTGACACAAAGAAGGACAGATTAGTATATGGCCACGTTACGGACGACATTGGGAGTAGAATGTCTTCGCACGCACGGGATTGTTTGTTTATACTGGCTTCTCGAGATCTCTTGTTAATTTGTTCATTACTTATATACAGTGATTCTGATAATGCAGGGCTAATTTGTTGGAGCGAGGCCTGCATGCGCGACAGCATCATGAGAGTGAGCCATGCCTTTGGTCGAAAATGCTGAGTAAGAAGTTGGAGGAATTAAATCTCGCGGTCATCATCGCTCGCTGTTGCCTCGAGAGTGCATTGAGAGAATTTAGTGAACCAAGTATTAAGGTACGAAAAATAAGGTGCATCGCGCACGTTCCTCGTCTCGACAATGAAGAAGTGACAGAAGACAGCCTCGGAATACAACCAGAAATTGTACACCAGCTGGAATAAACATTAAATGAATAAAAATATACCAAAATTTTGAGAGAAGGCTCGCATAGCACTTCCATCGCAAAGTGAGCGTCGAATTTCGCAAGCCACCGTAGGGATCCGGGGACAAAACAGATCGACGAGACTTGTATCATGAATGAAGTACAGAACGAACCCTCAGTTATTTCATGACATCGGTGCTCACCTTCCTTGTGTTCTCTCTTGTGAAGAACATACGGGTGTTCCTGTACCATGGTGTTGAATGGAGCATGTGAGTATGAATTATGAATGAAAAAGAGCGGATGACACTAAAATCTCAACATGTTCCGGCTAGAGAATTCCGAGCGCTCGGTATGTGATCGTAGGCCGCATTTAAGAATATTAACAGAGATTTTCAGTACACGTCCTGTTGGCATCGAATTCCAGTCCTCGACATTCGGGCCTGCGAGTTCTCCTGGTGGAGTACTAAAGTCCCTGAGAGCATATATGTAAGTAGCATAGGAGACAGGGGAGCTCAGTTTATCCACACCTGAGTTTCAAACGTGGCGAGGAGCGTAAATGGTGATTCGCGCGGCCTAGAGACTCGAGGTGGTGCGGCATCACTAGGAGCACGAGACAAAGCAACGAGCATGTCGCGATGCTACATGATGCTGTCGTACCTCGACTCACACTCGAAGATCTCAAAGCTTCGCGATTTGACCCTGTAGTACCAGCTAACATCAGGAAAACCCTCCGCTATAAACCTAGGCTAAGTATGTGGAATTTGACAAAATTTTCTCTAATTCCCGATAGTTTCACAAAAGTAGGCACCTTAGTGAATTAGAGAAAGTTTTTTACTGCCCCGCCATATCTCACTCGCGCTCACTAGTTTAGTGATAATCATAATAAATTTACAAAGCTTTATGCAAATTTACAATGAGTTATCATGGAACATGATGACATCAATGATGACGGCTCAGGATTTTGATTTCGTTCGAACGTTTTACAAGAACAAATTAAGCTTTTATTAAATGAGGGATATGTCAACATAGCTGAGTAGACGAGAAAGGAGCACTTCTAAGAGAATGAGTCATAATGCAAAAAAGAAGATAAACGAATGCGACTATTTAACACAAAACTGCCAGTCAACCCAGAAATCTACTCTTCGTCATCCATACCATCAAGATCGAGGAATGCCATTGCAGAGTCGTGTGACCCGACGAGAGCAGCGTTGCCGTTGGCGGAGAGTTGTCTTATGGAGAGGTGAGACTCGGACACGATAGTCAATAGTACAATGCAGAAATCAACTCACTGGATAGCATCAAAAATATCGGCCATCATTTTATGAAACTTGCCTGGTGCGGCCCCCTTCATTTTCTCGAGAAGTTTCACATGAAAAAAGTAGACCTCGCTGAATAAATTGCCTGTAAAATTGAACTTGGATGGAGATCCATTGGCCTTCCACAGAAGCGCAGCATATACCTGTGCACTCGTCAATACATGAACTCAGACTGGATCAAGAAATATACTGAAGTACTGGTTAAGGCCACCATTGGAATCGTCACCTCGGGCCGTTGGGCCTTGTTGCTCGCGATCTCCTCAAAACGGTCTGAAAATTTCATGCCAACTGACTTTGGCCCGTGGAAGTAGCGCCCTCTCATCAGATATGGCAAGATCTCAGCGAAGTACGGTTTTTTTGACTGTGCAATTGGAATATTTTTCTCCTGCAGTCACTGGGTAAATCAGCATGTGTGACCCAGAATATAGCCACCTACATTGAAATGCTGCTCATAATGATAAACGTGATTGACGAGCAAAGCTTTTGCGGTGTCGACACAATCAGGCCCGAGACGGTAATATGCTGTCACCTGTGCGCAAGCATCGTCTTTCAATTCTGAGCGGAAAAGTGGGACTCTGGCTTCCACCTGCACGAGGTTCAATTAACTAGTACTCCAGTAGAGAATACAACGTACCAGCGTAGCAAGAGCTGTCACATACGAGTCGTCGGACTTGAGGCGATCCTGGATTATTGGGACACCACAGGCACGAGCTGCTGTTAAGAGCACATTCCGCGTGAACAGACTCTTCTCGGTGAGTTCTGGATACCCGTTGACAAATGTAACGTGGACTTTGGCCTCCAATATCGCTCTTTGGACGACACGGCGTGTGTCGATATCTTGGTCCATCAACTTCAGCTTACCGGTATTCGTCCGTACGAGTCTGGCACTTCCAGGGCGACCATGACGTGTAAGGCCAGAATCATGATAATCTAAGTCGACCTCTTGAGATCCCTCTAAGTCGACCTCTTGAGATCCCTCTAAGTCGACCTCTTGAGATCCCTCGAAGTCGACCTCTTGAGATCCCTCTAAATCGTTGGACTCATCCGGCACCATAATTTCTTCGAGTTCCTTGTCCGACTCGGCAATACCATCTGCCCAAACAGGCATCTGCAGTGTCCGTGACATCAAACACGGAAATAAGCACAATAAAACTTTCGCTCACCTCGTCTGCTCGTTTGCGATCACGTGCGGACTGAATTTTTGCCTTCTGAGGGGCCACTGCACGAGTCCTTGGTTGGGTCGACGCGAAGGGGAACGGCTCAGCTATCTGCCTCGACTTCTTTGAGGCAGTTGTGCGAGGCCAGGTTGCTTGCGTCAAAGGAAAGTCAGCCTGTTCAGCTTTCGACATCGAAACAAAAATTGGTTTCTGAAAGGAAATGTATAGTCTGTTACCAGAACAGTAACGATGACACTTACTTCAGTTGATAAGGACTTTACGACAGAGTCAATGGGCTCCTCCAACTCGTCGTCAATATCCTCCATGTCCAAGTTATTTTCCTGCTCCGAGTCATCATGACCAGGTTGGAATTCGGAAATCTCATCGCTGAGTAGTTCATCGTCGGACACTGCATGCGGTTTAGCAACTAAATGGTACCCGGGCCAGGTGAATCAGTCAATGACTATGAAATTATAGTTCATTTGCTCACCTCGGCGCTTCTTGGTAAGTGACCCTGTTGCGTCACGAGCTTGAGGTACAGTCTCATGTAAGCATAAGTCCGTTGCTTGGCGCAAACACTTACCTGGACGCTTTCTAGCCACAGGCCCAGGGATCTCTGGGACATGAGGACTAGCAACACTGCTGCGGCCATCATGACGCTTGGTGGCACCGGTAGACACATGGGTTTTGCATTGCACAGGAGCTTGAGTGAGCTTCCCTCCAGTGGGACGCTGCCGCTGTGATTTTGTAGTCATCCAGACTAGGACAATATCCGGTGAGAAGTGTTCCACAATCATCATATAACACTGACCTGCGTTTTCCATTGCCTTTTGCTTTGCGCTTCGAATACCTATAATGTATATTCACAGTTAGCTCTCATTATGACAGTAAGTACTACTTACTTCGACTAGAACCAGTGTTATTGGCGCGTGCCATACTGACTTGTTGAATGGTACTTTAAACAAGTAGATATTAGTAGATGATTTTGGAATGTAATGGAAGGAAATTGAGGAAACTACCTTGTACTGGCCTTGGTACTACCAATTTATATTAGATGCCACCGCCAAGGGAAAACTTACTCGCCTGCCATGGGTTCCAAAACGATTGAATTTTTGAGCGCCTGTTTTAGATTAGTTCAGGCTTCATCGGATCGCGAACAAAATCAAAGGTACAATTTGGTCAGCATCAATTTCAGGATCACTCCTACCCTTAACAAATAAGGTCCTTGAGAGCGCATGAGTATAGGCAGCTGAAAAGAAATATACAGAGGCTAGAATTTGACCAGGCTCCTTTCCCAGCCCCCGATTCAAGTGTGAGGGGCGATATCTGAGGGCACCGTTTGATATGTCACCTGATACAAGAAAATTCGAACCATGACCTTATTCCCTACGGGAATAAGGTCATGCTGGGTTCGAATTTTCTTGTATCAGGTGACATATCAAACGGTGCCCTCAGATATCGCCCCTCACACTTGAATCGGGGGCTGGGAAAGGAGCCTGGAGTTTAATTTTACCTTCAATATCTTAGTGTTCGAATATCATCTTTACTGGACTCTCCTGTTCTAGAACTTGGTGTGATCATAACAGGTATAGTGTAAGCTCAAGGAAAAAGGATGAATTTTCATGTGCGAAGACACTGTGCATTTGTAGAGACGTTGAACGAAGTACAAGTTATGAGTATGTGTGCTACATGATATCTACTACAGCACCATGACCCCAGTCATCATCATGTCAAGTCGAGCTAATACATTAGTTGATCGGAGCTGCGAGTCTCCAACATTGAGCATGTGAGACTTAGAATGGTCGAATATGAGTTTCTGGACATCGTCCAGACCATCAATGTAGCGAACGATGTCATTGAAAGTGTCTTTCCCTTCAAGCTGCGTGAACAGTATGACGACCGGTGGATGAGGCAGCTGCTCCCGCAGCACAAGCTTCACAATGGAACCAACAGCGGAGATAGCATAATTGACTTGCTGGAGTCGGTCTGATGTCATAGTGGCAAGAAATTCGTAAATGCCGAGGTCACTGCACCATATGAAGTGAACGGTGACGTGAAAGATTAAGGGATTGTCGAGGATGCCATCTAGTAAAACGATGTTCCCGTCCTGAAGAACAACCAATCAACACTGTCTATTTGAAACAAAATTTGAACATACTATGTCAACTGTAAACCTATGCATGAAGGCCAGTGGGTTGGCACTATCGTTGATCAACGCAGCTATCACGCGACCCCGGAATTGATCTGGCGCGACATTAGAGCCGACTGGTGGGTAAAGGTTGTAGCCCAGGGCAAGACAACTCCGAATGATGGCCAGGAGCTTCCGAAAAACGTTATTCCATGCCACCATAATCTGCTGCCGTTGGCTACTCGTTGTTTTAATTGTAGCTAAATAAATAGATTAGTATTCCACTCAATTTATCTGCCAAAACGTACCGTTAAGACCCGGGATAGACGCTGCCTCCGAAATTGCAACAGATACAAGTGCCGCACCCGTGTCATCAGTACCGGCCATCGCATTTGCTGTCAGTATGAACCTCACAATTCTTCTCTTCGCGCGTTCAACAATCTGCTTCTTAACTTGAGGCGTAACATCAAGGATAATGGGACCTGGTCTGGCTGGCTGCATAGCAGCAGGAACGGTGTTGGATGTGGACTGTGAGGTGACAGATTCTACCGGCATGACCGGCATAATTGCTGGCTGCATGGCCATGGGTTCAGGTGGCGGCGCAGGGGCTAGATGGGCCGTGTGTGTAGTATGGGGGACAGTGACTGCGGGTTGCACAGGACCAAGGGCAGCCATCGTTGGCTCAGGCGGCGGAACAGCTCTGGGTCCGGGTATGAAATACGGCATGGTGGAGGAGGTCCGAGCACGCCGATGCCTCTCAGAACGCTGGGAGGATCCTACAAACGACTGGGGAAAGGGTAGTGGGTAGAAGGTGTCGAACTGTGCGGAGGAGGGAATGAGAGGCTGAATGCTGTCGACAGTGCTACTGGTCGACGGATCATTAGTGCTGGATGGCCCAGGGGAAGGTTTTCGGGAGTTAGATAGCAAATCACCGGTGTTCATCATGTGGTGGTGGTCGGTCATACGGAGGAATCGTTCAAGTGGATCCTCATCATCTGCTTGATGCACTATTAGCTCGCGACTACTATAACATTGGATGAATACATACCGTTCAAACTTGTTCCCGATCTGAATCCATCGTATTGATTGTCATAGTCATTTTCGAATGACTCGCTGGTAATGTCTTGAAGTTCACCAGAAATGCCTGAACGCGGATTATGGTCAGGCATCTGCATACTTTGCTGAGAGCAAGTAGGTAAGGAGAAATGAGATGGGGAAGGAGTGGCCACTGGTTAAAGGGTACTTACACCATGCGTCCGGGGGCTGGAATTGAGCGATTTCCTGCATCGCGCGCTAGAAACATGATGTAGAACCTCATTATAATATGTAATAGCGAATAAAAGAAAAATTAAATAGAGCCAAGGTATTGGGCTAGCCATATCTGATACTAACGGCAATAATCCATGATAATGGCGATGCATAAGGTCAATATCAGTGGGGTGAGGCTCAAGAGATGATGGGAACGGAAGCGAAATTTGAATTGACTCACTCAATCCGTTGAATAATTGACCATGAGCATTGCATGTAAGGCGGCCAAAGAGAAGCAGTACATATATGGGATGTTTGAATGTCGACAAATATGGTTATTCAGTACTGAGAATCTTAATAATGCTGCGCACTGACTTCCATGTGCCGATCAGATGTTGTATTCTTTGACAAATGTGTAGTTCCAACGAGCATAATAGTGTGACAACAACTTGAAAATAAATATGAAAAAACTCTAGTACATTATAACTGCACAGAAGAGAAAATACATATGGTTAAAGCGATACTATCAGACGCGCCATAGACACCTCCATATTGATGTCACGATGATGGCAAATGGGGATTGATGAAAATGTGATCTGAGTTCACCGCTGCTTTATATGGTTGATCAGCGTGGTAATACTTCAAACGAGAATTTCATGTACCGATGGAAGAGCAATTATCAGGTAGTCGACTGTTCAGAGCCTTCGCATGAAGCCTCGGAGTCAAGGTCCGAATCATCCACATGGCAAGATTCATCAGATGAGTCGGAAGGTTCCTCATTGCTGAGGCAGGAGAATGTGATGGGGTACATGGGGAATACTTTGGGAGATTTCAAAAATGCCTTCCTGACACGTACACTCAGGAGCTTCGCAACCTGATCAGTTTGTGTACTGATGATACGAAGGGCCTCGGATTCGTCCTGGTAGACAGCTTGGAGATAATTCCTATCATCACCCAGTTCTGCCTGGCCATGCTGCGAAAAAATCTTCCTGAAGCACTGCAATTCCCACTCTGCCAACTTGAATCGTTCTTCGTTTTCAGCGTGGATACCATCAAGAAATATTGAGTGACGCTCAGCCTCTTCGATTTCCCACGTTGTCAACAACATGCGTTGGCGCGCAACCTCGCGCGTTGCAAGCTTGGCCTTGTATCCTCTGTACAAGGTCGAAGTTGTCATTTGGGAGAGGCCACTCTCTAACTGTTCTTCAAACTTTAAGACTACATTAGCATGATTATTAACATCGGGAAGTCAATTCAATATACCTTCTTAGTTGCTTCCAATGGAAATTCGGATTGGAATTTGAGATTCATCACCCGGGCTGCATAACAAAGTTCCAATGGAGCTGGGTTGGTGGGGTATGGGAGAGACGTCCTTGATGGTTTCTTGCGTGCGAAGTGCTGTTGAGGAGATAGAGACCGTGACCTTTTGCCATGCCTAGAGAATAGGCTCTCCTTTACATCAGCAGGCTTGGATGCTCCATCCCGTTCAATGCGTGGAGAACTATTCATCATGTTTGGAGAGAGGCCAGATTGTAGGCTTGAATTACAAAGAGTCGTGTCAGACTGGCCCAAGGAGTCGGGAGAAGATGGAATTGTGGGACTGCTCATTTCTACAGGTGACAAAGGCAAATGAGGGCTGCAAGATTGAACAGGAGACGGAGGTGAGTTGGCCATCCTATAGTAAGGGAATCTCGGAACTTAGGTGGTGATACAGGTGATATATATTAATGGATACCTAGCGCGGAGCCTGAAAAAGGAAGCTTACAGGGTGTACTACTACAGTAGTATCTATCAGCAGAGCGCAGTGATAGCATTATACAGCATGGTCAGTTGCCCCGGATGTCATGAATCCTTTTCTGCAACAGGTTATAGTCAGCATCTAGCCAAGACTAGACAAACGCCATGCAGAGCCTTCCTTGCTACTTTTCGTGCAAATTCTAACTCCCAGGGCCTGGGGAGTCCGAAGAATCCGACACTCCAAGCTGGCACACATTCCCTGTCACCGCCTCCAGGGTCCTTGGAAGAACAAGATCATCCAATCTTATTTGAGGGAGATTTTTTTGGTACTTACGAGGAAGCTGATCTAGAATGGCCAGATGACCATTCTGGTGACGAAGAAGAGGACCTTTACAACGATGAATGGGAACCTCCTGCACAGGACAATAATGATGAACCGGAACCTCCGGTACCTGACGACGACATACTGGAAAATGAAGGTGCTGAAGCCTTGGAGAACCGAGAAGCTCGTCGGGAGATTGAGCAATGTACCATGGAGCAAGATCATATTGTTATTGTGCCCTATCCGGATGCCCATGCAGGCGTACCAATAACTGGACAGCCTGCTCATGATTCAAATACCACATACGGTATAGATGCTGGCAACTCCAACAATATTTACGCTCCTTTCACCTCCCAGATAGACTGGGACGTTGCTAAGTGGGCAAAGTTACGCAGTCCTAGTTCAACGGCATTTACTGACCTTCTTGCAATTGATGGGGTAGGTGCCAGTGAAGGTTACATCCTTGATTGTTCTGATATCCATATGTAGGTCAGTGAACGGCTCAACCTTTCATTCAAGAATTCAAAAGAGCTTAATAAGATAATCGACAAGGACCTTCCTGGACGACCAAAGTTCAAGCATGAACAAATCATTGTCGCTGGTGAAGCATTTGACATTTTCTACCGAGATATTGTCGAATGCATCAGATCTTTATATAGTGACCCTGACTTCACCGATTTTCTCATATTCAAACCGGAGCATCATTACACTGATGAGGATAAGACGATACGATTATTTCATGATATGCACACTGGTCAGTGGTGGTGGGACACACAGGTAAGCATGGTATCATAAATTCGATGCTTGGCCTACATTATTGACTTTGTAATTCAAGAAAGCGCTCGATCGACGACGTCCGGGTGCCACAATCATCCCTGTCATCATATCGAGCGACAAAACCCAGGTTACCATGTTCCGCAACAAAACTGCATATCCCGTCTACCTTACAATCGGTAACATTCCAAAGGAAATCCGACAAAAGCCATCCCGTCGCGCTCACATTCTCCTAGCGTATTTGCCTACTACCCGCCTTGAGCATATCGCAAATAAAGCCTCAAGACGTCGAGCTGTTGCAAACCTCTACCATGCCTGTATGAGTCGCGTACTGGCTCCCCTAAAGACTGCTGGAGTTGATGGGCTTGTGATGAGTAGTGGCGATGGTGCACGACGTCGTTGTCACCCATTGTTCGCGTGCTTCGTTGGTGACTATCCTGAGCAGTTACTTGCTGCTGGAGTGAAGTCGATGGAGTGCCCGAAGTGCGATGTTCCCACAGACGAACTCGAAAGTAATACAGCGCAATGCGATATACGCGATCTTCATGCTGTGTTGGATGCTCTCGCTCTGATCGATGAAGGTGACCTGGCCTTTGTACAAGCATGTCGTGCTGCTGGAATCAAACCAGTTGTCCATCCATTCTGGGAGGACCTGCCCTATACAAACATTTTTCAGGCAATCACGCCTGACGTGCTGCACCAACTATATCAGGGTCTCGTCAAGCATTTGCTTGGATGGTTAGCACAAGCGTGTGGAGCTGCAGAGATTGATGCACGATGCCGTCGGTTACCTCCCAACCATCATATCCGACTATTCATGAAGGGTATTACCAGTCTCAGTTGCCTCAGTGGTACTGAACACAGCCAAATATGTCGCTTCCTCCTTGGCATTATTATTGACATCCGGCTTCCCGGAAATCTTGCTTCGTCTCGCCTTCTAAAGGCTGTACGCGGTCTCCTCGACTTCCTCTACCTTGCGCAATATCCATGTCATAGCTCTGAAACATTACTTTTACTAGATGAAGCTCGTGCACTCTTTCACGACAACAAGGAGATATTCGTTGACCTTGGAATCCGAAACAACTTCAACCTTCCAAAACTCCATGCAATACGTCATTATGCGTCTATGATTCGGACGTTTGGGACAACGGATAACTACAACACCGAGTACACTGAAAGGCTGCATATAGATCTCGCCAAGGATGCCTATCATGCTACCAATCACAAGCACGAATTCACGCAGATGACACGATGGCTAGAACGAAAGGAGAAGATCATCCGTCACGAGCAGTACATAAAATGGCGCCTTGATAGAGATCGTGCTCCTTATCAACCGCGTCCACCCGACCTACGCCTCGACCGCACCCTAAAAATGACAAAGCATCCAAGCGCCAAAGCTGTCTCAGTTCCAACATTGATATCTGACTATGGCGCAACTTACTTCCGAGAAGCACTTGCTCGGTACATTGCAGAACAACAGAATCCAAATGAGGTTTTCACTCGTCAGCGGCTGGAGAACGTTGCTGCAGGTATCCATTTACCATTCCACTCCGTCCCCGTATATCACAAGATAAAGTGGTTATCGACTGATGCTCGAGGGCATGGCGATCCACTTGTGACGGTGGATAGCATACACGCTAAACCCCAACGCGCTGCTCTCCAAACGGATGATGTAGTACCAGCACGTTTCGATACTGCACTTATCAACGATGGTACTGGCAGCTCTGTTGGCATCAAAGGTATGGCACTACACTTCACTGGATTCACACTGTTATAGTGTTAGTGATAATTTTGTTGCTAGGCTTCCGCATAGGCCAAGTTCGTGTCATTTTCTCAATTCCTGCAACAGCAACACAACTATTGTTCCCTCCAGCAAACCAGCCTCCCAAGCACCTTGCGTATGTCGAATGGTTTACTCCCTTTCCTGCGACACCAGATCCCAGGCACGGCATGTACAAAGTTAGCCGATTCATTCGGTCTGGCGAGAGGGTGGCAAGTATCATTCCTGTTTCAAATATTGCCCGCAGTGTCCATCTTATCCCAAAGTTCGGAGCTATTGTACCTTGACACTGGACAAGTAACAATGTTCTCGAAGAATGTGACACCTTCTTCGTTAACTGCTATATTGATAGACATAGTTTCATAACTCTCAGATAATGCTATATCGCATTAGCAATATTTTAGAAAGAATAATTGAATTAGTGCTATTCTGTATTACTTGGTATAACTTGTCTAACTTTTGAGAAATTTGTTACACTTAGTCTAGGTTTGTATCGGAGGGTTTTCCTGATGAAACACATACCAACCAAGAAACAGGAGGAGGAAGTGTTACTGGAGGCCGTATCGAGGGAACTCCTGGAGGACATCGATGATCCTGGAGAGCTCTGAGTCGACGCTCGAGCTGGTGTTGTTGTTGTGAGTCGGAGAAATCAATGCACATGACTTTCACGTGTCCGTGTCTGGACAAGACGCAGTACACTAGTAGTCACATCAAACCAAAATCAAACCCATTTAACCAACTGCCACGATGATCAGCTCTCGCCCAATAGCTATAGCGTTTGAGGCCATTTGACGAAGACCCTATGAGTGGGTCCCGGCGATTATGACTGACGAGCTTCTAGAGCAGAGGTGGTCTCATTAAAACATAAATACAGCTAGAAAATTAGAGGTTAATGCAGATCAGTACATGGGCACACTGCAGGTGACATTGGGGGGTAGAAGATGTGTTTGCTGGCCGGGAACGACCGTCTGTTCCGTATTCAATACATCATCTCGAAAACTAGACAATCACATACCCATCATGATCACACCAGCTACAAAACGCGTCAGGGTATATTTTCAAATAACCCAAGGTATAAGGCTCGCCGTCATAACCATATGTACTACGCCTGGGGGGTCAATTATGACTACAGGCCAGCTCTGCCGATGCCCATCGAGAATCATCAAGACAGAAAGCCAATCCGAAGGGTTTTATCATGCCTAGGCACCATTGTTAGACCAGTTTTTGGCATCGGTTTTTGTTCTGAATATTCAATAGGCGGCGCATTCAAGTTGGCAGCGCAAGGAGAGTTTTTTCTGATCACGTGGCACGTTGACCGTATTTTATCGGGGTTAAACTTGTTTAACCAAGTTGAATCGATTCACGATGCTGGTAAGCCTCATGACTCAGCGTCATTCTTACAGGCCCCTTTTCATCTGGATATTTAAGTGTCTAACTGACGTGATCCGTTTTCACGTCGCACACTTGTCCCCTAAAGCACTTCTGCTCGTGCACGTTCTGCACTATCTACTCTATATATTTTTCGTCAAAACTTGAATTTAAACGCTGTTGAAATTCGGTCATACTTCCAAAACATATGTCAGACCCGAGTACCTCAAATAACAATGCCGCCAACTCGTCGCAAACACAATCTTCGCTTAGGGGACCAGGAATGCGAGGGACTTCAGTTGAGACCGACACTGATGGAGCGCATCTACCCCAACAAGACGTGGCGAAGAGGTGCCTTGACGTCGTCAGAGAGTTTAAAGCATGCAAGTGCACAAAGTTTGAAGCTTCCTACGTCATCTCCACAATCATCAAAGAAAGTCTACCCCTTGGATCAGGTGAAAATCCCATTACGGTTGCGGCTATCTACCTCGGAATGCTCGACGAATGGGAGTCGGAGCAAGACCAAGCCAACTACAGAGGAGCAGGAGCCGGAGCCGCTAGAGAACGTTCGGTTGAACCAACGTCGAACTCGCGGTTCGAAAAGGAGTCTCCAGCAGAGATTAGGAGTCGGGATGTTAGCATTGAGCCAGGAGAACCTGCTCGAAAACGAGCAAAGCTCGACTTTACCTGTCTTGAACTTAAGCCATCAGTCCTCGAAGAACCCGCCAAACCATTATCACCCAATCTCAAACTCACCATCCGCATCTTACAGAACTGGGCACAGGATCAGAAACAAGCTAAGCTCAAACTCATGTACCATGAACGCAGCCCAGAATTTCACGAGTCAGGATGGGCGGACATTGTTGCAGGACGAAGCATCAATCTCGACGCCATCCACACCATCATCACCACTTCACGAGCCGTTGACAAGCACAAGGAGACCATTGGGGACATTGAGCTCACCTATGGAGTATCAGAGACGGCCACGAAGAAGATCACTACACAAGGCCAATGGAACGCGGCATGGAACAGGGCTGCACGAGCCCTCAAATTCGCTTTCCCGTTCAGACAGGCTGAACTTAACGCCTACTCCGAGCACATCAACGAGCAGTTCGACCAACAATTGGAGAGTTACCATGGACGCGTCCTCCGATATGACAAATCAGTCAGATTTAGAGTCGGAAACACTCGAAGGTATGAGTTGTCCGACTTTGAATGCTTCAAAGACATCTACAGCTCCCATTTCTCCGCCGGAGGAAGGTTACACAATGACTCGGGAGAATCTAGCAAAGCCACGGGAGCAGGACGAGATCTTCTCGTCAAAAGAGAACCATGTCGCAAATGGAATAGTGGCGAATGCACCCGCAGCGCTGCCACTTGTCGCTACGCCCATATCTGCAACATTGAACAGGACGGCCGGTTGTGTGGACGCCGTCATGTCAGATCAAAGCATAACGAAGATCAAACCAAGTCAAAATCAACATGAGGCATATCTCAAACGTCCGCGTTTTCGTTGAGGTTTGGTTTGGTCCCCCTTAGACGCCTCGTTCAGCCCAACTGCTCGGTCTACAGAGTATGCGGACCCTGTACCAACTGCGCCCGCTTATTTAGCAGATAGTGATGCTGCCCACACGGTCGCGGCTCACCCAGAACTCTTCAAGATAATAACACCAATCAACGTTGATCGGTTTCAATGCCTGTTGAAAAACCACCCTAATCAGCCCTTTGTTCTTTCGGTGTGCTGAGCGCTTCGAGAAGGATTCTGGCCATGGGCCGACGCTTCGGATGAAGCCTACCCTTCCGTTAACGATAACTCTATGCGCACTTGCACGAAGACTGAAGAGCAACAAAGATTCATTGATGAGCAGCTTGAAGAAGAAATAAGACTGGGACGAGTATCTGAAAGTTTCGGAACGGAACTACTTCCTGGAATGTATAGTGTGCCGATGCATACTGTTCCCAAACCTAATTCTGATAAGCTACGTCTCGTCGTGGACCACACTGCTGGTGAATTCTCGCTCAACTCCATGATCGATTCAGACGCCATCAAAGGAACTAAGCTCGATGGTTTACATTCGCTGGGAGCGTCGCTGCTTCAGTTTCGGCAACAGCACCCTCATGAACAACTAGTTCTATTCAAATCGGACGTCTCGCAAGCTTTTCGTAGGTTACCAATGCATCCGCTGTGGCAGACCAAGCAGGTGCTAACGGTACGAGGACAACGCCATGTAGACCGTAATAACAACTTTGGAGGAAGAGGATCCCCCAAAGTTTGGATCTCTTTCATGTCCCTGGTCGCTTGGATCGCTATCCATCACGCGTTAATTGAGGCACTCAAGTTATATATGGACGACTCTTTTTCATTCGAACTCGCGGGGAAAACGTTATACTATGAACCCTATGAATGTTTCTACCCGGAAAAGCAAACTCGACTACTACGTCTCTGGGATGAACTTGGTGTCCCTCATGATCGTCCAAAGCAAGTCTTTGGTTGTCCTCTGACAGTCATAGGCTTCGAAGTCGACCCTAATGCCATGTCGGCTACCTTACCTTCACACAAGAAAGACGAGCTGGTGATGCACTTGCGTCAATTTGGCGGAAGGAACTTTCAGTGGACACTTCGCGAGTATCAACAACTCGCGGGGTGGTGTGAATGGAGTTTTAACGTCTTTCCATTACTCAAGCCTGGACTCTCAGCTATCTACGAGAAGATACGAGGGAAAGACCAACCACACGCTCGTCTACATGTCAACAATGGCATCATCTTCGAATTGAACTGGATGGCAGATCATATGGAGAAGCTGCCCGGGCTACTATTCTACAAAGCCTTGGACTTTAACCCACTGTCTGAGGACGTGGTAGTAGTCTACACGGACGCATCAGGATTAGGAATGGGTCTATGGTTTCCTCACGAGAACTTCGCCGGTCAGTCGCCATTGCCCATTGAAGCTCCCAAAGACACCATCTTCTTCTTCGAGGCCCTCGCAGTGTGTTCGGCCATTCATGCCATACCGAACATGATGGAAAGCCCACCTAGGATGCTCATTTACACCGACAATTCCAACACAGTAGCAATGTTTAACTCACTTCGTGCTCATCCCCCTTATAACTCCATCATTCTAGCGGCAGTGGACGTCCTGCTGGAGTATCAAGTAGACCTGCGTGTCGAATTCATCCCTGGTTCGGAGAACAGGGTAGCCGACGCACTTTCGCGATTCCAGAACGAACGTGTATTGGAGATAGCTCCTGCCGCGAGCTTCTTCGATTTCGAACCCCCTCGAGATGCGCTGGGGGCAGCGAAAAAATGATGAATGTATCTTCATCGTCCAGGCAACCTCTGAGGGAAGCCTGGACACCTGAGCGCCTCTTGTACGAGCGCTCAGTAGCACTTGGTTTCGCTATTGACTCAACAACAGCATCTGTGTACAACTCGCATCTGAACTCATACATCACCTTCTGTCGACTGCATCACCTGCCAATCGATCCAATGATTGATACACTATCTTTTTACGTGGTTTGGTTATCGCATCACATCGAACCACGCTCCGTCGACTCTTACCTTTCAGGAATCTCGAGTCGACTCGAAGACACGTATCCTGACGTCCGTGCAGCTCGACGTTCATCGCTAGTCGTACGGACACTTCATGGCTGCAAACGCCGTTTGTCAAAACCGGTACAAAGGAAATTACCTTTGAGTATCGATGACTTGCAGCAGGTCCAAAGGAAGCTTGGTTTAGAGTTAGAGCACGACAATAGTCTGTTCTTAGCTCTGCTTTTCACTGGGTTTCTGACTCTGCAACGACTGGGAGAACTCACTTGGCCTGATGCAGTGAAGCATCAATCTTACAGAAAAGTCCCTCTCCGACACACTCTCTCCATCACGGCAAGAAGCATCTCCTACACGCTACCTTATCAGAAGAACGATGGCTTGGGGACTGGGAGCACCATCCTCTTGTTATCGGATTCCGTTCTCGACAACGACCCACTGCCGGTGTTACGTCGTTACTTCGCATTCAGAGACGGGTCTTTTCCCTCTCGCCCAGCGCTGTGGTTGACAAGCGCTGGTTCGATTCCCACACGCTCTTGGTTTCTTCGGCGTCTGCGCCAATATTGTGGCTCGGCCATGTCGGGTCACTCGATGAGAGCAGGAGGAGCCACTGCACTGGCTATAGCAGGTATGACGCCTGATCTTATTCAAGCTGCAGGGCGGTGGTCATCGGACGAATTCAAAAAATATATACGCCAACATGCATTCTTGCTGAACGCACTGTTACACGGGTCCGCACGGACCACACCAAATGACATGAGACATCTCGCGTGTCATTCAGGACAAGGATCTGCTTCTTCAAATAAGAAAACGGCACCAAGACCAGAAAGCAAAAGACAACACCGCATATTAAAAAAAAAAAAAATAGGCCCTTTAGCATGTCCTTCGCGCCTCCGTCGCTCACATCTTCTCTTTCGCGCTTCTCCTTCGCACATCCGGCTCTCACTTTCATCTTTTCTCCCACCGGAGCTTTTCTATTGCTCACTTGAGCACGTTTTTTCCTCGAGACCCGCGTCTTCTACACTCTGTGCTATCATGTACAGTACTTCGTCTCTCGGTTTCGCAATAAAATTCAACGAGTCCCCCGAGCATGGAGCTGGGGGACTCCGCTTGCCTAATCACCGCGAGATACTACAATTTGAAACTTTCGGAAGAACAACAAGTCCGGCATCATGTAGTTATATCAACGCACCTGAGTCTTCTCTTCTCTATGTCCACTTCCAGCACTGTTTGTATCCACGGATGGTGTTATTACGGCGTTGTATCTTTATTGGATATCAATCAGGGATTCTAAACTAGGCTAGAGTTTCTACTAGTGCGAAGAGTCAAGCTGTGCAAACTGATGGCCTCTTAGCTGTGGCACCGCACCCGGCAACTCCATGATGCAGATCGAAGATTATGCGCTCGTCATTGTTGGAAAATTCATGATACGAAGGCCCAATAACTGAGGCAGAGAGGCAGAAGGTGCATACGAAGCGACAGATGGCCCGAGGACGAGGAAAAAGGACAGTACTAGGGATTGAGATATGTGCTCCCATGAAGTTTTCCGCCCATTTACGTTGGGCCCCTGGTCTTTGGTCAAACAAGGCAATGACATCACTCAATATCGTATGGCGATGCAAGCACTGGTATATATATACCATCACCATACGTTCACCAAGTTCGCCTCTCACCCACGTCCCTTCTCTACCAATATGACCATAATCTCAGATGATCCCATTTGGTGGCCGATCATCAATGCATATCGTGTCCAAAACTATTGTGCAGGTTCGTGGAGATCAGTTGGATGTTAAAGCTGATGTCGCAATCTAACCATGGCTGTGGTTTCATAGTTGCCGCTTTTGTTGGAGTAACATATGATTGGAGTGAGCATAATAATATGAAATGACTGCTGATATCTTACAAGTGTTTTCAGTACTTACATTCGGACAAGAGGTATGTCAATGCTATGACCAGATTAACCAGCTCGCTAAGAATGGATAGGTTGAATTGGTGTGGGTGAGTAGAATCTCATATCAGAGGAATCCACATGAAAGCCTACCTAATTACAGAGGCAACGTTGGTCCTCGATGACAATTCTGTATCTCAGTGTATGTGGTTTGTTTGTCGCGGTTTCCATGTTACGCTGACTTGAAAGTATCCTAGGTGCGCTACCTTGGAATCATATATTCTGCGTACGTTCAAAAGGCCAAAAAATCGGTGTAGTGCTAATGGTCTATCTCTTACGATAAGCCTGGCTATCTTGAGTATGTCTCTACAGCACAATCGCTATGCTTGCTTCTTCTGACAGACGGCACATAGGCAGTGCTCAGACCATCTCGTTGACAGATACAGTAAGCTTTCTACACAGATGCCTGCTGTTCCCCTCCATTTATTAACCGTGGTTGCCTGTAGGAGTGGGTGTGGTTCTTTAGTAACTTCTTGGTTCACCAATGACTGCCACACTTTGCTACTACAGATGTAAGTCTGTTTGGAGCGTGTGCTACTCGAGGCTGGCCACTGACTGGATTCGTTAGGCTGGATTATGTATGTCGTACTGATTTGGACAGTTGTTCTTGTATCTCCAATGCTGTGGGGTGAGCTTGGCACTTGCGAGACCTCAGTGATGTTAACTTGACTGAAACATGCTGCAAGTCATCATCATCACTCGGTTATATGCCATGTATCAACGATCCAGAAAGATCCTGGTATTTCTCATTTCCACCTTCCTGGCAAATATAATTTTTGTCGGAGTGGTCACCGTGCTAACCACGATGCATACTTCAGGTGGTACGCTTGATTGTGGATGAAAATAAACGTGCATGAGCTCACTGACGAATACTAGAGGAGCTCATTCTCTCCGGCACCCATCAGTGCTCGACTGGCTTTGGGAGAAATATCCTACTTCTGATTTCTGTTACTTGGATACTCTTCATTGTGTGGGAGGTCCTCGCACTATCTCTCGCAGTCCGGATTGCGGTAAAGCACTTCCGAGAACTGCGACCACATCCGGCAGGAGGGATCATCGGGGACTGTATCACGGTGTTGGTGAAGACTCACATGGTTTATTTTGCAAGGTAAGCTCATATTGTGATTATATTCTTTTCTTCCACTGAAGGCTCAAACGTGGTAGCTCTGTTGCTGTTTCTTGCTTCCAGCTCATTATTGAATTATCTCCAACACTCTCAGCGGTACGTCAACCTTTCACTTACCTCTGCATACTACTGTAGCTTATCGTTTATATAGGAATATTCCATGGGCGGTCAGCTTGCTCTTGGATTTCTTCGGATTTCGACAGCCGTACAGGTGTTTTTGCTAGGCCCCCGCCTGATCCTCAGTGTTCGGGAATATTATGCCAAGCTTGTGGTCAACTGCGATGCAGAAACTGGCATGACCTCAATCTCCTTTCAGCAGCGTGTGCATATATCGACTGGCAGTGGTGTATAACACACGAAATGATCACTTCTTGGACCTGTACCAAGTAGCACTCCGACAACTTAGTTCCGTATACTAGCTAGCTCACTACGGTAGCCCTTTCTTTGTCAATCTTTGTGCATACACTCACAGCCCCACCTAGTACATACTTCAGTAGCATCATTTTGGTCTGTACATGTTTGTACACATGCTCAGACTATCTCAGAAACAACTTTTCTGTACTCATGGCACCTATGATCTTAGTAAGAAATATTCACCCGAAAAATCGGAGTGCTAAGTACATATGACATGATCGATGATCATAGAAAGCCGCTCGAGCTGGTGTTGTTGTTGTAATCTATATCAAACATTTTGTGTTTAAGTAACTGCTGACTTCTTTGGGGTGCTGATTGCACAGCTTCAAGGGCAACAGCTAATTATTTGCCAACGATCATCAGTCAGGCCTTCAGGTACGCACAAATTTGAAGATCTAAATAATTTTATGTGGGCACCAATGGTGGAGCCATTTTCCAAACTACTGGACATGAGCGCTGTGCACCTAAGCTATTCCGCACCGCCCTCTTGATCGGCGAGCATCATTACATTAAAACTCCTGATACCCAAGCAAAAAAAGTGCAGAATGCTTGGCAAAGATTAAGATTCTTCGCAGTGGAAGCAGAGAGAAATGCTGTTGCTTACTATGCTTATGGCGATCAAATGCTCCCCGGGCCCGAGGAATGTCATATCCGCATAGTCTGAGCCTCGTACCGTAAGTATGTAAATGAACCATCACATAGAACTTGCTGTGGGCTACCGTCAGGTACTGCACACTGCATATTCCAATGTACTGGTATAGTCGTAGTAAGTCCGCTCCAGTCATCTGCTGTGCATGCAGTCGTCATCAGAGCATTCACGAGGTGAAGTGTGACCAATTGAAATACATCTAGAAAGTATTTAGAGGGTGTAACTCCTGATCTCACTTTAAAACCACGCATCCTAAGTACCACACCTCAGCGAAGAACATCATTATCATGACCGTGGTCAACATCAACAAACTCAGTTTCTATGTTCTACTCCTGTCAGTTGCCTTCGCGCAGGTCCTAGTGGTCAGTGCTGCAGAGAACAACAACCCGGATTCTGACGATGGGGATGTTATCAGTGAGTGGGCCCCGGCGAATATATGGAGCAGGATTGACGGGTTTCTAGGGCCGTTCTATCCTTATTGAAACCTAAATACACCTGGAGGGTTGAAAGCTGACAAAAAGAAGGATAGATTAGTATACGGACACGTTACGGATGACTTTGGGAGTAGAATATGTCTTCGCACGCACGGGAGTGTTTGTTTATACTGGCTTCTCGAGATCCCCTGTTAATTTGTTCATTACCCATATACAGTGATTCTGATAATGCAGGGCTAATTTGTTGGAGCGAGGCCTGCATGCGCAACAGCATCATGAGAGTGAGCCATGCCTTCGGTCGAAAATTCTGAGGAAGAAGTTTGGGGAATTAAATCTCGCTGTCATTATCGATGTTGCCTCGAGAGTGCACCGAGAGAATTTCGTGAACCAAGGATTAGGTACGAGCAATAAGGTGCGTCACGCACGTTCCTCGTCTCGACGATGAAGAAGTGGCAGAAGACGGTCTCGAAATACAGCCAGAAATTGTACACCAGCTGGAATAAACATTAAATGAATAAAAAATAGAGAGAAGGTTCACGTAGCACTTCCATAGTGAGCGTCGAATTTCACCAGCCACCGTGGAGATTCGCCGAGGGACAAACCAGATCGACGAGACTTGTATCATGAATGAAATCCTTCAAGTGCAGAACGAATTCTCAACATTCAATTGGCTGAGATAGTGAAGGTGTCACGAGTCTGCAAATACGATCGCCTTATTTTTCTGCTTTAAACTTAAGGCACAAATGTTCTGAGGTTGTCCTACAGTTTACGAGCCTCATGGACCGCTATTATAGTTAGCTCAAGTGAATGACGACAAGAAATTCGAGCTTGCCGGCACATGAGTACAGTTTGACCAATACGAAAAAGTAGATACACCTTCCGACCACTGGGATTATCAAACGCTTGATTCCGATACATCAAAGACAGCAGACCGTCTGTTCCACGTTTGATACATCATCTTGAAATCTATACAGACACGTACCCATCATGCTAACTGCAAAACAGGTGAGGATATATTTGTAAATGACTCAAGGTATAAGCTCACCGTCATAAATATGTATGTGCCTAGGGTAAGGTAATTCAGTGTCAAACTTGCAGATGACGAGGCTTGATATTTCATATCTTCAGAGCTCTTCTTCCTCGTGTTGGCTCTTGTGAAGAACATGCAGGTGATTCTGTACCACGGTGTTGAATGGAGTATATGAGCATGTATTATGAGTGAAAAAGAGTGGGTGACACTAAAATCTCAACATGTTCCGGCCAGGCCGCATTTGAAAATTTTCAGTATACGTCCTGTTGACATTCGAATTCCAGTCCTCGGTAGTCAGACCTGCGAGTTCTCCTGGTATGTAAGTAGCATAGGCGACAGGGGAGCTCATTTTATCCGCACCTAAGTTTCATACGCGGCGAGGAGCGTAAATGGTAATTCGCGCAGGCTAGGGACTCGAGGTGGCGCGGCATCACCAGCAGTACGATATCAAGAAACGAGCACGCTGCGATGCTACATGATGCCGTCGTGCCTCACCTCACACTCGAAGATCTCAAAGCTTCGCGATGGTGAGGACGAAGGCGAGAACAAATGATGCCTGATTTCTTGCCTGATTTGTCCAATATCAATGCAGCTCGTAGTACCCTTCCATGACCGTTGCTTCGCGTTCGCACTCTGGCCCCTCATAGATAGTGGGCACTAGTCACAAGCTAGAGTCATACTCTGAATATTTGCCATCGCATTAGGCGACGCCCATCCCCATTTACAGGGTAAGTACATACCTATTGTCATGCCACCTACGACCTTAGTAAAAAAGAGTCACCCGAAAAACCGGAGTGCTGAGTACATAGACATGGTCGATGATCATGGAAAGCCGCTCGAGCTGAACTTGAGTTGACGTGCGGAGAAATCAATGCACATGACTTTCACGTGACCGTGTCTGGACAATTTATTGTACACTAGTGGTCACATCGAACCAAAATCAAACCTATTTCACCAACTGCCACGATGATCAGCTCTCGCCCAATAGGTATAGCGTTTGAGGGCGACCACCGCCATTTGACGAAGACCCCAGGCAATAGAATGCTGAAATCACGAGGTGCACTCCAGGAGAATGTTGGCCGCCACGTACCCGTCACAGTCGATGGGAAAGCGAAGAAAGCTGCGTTGCAACAAGCTCCGTTTTACCCAAATACACTGCGTGAGCTATTTTTCTTTCAAGATTATGTTACCTGCTCTTACAAGGTACTGTAGAACCGCAGAAGATCCTGAAAGGTCATGATGGACCAACCAAATCCAAGGGAAAGGAGCCAGTCATACTCGCACCCTCTCGACCTCTGGGCGACAAAACGCCCTTTCCTAACCGCGTTGCCAACCATGCCACACCATTGCAAATGACAAAGCCTATTTTTGATGTCACACCCGGTGCACTTCTTCGCCCAAGTTCCGCACGAAAACATGTTAGACTTCCCCGCAGCGCCAGCAACAGCTTTCAGACACCACTCACTGGTGGAAACCACTGGGATGTTAGCGATATAGACATCAATCCCGAGGTCGTAGCGGCGCCCAATCAATCGATTGAAGAAGAAGACTACGATGAAATCGAGTACATGCCTCCAAAACTACCTGGTGGGTAACCTTGCCAAACGCTTTCTTCTGCTAATGTATCAACGCGTGTAGAAATGCCATACGAACCTCCATTTGAACTTCCGGATTATAAAGAAGTCGGGAGAACCCTTCTCGCTCTCACCCACTCCTACCCGATCGACGACATACCGATACATGTTACATCCATGGAATTCACGGCAGCTGAACCTGACGACAAATTTTTTACCCTAGGCGATTTATCTCTCCCCCATCTCGGTAAGCTAATGTTACACAGCATCATGTATTCCGATCTTGACTTCTGTGCGTACAATCAGATGATGATAGTCCGTTCTCGCAGGCCAATTCTGCACCGAAGCCTGGGCCCGAGGTGACTCGAGTTCCTCCGTCATCGAAGAACAGTACTCGCCCAACCCAAGTTACAACATCGAGAACTGTTCGCGCCGCATCCGTAGTAGGTCATTCGACTGCGGCTGCTACCTCCCACCCAAGATCTGGTCCACAAACTGTTTCTCGTCCTGCCATTACGCGTCCAGGTATGACAACTTCCAAGCCAGCGACCCGCGCAACATCAAGTGCCACGGTCGTGAGGGGAAACACATCTAGAACTCCCTTAACGCGTGCGCCTTCGACAATTGTATCTCGAGCGCCTTCTACCACCGTGATGACGAGGACGCGTCCCGCAAGTGCATTAGCCACTGGTATCAAGCCCCAAGCAGGTCCAGCAAGGGGGAAATTTGAGGCACAACCGAGGGCAAGTGCACATGTGAAGACTGGTATGTCGACGAAAAAGACAGTTCAAGAAATCGGCATTGTCTTTGGGGATAGTTGGCAGGAAGAAGAATTCAGATTTAGCGTATAGATTTGTGAATTTTTGCTTAAATTCTGTATACAATACAATTAGTTTGCTGAACATGACTTGAGTTGTATGCTAGTTGTATCATGGCCCATCGTCTTGAAGCACACGGGTTGCTTTCCATCGATCTAGTCCGTCAAGATCTGACATTCAAAGATATAGTGGAAATATGAGATCAATATCCTTTCTGGTGCATGGATAGAATACAAGATAAGTGAAGAGATGTCCTAAAAAGGCTTGTCGCTACCGCTGCAGTGAGGTATGTGCATGATGCTTCAACGTCGGGTATGGCGTGCGACAGAAGGTTTCGTATACTTGATTCAACGTCAGAGAGGGAAATCAGCATTGGTATGAACTTGTGGTGCTACTCATGAAAGAGAAAGGGGATCAAAGTCAGTCAACTCTGCGATGCATTCCGTCAGAAAGTCGAGGTCCCACTCCATCTCCGCGGGTGGCCTGTCCGTGCTTTTGCCTGCCATATGCATCTTGTGCGACATCCACAAAGAGGCTTGGCTAGCAGTAGCTCGAAGCTGTGGATCCTGGTGCCACAAATTCTGGATGAAGTCCCACATGTCGTCATCCAGTCCTCGTTGAAGGCACACGTTAATCGTAGGACGTGAGGGACGGCTTCCTCTCATGAAATTGGTATCCACTGCCTGTGGGGATAAGTCCCAGAATGGACGCAATCCATCATACATCTGTAAAAGGAAAGGGATCAGTTCATGGTTGAGCATCACGACGGGAAACCGTACCTCGTAACATATGCAGCCAAATGCGAATATATCACATGGACGTCTATCCAGGGCTGATAACAGACGTGGATTTGCACGTGCCTCCAAAAGTTCAGGCGCCATGAAAGAGGGGGTTCCTGCAACAGAGATTATGTTGGTCTGAAGCTGTGCTTGAGAGTCTTGCGTGGTTGCAAGGCCGAAGTCGGCCAAACACGCACGTCCGGAGGAGGAAACCAGAATGTTGGCCTTATAACAAATCTTCAGTGGCGTTCTCACCGATCAAAGCACCCACATACCCCTTTCAGGTCACCATGCACAATTGTAGGTTGCATCCCATGGAGGTATTCGAGACCTCGCGCGATATCCAATATCTGACCATTTCAGTAGGCATTGGAAGCTAGAATTCTATCACTGACCAGAGGTGCACGATCGGCATCGGTTCGTTGTAAATACGCGTTCAAATGCCCATTCTTCATCCAAGGAGACACCAGGCAGGTCTTAGGTACACCATCATTAAGATGAAATACGCCGTAGAATGGCAGGCAGCAGTCGTGCTGGATGTGACACCAAACGACTGCCTCATTCGAGAAATCCTACGGTCAGTCATGTTATCGAAGTTTCCTGGGTACGACAAGATTTATACTAACCTTCAGAAACTGCTCGGTGGTGCGGCCGACAGCCTGAATCTCTTTCACGGCTACCAAACGACCAAGGAGTTCACCTTTGGAAATTACTCCAGATCCACCACGAAGGCTGGTTGGCTCCAGGTTTTCGATTCGACGAAGCTGCAGGCTCTGAGGGAAATGGCCTGACCTCCTCGACAGTCGGATGATAGTATCCAAGAACCGACATTTATACCATTCTTCTAACTGGTCTGACTTCATTACGAGCAACTACAAGCACATAAGCAACGAAGACGTCGAAAATGCGTCGGTCTTACCGTCTGCAGTAAGTCCAGCATAGACTGGGCCGTATCGTCTTTGAGCGTGACTAGCTGGGAAGTAGCGTGTGAGTCGGTTGAACAACTGGCAATCAAAGCCCCAATGTCTAGAATGTCTAGCGCGTGTAGTCTGGACTGGCTGATAAGAGATCGGTTACAGATGTGCAACTTCACTTGAGCCTGAACAAGATGAGCTGAACCAAACTCGACACATAACAAAGGAGGGAAAGCACTGACCTGGCTCATTAGTCCCGACAACGCGTCCTTAATGGCCTTGAAATTTATAAGACACCACATCTTGTCCCGTGATGTCCACTCTCTTCTCATATTCTCCAGGTCAATCAGCAGGCTACAGCAACGTTAGATTAAACAATGGAGACAGATCTTGCATGTACTTCGGCTTGTCGGGGGCACAAAGATTAAGGTGCGTAAACACATGCGCGTACAGAGTCTATCCGTAGACACTATCAGACCCGCCGCGTAACTTCATAACGAAGGTCCCACTGACCGGAAAAATGGGCATGCACCGTACCCCTTTGATGCATACCTGTCTCGCTGCTGCATCCAAGCCCTCAAATTCATCCACCAAATCCTGGACCTGAAACCTCACCGAGTTGCGAAGATGCTGTGTAGAGGTATGGGGAGAGTCCGTTCGGTGGTTACGGGATAGCGCAATGTCGTCGATGGTCGTTGGTGCGGGAGGCCGAACAGGATTCTGCTGCTGCCAAACAGAAAACTGTGTATTTGGAATCGTACTCAGCGAAAGATCGGATTCTGTGTTCAGTGTATTGCTCGATTCAGAAGGAGTGCTTGTCAAGTTGACTTTGGGCGATGAAGGAGAAGCTGGCGGTCGGTGCAGATCATCACGACGACCCAAGTTCCTGGCACGCGGCGCCCGGGAACCACCCATAAAAACGTGCTTCTCTCGAATATGATGAGGTATTTCCCATCTCGGCATGACTTTATGACATTGAAGGCATTTCATCGAAAACATTGGCGCGAACCGTGACACAGAAGGAAAGACTATCTTCGTTCTATATGGTTTGGTCACGGGAAGCTTTGTCACTGAAGGAAGACGGAGAAATTTGATAGTCTAGTGTGAGCACTTTGAAGTGCTTTATATGGCTGTAGAGCTGAGACCGCCTGAGCGTCAATTACTTACAACAATAAGTATAAGCACACAAATCGCACTGCAGTTGAAGAATTGGAATGGACACGTGTTGCAGTTGCGTCGATACTGGAGTGGCACAAGCTGAAGCGCAGACAATACAAGCAAGACAATAACATGTACAGGAGCTAGTGTTGAAGAGTATATCTTCATGCATATAACTGTCGGTTATGAGTGCTGAGCGGCGGTTTCCGAGTAGTCCGGAATCTACCGAGCCACATAAGTTCGCGTCCAAATTTTTTATTCTTACAACCTCGCCGATTCCTTATCACTCTTCCACTCCTACTCATGAGGAAGGGACATTATTCTTCGGCGTAGAAGGACTTCTACAGCTTCACTTTCGCTAGCAGCGCTATGCCTTTTGTTTTGTACATTTGGCGATGATGGTCTTCTAGATAGTGGTGAAAGCTACAAAAGTATCAAACTGAATCTATATATTACCCATTTCTATTGCACCCAATCTGACCCAAGTCTCGAAGTGAAGGTCACCGCCATTCATTCGTTCAACTTCGTTGCGATCCTTATCATGTTAGCTGGACTCGCAGATCACACCTTCGAGGATGATTGCCTGCCAGAAACTGAGCTCATTCGAATACCAAACATGGGAGCTAGAACATACGCCGTGACGCTAAATTTGAGCGATGTGAAGACGATGGTCAGCCTCACGACATTGCCAACAAGTTCGGACCATCCTCGCTCGTCGAGGATGACCATACCATCATCGTCATCGCCATGTTGTCGATAGAATCGACCATAAATCGTGACCTCGGGCTTGTATCGAAACTCAGATATCCACCAGTCTTCCTTCGTGGCAAATCTGGTAATGAACATGTCGACTGCTTTCTGCAATTGTTTCAGATCATGGAAAGGTCTGCACAAGGGGGCGCTTGCCCTGTAACTCATAGCTTGCAACGCTGCTCTTCCAAACGCACGTTTGTCCTCTCTGCAGGTAACAATTATCTGTGGAGGGATTGCCATCGCAGAAGCGACAAATTCATGTAGCGTGTGTAAAGCAGAGACAACATCACTAGGCAGGGCTGTTGGAGCTTGGGAGGACTGATGAGCAGAATCCATCCGACTCATGGTAATATCCACAAACAAATAGAAAACGGCAGTATGGCGGCTTGGCTACGGGTTCACCACGCTGTGAATAAGATGCACATCCGAGTTATCTAGCGCAGGAACGAGGCGTGAAGCGCCTGACCACCGGTCATTTCTTCCTTTCGAATTCGAATTTTTATACGTGATTGACGTTGTTCCACTAGAATTTCTACATGATATATGCATGATCAGTACTCGTACGAGTTTTAGGCTCGAGCTATCGTATATCATCATGTAGCTGAATAACACTGACAGTGCTCAGTTAATGTATATTTAGAACCGGACTCTCTCCCGGACGAATTCGTCATGATTGTTCAAACACTGAATTCCAATTCTGCTTGTTCACTGCCTCGATGGGCCTTCCACTTGTTGCATTTGCGGAAAGGGACTAGAAGGAGTCACGGCAACCGAATTCAAACGCTTTCCCCGTTCTGAGTAGTAATTGCTTTCCGCTACTTTCTGTCAAAATTTTGCCGCTGTGCTTGAGGACAGAACTGGAGGTTCAAGTTGAAGGAGACATGGCAAACCTGGGATCGAGGTTGGTATACGAGTCAGTGTTCAAGTTCATATATATTTACACATCGACAACAACATCGTTACTATTCAGCGCATACTCCAAGGAGTTTCCTCGCGACTTCCTCGGTAACCCGCGGCAACGGGCAGCGGCACAAGCAGAGCCGATCTTGGGTCACCATCGAGTCTGCCCTGGAATCTGGGACACTCGCTCAGTCTTACACAGAAGTTTCGCTGGCACTCGTCCTCAGCACGAAACATTCGGAACACACATCTGCCTGGTTGTCATTAAGTTGATGCGCGAGATTCTACCTGTCATAGCGGGTGCAAGCGCTTCTGCTTAAACAGATTTTGCCCGCTTTCCCAAGCAACAGACTGAATTGAGATCCTGTGGAGCGGCGAGTAGGCAGCCGCTCCGGAAATAGTGGGGTCGACGGTGACATGTTTAGATTGTTCTGACCCTGTATCGGCGAAGGCAGGCGAATAGTATGCCACTTCTACCTAGTATTCTCCCCTCTTTGCTGGAAGAGTTTCTTCAGGGAATAGAAGAAGAGTATCACATGCGGCACACGATCGATAAACCTTTCCAAGTCTCATCGATGATTTAGGAGAACAGATTCCCTCACCAAAACCCTGTTAGCTGTTCAGATCTCTTGGGATCAAGTCAGTATGTTTTTCATCTTCTCGAAGCACACATCTCACAACATTCCAGATATATGGCCCCACACCATGCTGGTATGACAAGGCTTCTATGTATATCCAGGGATTCACCATGGTAATGTCTTACTCTTACTTGGCTGTATGATGATCTCACTATGTGGCGCTCCGATCTGAAGAAGACCGCCGTTTCTTGCGCCTACCATATGCGCCGTCTTCCCTCCAGATATCCCCTTCCAAGGAAGCACAGCGTGGGTTGGAAGTGCTACTACAGAGCTGCTCAAAATTCGGAGTTCCTGCGTGATGGATTCGATCCAAATGTATGTGTTCCATGTTTGTATGAGAATCAAATGGCAGTACGGGGGAAAACGCTAACCCGGCGCTTCACGAAGTTGTTATTGTGTTCTTCTACACCGGCCCTTATCGAATTGAACACAAGTTCCCTGGCCGTGCTTGGTCCTGGTTGCCGCCGGGGTATTCATTTTACACTCGGACAAACTGATTTTCCTGCCTGCTAGAGTTGTTCAAGCTTATCGTAGACCCAAGCTCGTCGAGCAACTCGAATCATGGGCTCGGGTCGAATCGAAGGGACCCGTATCTTCCTGCGAGTCCACCACCGACTGCTTCAACTAGAGCGGCGTCGTGCAACACTGATGGTCATAACGATGCCAATATCTACCCTCATTCTTACCTTCAGATCGAGCTGGATTGAATGGATGGTTTCCTCACCCTTTTTCGTGCGCATCTGTCGTTCATACATAGTTTTTAAAATATAATTTTCGAATAAGGAATATCATGCTTTTAATAGTCTGACTTTGTTTAGTAGTCAGACCTCGGATCTATTTGGGGTTCTCCTCGGTTTTTTATTCGGCGCATACTTGATGAGATTATGAGATGACGGTTGTACCAATGAGAGCTTGAGAATTGACGCGCACGGGCTGTATGTTTTTGACAAGCACACGCCGCTGACAAGTACTAGCTATATACAAGTTGATCAACTGGTACATGTGGACGTGCACGTTCTGTGGTACCGTTTCAGCTAATTTTACATAACAACGAATTCGATTGGAAGGCTTGGCTTAGCCAATGTGGAGCCGCTTGGCGTGGTGCGCAGTTCTACATACTTGGATCCAATCGTGCTTCTTTAAGTTATCCGCCATCTACTACTAGACTGCTAATACCATGGCCAAGATCCCTTCGCTGCTCTCCATCCGATCCTTGTCCACAAAAGTCCTTTTGCTTGGTGCTATCATCACCTTCCTGATCACACTCTACACGTTCTCTTCTCCATACTCTTTTCGCATATCAAATTGGTCCTCAATATTCTCACAGGAACGACAGCGCAGTTCCTGCACTCCGGAAGAGTGGTCGAGTGGGCGTTGGGTATATAGCCCGACGTCCGACTTGGTGAATTTAACGCGTCCAGAACAGGCACTTTCCTTGGCGGGTTTTGAAGGTTGTGCTGCAGACCGTGAATACCACTGGCATCTGGGCACAGACCACGAAGAACTATGGGACAGATTTCCTAAAGTCTCTTCATACAGGTGGTTGCCTTCGAGCAAGTGTGATGTCCACCCTCTCAATGGCGCAGCGATGGTCAAGGACATGGTAGCGAATGGCGGATGGCTTTTACTGGGCGGTATGTCGGCTCCATTCTTTGGTGTTCGGGTCTCATGCGTTAATTTACCTCACCTTTAGATTCGATAACAGAGAACCATTTCTTTTCGTTGTCGTGCCTCTTGTACCCGCATGTCCGCGCAACCCCGAATTACACTGAAAATCCCTACTTTGACCGTGCATGGCAGCAACATTTATACCTGTCGCCATCGTCACCCATAATATCCGAACTCGTCATGCCGGAGGGCTTCTCCATCGAAAACACACCACTCGTTTCGTTCCGACGTGTTGACCTGCTTCTTAATGGAACAGAATTAGATACGATATACCACAGTCCAGCATTTTCTCTTGAACCCACCGAGTTGGACAGTCAAGATCTTGGTTCTCAATATACGAAGGCAGAGTCCGTATTCGGCGACGAGGCATTTTGGTCTCTTTCGCCATCAGAATACATGGCCACACTCCTTGATTCGCCCCCGGATGCCAACTATGGTACGCTGGTTGTGAGTACTGCCGGACACTGGACAACCGGCACATTGCGGGCATTTTACGACGAGGACGCTGGAGAAGATGCTGGCTATGGTATCCATAATGTACTTGCATTCTTCAAGGTTGCGATGCGGGCTTGGGCAGGTGAAGTACAGGACGCCATCACAGAATACTACAAAAATGGGGGCAGGCGTCCAAAACAGGTAGTGGTTAGAGCGTATCTGCCTGGTCACGAGAACTGCCACAACATCTTCGAGCCCACGGAGACAATCACGCCATGGGTCAATAAGTGGTATAATTGGCCGTGGATCCAGGACTTCAACACAGAATTCCAGGTCAGTACTTTGAGACAGATACTTGGCGCAAGGATGCTGACTCTTTCTCCAAGGCACTGCTGTCATCATCCGAATTTCCAGACATTCATTTTCTTCCGATCGAGAGGCCAGGACGGCTGCGCCCTGATGCTGTGAGCTAATTTTAGTTTCACGCACTGTTCACATCTCATATTTAACTGTCCTACCAGCACGCCTCTGGAGATTGTTTGCATCTCATATCAGGTACTGGTGTTATCGAGGGATGGTCACACTACATCTGGCATTTTGTTACGCGCGAACTCAGGCAGAAAGATATCTCTCACCACTAGACACTGATCTCGAAGTAGCTCGGGGCCCGGATACTATAGAGAGATACCCCCTTTTCTAAGGAAAGAACACTCTGATCTGCATGTATATATGACACCAGGTCGCACGGACTATGCCTGTACCAGTGTTGGATACAGATAAAGCAATTTGGATATCGATTGGGGTGTTTCCCTGGTCGTCCTGTTCTCTACCTTCAAGTTTGGTGATTCCGCGGGTTCAGCGTGTTTGGATGTGACCTGACACTGACCTCCCGCAAGTTTCCTTACGGATCTACTTGGGACAAACTTCACATTCAGAGGCCGACGGCGCAATCAGGTATTTTGAAGTGATTGTCGTATATGCAAGAAGACGAAGGATAGTCACCTGCTCAACGGCGAGGAAGAGCTTGTGCTTTGTGGCTGTTTCGGGCATGCTTATACCGGTCCCCGATCCATATTGAAATATCAATTTCAGCGTACCAGGATCTGTATCTCTGCGACGATGTCAATGTTCCTAGGGATACCCCCTCAAACGTTGGTTCCTAGCTGCGATTAAGAGTGTAGATCCTACCCGATCAAGTTGATATGAAAACGGAGTCACGGCGTCTCTCATCATGGCAGTCACGTATAGAGGTCAAGCCAACGAATGATCCCTTCGTGACCTCTATCCATCCAGCTGAAGACCTTGCGTATGATCACTAAAGCCTTCGGCCACGAGAGCCAAGCTTATGACCAGGAATAGTGCCGTTGCCGCAATCGCATACAACGGTAAGGCACCTCTTGAAGTTCTTTGCTGATCTTCGGCCGGATCTGACTCGGGGATGGTAAACATGAATCTTCTTCTTTCTTGCGAAGTCCTTGCAACTGAAAACCCTAGATGTTTGTACGCGTTCCTACTGGCGGGACTGATCGTGTACTGTGTATATTGCTTAGTGGTGCCGAAGTCCGGTTCGGTTCGGTTCTTAGGCCTCTAAATGCGAACGCCGAACTGGACCATCGGTCGCGTTCAGGCAAGGAGGGCGAACGCTGGACCGGACCCTTATGAACGCGTTCACAAGCGTTCGGTTCAAGTTCAGAACGCGTTCGAACGCTCGAACGCTACATATAATTTGACAAAAATTGCAAGAAATACATGAACCGTAAATGAGTAGCTAAATTTCGTCCATGGCATAGTGTTCGTGAGCAGCAGCAAACTCAGCTTGAACCGTTGCAGAAATGTGGCCTTGACGGTACCCACTCTTCAATAACTGAAGGGCCTCGAATGTTGTTGGCAACAAACGATTACGGCGCGCAGTCCCAGTGATGCCGCCACTCGAAAAGGCTCGTTCAGATGCAACGGCAGAGCCTTGAATAGCGAGGTAATCCTTTGCAATGCGTGAGATGGTGGGATATTGAACGGAATGGTGCTAAAGGCATAATGAGTCAACTTGCAAGGAAATGCGATGCGAAAAAACTCACACCCCACCACGCCACTATATTCTCAACATCCTCTAATGGGGCAGCAAGGTAGTCGTCAAGCTCCTGGCGAGGTCTTCGATTTGCGGTGTCATTTGCGACACGAGTTTTGACAGCATCGCGCATCCAGCTATGGCCGTATGACCCATGGCGAGCAAGCGAGGCAGGAGCTGCAATAGACGGCTCTGCAGCAGCGGGCGAGGAGTTGTGATGATAATATTTGTCAAAAACCTTCCGCAAACTTCTCATGCCCTCGTCGAAGTCGTGAGGCTCCCATTTACCCTTCGCATATGCCACCTTATAGTTAGGATCAAGCGCTACATTGTGCATTAGATAGGGCATCATAGTAAATAAAACACATACCGAGGCAAACAAAATAAACATCAGTTTCGTCAATCTTGTGGTACCATTTGCGAATATTGTCGAGGCCAGAGTTGATTGCGGATGAAAAGTCGTCAAACTTCGAAGAACTAGCCATGTTTTGCCAAGTTTGTTGGAGATACTCGAGGACTGGAATTGCGCGCCATACAGTAGGTTCACGAGTCGCCGAAAACGATTGTTGTGCATTGGCAGGTTCCTGGTTATACAGTAGGTTAATACAACATTTGAGACTCGACTGGACACTCGCACATACCTGAAGCACGTCGTGCATCAATTCCAACTTCTTCCATTCTTCGGCTGAAAGCTTGAATGCTCCATATGACTTGCCCTGCAAGTTTGGGACTTCGTCACTGTCATCCGCCAGTTGTATGAATCTATTCACCCCCTGCGGCAGATCAAATTGAGTTAGTATTGGGCATAGGGATAGAAACCAACTTACTTTGCGTAGCTTAAGGGTGCGCTCCAACATACCAAAGAGTGAGGCCCATCGCGTGCGAATCCATTTCAAAAGCTCAAGCTTCGGCTCATTGACCTCGACACAACACTGTTGAAAAAAAGTGCGTGCTTGGGGAGATTTCCGAATCTGCGTAACAAGTGCGAGGGCTTTTCCTGCGGTGTCGGCAACCTCGAAATCAGTCGTTTCATCATCGTCATCTTCATCGGCCATGTTCTTGAGGAGCACGCTTGCTGGTGTGGGTGCGACCTCCTCGACAAAGTGTTTCGCAGCTAAGTGCAAGGCGTGCTCCATACAGCTGAATAGTAGACATCAATATATATAAATCACGATATTAAATAGTTCACTTACCGCACACGGTGTTCCCCAGCAATCCATTTCTTGCCGGAAGGGTCGATAGCAAGCGCGACGGTCTGAATTGCTGTGTCGTTGTTGGTAGCATTGTCAGCTGTAAACCATCCAACCTTAGTGCGGATGCCATAGTTATTGATAGTTTCAATCAGGATTCGTCCAATGTTGCTCCCACTGTGATTGCCGTTGATGATGGTGAATGCAAGCTGCTCTGTCTTCAACTCCCACTCATGAGGTTTCCCAGCTGGGGAGTCAATATAATGCGCGGTGACGGAGAGAAAAGGTACCCCAGGTTCAGAGGTCCATGAGTCGAACGTGATCGAAATCTTGCTATCAACTTGCTTAAGTTTCTCCTTGACACGTTGAACGGCAAGCTGCGCCCGTTCAAGAATTTCATCTCGAGTTTTGGTGTGGTGAGGAATATCCCTGTCTGAAAGGGAAGGCCGGAGGTATTGAAGGAGCCGGCGAAAGGGTCCCTTGTCAACGAGTTGGAATGCCTATCTATGGCATGAACATCCTAAGTCACGATTACAAAAAAAAACACTCACCTCGTCCTCAGACACGATAAGCTCAACAATGTAATCCATTAGACCGGTCTTGGTGAATTCAGGAATTTTAGGCGTGAGGGAGGCATCTAACGTTTTCTGCAAGTCGTCGGTTGCTTTGCAGTTAGGAGGTATCGCCCGATCATGCATCTTGATACCTCGTTCTTTGCAGCGGTCGCGGTATATTGGAAAGTGACACTTCGCATTTCGAGCGATATGGGTGCGGCGAGTCGAAACACTGCCTTTGAAAAAGCACTGATTGGTGGGTACATCATTGGCTCTTGAATTGACAAAGTTAGTTATGTGTGTGACGTTCAAAGTAAAAGTAAAAACATACCTGCATATCTCGCACCACCAGCCATCTTCGGGTTCTTGGGTGTGCGGATTGATGCGTCCCTTCTCCTGAGTAAATACTACCTTCAAATCCCCACTGCGCTCCTCTTTCTTCTTATGCTTGCGATCCTCACGGTCCTTGTCTCCAAATACCTTGGTCCGCTCGTAAGCTTCCTCCCCGTCATTGTCTTCGGCCTCTTCTTCATCATCTGAACAATCCTCTAGTGCAGGAGGTTCGTCGTCATCGTCATCATGGTGACGGACCAGATGGGACCCACGTTGCACTCGCTTGGGTGCAGGCTGTCCTTGGGGAGGCGCTGGAGCCACTCGTTTGGCTGGAGTCGTGTTGCCAGCATCGCGGATTTTTTCTGTCGGTTTAACAGCTCGGCCTGAGCGAGACACAAAGGCAGTTAGCTTGCCATTGGATGCAGGAGGTGGAGGTGGAGGAAGCATGGGCGTGTCATCGTCAGGATCATTGTACCAATCGATGGCACTAGCATCCTTGAGTTGGCCGTCAGATCCAAGTGCGCACGACATTTGTGCAGCAAGGAGGGTGAAGATTGAACCTGTAGTAAGTAGCTCATTTATTCCAAATTTTATGATAAGAGATCAAAAAAATGACGCACCTTGAACATCCTGTTGCCATGCAATTACTTGGTGTTGAAGCTTGAAGTACCAGAACGAGAAACCTGAGAATATGTTCTGAAAATAAAGACCATTGAAGTCTGAATAAAGATTAACATTTGTTTAACATTAGGCTTACCAGAACATCGAGTAGATTACCAGGGAAGTCAGATCTCGCCAATGGAAATGTGTTGGGTGTTTTGGCTGCGAAGTCCGATCCGCTATTGATTGTCCCGAGATCGATCGACATGCCGGTTGCCAGAAGATCAGAGCAGATATATTGGTGGATCATGCAAAGAATATGAGAACACGTTCAGACGGGTTCGAACGGGTTCGAACGTGTTCACAGTATTCAGGCAGCAGCCGAACGCTGAACTTAATAATCAGTTCGGTCCTTATACTATTTCGAACCCAGGACCGAACCCACGGTCCGGTCCGGGAGGGTTCAGGTCCGAACCGAAGTTCAGAACCGGACTGCGGCATCACTAATATTGCTATCTAATCCGATGAGGCTCGGACCAAAGTAGAAATTGATGACGCAGTATGCGGACCCACCAGAAATACAACATTCCACTATCGGAACTTCCTACAGGTTGAGGGGTATCTGTCATGAAACCCCGTTACGAGTATGAGCGCAAATTGTGGTGTACCATACTGTAAAGACACATTCATCAGCGGACTCAAAAGACTCGTGAACGTTTACCCCTTGAATTCCCGGCAATAGCGGGTTTCGCGGAGTCATCGCCGTAAAAACTTCCTCTTTCAATTGATCTTGGTGTCGGAAAGTAAAGATACTACTATTAGTCTACTAGTACTGTCTTCAAACTTAAATCAAAGGACAAATTCTGCCGCGGCGCCAGCGGCGTTCTCTAGGGAACCCCTAGCTCGTATGTATTTATGGCACCGGGTCATACTAACACACCGCTCATCATCTATTGGGGGAAAGCTGGTATTGGATACAACGTAGTGACATATCATGGACTCGGGAATGTGGGGTACATCTTCCAAGTTGATCGTTCTGTTCCGCGAGATTTCAAAATTTCAACTTTGATTGTTTGCACAATGCGCAGCTCCCTGGTAACTTGAGGCGCCGACGTCCCGTGAGGCTACACGGCCCACGGGCAACGTTCGTAAACTTCGCGCAGCTGACCAGAAGCCAATGGCAAAAAGGTACTCGTAAGAGATAATTGTACTTGGAAAAAAGCCAAGAGGTCACCTGCCCGACGGCCCTCTCGAAAAGCATGTGCTTCGGCTCCACTAGTTCGGCTGCTTTGAGTTCAAATAACCATACGAAGCGGAAAAATTTGCAATAGATCCCGCAGCAATGATAACAGAACTACATTTGATTAGTTGCCGGGGCTTCAGAATCGCGCTAGTACGTACAACGATACTAGTACACCAGATGGCTACGAAAAATACAACCAGAGATGAACGAGTCCTTGTCTCAGTGCCAAAGACACGAAACAACAAGATACTATAAAAATATGCAAACGGACGAACGTGAAGGAGTCGTGACTGTGTTGAAGGGCGCGGCACGGGCCAAAGGACACCATCGAAATGCGAGAAGCAGGGGGCAGTCATGGTGCTACGAGGGGTAATGAATACAAAAACATTTATCAGTCTTGACAAACTTCATTTTTAGGGTACAGTTCCGCTGGCGTCTATTCATCCTCTCAAACATCGAAGAACCGAGATTGATTAGTACATGCTCTGTGGTACCATGGGGGCCGAGTTCGCAAGCATGCTCTCCGTCGACATTTGTCGTTCATGCTGGTATATATGCGGGAGAGTCCGTCCCATGGCGCGCACGGACCATGGATAGAGTAACGTTAGGTCAGGGTTGGAGGGATGTACAAAACTCTCAACGGACGCATTTCTGCTATGTGAAATCGAACTGTACATCGGAGGGGCGGGTGAGTTTGAGTGGGTATGTCCCTGGGTGATACAAGTCAGTGAGAATACACACACGATAATCAAATTTCAGGACTTACCGGGGTATAGGAACTTTGTTGAATATGAGGTGTTGGTGCGGTTGTCATGGTCCGCGGATTAGATGGCGAATACGGACCTCCGGCTGCACTGTATTCCGGTGCTGCCGTTCTGGCCGATGAAGGAACCGACCCAGATGGCACAGATGCTGTAACACCTTGGGGGTATTCTGGAGCCATTGGTGTCACTGAGTGTGTAGAGGAGGAATCAGGATCTCCAATTTGGATGACCCCTTCATAGATTCCTCGATCAAGCTCGTCATCACTCGTCCGTTCATGCACCGGTGCGAGACCGCTCGTCCATCTCGGTCTCGTTGCAGCGCTTGGGCTGCTGAGCGATCCATCCCCATGCCCCACAGAACTATTCTCATCAGGACCCTCCACCACCCAGCGACGGCTTGGAACTTTTGGCTTGACCTCTCGAGGACCCACACCAAAAAGACGCCACCATCGCCATAATCGCCTCCCAGGTCGCTGAGACTTCTCATGTGTTGGTTTGCGCAAAGGTTCGAAATGATATTCGTGGGGTGGGAAAGAGAATTCGATGGAGTCTCTTAGTGGGGTTTCTGAATCGGTTGAATCCGATCGAGTATACGTCGGATGATATCTTCGTATGTGACGTGGAGTGGCCATGGACTCATCCAGCGTAACGGGTACGCTGGCATGCTGTACTCGACGACGGTATTGAGGCGTGAAGACTTGGGAAATTCTCGAGGTGGATGCATCTCGAACCCGGCGAAGATGATATTTGAAATGGTCCGACCATCTGTGCCATATGATGTATGCAGCAAAGATCAGAACGAGTGCAACGCCAACAATTATGGGGGTTGTTATCTGCATAGGACTCCAGTTTGAGTCATCTGAGCTATCACTGGCGTTGGTGGCACGGGACTATATTGGATATTTCAGCCTCGCAGCCAGAAACTGACAATAGATACCTACGGAGAGAACCTGATAAGTAGCAAGTAGTACAGCGTTCATGGGATGATGTTGTCAAAATGCTTCCGTTCATAAATCAATGAGTGCTTACCTGGTGCTGGACCTGAGATCGAGACGGAATGAGAACCATGACATCAAATATGACTCACAACCCACGAGTGAGAGAGGGAAAGACGACAAGTTAGAGATCACGAGCGTCAAGTGCTCCTACTGACCGCTGGCAAGGATATTTCTGGCCCAGATTGCCACCGCTGGCCGGGCCCGGAATCAAATAATAATTCCGTGCCTGATACCTGTATGCATTACTAACCTCCTGCAACATAATCATTCATCATTCATCAAACTGAAAACGCTCCGGAAGCTAGATGTCTCAAGGCAGAAGTCACTCCCTAAATTACTCAATGTACTAGTACTATTGGGGATTCACAGCTTGAGTGGCCCTGCCAAAGGCGATGACCTAAGCACAAGGTGTCCATGTCATCTATTAATATTGAGTTGTGTTCTACGTAAGCGTGACGGCGTACTTACTACTAGTAAGTACAGAGAAACGAAATCTATCTGAAAATTTACTATGTAAGTTAGTGAGGATCGGAACGTTCAGTACGTACCGTAACCACATCAGTAGCGTAGTTGGCTGATGGCACGCGATCGCGTGATCACTTTCTTTCTCCATCCATTCCATCGCAACTGCGACTCGGACACGAGGCAGCTCCGCCATGCCAAAGGGTAAAACAGTTGATCCCCTTGCCATGACCATTAGTTTTCCGATTCACCAGCCAGGAAATAGCGGATGGTTTTGAGATTTTCTAGATCTACTCGGGAATTTAAAAACTGAGCCTCACCTGAGAAACATGTCAAGAAATATCTGAATTTGAGAACCAAAATTGTTCCGTTCGTGCAGTGTTAGTGGGAGTCACAGGTACATCCGTCATGAATAGTAACAATCAGCATCCGAGGCGCATTTGGCCTATACATATTAGTAAATTTGATGTGAATTTAGGCTTATTGATGCTTCGCGAGCAGCCTGCGGACATTTTGTCAATGTGATAAGATTTGAAGTGAGGCAGGGCGTACTACTGGCTCTCCAGCGTTGAAAAGGCCATCAGGCCGAAGAGACTGACTTGAAGGACTGGTAGAATTGACTCAACAAAACACTTTAATGGGATTCATCCTCCGTAACGAGAACCTCTTAAGTAAGTGGGGTGAGGTGGGGCCATATCTGCTTCTGCAGGGGTAGTAGAGCTGCACAGCGTGGGGCCCTGAATATGTTGCAATCCATGTGCCAATCAATCCCTCAATTCCAGATTAGAAGTAAGTTTGAGACATCACTTCCGGGTCTTTTCTTTGTACCACGACTCACTGAGAGATTCGATTATATCGCCGATCGCTCTTTCGTGTATGCCCTCCACTACCTCAAGAGCCTCAAAGCGCGTCTCGCAACATTAAGATAGGTTCGTCCTGCTATGCCAATTTGAACAGATAAACCGGAAAAGAGGAAGTGAATCATACTAGTTGAATATCAGACAGTCTCGTCAGGAAGTTGGTTACCATATGACCCTTGGCATGGAGGAGATACGGGAAATTTTCGATGCGATATCTTGTAGAATAATTCACGATGAGTCTCACTCCAGAAGTTCACATGACTCACGACGCAAGGAGAGGTAGAAACGCAATTTAATATTACTTGATTTCAGCTAGGATGAAGACGCGTCAGTTAGAAATATGAATGGACATTGCCTGTATAAACGTGAGTAGGTCAACACACCAGAGAAACAGACCACTCACCAGATGTGCAAAACAGATTTTGAAAACTTGTCAGTTCCAGATTTCATCAGCCCCTATGTACTACTCACAAGTGAAAGGAATGACTGCGTTACCAGCTGCGATGCCACCGCCTGCCAGCGACGCAGCCGACATTTTTGCGTGACTTCTGCAGAATCTGCACTTTCAGTTTCAACTATCTCGCTCAATTCCGCTTCCGTTGTGGTCGTTCGACCTCGTGAGTATTAGAGAGAGAATGATATTCATGATGAGTATTTTGTGAAAGTACTGACTTTTGTAGGGTGGGAAGTATATACCACCAACGACTCGGATAATGTACAAATATATTTGAAGATATAGATGATTTTATGGCCCATTTTCCAATGCTGTGCACGGAAGCTGATCGCCCAGAGGCATCAATAGTTCCCGAGCAAAACAGTACAGAACACTTTGCAGAAATTTTCCACAGTGGAAGCAGAGCGAAATGATGTTACTTATGCTACCAAATACTCCCGGGGAGTATAGCCGCATGATTTGAACCCTAAAAGCTGGAGCACCGTAATTAAGAACCATTACATGCAAAACTTGCTGTAGGCTGCCGTCAGGTAATGCTCAGTGCATCTAATGTACTAGTACAGTCGTGGTAAGTCGACTCCAGTCGTGCAGTCAGAGCGCCGATTTCCATCAGAATATCCACGAGGTGAAATGCAATCAATCACATTTAGAAATAAATTTTAGCTGGGACTAACGCACTCAGATTTGACGATCAAGTCAATTGAATAATGCTCGAGTGCGATGGCTGTTATGCTTCCTTATATGTACTCACGAACTACGACGCTCCAATGTGAACTTAAGTAATTGCGCGATACTACCGTGGAGGCCGCCTCGACAGAATTTACCCAGCTAGCTGCTTTGTAAGTTGCATACTAAACTTTCCTATGCCAAAGCATGGCCCCTTCCCAAGTAGATCATAGTCATCAGTATCTGAACAGAGGGGGACTCTAGTTCTGCCTCTAGTCGAGTCACGAGTGTTTGCGAAGGATACCTGTGTCAAATGGCCGCAGCCTCATTCCCTGATCGATATCAGCTGAGGTTGCCCCAGAAGTACTGCCAGACTACATATGGAAAGGTGTTTGATTAATATCGGCCAGTACGTACCCTTAAGCATCGACCGCTCGAACCTCCTTGTGAATTCTCTTGGAAAATGGAAGCAACTCGGCTGTAGAGATGGACGGGTCTGGCCAGGTTCTCCCAACAAGCATAACCCTGAACTAAACCATCAATTCGGTCTGGGAATGGTTCTGTTCCGGTACAACAAGGACCTGAACCCAGAACCGAACAAATGATGATCATGACGATTGATGCACCCAAGAGCTAGACGCAGTGACCTTCAAGTTGAGAACATAGTAGACCGATAGTAGACGGAGGCAGACTCGACAACGACCCAGTTTCGAAAACGGCCATGCCAATCAGCCTCGCTAACGCGCTCGCAACCGCCGCATAACATCCCGTTGTAATGCTGCATGTTCATGCTTCGATGAATCGTGATATAGCAACATCAGTCGGTTATTGGTAAATGCCAGAGTTTGGGCCAACCAAAGTATGCACATAATTGCACTTAGACCAGCCATTTCAGAGACGCCCTTGGTTATCGAGGGGGAAGTATATTGGGGGATGCTGACAGTGTGCGGCTGAAGCTGGATGATGTCATCGTTGGGGAAGCCAGCAAACATCACAAGAACTGGCAGAGATAGATGTATGACATAGCAGCGAGCTCACTGTGTTACTCCATCGCACCCAAAAAGCTCCCAGAAGTAAATCCTTGGTGCTGTTGCAGACAGTGAGCAAGCGTGAGAAACAGTGGCGGACACAGTAACTTTCATACTCCGCTTGAAGGTGTGGCCTGCCGTGTGCCCGGCTGCTGTGCCCGATATGGGCGGTCTCCGCGGTGGCAGAAGAGACAAAAAAATAGAGGTCATGTGAGAAATGGCCAGTCTGCGTAAAGTCTGCGCAATTTCTGCGCCACTCTGGCGCTCACATCTGGGGTGGCTGGTGGGAATGGTTAAAGGTCTGTCTGTTGACCTTCATCATCACGACCAACCACCGTCAAGGTACTAGCCACCATCATCGGAAATGTTTTATGACACGCAAGTCCGTTAGCTGATATGGCAGATGACGTGAAGGGTGGCGAGCAATTTGAAAGGCAGGAATGAAGATGGTGGGTAGGATGATGGTTGTCAGTGGGCAGAATGTTGGTACTTTTGGCTCGGCAGGAAAAATATCTTGGCGATAAGGAATGGGGCTGCGGTAGCTGCGAATGTTCGACCGAAACTGACCAAAGAAACTGTACAAACGCCTCAGGAATGCTTGCCTACCAGACTCCAATGAACATCTGCACCACAAGGCAGTCTGGATCACAGTGGCATAAATCATCAAACTTACATCAAAAATAAATAAGAAATGGTGACCTAACTCAAGGGGGCGCCGATGTTCTGAGGTAGCACTACAGTTTGCCAGCCTCGGAGACCACCACTTGGTTGAATGATAGCAAGAAATCTGAGCTTGCCGGTACATGAGCATAGTTTGACCAACATGAAAAAGTAGATACACCTTCCAACCACTAGAATAATCTAGTATTTTGATTCCACTGTCTGTTCCGTGTTTAGAATGTCATCTTGAAAACCACAGTCACGTACTCATCATAGCGCCTATAAGCTAGGTTAGGTTTGCGAATGACTCAAGGTATGCCATCATAACCATATACAAAGGACATCATAAAGCTGTAGGGGGTAAGCTAACAGAGTATCAGTCAGCTGTTTAAAAACTTGCATGATACTGGTCCGACACCGAGTCCTTCTTCCCTCATCGTGTCTCCGTGAGGAGCATATGAGTGTTCCTGAACCACGCTCTCGAATAGAGAAGCTGAGTGTAGGTGGGATCCCTTTAATGATGATAAGAGAATCAAAACTTGTTGTTCGTTGAGCGACGACGATACGAAATGATCGAAGGAGTGACTTGATATATAATCTTAAGTCCTGGAAACATTTGGGGCTTTATGCTGGCGGTAGGTTTATGTGCAGCTGATTAGGATTAATGACAAAAACGAATCCTACCACGTTCAAGTCAAACCCAGAGCTTCGGTAGGATCGTTTGGAAAAAAAGACAGATAAAGTTATACATACTTTGCAACATAACAAACCGTAACAAAGTTGATACCAGTCCCATCAAGACGCAATACAACAGGAATAACCCCAAACTTTCGCATTCGTCGGTGTATCATGAAATTGCACAGTGGTGTTCGACCGTCACGTAGTAGTGCAGCGACTCGGTAAATTGGCACCTGCAATTTCAGGAATGGTGAGAGCCTCATTTCCGCTGTGAACATCCAGAAGCATTTTCGAAGTCTCGTGCCAACAACAAACTTACATGATCTGCAAGGAAATAGGTTCTACACGAACATTGGTATTCCACTGCGAACCCATTCAACAAGTTTCGGCCCTAATAGTCAGACCAACGCAGTCGGAACCTCACTAATCGGGCCTCAAGTCCGCCTGAAAATTTAGCTAACTGTAAGCGCTGTCCCGCGGAACGAGTATGAGCACTGAGTACTGAAGATCCGAGGGAAATAAAATATATCCATGATTGTGTATATGGGATGAAATGTGTATGTACACAAAAAGATTTCATGATAAGCTTGTCACATAATTGTTTATGTAATTAGATAATAGCTGCTCGACGCTTAGCCTGAGGTTGCCCGACATCATCCTGTTGGCACCGGACGAACAACTTTACTGTGAACTCATTTAACAACGATTTGAAAGCCGCTGTCCCTATAATACAGCATTAATGTGCGTTTTCATCCCACTAATCTCTTGTTCAGACTCCCATCGTGCCATGCTTACTGCGAAGCACCTGTCAATGGCATTGCCTCGTCCTAATACCTAGCTTGTCTGCGTGAACCTGCGTGAACTCGAATGGTTGGAGCAGGTTGGAGTCTTGAAGGAACACTCTGTCAAATCCAATGAGATGGTACCATTCGTGATTCGGCAGGACATTTTACTCCTCCCTCCATTTCCAAGTTAATGGTTCTCGACCATTCTGGCACTCTAGGGCATGCACAACCCTCTCAGGAGTCCCAGATCTGGATAATGAACAGCTGAAATTTCCTTCTGTTCCATTCTCTTGTCTGCAACGAATTTGTATCAGGCGCCAGGCGCCAGCCATGTGTTTGTGGTAGGTGGTTTTTACGAAGTTCTAGCTTTCTTTAGGTCATTCGGTAGCTGGAGCAATGGTGGCGTAGGAGAGGTGATCTTCATTGCGGAATTATGTGTGTCTAGAACCACACACGCCAATTGAAGCTGGACAGTACCGTGCAGTGAGATCAATTCTAGCGTCATGCGCTATTCTGACGCAAATATTTTTGTGCTCGACAGTGCATCGACGCGTGCTCTTCGACGAAGGCTCTGCATGTTTCCATATATTGAAACTGTACCTACCCGATGATGCCTTTCTTATCGGATGTATTAGGAGCTGTCTCAAGCTTGACGTGGCCTATTGCGTTTCGACCCGTTGTTGATATAACGGTATCCTCATGATCTTCAAGTTTGTGACCATCTCGGATCTAGAATAACCAATCAAAACCCCGATCATGGGTCCCGCAACCCTACTCATGTAGGTTAGTACTAGGGTCAGGCACAAGTCAAATACGGACCGAAGCAGGATGGGCAAGCCGTTTCATGTTTTTGAGGCGTGACGAACTGCGGTGCGTGGCATTTGCACCGCGGGATCGATCCCAGGACTGGCTGTTGCCATGCGTCAGTGGTATGGCTGGACAAAGCCCATTTAGAACCCTTTTCTACTGATTCTTCTCTGCAGCCGTGATGTCGATTCAATCCCCCACGGAACTGGCCTCGTGGTCTTTCACTGTGTCACACCACAAATGATTGACTGGCAAGGGCCGGTGACCGAGATCGTTTCCGTGTTTTCTAGTAACCCCAATTCAGCGTGCTTAGTCACGCTTTCTCCCACGGGATACCTCATTACTTACATACTTCCTCTTTTCAATGTAACGCATGCCATGGCACCCTTGGTGATAATCACCGGCCAGCCTCGTGTGAGTACATTCTGAGCTCATTAAACATTACCAGCACGGGCTCTTTGCTTCTTACTTCCATCATCCGCCATCTATCATGCCGCCTCCTCCTCCGCCGCCTCCACCGCCCATGTGCTTTCCTTTCACGAATCGTTCACGAACTCGCGAATCCAGCCCTCTCATGGTTCGCACAGACTCGGAAAAATCTTATGCATCGTCTCAGAGGTCCGAAAACCGCTCCAACCGTTCTGAGAAGTCCGACAATAATTCCCATCGTTCGTCTCAGAAGTCCGACAACCATTCCAATCGTTTGTCTCAGAAGTCTGACAACCATTCCAATCGTTCGAAGCGATCGCGTAATTCTACCGGCTCCCCAAATAAGCTCGTCCGCTCTGGGTCTTACTCCACCACGCGGACCCTCGCATCAGACGTGGAGAAACTATCTTTTGATTCGGATTCAGAAGTTTACGACCTCCCTACACTTGCTGACGACAGCCGCATCAAGCTCTCCCCGCTCTCTCGCAGTGACAGCAAGTCTGGTCTGACGAGGGTCGATTCGAAGAAATCCACGAAGTGGGGATATGGGTGGGGATTGGGAAAAGCCAAGGAGAGGGAAAGAGATATGTTGGAACGATCGCCCTCTGTCGATTCGGAAAGACCTCCGCTTTACAAATCACCTACTCGTACTTCCTCCAGGTCCAGCGGCAGCAAACGCCCACCTTTCTACTCGAATGACTCTGGGAGCACGCTTGTTGGGTCTGCTTATGAACGCAAGATAAATGACGTCGAATTCATCAAGGAGAAGGTAGACACGGCAGAAAGATTGGAAGAGATCAGGAAGTTGATGGCCAAAGAGAAACTTGATTACTAGTGAGCAAAGCCCATATCTACGTTTCTCCAGGCTCACATTTCTACTTCAGCGTTGTGCCCAGTGAGGACCCCCATCAGTCCGAGTATGTCGCAGCGAGTGATAAACGTAGGGCATGGATCTCTGGGTGAGTTGGGATCTTGGCTGTTCTACTTCGGATCTGACGTGATTGTCAGGTTTACCGGAAGTGCGGGCCAAGCTATCATTTCAAAGACGGCCGCTTACTTAGTGACCGACTCGCGCTACTGGTTGCAAGCTCGCGATGAACTTGACTCAAACTGGCACTTGATACCTGGTGGGGCCGTAGATGGCCCTAAAGATTGGATTGATTGGTTGGTTGTGCGTGTCATCAGCTTAATTCCACGACTTTTCCTTATAGAGTTATGTTATATCAGGATCGTGTCAAGGATTCGAAGATTGGTATAGATGCGCGCATGATCTCACATGAGAAGGCTACCTTATTCAACACACAACTCAACCACAAGAACTCGAAGCTCGTCTATCCTCCCCAGAATTTCATTGACATGGTTTGGAAAGACAAGCCCTTGCGGTCCAAGGAACCCGTTTTTATTCAATCTCTCGAATTTACGGGCAGAGAAGCTAGCACAAAAATCGCAGAGGTTCGCGCTTGGATTCAGGCACAACCTCCGGCTGTTCCTTCGTACTCCAAAGCAACTCCGACTCCTGCCCAGATGCATATCGGCACATTGATTAGTTCTTTATCTTCAATTGGTGCGTTCAATTTCCACCGATATCTCTTAAGGAGATTTACAGAGATCGCTCCTAGCTTGGCTTCTTAACTTACGTGGCTCCGATATCCCTTTCAATCCCCTGTTCTATGCCTACCTGTTCATTTCTCTTGATAGGGCGGTCCTATTCTTGGATCCGGCCAAGCTTACTGATGAAGTGGAGGATCACCTACGTGCCCTCAACGTCGAGCGGAAGGAATATAACGACATTTGGGCTTTCCTCCGTCGGCGAGAATGGGGCGAGGGGAAAGTTCTTATCTCTACAGAAACTTCCTACGCGATCTCCTTGATGCTGACGCATTTCCGTTATACTGCCGTCACACCATCCTTCATTGACAACATCAAGGCTGTCAAGAATGAAGTAGAACTTGAAGGCTTGAGGCGCGCCTACCTTCGCGATGGTATTGCATATGTGTGTATCTTTGATTGACTGTTCTGATCCTCATCTCATGCTCTCTCGCTTAGGTTAAATGGCTTGCATGGTTAGAGCACAAGATCCAACAAGGATACGACATTACGGAGTATGAAGCAGCATGGCGTCTCACAGAGTACAGGAGGCAAAATAAGCACTATTGGGGTCTCGCATACGAGAATATCTCTGCAAGCGGGCCTAACGCGGGTAGGCAGCTTCCATAGCATGGTAATTTATATCGCTAATATTTCGGATCTTTCAGCTCTTCCCCACTATTCGCCCACGAAATCTGGCGCCCGGATGATTGATCGAGATACCCCTTACCTTAAGTGAGCATCGAGTCCCATCAAAGCTCGTGACCATTAACCTCGTTTACCCCAGTGATTCTGGAGGTCAATACCGTGATGGCACCTGTGACACAACACGTACAATTCATTTTGGAAGGCCATCAGTAGACCAATCGGAAGCCTACACTCGCGTTTTGCAGGGTCACGTACGTCACTGACGGTCATATCAGTCCCCCACACTTCCTCACGTTGTAATCTCAGATTGCCATCGATAGCGCAGTATTCCCGGAGGGAACCACCGGCTCCCAACTTGATGTTCTTGCTCGACGTGCACTATGGAAGGACGGACTCAATTACATGGTATGTTGCTTCCTTGACGTATACTTGACCATCACCTGATACGTGGTCTTGGACATAGCACGGCACTGGCCACGGTTTTGGCTCGTTCTTAAACGTTCATGAAGGCCCACACGGGTTTTCTAGCAACGTTGCTCTTGTTCCTGGACATGTCATAACAAACGAGCCTGGTTTCTGTGAGTTGCAAACCGAAATTTCTCCGTCGTGACTCATCATGGTGTGAATTATAGATCTGGAAGGCCGGTGGGGAATGCGCATTGAATCTGCGTTGGCTATTCGCAGAGTTAAGGTTCGTTGATTCTGTTTCACCACACCGCGATGGCATCTTACGATATTGGTCACCAGACGAAAGGCGAATTCAACGGCGACGTGTGGCTTGGGTTTGAACGCCTTACGTGTGTTCCGATCCAGACGCGGATGGTCAAAGAAAGTATGCTTACCAAGGAAGAAAAGCAATGGTTGAAAGTAAGCGATCAGTGATCCTCCACCTGCGGAGCCTTCGGTTATCTAACGTACCCGTTATCGCAGGATCACAATAAGAAATGCCTAGAAAGACTCGAACCACTCCTCAAGGATGATAAGCGTGCTCTCAAATGGCTGAAACGTGAATCTGACAGGGGTATTGGTCTCGCTGCTCCTGGCCCCGGCGGAATTACCATTGATTGGGACTAAATGTGGACCTGCTTTATCGATCTGAGCTACACCCTCCGTTATTGCGAAACCCTCCCCCTCTACCTCCACACCCCATTATATTATACCTTACTTGATGACTAACCAAGGAAACGTTGCAGGACGTCCCTTAAAGTGATACACGTACGACATATTCCAGAACGATCGACGAACTTCAAACGTTGATATTGTGATTTGCGCACAAATCATTGTACATACATACTTATATACCTTCTAGTATGGTCTAGATTCCTTTCTTTCTTTCATCGTTGAACTTTTTGGTTTGTCTGCAGGACAAAGTTCAAGTTGTACTATAGAATGGAATAGATTGCATGATATACGACAAAAATAATACATGAGCATACAATACGAACAGGCTAACGTCTGTTCGTTTTTCCGGCTTTCCGTTTGCCAGCGAAAAGATGTTTTGGCTGAGGAAGTGATTAACAACAACAAAGTGAAGATGTTTTCATGATCACAAACCATTTTAGTTTGGATAACACGATCAGCCTCTCCAGCTTTAGCCAGCCGGTTGCGCTCACGCTGTCCGAGGTTCCGTAGCTTGACGGCCTTGGAGGCTTGCTAAATAAAGAATATCAGAGAGTTATACGTCCAGATAAAGATAAAACAAACCTGCTGATCACGCATACCAGCAAATTGGCGATTTGATTTCGGGGCTCGCGGGTGCTTGGCGATAACGGAACCCGAGTTACTCTTTACTCGCTTATTCGGCGTCTGCTCCTCGCCATCAACATCCATCCAGTCACCTTCTTCACCCTCACTTGCGTCACCGTCACCGTCACCATCCTCCATATCAACATCCATGTCTGCTTCAGCACGTTTCCGCTTGGCGCCTTGAGCTTTGGCTATTATCCCAGCTCTCGCCTCTATGCTGCTTGGATCATAACCTGCTTTCTTGAGTTCAGTAGTGAGTTCAGACAGCGTGCGAAGGCCCGCTGTGCGTGGCAAGCGTGACTGGTTCTTCATGGCTTTCTTGACGTTCTGTGAATGTATTTTGTGCCCAAGAGCTTTTTTGGCTTCGACTGCTTCACATTCGTCTTCGGAGTCAAAGATATCCTCGTCGCTGTCGTAGAAGCCCTCGGCCTCGAGTTTCTCTTCCTCACGCTCAAGGGCCTCGAGTTTTTCGGCGATATCGGGGTCGATGAAGTCAGCAACGTTTTTGCCGTTCATGATTTCAGGCATAATGTCCATCTTCCACTCAGGATTTGCAAGAATGTAATCCTCTGCATGACGCGTCAGGAGGTACGTGAAATATACGGACGGGAGCTTACGCTTAATGTTGATGTTGAAAACACCAGGACCACCCTCTTCTAACTCCGTGTCTCGCAAAAGTTTCTTCCTGTCGGGATCATCCCTATCGTACTTCTTTCGCTCTTTGATAACATCCGGTATGCAAGGTGCACGGACAACGTCGTCCCGAGCTTTCGGCTGTGCCACATGTATACGGTTGATCACAGAGTTAATTTTGGTGCCCTTGAGTTTCGAGTCGACGCGGTGTGCTAGGAGGGCGTCGCATGCCTTGTTCTTGAGATCCATGACCCCCTCATCAGAATAACATGACACCTGGATGCATTGGACATTCTCAGTGTCAATAATTTCTTGAACAAGGGCGCGATTTTCAGGCGTAAGATCCTCAAGGCGAGTCACGTCGATTTTGTTGATGACAAGCATCGTCGGCTTGCCATTAAATAGAGGCTTGATAGAGTGGAACAGTTTACACTGCGGGTAAAAATTGGCACGTGGTCCAGACGCAAAATGTATGTTGCAATACGCACTTGAGCTTCCACAGTGTAACCACACTGTTCACTTAGGTCCATAAAATACAACACGCAGCTCTTGAGGTGTGCAAGAGCCGTAATACTCTGCATTTCAATCGTGTTCATCTCCTCCAGTGGGTGATCTAAAATCCCAGGGGTATCGATTACCTGCCACCTCAGGTACTTGTAATCTAGATGGCCAATAAAAAGGGACTTGGTTGTAAAAGCATATGGCTGGACGTCAACGTCCGCGCGTGTGACCTTGTTGATAAATGATGACTTCCCAACATTTGGGTAGCCGCAAATGAGTAGGGTCCGGGTGTTAGGGTCGATGGCAGGAAGACGGGAAATGTGTTGGCGAACTTGCTCGAGGTAGGCAAGGGGATCTTTCTGTCTGCGCATGATAGTGGCCATGCGACCCAGCGCTGCCCTTTTAAGTTGCTTGCAGCGGTATAAACTGTCGCCGAACTTAAGAAGCCGGACGTAATCTTTTGCAACCTGGTCAATGAGATGTCGACAAGTGCGAAGTTGGCCTAGAGCAAGTTTGTAGTGATTCTTGTCATACAATACATTCATGAGTGACGCCAGGAAAGGGTGCAAGTCCTGCCTCAGGTTTGTGAGTTTTGACTCCCCCAGAAGAGTATGATCAGACTCACGTCGAGGAGGGGGAACTCTGACAATATGGCTCCCAGTTTTTCATCGAAAGTGTCTTGCGTGAACTTGACTTTGCGCATGTAAAAATTACGGATACGGCTGATCTTGAAGTTTTTGTGGATTACCTGGAGCATTAAGATGATTAGATTGCCCTAGATGATATCCTCAAACGACTCACTGTAGGTGTCTTCCGCTGAGTCTTGGACAAGACGATGTCCAAGAAATCTGCCGCGGTGGGCACAGGAGCAATCGCCTTCAGCCCGCTGGTCGACATTTTGGAGGTGTAAGGCTATGAAAATGAGTATTTCGACCAAGTCGATGATCGAGGCTAGCCAAAGTTTTTGTATATTCCCACGGTCCTCATGTACTAGTAGTACTTACTGTCACTTTGTAAGTGAACTCGGTATCTACTATCGCGGATTGGGCGCATGCTTAATTAGTGGTTGGTACTAGTAGATCATCTTGCCAACCGTTTTTTTTGCCATAGTTTAAGTTATGCAGAAATTTTACTTGTGCTTCGGCAAGCCACATAGAAGGACTTGATGTATAGTCACATGATATGTGAGTTCTCCCGCTCATATTTGTCTTCGCAGAGCTTCACTCTTTGCGACAGTGCGATCCGGAAATCCAAATTACTCCATCTCGCCATTTGCATCAATTTAAAGAACAATTATTTCGTCCTGTGAACTGCCTGACTTCTGCCAGTTGTGCCTGCCGCGGACGTGACATGGCTGTTGCACTACCAGCTTCACTAGATTTATCTTCGTACTCAGTTTGCACTTCTGGCTAGCTTCGCTTATTGAGACGTAAGCTGACCCAAGGCCGTGTCACTGACGAGGCCTTGGTAAGGCTTACGCGGATCGCTTCTTGGCTTAGTACCGAGCGGCACCCTGACCAAGGCCCAAGAAACCAACACCCACCAGGCACCCTTGGCACTACTAGTCCTAAGGCGACTCTATCTTACTCGCCTTTTATATCACCGTCACAACTCTCTTCTCCCTAGATCCAATCGTTGCACTGGGACAAGTTCTTGGAGATGTGTTGATTGAGTTCTGATGACATCCCAACCCTGATGGCAGACGATGAGTTGCAGACTTTCCAGATCAAGAGCCGTTGCAGCGCTCGATGGATTGACTCTGGCGAGTCGCAGAGATATAGATCCACGAGCTATTCGAGGCCGACGTCAGACAAACAGATTCGAGAAAATATCAGCGCAGTATGTTCCATCTTCATACAGCCTCCAGATATCAATCATCAACGGCAATGATCGCTCGTTTCGACAGCTTCTCAAACTCGAGCTTAGTGGACCACGAGAAAGACTAGGCACAGTCGATCATTTTCAGATAACTTCAAACATCTACATTGCTCGAGCAGCACGAAGATTTCTCCACAAACAACTACACTGATTGACTCTGAACTAGATATTGCTCCATCAACCATGATACCAAAGCGAAAGCAGAAACATGGCTCACTGTCGCGATGTACCACTCGGGCCCCCGGCTCATTTTGGATGGTACGCGCAGATCTTTGGTCTCTAAGGCGTGCAGGTGAGTCATGTGGTTGAATCATGGTTGCACAGCGACCTGCTCATACTCACATCAGGTGGACTGATACATATATAGTGCGGGCAGCAATTTTTATCTGTTTTGCAGCCTGCATCTTGCAGGCCACATGCGGCACTGACAATCATAGCCGCTGTCAAAGAAGTAGCAACGGCGAGGAACGAGAAACGCATTTTCTGTGCTAGATGATGCTGCGAGGCGGCGATGAAGAATCCTGTGAGGGGATTCTCGAATGATATCGGGGAGCGCTATGGGACGACAGCCAGCTTTTATATCGTGCATATACTCATGAGCATGATTCTGATCGATCAGGCAGAATTGTTGTGGCTGTCTCGATGGCAGAAATTCTGGTAGAACCTGCAGGAGCGTGTTTAGTGCTGTGGGCAGAAGTCCCCCATTCTGCCAACTGGTTCTGCCAAACCGGTTCTGCCTGGCAGATGGCAGAATTCTGTGGGCAGAATCCTGGCAGAATGCCAAACTACAGGGGATCACACCATTCGAGTTCATGGTTGGAACTGCACTCGCCGTCGCTAAACAATGGCGATGGGGAGAGCAAAAGGCTAAACTGCTCGTCGACGACCTCAAAGCATATAACCTCTGTGGGTAGCACTCAGTCTCCGAAGTGCTGCAATCTCTCGGTAGACACGTTTGAAGCACTGGCCAAGATTTGAGCAAATCTTTGCTACCACAGTCACCAGAAGGCCGTCGTTAATGGCAAGCCAATTCGTTGACGTCATGCACACATGCACACCAATGCCCAGCCAGGCATCAACATCGAGAAGCCAATTTTGCGTGGGCACCACCACTCGCACCTCAGACTCAGAACATTGATGATATTGCGGGTCCTGAATCCATATCACTTGACGAGATTGACGCTGCATTTGCACTACTGGAACGCGAGAAAGAAGCCATGGAATGAGGACCGGTTGACGGAAATGAAGTGTTCAATTGAATCCAATTAATGGGTATAGTCCGTGATATGCGAGTTCTCCCGCTGTCTTTGAATCCGTCTACTAAATGGTTACTCCTGAATTCCAGTGCTTACAGATAAAGCAACATATATATATTGCCAACACAATTGTACAGCATACGAGTTCAATTCTATGCATGCGCAAGCGCGAAAGTATGGTGGACGATAGGTTATGGTTTAATTCGCCGATTTGCCGTGATAAACTTTGAAGCCCAGTGAAAATCGACAAGAATGAGGTAGATAGGTAGCAATAGACGTCTAATACAGAATGAGATAGATAGAATCTAAGAAATTCGAGACGGTAAAACTTTAACTTTGTGCAAAATGCAAAGAACCTAATCATTGTAGATTATGCCACCTGCCTCACCCTGCACTGAGAACGAAATCCCGCGACACGCATCACCCCGGCAAGTGTCTTTGCAACCTACTGGAACGGTCTATCGAAGACTGACAAAGAGGTATGTCGTTTTAGTATTGATGTCATTTATCTACTGACTAGCACTATTATTGAAGGTATACGCGGCTCTACAGGTGTGTGGTATTCACGATATCCACGAGTGTCTTCATACTAACAATGATTTGCCTTATAGATCGGTTCGGTTGGACCAACCGAAAGGAACGGCGCCGGCGATGATGCAGACAAGGAGTAGCGGATGGATACGAGGTGGGATGGCGGGCACGGGATGGCGGGATGGCGGAGGCGGGCGGGCGCGGGCGCAGCGATACCACTACCTAACCATAGCAATACCTATAGATACATCATTCAATGGCATTAGATACCTATTCATCTCATCTCATTGGAACATTTTCAGCACATGTTTGCATCTAAAACCCATCTAAAGCCAACTAAAATCGTATCGAAGCTCGTTTCGGTCTCTATCGTTTTTCGTCTCGAAAAGTCCCACTTTCCTAAAGAGGTCGAAACATAACGAAAAATTTCATTCCCTCATATTTTTTTTCGATCTATATCTACACATATCTACCTCATTCTTGTCGATTTTCACTGGGTTTGAAGTCCGATCGATGCTTGTTCTGCGTATGTATACCCAGAAATTTTATTAGAGAACATGCAAAGGATGCAATGCAGTCTCCAATCGACGAAAACAGCCGCGGGCGCGCACCTCCATCTGGTTCAGTCTTCAGTATAGTATAGTAGTTCATGATAGTGAGTTCTCTCGCATAATCACTCACTTGAACCGACTCTAGCAGCACTCCACTCTTTGCAATTCAGAAATACAAATTTCTCCACTCATGCTATTTGCGTGCTGCTAGTCTTGAAAGAACAACCGTTTCATTTTGCGACCTGGTGTCCACTGCCTCATTCATTTTGGCCGGTCGTGCCTGCCGCGGACATGATATGACTTGCAATACCAGCTTCACTAAAGATTAATTTGATCTGCGAGTATCGGCGAGAATGATGCTAACTTCTTGACTTTGTCGTTGCACTAGCAGGGTCAGTGCAGGTTCAAATGATGAAGCGAAGAGTGAGGGGTTAGGACGAGAGGCCGGTGATTCGAGCAAGGGTTCTGTCATTACAAAGAAGAGAATTGTTGATGCCTGCAGGTAGGTTATGATTCAATGGTCGTTGTTAATCGAATACGCTCCCGCAGGTTCTGCCGAAATTGTTCCGTGTAAAAAAAGTTCGTATCATTGAATGGATACTAACTGCTTATACATAGGCCTGACTCAGCGGACCGCGAACGAAGCAGTGGTGCACTGTTCTTAAAGAAGCATATCAAGTTGCACTCTTCAAGTTCTAACTGGCTTACCGATGCTGCATATTTGAACCATGGCTTCGTTCCATCGTCTCTAAGTCCGTCTGAGTCAGGCTGGGGTCGATCGGTCGGTACTCAAGTTCTGGAGCGATCAAACCATGTCTATTGTAAGTACACAACCGCTTGTGACCTCCTGTGACGGCGGTGTACTAACAAATAGTTCAAAAGACTAGAACAAACAGTGATTGGACTTCAAAATAAGTCGCAGCAAATCGGCAAATCGAACTGTAACCTATCGTCCACCATACGAAAGGGTCTTCTGCCGATATCGTTACGGCAGCATCAGCCGGAAAACCTACATCCCACTCCACTTCGGTGGACGGGCGCACGGTATTTTTTCCCACAGCGCTGTCCATCCTGATCAATATGTGCTTGCACACTTGCTCTGCTGTCAGTCTGTCTTCCGGTTTATGTTTCCTCATTAGTGGACCACGAGCAAGACACACAGTCGATCATTTTCAGATAAGTTCAAACATTGACATTGCTCGAGCAGCACGAAAATTTATCCACAAACAACTACACTGATTGACTCTGAACTAGATATTGCTCCATCAGCCATGATACCAAAGCGAAAGCAGAAACATGGCTCACTGTCGCGATGTACCACTCGGGCCCCCCGGCTCAACTTCCATGGTACGCGCAGATCTTTGCTTTCTAAGGCGTGCAGGTGAGTCATGTGGTTGAATCATGGTTGCACAGCGACCTGCTCATACTCACATCAGGTGGACTTATACATTGATAGCGCGGGCAGCAATTTGCATCTGTTTTGCAAACTGAATTTGTCTTGCCACATGCACTGACAATCATAGGCGCTGTCAAAGAAGTAGCAACGACGAGGAACGAGAAACGCATTTTCTGTGCTAGATGATGCTGCGAGGCGGCGATGAAGAATCTTGTGAGGAGATTCTCAAATGATATCGGGGAGCGCTATGGGACGACAGCCAGCCTTTATATCGTGCACATACTTATGAGCATGATTCTGATCGATCAGGCAGAATTGTTGTGGCTGTCTCGATGACAGAAATTTTGGTAGAACCTGCTGGAGCGTGTTCAATTGAAATGGGTATAATCCATGATATGCGAGTTCTCCCGCTGTCTTTGAATCCGTCTACTAAATGGTTACTCCTGAATTCCAGTGCTTACAGATAAAGCAACATATATACATTGCCAACACAATTGTACAGCATACGAGTTCAATTCTATGCATGCGCAAGCGCGAAAGGGTCTTCTGCCGATATCGTTACGGCAGCATCAGCCAGAAAACTTACATCCCACTCCACTTCGGTGGACGGGCGCACGGTATTTTTCCCATCAGCATCGATCCTGCTCAATATGTGCCTGCACACTTGTTCTGCTGTTAGTCGGTCTTCCGGTTTATGTTTCCACAGGGTTTCTATGAGACTCCACATAAAGTCGTCCAACACTTGGTGTGTGTCACGTGGCCGCTCTGGCCGCTCTCCCCTCAGCACTAAAGGCTGAATCAGCTGGTTTTGAAACGGGCACCTCCCAGTAAACATCTGCAAGTTTTGTCGTAGGCCAAGCCGAATGAAGTATTTTTTTTCCATACCTCATAACAGACGCAAGCCAACGCATACATGTCGCACCGCCTTGTGTCAAACTTCTGGAGATCAGCTGCGCTCGTTGCGGCAAGAAGTTCTGGAGCCATAAAATGAGACGTTCCTATGATATCGGATGATGTTGTGGTCATTTGATTATTGGGATCTCGAGCCTTTACAATTCCAAAATCCGCTATACATGCACGCCCGGAAGACGTTATCAGGATATTAACCTGCAAATTCAAAGTTTTGACTCTCTAGAATCAGAGCTAGGCACATACACTTACGCCTTTCAGGTCGCCATGAGTCACTGCTGGGTCCATTGAGTGCAGGTACTCCAGGCCCCGTGCAACATCCAGGATCTTCACTACCGTAAGTTGGATCTCTTGGTATAAAGTAAACCTGTACTTACCAGTGGATACCTGTCAGCATCACGATGCTCCTTAAGGTAGTGGTTCACATGACCATCTTTCATCCATGGGGATACGAGGCACCAGGTCTTCTCAGCGTCGTCATCATAGACGTATACGCCGTAGAACGGAAGACAGTTAGCATGTCGTACATGGTACCAGATCACTGCCTCGTTAGAAAACGACTACAACGCATAACAACATGTGATCTTCTGTAGACGCCTGAATTGAAATGACCGACTTTATCAAATTGTTCTCGGGAACGATTACCCTCTAGCACCTTTTTCACAGCAACAAGGCGGCCGCTTAACTCGCCTTGATAGATCAAGCCAAATCCGCCACGAAAACCGGTAGGTTTTATGTCTAGAATACAACGAAGTTGCAAACTCTGCGGGAACCGTCCAGATTTCCTGGAGAGTTTGATCACAGCATTCACCAGATACCTTCTATATTTTTCCAGAATTTCAAACCGAGCCGCAAGTAGCTAACAAATGTCAAAGGGCGACTGCGGAATTCTAATTTAACGCTTACATTTTGCAGGATATCGACCATAAACTGTGCGTTGTCATCGGCATAGAAAGTGTGCCAGTTGTCGCGCTCTTCCGATGTTGTGTGCTCAACAATCAATGCTCCTATGTTGTTGATGTCGAGGTCGTGTATTTTCGTATCGTTAATCAGGCCAGTGTTGCAAATGTGCGTTCCGACTTGTGACTGTTCATAACATTCAGTAGACTCCTCACTGACCAAAGTTTTGCACACCCTTTGTAGAATGTGGACAAGCCCGTCCTTCATAGTCTTTAAATTTGGAAGGCAAGCATCACCTTCTCCTATCAACCTTGCCTTTATGTCTTCGAGTTCGACCATAAGACTGATGCCGCACATGAGAATTCAAAACACTGGTTTCAAAATACGACCCCGACCTTTGTTTCTCTGGAGCGCATAGTTGAAGGTGCGTGAAGGTGTACGCATACAACGCCTGATGGCAGCGTAAATCATGACGACTGACCGTTGCAACGCTGATGGACTCACACCAAGAACAGGCAGGTCCTCGACGCCCTCGCTGCACGCTTGTCTCAACTGATCCGGCAAGGCGACGAACGCATGCACGATGTCTTGAATCTCCGATTGGAATGTGTGGCGTTGCGGTCGAGTGATGACAGGAGCTGGCCGGGTGCTTGCCCTGGCTTGCCATTCCCCGAATGACACCGTGGGTCTGGGGATTCTGGGCGCATGTCGGTTAGGTAGCAGGTGGTGTTCTCGTATATGGTGCGGCATATCCGTGCGTTCAAGGACCGCATCGCAAGACGCGCATTTCATCATCTGCATGGTTACAATAATCGTTGATCTCTCAAGTCGACCGGGCGTTGAAGATCTTGGTTATATCAAAACGATCAAATCCTTACCATTGGGGGATGTAAAAGGCGTACCATAGATCGAAACTGCTTATCAGGCAAGAAAGATGCGGCGTGAGAGTGGCAACTCCAGCTGGCGCTAAATGCGTGTGCAAATTCATCTGTGCCATCGGACCGACCCTTTCAATTGGAAGACGACCGAATGAAATTCTATATGCAACAAGGCTGAGAGATGAGGTGTGACAATGATGGACGGAATATCAATAGATGATGTTTGTAAGATAATCAGCAAGAAAAAAGAGGTCATCAGGTATCATTAATCGGTAGGGAAGTGTCATGTTGGAAAGTAATCAGATAAACATAGTGCTATGTCGATATCCTCGGTAGAAAATGTCAACTAGGGGGCAATCACGCGAGACCAGTCTTTGCGATATGCGATCGGATAATAGCCTCTCCCACTGACGTATCTGTATGAGCGCTTGGGAGGGCAGACATCTGTGAAAACGTACCATTGACTATGATGTCCTGCGTTGCCCGGATATCCTGAATTTATATTGATTAGGTCTCGTGCAAACCTTAAATGACCGGAAAGCTCACCAGCATAGAGGTGAAGTGCTGGATGGCGACACAATTATTAGTGAACAAAGTTACTTCAAAACACGAGAAAAATCTATACATACAACATACAACGCTCGACGGCTGATATCGTGGCGCCTGTGAACTTGAATAAAATGTGCCCTGAAATATTCTGACACATCGGCGTAGGTGTTCGGGCGGTCGCCGTATGATGTGATACTATTGTTGAGCTGTGAGCACAGCCAACCAACAAGTGATCATCAAATCTTACTATTTCCGCACTTTGACCCCAGCTTCTAGCTTCTTCCTTAGCAGATCAGTCTGCGCACAGTCATGTCACATCAGTCACACAGTCAAAGCTGTAAAAATGATGAAAACCTTGTTAAGCATCAGAACCAAATGCGAGTTCTTCAGGAGTTTGTTTGAGCATATAGCTGTGAATAGCTGCAACGAGTCGTCCACTCTATTTGTCCGCGGATCTTCTTCAAGGTACTATTTCGGGTACAATGAATAGGAGCACAAGGGGAGAATACACAGGAACATACTTGATCAAATGCACTGATTGGCGCTAAAAAAATGATTGCAGTTGCTAATCCGAAACCAAGAAAGACGGTCAGTTAGTAAACATTCCTTTTTGCGGACAATGAATGCGCCTCCGCGGCGCCCGTGTCCGGAGGTGGCAAATGCAACAGAGCAAAACACCCACCATCGTCAAAGTATGGTACCCACGCGTGGCGCTGATGCGATGGTTCGGAGTCAGACGGCAGATTTGTTTAGATCATTAAATATCATGAACTCGCCTGGCCACGCTAAAAATGAGTGTGGAGCCTTGTTGAGCTAAACAATAGAACAAGAAAAATAGGCACACACGTACAGCTCCGCCTACGTCGTACATCAACCAGTTATATCTAGAGCCGCATAATTCTATATCGAAAGAATGCTCAGCCACACCGAGCGTTTGTAGTCTAACGTTGAGAAGATCGGCTAGATCAGACACATTCAACGTTTGTAAACAATGTCAGAACACGTATGCACTTACCCGTTGACGGAAGGTAATCAGGCTGCGCGACACGTTTGATGCTGTCCAGGAAGCTGCGAGGACAGTCAACAAACAACACTCAAGGTACAGATGGAACGTACAATGGTGCAGACTCATCAAGCCTAATTCGCCTGTTGTTGAGGAGTATCCGAACGGCTGGGTGCTTCCAGAGCTCATCTACCTCATTTTGAACAGAAATGAGCGTCCTCGAAGCCAGGCTGGTCACCTGAGCAACAGCGGGAGAAAGTCCGCCAGTACCAGGAAGCGCACGACTCCGGTTGGGCGATAAAGGGGTGACAAGGGCCTGCCATCCTGCACGAACATATACACCAGTTCGGCCGCCGGTCACAGCGACTCCGCCGCTGAGTTCCGATGCCAGCGAGTCCTCCATTGCAACCAGAGGCACCAACTTAGTACGCAGCCCGGAGAATTCCTCGCTCAGATCACCCAAGGGGGCTAGGGAATGTGCGACAGCCTGGCCCTCCAACGAATCATCAATCGAGAGGTTGTTGAGTTCGTGGTCTAGTTCGTCTAGAATCATTCGAACAGCCTTGAGTATATTGAAATACACAACCGGACGCCATAGGGGACGTTCATGATCGAGGGCATGTTGGGCGTAGTACAACTGGAATTGCTTCTGGAGTGTTGATTTTCCGGATTCTGCCTGGCCAAGAAGCATGACTGTATGATTACATACATACGTTTAAGTCAACTCGGAGTGGGTAGTGTTCCTCGACAGAACGTACCCTTCACTTGTCTTCTCTGAGCATCCTTGCGCCGCACCCAGTCTCTCTGCAGATTTCGATGATAAAGAGTTCCCAGTTCAGCAGAGGAAAATGGGGTACAAACCTTGAGCTCCTCATCAATTTTCTGGCTGACTCTGGCAGCCTCTTCATCGTAGAACTGGTATTCCTTGTCAATGTTGGCGGCGTCGAAGGTCTGCATTAAGATTGGTTCGGAGGTGGAGTGGGCATGACCCGGTCGTTTGGTCATTCTTCGGTTTGAGCACTTTCAACTTGAGATGCGAACGGTGGAGGAGAAGGTCGATTGCGGCATGCCTGACAGGGCTAATATCCCACGTATGTACACTAGTACAGGAATTTGGGCAACGAAGATCAAAGTAATACTTCCAGTCCCATCAAACTATCGTTGTTTAGGTAAGCTATGAAAACACCTTACAGCAAACCGTCCTTTATTCCCTTATACACCTTGACAAGTCACTGTCGTGATGGCTTTTGGTACTGAACTGACTCTTTAGCTCAATAACATCACATCTTTCGAGGGAACGCACTCGTGACTTTGATCATATCCGAGAGCACGGATAATCACTGAGGCTATGCTGATGGTGGCTCATGTTGCAGTAGCTGCTTTTCCCGACGGAGTTGAAGCGTTCCATAAGCCCTTAGGTCAGTGCCTGTGGATCCTCAGCTCCACCCGGCGGCCATCACTGACTCACTGTGGCAACCGCAGAACACTTAGCATGTGCTACAAGATATGCAACTGACATCATATAGTATCATACGGGCATATTCTGTGAACGAGGTTGTCACAAATCAAAGACACGAGTAGTAACGTTGCGGATTGATGCTGTGCTTCCCAAAGGTGCAATCGCACTTTTCTAAATTTGCTGCAGATAATAATCACGCTGGCCAGGATCAGTCATCTTCAATACGACTATCCGAAATTAACAGCATGACTACTGCCTCTTTGATGACGCCTTTCCTATCCTACTGTCACTCTCCATAAGATCTGTGCAGAGATCCGTTGTTGATGGACTGCGGCCCAGACTACCGAACAACGTAGACATTATGATTGGCGGTGGACAGACAATATGCAGTAGCTACCACGGGACACGACTACCCTCTTGGACTGGTGGTTTATTTTCGGTTGACGGATGAACGATCTCACAATCAATAATGGCCACAGCATGCAACCTCAGTGACTCGACGCTTGAGCAGCATCAGATTTTTAGGTTCAGACCTCCGGCTTTCGCATGCATCCATATGCTATTGTTCTTCTCTAAGGGCGCCGTCTTGTGTAGTATATCGTACACCACGACAAGTCTACAAAACATCACAATGTGAGTATTTGTCGCACGAAATACACTGCTTCGAGTGCTAAAAATAGTTCTTCAAGCGAATAACTCGTCGCATTCGCATTCTGTATGTCTAAAGATCTCCCATAATAGGGTCAACAATTGGATGACTATCCGTAGGCTCGAATAGTACAAAATACAATATAATCGACCACACTCGGAAGTGAAACTGCGACGCCGCAATTCATTCAAGTTCATTATCTGGCGCCCATTCCAATGAGGAACAACTGCGATTCACGTCCAACCCAAACTTTCCCTCTGACCTTTTTGGATTCGTATGCGTGCGACTAATGACTGCAACCCGTGCATAAAGTACGGGACTTGACATGGTTAACATACGATCTTGTCGACTCTCGAGAAAGCTCGACTTCAGCCATTCGCCTTGCCGCTAACATCCTCGTATCTTCTACGTGGTCGAGATTCGAGAACTATTCATCGTCAAGCGCTGTAACAGTATATTGTTATTGCCACAAATTCCGCACTATTGACATTCCAATGCTCTATGGTTTTGTTTTCATATAGATTATCGTTCGCAAAAGTCTTTCAAAGTCCAAAACAATCTATTCCAGTCTATTTTGTCTGTCAACTCGGACGCGATTATAGCGCCTCGAAGCCCGAGGGTAGACTGGTGACCAGCCCGTCTATGAGGCAAGCCGTCGATAGACGGACTGGTAAATCTGGGTTTGAATTTGGATGTCGAGCGGATTCTCACAGTAACGTGACGTATAAGCCTTTTCGGGCATAACAAAACCATGTGAGCTTTTTGCTAAGCCCTTGCAAAGAGTCGTTAAGTCCTTGTCTGCGGTCAACTTCGACAACGGAACATTAGCTGCTGGGCGGCATCGTTCGACGGACGTTTCATCGCCCATGTAACTTATTCTTCATTACTATTGCTATTTCTATTACTGTCTTTGGTCTATCACTGCCTGCAAAATCATGCAAGACTCTTCAATCATCCTGGATAGTGATTTCAATCGTTCGGTAGACTCTGGCTTCGTTGATATCACAGCACCATGCACCTCCGAGGCTGTTCCGACTTCTCCCAGACTCTCACCACACGAACGTATCAAGTCTGTTCTCAAGATCTTATGAGAAGGCCGTATATCAACTCTCGACTTTAGAGCCCGTTCAGCAACCGATGTTTGAACGAAAAATTTGGGAAATCAAACATTACCAGTCAGCACACACTACCGAAATTCAAGCTCAGTCTGAATAGTGAGTGAGCGGCCAATAATGTTGATAATGTTGATAACATTTACGATGATAATCTGAATAGCTATGGATGTAGATGAGCCTGCTCATAACCGCTTTAACATACGACCACTCACAGTCCCACTCGTTCGACCAATAGTGCAACAAAATCGTCCCCCCTGGCCTCACCATGCTGTGCTTTGGCATCATATCATTCGCTATGTCGCGCTCATCCTCAGTCTCCTGCTGGCCGCAGTGCATGTCTTCATGCAGGACACTGATGAACCTGAGCCCTATCACACCTCAGCCCTCACAGGGCAAGAGTGGGTGATAGAACTCATCCTCAGCCATCCAGATTGCATTTGTTGTGAGCTCAGGGTCAATGTTGAGGTCTTCGAGAAATTGATAGAGGACCTTTGCGCCCTTGGTCACTGTGATTCACGTTATGTCTCACTTGAAGAACAGCTATCGATATTTCTCTATACGTGTGTGACAGGATTAACTGTCAGACACGTCACAGAACGATTCCAGTGTTCAAATGCTACCATCTCTAAGTTCGTATTTTGATCTAGATCTCACACTCATGCTGGTACTGACACTCTCATAGGTATTTTCGCAAGATGCTAGACATCTTTGCATCCCACCCTTTCTACACCGAATATGTCCACCTCCCTGCTCCTGATGCACCAGTCTCGAGTGCCATTCGCGACAACCCAAAACGTTGGCCGTACTTTCGTGATGCTATCGGCACAATCAATGGGAGTCATATTCACGTGTTTCCTCCCTCAGCCAGTCGCCACCTATACTACAACCACAAAGGTTTCATATCGCAGAACTGCCTCTTCGCTTGCAACTTCGATCTTCAGTTCACCTTTGTGCTAACCGGATGGGAGGGGTCAGCAACAGATGCTTGGCTTTGGGATGTAGCACGCCATGATGGCTTGGACGTTCCGCCTGGAAAGTACCTTCTTGCAGACCTTGGTTTCCCCTCATCCCGACAACTTTTAGTTCCGTACCGTGGTGTACGGTACCATCTAGCAGAGTGGGGCCGTGCTAGCGTCAGGTAAGTACTTTTCTCTGCAGTGTATCTCAACTAACAATACTCATTTCAGACCGGTTAACAAGGAAGAACTGTTCAACCTTCATCACGCGTCTGCTCGCAATGTTATTGAACATATTTTTGGCATCATGAAGCAGCGCTTTCGCATTCTGTTAGTATCACCAGAGTACAAGATAGCCATCCAGGCTCACATTCCCGCAGCACTGTGCGCTCTGCACAATTATATACGTATTCACAACCCGGATGAAGAGCCGCTCCCTCACAGGGCTGTATTTAACGACAACCCTACCCATCAGGGCTAACCTGCTCAAGGTGGTCCTGATGTTACTGATCCAATGGTTGAGGATGACATCGTTGATGATGTAAGTGCGAATGTCTTTCGTGATCGCATGGCTGCAGAGATGTGGGAGGACTACCAGAATATCTTACATGAGCACAATTTAGTAGACATTGCTCACTCATTAGACATCGACGAGGATCCAGAGGACATCGAGGACATCGACCAATATTATGGGAGCGAGGATGACAATGAAAGTGATGCTTAGAAATACGTTACATTGTAGTGTACATAGAGCTACAAATGATAACGTGCGGTTCATCTAATGTGGTGCGAACAAATGAAAGGATACAGCAACGCATACGGCAATGAGTGAGACAAAAAGTAAAACATGACGACAATGACAATGTTTAAAACACACCAAATTCCCCCCTGGCAGCCTGGTCAAGAACAGATCACAAGTAGGGGACCCGTCTTTCAGGCTTGGCAGCCAAGTAGATGGCACATACTGCTGGGCTCCTTGTGAACACATTCATGAGCGTGACAGACTCATCTTCTGTAATCAGCTCCTCCTCCTGCATGGCGAGCACAGCCTGTAGCCTTTCATCCAACACCTGAGTTTCATTTTGGTCGGTGTTGGATGCCAATGTGCGAAGGCTGTCCATCAGGCTGTTGATGGAACCTTGCAGGTTCATGAAGACGGCAGTGCTGGCAGCGTCTTTGGCAGCCTTAGAGCCTTTGTGACTGCGGCCGGCTTGACTTTTACCTTGTGTCGACGACTTTGGCTTTTTGTCGACATTGGAGGCGTGGGATGAATCTACCAGTTACATAGTTTGGGCGGTGCTGGGGGACAAAATCATGTCGGAATGCGAGTGTTTGCCTGTACTGGAGGGCGCAATAGAAGAGGGGGGAGGGGGAATGTTCATGGAACTTCCAGCGACTCCAGGAGTGATGGATGGGAGGGCTGACTTGATCTGGTCCCATCCAGCTTGTGGCGCAGTAGTGAGTCTAGATCCGCTGGCCTCAGCATTGGGAGCCTCCAGTGCTTGCATGGATAAGGAGGATCCACCGGCTTCAGCATTGATAGGAAGAGCCACTGATGCTCCCACAGCCAAGGAAGCTGGATTGTAGGTGGATGCCCCCTGAGCGCCACTCCCGTTTGGGAGAATCTCTGACATCTTTTGCCAGTGTCTCCATCCAGATCGGTTGTTGCGATATCTCTCGATGGCATTGTAGATTTGTTTCAACTGTAAGGGTCATTAATGATAAGTTAGTGATGCGGCTAGGGAGTAGGATACAAAGACATACTGCTTGCCATTTCCTCTTACACTATACCATGTCCTTGTCTGGGCCTTGCTTCTGAAGTCCCACAAGTTTCTTTGCTGCCTCATGGAAGGTCTCATCTTTGAAAGTCATCCCAGCGATCTTTGACACCTGTGATTGGAGATAGACCAGGAATGCATCGACCTCCTCCTCACACCACTGAGCTTTAGGTTTACTTTCACCCTTCTGAGTCATCATGTAGAGTTGGAACTGAGTGCAGAGGATGATGGCAGCTACAGTTGAGACGATCTGCCTTCGCTGATAAGAACTGATTCGTTGTTGGCTTGTGCTGGCAGGCATGATTAGAGTAGAGTTCATTGAAACTCCGTCACAAACGGCTTCCGCACCGTTCCAACGCAATCCGTACATAAACATAAATTTTGTTCAAACAACAGTTGCTGAACAGGCTCTTATGCTGTCAATCCTCAATCCTTCAGAGATCGAGTGCACCTTCAATCGTGATCACATATACAACTACTCTGTACAGGAGAAGGGAAACTCTACTGGAAAGCTGGAACAGTTGCTCGACTGCATGTTTGCAGACTCACGAGGATGTGCTCAGATGTTGAATTGGTTCCGTCCTCATGCAATTGACTATGTTTCTGATGTTGTCAGCACTGAGATGGATGCCGTCAAGGAAAACCTTCGAGTTGTAGCACATCTGTTTTGTCATTATTATTGAGGGTCTGAATATAATCGATGGGGAGTCGTTCTTTGATTAAATCATATGCAAAATGATCCAGCGCATCAAGAGAAGAATATTGTGAATGGCTTGGATGATGGAAGATTGGTCCATTGAATTTGCAGGTACTATAGTTCACGTCGTGTCGCGTTAATAACAAGATAATTATATCATTTAGTTTACATTCATCGAAAAGCACTCGTTTTCTCATTGGCCAGACATCACGTTACTGTGAGAATCCGCTCGATATCCAAATTCAAACCCAGATTTACCAGTCTAGCCTGAGGGGAGGGCGTCTCTGAAATGGCCGGTCTGGGACAAAGTCTGGGAGTAAGTCTGGGACATTGGCAAGCCCATCGGCACCTCTAAGCGGAGTATGAATAATTCTGTATTCCGTCACTGTTTCTCACACTTGCTCACTGTCTGCAACAGCGCCAAGGGCCGACTTCCGTCACTGTTCCTCACGCTTCCTTAATGTCTGTAATAATGCTAAGGACTTACTTCCATGGTCGTTGCGAGTATTTTTGCAGCCATACAGCAACAGAGCGAGCTCATTACTATATCATATATTGATTCGGTCCTTAACATCGGCACCTTCAAGCGGAGTATGAATGTTTCAAAAGGAGCAGTGCAGGGAGAGGGGCGGGTAAAGAGATGGGTGAGCAAGGTGATGGGTGAGCAAGGAGAGTGGCGGGCAGAGTTGAGGCGAAGCATGACCATGCAGCATTAATATTCCAGTGAGATGTTAGGCAGTGGTGGCGGCAGGCGCATTGGCGGGATTGACATGATCGTTTGAATCAACTTTTACGCTAAGGTCTCGCGGTGATTAGGCAAGCGGAGTCCCCCAGCTCCATGCTCGGGGGACTCGTTGAATTTTATTGCGAAACCGAGAGACGAAGTACTATACATGATTGCATAGAGTGTAAAAGACGCGAGTCTCGAGGAAAAAACATGCTCAACTGAGCAATAGAAATGCTCCGGTAGGAGAAAAGACGAAAGTGAGAGCCGGAGGTGCGAAGGAGAAGTGAAAAAGAGAAGATGTGAGCGATGGAGGCGTGAAGGACATGCTAAAGGGCCTATTTTTTTTTTTTTGATATGCGGTGTTGTATTCTGTTTTCTGGTCTTGGTGCCGTTTTCTTATTTGAAGAAGCAGGTCATTGTCTTGTTTGAGACGCAAGATGTCTGAGTTGTCGCTACGTCACTTGGGTGGTCCGTGCGGATCCGTGTAACAGCGCATTGAGCAAGAACGCATGTTGCCGTATATATTTTTTGAATTTGTCCGATGACCACCACCCAGCAGCTTGAATGAGATTGGGAGTCATACCTGCTATAGCCAGTGCCATGGCTCCTCCTGCTCTCATCGAGTGACCTGACATGGCCGAGCCACAATGTTGGTGCAAACACCAAAGAAACCAAGAGCGTGTGGGAATCGAACCAGCGCTTGTCAACCACAGCGCTGGCCGAGAGGGAAATGAACGGTCTCTGAATGTCAAGTAACGATGCAACACCGGCAGTGGGTTGTTGTCGAGTACCGAATCCGATAACAAGAGGATGGTGCTCCCAGTCCCCAAGCCATCATTCTTCTGATAAGGTAGGGTGTAGGAGATGCTTCTTGCCGTGATGGAGAGAGTGTGTCGAAGAGGGACCTTTCTGTAAGATTGATGCTTCACTGCATCAGGCCAAGTGAGCTCTCCCAGTCGCTGCAGAGTCAGAAAGCCAGTGAAAAGTAGAGCTAAGAACAGACTATCGTCGTGCTCTAACTCCAAACCGAGCTTCATTTGGACCTGCTGTAAGTCGTCGATACTCAAAGGTAACTTCCTTTGTACCGGTGAAGGTACAACAATTCAGATGGTGAGTCTGAACAATGTGTTGGGTCTTGCAGAACCTAGCTGCTATTCGACCCTAAAGGGTTTCTGGACTAGGCTCAAGTCTCAGAGGAGAGGAAATATCATAAAAACTACTGAGGACTCTGACTCATACTGGTAACTGGTGAAAAGATTGATTGATTATGTAAGCTACAAAAGTGCCAACATAAAGTAAGGTAAAAACAGTCTCTACAAGCCCAGCCAGAAATGAATCCCTACACCGGTTTTGACAAATGGTGTTTGCAGCCACGAAGTGTCCGTACGACGAGTGATGAACGACAAGCCGCACGGACGTCAGGATATGTGTCTTCGAGTTGACTCGAGATTCCTGAAAGGTAAGAATCGACGGAGCATGGTTCAATGTGATGCAATAACCAAACCACATAAAAAGATAGTGTATCAATTGTTGGATTGATTGGCAGATGATGCAGTCGACAGAAGGTGATGTAAGAGTTGAGATGCGAGTTGTACACTGATGCTGTTGTTGAGTCAATAGCGAAACCAAGTGCTACCGAGTGCTCATACAAGAGGCGCTCAGGTGTCCAGGCTTCCCTCACAGGTTGCCTGGACGATGAGGATACATTCATCATTTTTTTGCTGCCCCCAGCGCATCTCGAGGGGGTTCGAAATCAAAGAAGCTCGCAGCGGGAGCTATCTCCAATACACATTCGTTCTGGAATCGCGAAAGTGCATCGGCTACCCTGTTCTCCAAACCAGGGATGAATTCAACACGCAGGTCTACTTGGTACTCCAGCAGGACGTCCACTGCCGCTAGTATGATGGAGTTATAAGGGGGATGAGCACAAAGCGAGTTAAACATCGCTACTGTGTTGGAATTGTCGGTGTAAATGAGCATCCTAGGTGGGCTTTCCATCATGTTCGGTATGGCATGAATAGCCAAACACACTGCGAGGGCCTCAAAGATGAAGATGGTGTCTTTGTGAGCTTCAATGGGCAATGGCGACTGACCTGCGAAGTTCTCGTGAGGAAACCATAGACCCATTCCTAATCCTGATGCATCTGTGTAGACTACTACTACATCCTCAGACAGTGGGTTAAAGTCCAAGGCTTTGTAGAATAGTAGCCCGGGCAGCCTCTCCAAATGATCTGCCATCCAGTTCAATTCGAAGATGATGGCGTTGTTGACATGTAGACGAGCGTGTGGTTGGTCCTTCCCTCGTATCTTCTCGTAGATAGCTGAGAGTCCAGGCTTGAGTAACGGAAAGACATTAAAACTCCATTCACACCACCCTGTGAGTTGTTGATACTCACGAAGCGTCCACCGAAAGTTTCTTCCACTGAATTGATGCAAGTGCATCACCAGCTCGTCTTTCTTGTGTGATGGTAAGGTAGTGGACATGGCATTAGGGTTGACTTCGAAGCCTATGACTGTCAGAGGACAACCAAAGACTTGCTTTGGACAATCATGTGGCACACCAAGTTTGTCCCAGAGATGTAGTAGTCGAGTTTGCTTTTCCGGGTAGAAACATTCATAGGGTTCATAGTATAACGTCTTCCCCGCGAGTTCGAATGAAAAAGAGTCATCCATATATAATTTGAGTGCCTCAATTAAGGCGTGATGGATAGCGATCCAAGCGACCAGAGACATGAAAGAGATCCAAACTTTGGGGGATCCTCTTCCTCCAAAGTTGTTATTATGATCTACATGGTGTTGTCCTCGTACCGTTAGCACCTGCTTGGTCTGCCACAGCGGGTGCATTGGTAACCTACGAAAAGCTTGCGAGACGTCCGACTTGAATAGAACTAGTTGTTCATGAGGGTGCTGTTGCCGAAACTGAAGCAGCGACGCTCCCAGCGAATGTAAACCATCGAGCTTAGTTCCTTTGAAGGCGTCTGAATTGATCATGGAGTTGAGCGAAAATTCACCAGCAGTGTGGTCCATGACGAGACGCAGCTTATCAGCATTAGGTTTGGGAACAGTATGCATCGGCACACTATACATTCCTGGAAGCAGTTCGGTTACAAAACTTTCAGATACTCTTCCCAGTCGTATTTCTTCTTCAAGCTGCTTATCAATGAATCTTTGTTGCTCTTCAGTCTTCATGCAAGTGCGCATTGAGTTATCATTAACAGAAGGGTAGGCTTTATCTGAAGTGTCAGCCTATGGCCAGAATCCTTCTCAAAGCGCTCGACACACCGAAAGAACAAAGGGCTGATTAGGGTGGTTTTCCAACAGGGATTGAAACCGATCAACGTTGATCGGTGTTATTATCTTGAAGAGTTCTGGGTGAGCCACGACCGTGTGGGCAGCATCACTATCTGCTAAATAGGCGGGCGCAGTTGGTACAGGGTCCGCATACTCTGTAGACCGAGCAGTTGGGCTGAACGAGGCGTCTAAGGGGGACCAAACCAAACCTCGACGAAAACATGGGTGTTTGAGATATCCCTCATGTTGATTTTGACTTGGTTTGATCCTCGTTATGCTTTGATCTGACATGACGGCGTCCACACAACTGGCCATCCTGTTCAATGTTGCAGATATGGGTGTAGCAGCAAGTGGCAGCGCTGCGGGTGCATTCACCACTATTCCATTTGCGACATGGTTCTCTTTTGACGAGAAGATCTTGTCCAGCTCCCGTGGCTTTGCTAGATTCTCCCAAGTCATTGTGTAACCTTCCTCCGGCAGAGAAATGGGAGCTGTAGATGTCTCTGAAACATTCAAAGTCGGACAACTCATACCTTTGAGTGTTTCCGACTCTAAATCTGACTGATTTGTCATATCAGAGGACCCGTCCATGGTAACTCTCCAATTGTTGGTCAAACTGCTCGTTGATGTGCTCGGAGTAGGCATTAAGTTCAGCCTGTCTGAACAGGAAAGCGAATTTGAGGGCTCGTGCAGCCCTGTTCCATGCCGCGTTCCATTGGCCTTGCGTAGTGATCTTCTTCGTGGCCGTCTCTGATACTCCATAGGTGAGCTCAACGTCCCCAATGATCTCCTTGTGCTTGTCAATGGCTCGTGAAGTGGTGATAATGGTGTGGATGGCGTCGAGATTGATGCTTCGTCCTGCAATGATGTCTGCCCAACCTGACTCGTGAAATTCTGGGCTGCGTTCATGGTACATGAGTTTGAGCTTAGCTTGTTTCTGATCCTGTGCCCAGTTCTGTAAGATGCGGATGGTGAGTTTGAGATTGGGTGATAATGGTTTGGTGGGTTCTTCGAGGACTGATGGCTTAAGTTCAAGACAGGTAAAGTCGAGCTTTGCTCGTTTTTGAGCAGGTTCTCCTGGCTCAATGCTAACTTCCTGACTCCTAATCTCTGCTGGAGACTCCTTTTCGAACCGAGAGTTCAACATTGGTTCAACCGAACATTCTCTAGCGGCTCCTGCTCCTGCTCCTCTGTAGTTGGCTTGGTCTTGCTCCAACTCCCATTCGTCGAGCATTCCAAGGTAGATAGCCACAACCGTAATGGGATTTTCACCTGATCCAAGGGGTAGACTTTCTTTGATGATTGTGGAGATGACGTAGGAAGCTTCAAACTTTGTGCACTTGCATGCTCTAAACTCTCTGATGACGTCGAGACACCTCTTTGCCACATCTTGTTGGGGTAGATGCGCTCCATCAGTGTCGGTCTCAACCGAAGTCCCTCGCATTCCTGGTCCCCTAAGTGAAGATTGTGTTTGTGACAAGTTGGCGGCATTATTGTTTGATGTACTCGGGTCTGACATATGTTTTGGAAGTATGACCAAATTTCATCGGGAAAAAGCTCCTTCACAAAAACAAGGTAATTTCAGAATTTTTTGGAGAATTCCTCGTAATTTCAGTGAAATCCAGTGAAATCGAGTACGACCAGATTTCTCAAGCTCGGTCGTAGTTACTTCGAATTACTTCGAATTTCTTCGAATTTCTTTGAGTTTTCAGTCATTATTCCTCGAATACCATCAAATTATTTTGAATTCGGTTGAAGTCGACATACATAAACATTGATTAAAACGAGATATCACAATCAAAAGATGTGAAAAGAAAAGAAAATATCAGCAAACTGAGAAGCAACTGACTCGGTGCCATATTCATAGCTTGATTTATTCTTCGACCATTGCATCGAGATCGAGATAGTCGCAAGTGCTTGATGAGGCAGTGGACGCCGAGTTCTCGATTGCACTGGTGTTGAGTTAGTCAGAGTGCCCAACAATGAAGAATGGCGCAAGCAAGACGCACCTGACTGCCTTGTAAAGCCGTGCCATCAGTGCATGGTACTTCTTTATACTGCCATTGAAGATGCGGTTGAGAGTCGCTTGGTGAGCCTTGTAAACACCGACGTGGGAGGAGGCATTGAATGATTTGACTTGCGCATTTGAAGGCGGGTTGCCGCTACTCCAATCCTTCAATATCGCATAAATCTGTGGAGAATGTTATGTAGTCAGTATACAGAGTTTGAAACAGTATCACAGCCGGTGCCTACCATAGTTGCAGTCAAACACACCATAGCCACCGGTAGCTCTGGCTCATTGTTTCCATCTAAGACAGAAACGAAATCATCATGGCACTGACTGCCAAATGAGTCCTCGCCGCCATCAAAGAATGACAATCGGATGATGTCAATGGTAGCCTCATCACAAAACGGTTGGTCCCCAAGGACCTTACCCTGGGTAGTAGATGAGAATCAGAGAAATGAAGAGAGAGATAACAAAATACTAAACAGACCTTGGCATCGGTTGGAAAAATATACTTGTGACTTTTAAGAAGGTCTTCTACCTTGTCAGCGCAGCCTTTCTGGAGTCCAAAATGTGATACAACAATTTGATGTGCGAGCTTCTTGAGATTGGTGCGGAAGGAGCTCATTCGTCCCTCCGGCTTGTAAGTGTATTAGTTTCATTCAAATAACCATGCAAAAAGAGTACATACGATCCCGGCCAGAGCCAGTGCGTAATCAAAGTCGTGCTTCATCCTCTTTAATATCGCATATTCCTTGCGCTTCCCAGCAGCGGTATGGACCGCTTCCAGGGCCATCTTTCGCTTCTGAGTGATGTTGGGGAATGTGTTGTCGAAGAGAGAGGCTTTCTTGAGTTCGAACATGGCGGCCTTCAACACATTCTGTATCCGGGTGTTTTGAGCCTTGAGGTTGATAGAGCCGTCTGCTGAGTAGACTAGATCTGTGAATATGGGCCATGTAAAAGAATGATCAGACTCAGAAGCTGACACATGAGTGACATCTGAAGCTGGCCGCGGCGGCACCACAGTCTCCACAAATTTAGGTCTCTACACAGTGTGATGTGAGACGGAATCATGGGAGTGTGCAGTGGAACACGTCACCTCAAGGTCTTGTCGTTCTTCTAGCTTGCTCTTTTTCTTCTTGTCTTTCTTCTTGTCTGGCTGGTGTTTGGTGACGGCTGTTGCTTCACGGTAATATGGCTTGGAATGACCATCAGAGGCTTTGTCAGCAACATCAACTTGAGGAACACCGGCAGTAGTGCCAGAGGCCATCCATTCAGATACATTGCTACCTGTGCGCACAAAATGGGGAATCTATGTCAAAAGGTCAATTTCAATGTTTCTGACAATGGGGTCAAGTACCTCTTTAATGAGTTCCTCCTGGGAGAGTGACTCAAAGTCATCATCCTCAGGAACTTCCATGTCGTTGTCTGATTTTTCAGATGCATCGTCACTCTCTCCGTATTCACTAACAGTGTCACTATCTTCAATTGACACCGTGGCTGATTTCGAAGAGTGCGTTGATCTCTCACGACCTCGACTTTCAGCATGACTGATAACTTCATGTGCTTCTTGACCACGGTCTGCTGTTGAGTATCTCATCTGTCTCAAGTAGCAGTCTGTAACTAACCATTGTTGTGATCTAGCTTTTTTGCAGGTATCTTCCGTGCTAATTTGGCTGCAGGTGCTGATTGCAGTCCAGTTACTGTGGGTGCGCGCTTACGACTGTTGGCCGTTGTCTCATTCCAAACTGAAATCAGGTGCGTTTTAGTAACTGCTTTCTAACTGTGCAAGTGCTAACCTTTCCGCTCTAAGGCCTTTATCTTCGACGACCGTTGCAATGGTTCTTGATGATTGTGAGTCCCTCACAATTTTCTTTTATGTACTACTTACTATCTGTATCGCCTTGATTTTCACCACCAGATTCTTGACTCAGCCTTGGCCTTTGTTTTGCTGTTCCGCTTGTGGGCGGCTATTTCTGACGGTGTTAGAGATGCTCTGGGAGGCATGCTGATGAGGGGGCAAATGGGAGGAAGGACTGAATGCTGATGAGGGGGCAAACGGGAGGAAGGACTGAAAAAAACTGCAAGGTTCGCAGTCCGCTGCCATTTTGAAGCTTGTAAGTTTGTTTGTTGCTGCCACAGGGCCGCATGCCATCACGTTAAATTTTGCAACTAAACCTTTTCTGACCTGGATCTTCACCAACAGGGCGCGTTTGGTATTGCTTTCACTTTTGCACTTTGTGAGGGCGTGTCTGCTGGGGTACTGCTTTCGCTCTTGCACTTTGTGAGGGTGCGTCTGCCAGTGGTAATACTTTCACTTTTGCACTTTGTGAGGGCGTATTAGTCCACTGTCATTTGGTTGCTGTGCTGTATGTTATCACGTCAATTTTTGCAACTAAACCTTTTCTGACTTGGCTCTATCAACAGCCCACGCACACTATTTGGATACCTTTGTCTCTTTACGCATGCTGTTCGGATACCTTCGTCTCTTTATCTACGCCTGTTTCTCGCCTGTTTCTCTACTGTCAGAATGAACACTTGCCCAGGCTGTGCAAAAAACTTCGAGCATACTGGATACGCTCATCACCTAGCCCAGACCATAAATCCATCATGCGCTGCTCAACTACAACTTTCTGGTCTTTTTCCAGAGTCGAGCGATAACGATTCTGATGGTCTTGCAGAGGATGGAGATACTGACAGTCTCAATGGAGGAGATGCAGAATTTACAGGAGACTACTTTGGCTACTACGATGAACAAGATCTGGAATGGCCAGACGATAACCACGATGAGCTCCCCTTGGAATCTGATGGAGAGGATGAAGAGTATCATGACACAGCACTTGAGCATGGGTGGGAACGCCCTGCAGATCCTGTCCAGCAGGATATCAATGGTGGGGATGATTTCGAAAACTCGGACAACTCGGACACACTGTCACAATCACTCCCAGCCAAACGACAAGAAGCAGAGGCGCCCCTTGGTCACCAGCCCATTGTTGAGAAATTTCCAAGGCGCCATGCAGGTGCTCCAGTCCACCACTCCCGCACTACAGCTTTCGAGTCTTATAAGAATGTACTGCAAGGTGCAGAAAACGTTTGGGCCCCCTTCGTGTCTCGCACAGATTACGAGGTCGCAAAGTGGGCAAAACTTCGTAGTTCTGGCTCAACTGCTTTTTCCGAGCTGCTTGCAATCGATGGTGTGAGCTTTCTCAATTGGATCATGATGGGCCGATATTTACGATGACATTTATATAGCTTCGTGAAGCCTTGGGTCTTTCATACCAGAACTCCCGTGAACTCAATCAAATTATCGACCGACAGTTACCATGTCAACGACCGCGTTTCAAACACGAAGAAATTATTGTTGCAGACGAGGCATTTGATGTTTACTCGCGCGACGTCATGGAGTGTGTCAAAGCTCTTTATTCAGATCCTGAATTCTCACCACATCTCAACTATGCTCCTGAACGCCATTATGCCGATGCCGACAAGACTATCCGAATGTATCATGATATCCATACAGGCAAGTGGTGGTGGTCCACCCAGGCAAGTCGTCAGACAATCTGTTCGAGTCATATTGAACTTAATGGAACCTCTTTTAGAAAGAACTTGAAACAAAGAAACCGGGAGCAACAGTCATACCCATTATCCTTTCGTCTGACAAGACACAGGTCACTATGTTTAGAAACAAATCTGCCTATCCAGTCTACATGACAATAGGCAATATTCCGAAGGAGATCCGTCGAAAACCATCTAAACGAGCGTGGATTCTGCTTGCCTATCTACCAACTTCGAAACTCGATCATATCACAAACAAGGCTGCTAGGCGTCGAACGGCAACTAATTTGTTTCACGCTTGTTTGCGCTGCATTCTTGAGCCTCTGAAAGTCCCTGGCGAGGATGGCGTTGCTATGGCCAGTGGGGATGGTGCTGTGCATCGAGGGCATCCGATTGTCGCTTGTTACTCCGCAGATTACCCAGAACAGCTGTTGACGACTGGGGTAAAGTCAGGAGAGTGCCCGAAGTGTGATGTCCCACACAAGGAGTTGGGAAGTCCGCATTTCCCGGTAAACCTGCGAGACCTCAATGCAATTCTTGCCGCATTGTCCCTCGTCGACGAGGATTATGACCTGTGGAGACGAGCGTGCCAGGAGTGTGGCATTAAGCCTGTCTTCAAACCATTCTGGCTGGATCTCCCGCACACCAACATATTCCAATCCATCACGCCGGATGTGTTGCATCAGCTCTACCAGGGTATCATAAAGCACCTCACTGAGTGGATCAAGGAGGCATGTAGCGAAGCTGAGATCGACGCTCGTTGTCGTAGGCTTCCCCCAAACCACAACATCCGCTTGTTTCTGAAAGGAATCAGTCACCTCTCACGTGTTAGTGGAACAGAGCATAACCAGATCTGTCGCTTCCTGCTTGGTATTGTCATTGGCATACAGTTGCCTGGAAATCTCAATAGTGGTCGCCTTACTCGTGCCATTCGCGGCATCCTTGATTTCCTTTACCTTGCTCAATACCCTTCTCACACAGATCAAACTCTAGCACTGCTCGATGATGCCTTGACACGCTTTCACGATAACAAGGATATCTTCCTTGATCTTGGGATCCGATCGAATTTCAACCTCCCGAAGCTTCATTCCTTCCGTCACTATGTACATATGATCAAAATGTATGGCACGACCGACAACTACAACACCGAGTACACCGAACGCTTACATATTGACCTCACGAAGGATGCTTACAGGGCTACCAACCATAAAGACGAGTATAGTCAAATGACGCTCTGGCTCGAAAGACGTGAGAAGATGTTGTGGCATGATAACTTTGTTAAGTGGCGTCTGGTTGGTGATCTTGCCTCACAAGAAAGGCCACCACCAGACATGGATTATCGTCGGGCAATCAAGATGACGAAACACCCGACCGTCAGACGTGTTCCATTGGATCACATTGTGCAGGACTATGGCGCCACTTTTTTCACAGCAGCATTGGCTCGTTATGTGGTTGGCAGGAATCAACCTGGTTTATCTGCAGCGCAACTGGAACGAGAGGCTGCTCATATCATTCTTCCCTTTGATGCTGTGGCTACATTCCACAGGATCAAATTTCACGCAATCGATGCTCACGGGTTCCAGGACTCGAGTGTAACAGTAGATTCTGTGCATTCTCAACCATCGCGAAAGGACAAGAGAGGGCACACGATCCCCGCACGCTTTGATACTGTTTTGGTCAACGAAGGGGATGGTGGGATAACGGGCGTGAATGGTGCGTTTGCATTTGTGTGAACACGGCCGTTAATCTGACTTTATTCCAAAAAGGATACCGTGTTGCGCAAGTTCGCGTCGTCTTCACGCTGACAAGTCAAGCTACAAATTTGTTATTCCCCGCTGGACCTCTAAAACCACCCGCCCACCTTGCATATGTGGAATGGTTCACACCCTTCCAGCAACCTGAATCACACCATGGGCTGTACAAAATTTGCCGTCTGATGCGTCATGGAGAGCGTCTTGCAAGCATTATCGATGTATCGGACATCCGCAGGAGTGTTCATCTTTTTCCAAATTTCGGTGCAGTAGTACCTCGTGAATGGACGAGCAGTACCGTTCTGGAGCTCTGTCCCAGCTTCTTTGTAAACTCGTTCAGTGACCGACACGCTTATTTAACTATTGTTTGAGGAATATAACGAGATTCGTTGAAATACTCTCGAAATACATGTAATTTAACAGATTCGTTGAAATACTCTCGAAATACATGTAGTTTAACAGATTCCCTGAAATTCCTTCTTTTTTGAGCCATTTTGTGAAGGAGGTTTTCTCTGATGTTCAACAGTGTTTAAATTCAAGACTCGACGAAAATCTATAGAGTAGAAAGTGCAGAACGTGCACAAGCAGAAGTGCTTTAGGGGACAAGTGTGCGACGTGAAAACGGATCACGTCAGTTAGACACTTAAATATCCAGATGAAAAGGGGCCTGTAAGAATGACGCTGAGTCATGAGGCTTACCAGCGTTGCGAATTGATTCAACTTGGTTAAACAAGTTTAACCCCGATGAAACATCGAACGGAGTTTGAATTCCGCTCGGAGGTGCCGATGTCCCATACTTTCTCCCAGACTGGCCAAATCCCTGACTTTCTGCCCGAGGGTATGTGAAGGATATTCGATTGCAGTCTCACGATGCACGCCCATCTCAATATTCGATCCGAAGCTCAAGAAGTGCTGCAAACGGGATCAGCTTGTCGGTTTGTCAGACACTTCCAATCGTTTGCTGACGGTGTACGGAAATATTGGCCGACGAGAATAACGTATGTGCACGATGCGGCAATATGCTAGTGAGCTTCTAGCTGTCAAAACTATGTTGTAAGCCGTTGGAATCCTGACGATATTGTAGGCTTATCCATATCCCCGTTCCCTGATCTCGTTACAAGATGCTACAATACATAGAATTCGATTTTGTCACATCCAAGGGCTGCCAGTGTATCACTTGGACTTTGTCAGTAGAAACAAACATTCGTGTTGTAAATTCAAGCTATATATGAAAGCAATTCAGGTCACCCCACCATATGACATTCTTGATGATAGTTATCCATCCATTCTACCTAGCTAAGCAGTATTTCTCGTCTTCGCCTCGGGACAATCTCGGACGATAACTTGAGGAGACGGGATTCCGGTCTTATCCGTGAAAGTTCACACCGCCTCAACGTCACATAAGTTCTCCGAGTCCGCTCGTTCACGCGTTACAGTTCACGTTTCGTTTACTTGTGTCGCACAACTTAATACTACATAGAGAGTCCTGACTCTTGACGTCACTGTACTACGACCGGTTCGCCTCACTAAAATGTCTCGTCCTGTCCAACATGCTTTCTCCTTCCTCCGTTCCGGAATGAGAGCGAACCACAGCGTACGCTCATCGTTTGCGGCATTTAGCAGACGCACGATGGCTTCGGCTGGCCCGCATGCATCTCATGGCAACTATGGGAGTGATACACCATGGATGGTGCGTGCTTTTGCGATGCCCCCGTTAATCTGAGCAAGATAAATCATTTTTTGGATTGAAATCTTCAGATTGGCTCGGCTTTGGTATTTGGTCCCGCGGTAGGTTTCCAGACGCGTCTTTTTTACATCGAAAGCAAGTCTAAGGAATGGTTTTAGGTGCTCTATCTCTTGTCGCCATCTGCGCGCAAGACTGCCCATGAGTCGGAGCACAGTCACAACGCACACCGGAGTGTATGTCTATCTTTTGTTATGTTCAGTAAATAACTCACGGGAACCGCACAGGACGCCAGTGATGTAAGCATCCGAAATTGATATTGTAATGCTACAGTTTTTTAACGGAAGTTACGTGTGTTCACGGCGCTTTGCATAGCATGTCGAGCCGCAACCCTCTGCAATGAAAGATGATGAAGGTACTGAGGTTTCTGGTGAGGAGATCAAGCAGTCGATGAAGCAGGCATTCGTGCGTTTGTTTTCTTATCGACTCGCTCATGTTTTTATATATGATATGAAGGACATGGATTCTCCCAAGGACGCTCAGAAGCATGAGGAAGCTGTCGCTAAAGATGAAGAGACTTCTGTAGCATTGAGCGAAACTGTTTCCCAGGAGAGTGCAGATTCTGCTCCCTCAGAGGCTGATTCAGCGCCATCTAAGGAGGAGGAACCAGAGGTCGCACTAGAAGTCGCTCAACCTCAGTCTCCAGCAAATACCGAGGCAAGCGAGCCTAGCCAGGAAGCTGCTGTAAGTTTCCTTTCGTCCCAGTCTTGGCATGTACTCATGGCATGCTAGGAAGAGGAGCACTGAGTGGTCAACTCATAAAATTTATCATAGAGCTGTGTCTACTTATTTAGTATTTACCTAGTAAGTAGTTGTGCGTTCACCTTACAACGCACCCAAAAACCATTGCTTTCCTGCATAACACCCCTAAATGACCCGAGTGATAATGATGACTTTTAAACTCAAGTTCAAGCAAAACATATAACTATTTGTTCTATCCATCATGATATCGTCTACTTTTAGATCGCCTCAAAGGGCTCTACCATTATAATTGCCCGGCAGGGCCAGGCTCCTTTCCGCTTGTATTGGCTGCCGTCTCAATAGGCTTCATGGCAGGGAACAAAAGCACTTCCTTGATGTCTGCACACGACCGTCAGCACATACGTAACATTAGACCGGACGACACGTACTGGGGGAGTCAGTAAGGAACATGATGAGCCGGTCGATACCCATGCCCCAGCCTGCGGTTGGTGGCAGACCATGTTCAAGCCTGTATTTGTTGGATTTAGGAAGAGTAATGAATCGGCCAGATGTAGAACATACGCATCAACAAAGACTTCATCTACACCTTGTGCTTCATCATCACCTTGCTCCTTCTGACGCGACTGAAGTTGCATGGTGAGAAGTTGTAAGCAGTAGATGAAATAATGGATCGTGTCTTACCTGCTCCTCGAAGCGCAACCGTTGCTCAAATGGATCATTCAACTCAGTGTACGCATTGCAAAACTCCTTCCCGCACATGAAGCCTTCGAAACGCTCGCACAGACCAGGACGTGAGCGGTGGTTCTTGGCGAGGGGGGACATGACTTGTGGGTGGCCAGCTGCATATTTGGAGGTGTGGTTAACATAGGGGAGAAGAGATGACAGTAAGACATACTGATGAACGCAGGAGAGATACACAGGGGCTCGATGAAATCTCCAACAAGCTATGCGCAAGTTAATGACGGCGTTGAGAGATACCGAAGAAGACAGACCTTATCAAGGAGTCGGGCGTTAGTCCGGGGCTCACTGCAATCGACGTTGTGCTGTGACACATCAGGGACAATGCTCAGAGGTCGAGATCAAATCACTGACCTTGACACACAAATCTCGCAAGAACTTGTTAGTCTCCGCCGTGTGCAGCGTGTCGCCAGAGGGGAACTTGACTCCTGTCTTCTCCTCGAGCGTCTCGATCATGTCATACCTCTTCCACGGTGTCTTGAAGTCCATTACGAGCTCCTTGCCATCCTTGCCCTCGGGGTGATACTTCACAATCGTGCTGCCGCCGTTGAGGTACTTGACCATGCTCTCGAGAAGATTCTCCGTAATTTCCATCAGGTCATACATATCCGCGTAGGCCATGTAAAACTCGCAGAGAGTGAACTCAGGGTTGTGTGTCAAATCAATGCCTTCGTTCCGGAAGACACGTCCGATCTCGTACACACGGTCGAGTCCACCGACAGTAAGCTGCTTCAGGTACAGCTCAGGTGCAACACGGAGGTACAAATCCAAGTCCAGATCATTATGATGCGTCACGAATGGGCGTGCGGTGGCACCACCTGCAACCATGCTCGTCATCGGTGTCTCAACCTCGAGGAAGCCGAGGTTATCAAGGTAGCGGCGGAGGTAATTGATCACGCGTGCGCGCGTGATGAAAATATTGCGCGTACCAGGGGACATGATGAGATCGAGGTAACGCTTGCGATACCGGGTCTCCTGATCCTTAAGACCAAAGTGGGCGGATGGGAGTTGGTGCAGATTGGGTGCGAGGAGAACCATGGATGAGGGGGAGATGCTGAGCTCGCCTTTCTGACTGCGCGAGGGGTAGCCAGTGACACCGACGATGTCTCCGCGGCGGAAAAGTGCCTGCGTAGACATGAATTCATCCGAGTTTTCTGCATCGCTATACACGATTCAATAAATGTAAGTCGACATTGAAGATGGACCTCACCGGACGTTTGCGAGAATCTGTACCTGCGTGCCTTCGCCGTGTAGGTCGTAGAACTTGAGTTTGTTTCCGCTACTCCGGATATTGTGTACACGACCAGACAGAGCAACAATCACGTCGTCGAGCTTCTGGCCAGCAGTGATCAAGCCTTCCTCGCTGTACTGTTCAACAAAAGAGGCGATACTCTGGGTGACGTGAAATTTGTGCGGGTAAGGATTGGGAGACTGGGTCTCCTTGAGCTTTTGGATTGTACGAGCACGCAGCTCAAAATATTGCTACATCGTGTCAGGATCACTGCTCAATTGCTAGCAGAGATGACTCACATTCGGGTTCAGGTCATCCTCATTTGCGGCTGCAGGCTTAGATGCAGCTTGAGGTGGTGCGGCAGCGGCCTTGTCCGCCTTCTTCGCATCCCTTTCGCGCTGTTTCTCGCGACGCTTCAGCTCACTGTGCACGATGATCTGTGAGTGGGCAGATATGATCATGATCATTAATGACTCGTCACGCACGTCTTGGAAATCATCTCTCCCGTGACGGGATCTTTGTGTGTTCCTGCAGGACTGTCTGACGCCATGGTTCTAAGCAAGATAATGGGAGGTTGTGTAGGTCTGATAGAATATCTTGATGGTATCTGACGCAAAAAAGTAAGGAATCTTAATCTTTGCATGTAACATTTTTGGACCATATCAATTCCTTGAAACGAGTCAGGAATCACGTGACAATGCCGCAAGTGCCGCTAGGCGGAAATTGAAAATAACTTAGCAGTGCCGCGATGCCGATTAGTCATGGGAGTTGGTTACATAATAAGATCATCCGTTTTGGTAGTGCTTACAGGGTATGCCAATCGATACAGACCGGCCCACGCCGCAAACAACTCCTTCGACATCACCCACAACAACGACAATGTCTTCTGATTACGATTACTCGGACGACGAGGACGCTTTTTACGATGATGAGGACATGATCAGTACAGGTGATGATGGTATGTTACCCTTCTTGTTGTGGCTCATTCGATCGCCGACAACATCGCAGGTTCAGCACCCAGCGATGATGACATGGACATGGAGTTCGCGGACGACTTTAAAGTCCCTCAACATTCGCCCCGCAAGGCGTATGAAATCGAACATGAGTCACTTTCCCAGCAAGCAGTTGAGAAGCTCTCGGCTGCTGATGTGGACCACATTTCAAGCATATTCGGCGTCGATGTCCGTATGAATGTCTTCAGTTTGATTTCACACTGATGGTTCTGTTCTGCAATTCTTTTTCGCGATGTATAGGAAAGTACAGCTTCCTTATTGCTGCGTAACATGAATTGGAATAAGGAACGCCTCATCGAGAAGTACATGGACAATGCATCCTCCGTTTCTGTCGCAGCCGGTGTATCGACCCCTTCCCGCGCCTCCCCCTCTGTAACGGGTCCTGCACCTATCCGCTCATCAGGCAGCCGTCGCAGAACAACTCGGCTGACACCAGGTACGTCACTCGTAACTGATATATATGACCCACCTTACCTCGCGTGCCTAGTTCCCAAACCTGAACCTTGGGTTTGCCCCATTTGTTTCGACGATTCTCGAACGTCATTCCTCTCTCTATCATGTGACCATTCCTTCTGTGCAGGCTGCTGGACAGCATATATAACCTCCAAGATTCGTGAAGAGGGCGAGCATGCTATCCGTTGCATGGCTGAAGGCTGTGCACTTGTCGCACCTGACCCCTTCATTATGTCTACTTTAGAGAAATATGGTGAGGATGAAGATGGGCGGACTCGTGAGCGATTCCAGGAATTGCTCGTTCGGCACTTTGTCGGTGCTAACACACACCTGAAATATTGTCCTTACCCATCGTGCACTTACACCGTCTCGTGCCCTTCTGCTTCCTCCCGTTCATCCCTCACAACTATGGTGCCAACCGTCAGTTGCGGTGCAAATCATAAGTTCTGCTTTGGGTGCTCTATCGACAGTGACCATCGCCCAGTCATTTGTCCCGTCGCCAAGATGTGGTTGAAGAAGTGTAGGGATGACAGTGAAACTGCAAATTGGATCAAGAGTAACACAAAGGAATGTAGTAAGTGCCAGAGTACTATAGAGAAAAATGGTGGTTGCAAGTGCGTGTCTCATCTCGGAAAATATGATATTATGCTGATTGTTTTGTCAGCCACATGACTTGCAAGAAATGCAAGTATGAGTTCTGCTGGGTGTGCATGGGTTCGTGTCTCGTACATCGCCTCGTTTCATTCTGACATTCTGTCCCCTACAGGCCCCTGGTCTGAACACGGCACAGCGTGGTATTCGTGCAATCGCTACGATGAGAAGGCCGGTGTGGACGCCCGTGATGCGCAGTCCAGATCCCGTGCTTCCCTGGAGCGCTACCTCCACTACTACAACCGGTGGGCGAATCACGAGCAGTCCGCAAAACTATCGGTCGAGATGTACAATAAGACCGAGAAGAAGATGGAGGAGATGCAGATAACGTCCTCGCTCACTTGGATTGAGGTGCAATTCATGAAGCGTGCTGTGGAAGAGGCAGAACGATGCCGTGCCACGCTAAAATGGACGTACGCAATGGCGTTTTATCTGGACAAGGGAAATGAGAAAGAACTATTCGAGGATAATCAGAGGTAAGACATTTGATCTGGATTTCACCTCCGCTCTATCATATTCTACGGATCTGTTTAATCGGTTTTCTGTAGGGATCTGGAAAAAGCGGTCGAGGATTTATCGGAGCTGCTTGAATCACCAATTGATCCAGAAACAATCTCGACTTTGCGGCAGAAGGTGACTGATAAGACGGTGCGCTGTTTCTATACGTGTCACTATTACATACTCATCCTTGTTCACTCTTCAGGTTTATGTCGCGAAACGCAACGAGATACTATTGGAGGATACTTCCAATGGTTTTGCGGAAGGGCGCTGGAAGTGGAATATTGCGGTAGAGGGGTTTGAGTAGATGCCAGTCATTCTTCCCTGACACTGAGATTGCGCACTACAATTTTCCTTACTTGCACCTCTCCAACTTAGCACAATTTCATCATTCCCCTTCCACACTTGCCCTACCTTTAAGATATCCAACATCGTTAAATCACTGTATTTTTTGGACATTATCCGGACCGTGAAGCGTAATATTAAGAATTGAGCTGAAACTTGCTAGGATCTAGTTTAGACCTTCGATAGTTGAGTTATCCCCGTTCAAAGTTTTCGTGATAGATCCTGAAGTTAAGCCTCATGCACTTGAATTCAATACCGTTCGGTACTGATAGTTACATGGAGGGCGGCGGGCGGGCGGGGGCGGGCGGCATCAGAGAACCTGTGAGAAGAAGATATCGTCATATATCGTTATATATCGTAATATATAGGAAAGGTTTTCGTCACATTGTAATATAAAGTGATATAAAGCAATATATGACCATGTAAAAGCACCATAATCAGCATAATCCCCAGCAAGAACTCACCGGTTTACTGATCGGCGCCCGAGGGGCTGATGTCCTTTGGGCTGACATCGTGGTGTTACTTATATAACTGGTGTCTGGCTTGGTCTGCCATGACAGCCATGTTAATGGCATTACGCATAGCCTCAATAGCGATCTCGTGAGAGTACCCTGCGCGCTCGAATGACGCAAAGTTCAAATGCAATCTTGTAGCTGTGGACGATGGTGACGATCCAGGTGGCACTGGAGTTGAGACTAAAAATCTCACAGAATTTCTTCGTTGAATATTACCCGAATCTCAGTTGAAAAGGCACGATAGATGTGTCTGTGACCCTTTTGAGAGCTTGGGGGTAGAAGGCCGCTGCACTGTCCAAGTTATTCTGGATAGTACCTCATGATATTTGCAGAGATGGCGAGTACAAGGAGGATGCTTGATGCCGTGGACACACACAGTTGCACAGTGTACACTATGGAACTGGCAAAGGAGGTGATCGTGGCAGCCAAGGCCCAACATAAGTGATTTTAATTACAACAGGACCCAGGTGAACGAAGGTGATTTTTTATTACATAACCCTACTCAATACAATATATCCACTGTATATTATGTAATTATTACAAGGTTGTTTATCGTCTGTGTTTCAACATCTTTATTCCCCGACAATACGTATTCTCTGACGATCGATGCCCTGGCGGAACAACTGTCGCAGAGCCTTCTTACAAGCTTGCTGACAGATGTTGCATCTGAGTCCAATTTCTCTGAGTGTATGAACGAGTTGGCCAGCAAAGACCCTCCCGTTGCTCAGAAACGAGCATCGTTCTCGACAAGAAAACAACGCCTATCTGACATTCGCCGGAGACTCATGACTTTCGGCAATAATATTTAATTGCTGCGAGGGAGTTGCGATGTATTTTTGTCCGTTAGACATATAGGTCTTCCCTCTTGTTGACCTCCTGTCGACTTCTATCGTTGTTAGTGTAGTGGTTGTTGAACTTTTCCGTCATGTGCTTGAACGTTGTTATATTGCATGTTCGCGAACAAAGCAATCGGGTTCTTTGTTCGTACTGTTACATCGCTACCTAAATCAAGGAGGCAGCCCTGGGGTGGCTGACCTGACCCCTTAATCGACCTCGACTGGATTCCAGGTAATTGCGCCCTCCTTCCCGCGGTCCAACGCGTCAAGCTTTGCCATGTCCGTAGGTTCGATTTCCCAACCAAATACTTGGCCGTTGGATATGATACGTTCGGGCTGCGAGGATTTGGGTAAAGGCACAAATCTAGGTGGCACCAAATAAGAATATTGGCACATACCAATTGTGCCACTCACCCTCGTTGCAAAGACCACCTAACAAGAATTTGAGCAGGATCTTTGGAGTACTACAACACATCAAACATCATGACGCAATCAGATACAGTATATGGTCACCTTTGTAGAGAGCTCCTGGATGACTCGATTATCGAGAGCACCACGCACAAGAGGGGAGTAGGCCTGGACAACGATGTTGTTCTTCCTACAATATTCGACAATGGCTTTTTGCTGGCAGAACGGATGTAACTGGTGACAATTTCAGCTTCCTCCCAATAGTTGTATGAGCCAATCGTAGAATTGCTCACCTCTATTTGGTTCACAACGGGAATTTCTAGACCAGCCTCACGAATCTCTTCTATGTGCTTTGCTGAGCTGTGTAACTGTCAGCCGAGAGGGTACCTATGGGTGGTGATACCTACTAATTGGAGACACCGACAGATTTGATCATCCCACTCGCTTTGCCGTCCAAAAGAGCCCTGTAGGCGGCAAGACGTGCGTCTTTGCCTCCCGTGGCGCTGTGGGTCAGGTATAAATCATAATACGCTAGTACCTGTCTTATGAGCCATATACATTATTAGGAAGGTAAGACTTGCAAGATCCAAGGTTCGCGATCGAGTCTTTCAAAGCAGCCGTCGCGCCATCATAGGTGTAATCTGTATGGAAGACCTTCGAAGCTACCGCAACAAAGAGGATCAGATATGGGAGAGGTTGATGTCCAGGAGCTTATCCTCACTGATAAAGACGTCTTCGCGTTTAACGCCACTTTTTCCTACCCCAACACCGACTTGAACTTCATTCTCGTAGTGCCGGGCCCCATCGATCATCCTATAATGATCTAACTGAGTTTTGCAACTTTGACTGATGTGCAATACCTACCGGTAACCATTTTGAAGGGCAACCCTGCAAGCTTCCGCGCATTCATCGTTCAAGGAAACACCAAGCCCAATAGCGGGCATGGTGTGGCCTAAACGATTTGTGTTGATAAGATACTACGTGAACCTATGGTGACGAAAACTCACCATCAAAGAGTGTAACTGTTTCAACCATGATTTAGATCTGGAGGGGTAAAGATAAGGAAAGAGCTAGCTATTTATGCGAGTCCGAAACATACGGCGTGCTTGGGACTCCGCTTAGTATGAATGCTATACGCACAGCTTATACTCTTCATACCGGAGTTGAAACGTTGACGCGAACTTCGCGAAGGCAGCTTACTATGTCAAGCAAGCAGGCCCAACGTGAGACCTGCATACTAAAGGCTTGAAGGAAGACAATGAGACCGACTTGCTCGCGCTCCTGAATGCTCCAACTGATGCCCGTTCCTGGCTTTGTGTACGCTCGTGGACGGCTGTCAGAACCACCCCTGCCAAAGATGAAGCGCAAGTGGATGCCTTACTGCGAACCTTCACTTCTTCTCGCTCCAGAACACCTCGATCCCCATCTGATGAGGGTTTGACTTCGCAGGGTTTAGGTGTGTTAAAAAATAAGGTGAAGAAGAGTATTAGAGGTCCATGTCAAGCTGCGCTGGTGCCTGAGTCAGATACTACACGATTTGATACGGTTGGGGGCGGTGGTGACTGCAGAGAGACGTTTGCTGGTGCCAACCAACTGACTCCGACCATAAAGTTTGCGCCCTGGCACACGAGACGCGCGCGGTAGGGTGCGGTGAAAAATTATCCAGCCAGTTATTAACTGGGTTATTAACCCAGGAGATGGCAGTTAATTATTAACTGACATTTTTTAACACATATTGACAGTCGGCACGTGATTTTTTCGTTCAAGCTAACTGGTCGAAAACAGGTGTTATTAACTATTCTTGATGAAAAAACTTCTGTGCGCTGGGCAATTTCACTTCCAGACCCATTCGCCATCGGCATCGTCGGCGTCATCAATGCAAGCCACCATTCAAGTTTGCTCTCTCTTCTTACCTTCGACACACTCCCTTGGGGTGGATCATCAGCGAGAATTTTTGAGTTCCGGCACGTCCAAGTCAATGTCTTCCTCGGCATCGAAAGTGGAATCACCAGGCATGTTTTCAATTTTGTCATCGAGCCAGGTATGAGTATCTTCATCAAGTATCTCCTCGTGTTCATCACCGTTTTCAATAATCAACGAACTTCCTGTGATACTGTGCGTCCGCGAAGCAGTGCTCTTTCCTTTGCCGAAAATGACTTGCTCAACATCAAAGAAGTCCAATGTGGGTTGCTCGCGCAAGCGGAATTTCTGTAAATTCAAGGTGTTAGAAATGTGCTGTGTAAAAACGATATACTGACCTCGGGATCATACATATGCCATTGTCTGATCTGTGTTATATCTACGAGTGTTTGGACTTGCTGGCAATTTCTGAGGACCGAGTTCATTCGGGTGAAAACGGACATGGTACGTTCCTCAGGCATGTCATTCGGCTTCACAGAAAATATTTTCTGTGCGATGCACCAAGGGCTGATAGATTAGCACAATATCAATGTCAATGGACGAGCAACAACATACTGCAAGGACAGCACCTTCAGGAATCCGAGTGAGATGTATAACGGCATGCCTAGGATGCCATGGTAGGACATTGTACATTATTTACAGTTCTTGACCGGTGTCCCTCCAGCGTTGAATTATTTACAGTTAATAACCCGGTTAATAACTCGGTTAATTAACCGCTGTCAAAAATTATTGAATTTTTCACCCCACCCTAGCGCGCGGGTGGACAACGCTCGATCATCATATAAGATTACATAATTGTTGCTCTTCACGTTGACTGGTTCGTTTGCTCAGGTTCAACTTGAATTTGTAATGCACGACAATTTCAATTCAGACACTGGCCCTAAATTTCGTCGGATTCTCATTCTCGCCGGGGAGTGCTCTAGTTCAAAGTCCTGGCCAGCTGATGTAGTTTTGCTTCTACATGAATAACCCTTGCCGACGATAAACAATCATGCCGGGGTAAGCACTGCAGCAGTCGACAGTCCACTTAACTCCTACAACAAGCCGGTGGATTTTATAGCCATGCTACTGCAGACAGCGTGCACATAAAGCTCTTACTTCGAATCAAACACGACGATGAAGATATTCACCATTTCTGTACCGTCTCCATTAAGTCTCTGGACAATCTTATGTTCGGTTGGTGCATTCGACGTTGCTTGTTCATCTGCCGCGTCATGGGCTTTTGTCAAATTCCTAAGGGTGCTTCGCTGGCGATCGAGGACGACTCAACTGCGAGGTGCGCCTCGTACCAGCTTCATATATGGTGTTTCGCAAGACCTCGCCTGATCTCAAGATAGTGCTGCGATGTATGAATGTTGGGCGGCGGAATATAGCCTGAGGGTAGCGTATATGACTCCGAACGTCCTCTGACAGACTGAAATTTTGCTACGCGACCCAAGAGCTATAGCACATTTCTGTGCCCGAGAGATGTGGATATTCCCCTCTCATTGGCAATTCTGGAGACATCAGTATGTTAGCGCCATCATCTTCCCTCGTCTGTTTCATATTTCTTGTCAGATCGGAAGAGGGCTGCTATGGTCTCAGGGCGAGACCCACAGGAGGTGCCCTCCAGCTCTTGTCCTTACGCAAGCGACTGATCGACTTCCTGCGAATTAGCCAGCGGAAGGCACTTGCACCAGCATTCAACAATGCAGGGATTCGGAAACTCATACCACTATTCTACGACTCAGTATACAATGTAAGGATTTGCGATGTGGGAAATGTAGCATTTCTGAACTTGATACTCTACAGGCCAAAGGTGTATGGAATATTGCAATAGAATCGAGCAAAGATGGAAATGCTACCATCGAGGTTCAGAATTAGTGCGGAGCTTTTCTGACTTGGCAAGTGGCATTCCTAATCGAAACGACTCAAAAGGATGGACCATATATCATACGCAAAAATATTTTTGTCATTGACACCTTGAAATGACGCAACATCATTCTAGACGTGGTTGGCATTGCTCGTTTCTTCCATGATTTTGGTTCGCTCGATGGGAAGCACGCCAGCCTGACCGAGGTGTTCGATACTTCCGGAAGCAACCAACGGGCTTCAGCAGTGAACCAGGTTTTTATCCTGCTCGGATCAGCATTTCCTATCATTACCAAGATCCATACTCAGCAGATGAATCAGCTCAAGAGACCATGAAACACATATTTAACGACTTATTGATTCGTAGCCGCCGGGAGAAGGGTGTGAATATGAGCGAGAGAGGAGAAGTCCATTGTTGGATCGTTGAGTACGCTCTCCGAGAGATTGATCATGGTCTCTTGATTAACGCAGCTATCAGTTAAATCTGAAGGTTCGGATGCCGAGCTTCATATGTCGAAGCACGTAGTGGGCTCAGGTCTGTGGAGACTTCTCGCAGGTTATGAGACGACATCCAAGTGAGTCAGTTTCTTGTCCGCTGCTATCATACTCGCTGACTTCCCATCGACAGTTAGTCTTACGGTAATCCTACTGTCTGTGCACGCTATCACTGTGATGATCAGTAGATGCTGATCGAACTATCGCGACGCTCTGATGTCCAACCCAGGCTCCGAGAAACTGCTTGCATTTGGCGCTGATCCGACATATGACCAATTAGAGGCTGACCTCTCATACTTGCATGCGGTTGTCCATGAAATTCTACAATTCCATCCTCTAGTGTTGGAATTCACTCGTCTCGTGAGTGTGTATGCCCACATGTGAACAGATACAACAGCAGGTCTACAGGCAGCGGCAGATGATGTTATTCCTTTGAGTGAACCTGTGCGCATAGTGTCCGGGAAAACCACAGATAGTATATCTATAGCGAAAGGAACATTGATTATATATTAGGTGCGGCAATCATTCGCTCTTCAGCCATCTGGGAATCTCACGAAAAGGAATTCAAGCCTGACTGTTGGTGACCAAAGACGGCATCGGTGAAGCATCTGCTGACATTAATCGTTGACGACCCGAGGACGTGTCTTGGAAAAGATTTTGCGATCGTGGAATTCAAGGTGAGTGGTGCGAATCAGCCGGTTGCTCACTGCGATGCAGATGGTTCTATCGGTTCTGGTGAAGAACTTCGTATTTGAGATGCGGGATGGACTGGATATTCCAGTCGAAATTGCAAGGGGATATTTACCCCGTCCACAAGTTGTTGGAGAAGATAGTATTGGGGTACCTCTGAGAGTTTGTTGGCACGAATGATTGGTGTTGCACTAGCGGGTTTACTCTGTTTACTACACTAAATCGAATGAAGATAGACAGCTGAATTTGCGAGAAGTAGTACAAAGGGGATTACATCGAGTGGCACTTCCTACAGGGATGCAAGATTAAGCTCACTAGTTATTTTTCCACGTAGCGTGATGGAAAAGATTCTACTGGAAAAATGGGTTTACTGTTCCGACTTGATAGTTGAGGGCCTTTGGTCTGTAGAGCCAGTCGTTTGTTTAACATGTAAGAGGTAGAGCTCCAACTTCAATGAAATAAGCTGAATGAAATAATACCACAAAAACAAAAACCCACTTCTAACTCCTTGATGCGCGTGTCGATCGAAATATTGTCACTATCCCCATCAACCGGGATAGGCAGATTTGACATTCGTGGCGCTATGTCCATTGCTTGCAGGTTGTCTGGAATCCGAGATTGGTGTGAGTTGGGAACACATGTAGGAAATACCGTGACCCACCCAAAGAGGTAAAGTTGAATATGAACACGGTTGCAGGCTCGTCGTTCCAAACAGTTTCGTATGTTGTCTGTTCTTCTTGGTCCGGTACTCTTCTTCCCAAACTTAACAAGATAACAATTATAGAAAATGAGGCATCCAACAAAATAATACGTACCCAACTCGATGATCACGACCCTTCTTCGAGCGTTCGTGCACCTTGCCTTCGTGCACATGAAGAGTGTGACCATCGACATTTTTAGATCTCGCCAGCCCAGTCAACTTTGCATTCCTGGTCAATTTTGCTCTCCTAACTGACTCCGAGTCGGACCTTGCTTTCCTGACCGTCTTTACCTTGATGAACTTCCCTCTCTTCAAGCGCAACACAATTCGACCAATACCGCTGGAACGATCATCAAGCATTGAGTCGTCGTCGCTATCTGAAGTGCAGTATTATTAGTTAGAAGTAAGTTCTGGACATAGTTTATGTACTTACCGGTGAAATCGATGTCTTTGAAGATCAACTTGCCAGTATCTGTTCCATTAGAGATACAGTCGAATTCGACTGTACCTGTCCAGCGCGGGGGCGAGACCCATGGGGGACATTTGAGACCATCCACAAAGGCGGATGACCAGATACCTAAGCGCTGTGGCTTTAAGATCTCCCCTCTGATTTCAAATTCCTTGTGGGGGTATTCGTTATTAGTAGTACACAAGTATGATCAATGCCATACCTTGCCCGCTTCTGAGGCAATCCAACACGTCTTTATATTCTCTCCCTCAGGCTGCACTTCGGGCTCGTCTTCTTGATATTCCAGCAGTGGCTGGTTGTCAATGAATACCGAAGCAGATAATTGACCCAAAATCATGAGTGGCTAGTAACAAGACGGTGTAGAATATTGAGTGAGATGTAAGGCTTGTTTTGAGTTCAACAGGGAATTCCGAACAAAATGGGGTAGAAATGAGACGTGTATGGAACGAGGACTAGAGACGAGGACTTTCAGAGGAGCTTTCAATCGTTCTTGGAACGGGGATCTCACTGTAGGATTCACTGTAGGTATGAGTGTGCATGAGCGGTATATATACGTTTTCAAATACTTGACTAGGCTGAAACGAGAATAAAGAGCATATGGCAAGGTGAAAATACTTCGGTGAAGCAAGGGTATCGTGAAGTTTGAGCACAAGGTGAGATAACGAAAAAGAGAGAAAGGAGATGTAAAAAATGGAATGTATCCACGTAATTCGGTTCGAACGTACATATGATCCGTTCGAGCGTCTCCGTTTTTGAAGCGTGGTCGGCGCATCGCGCACGTGTGACCCGGCGCGCATCGACGTGCCAAATGGCTTATCGATCATCGACCATCATCTGGTATATGTTCGATGTCTGCAATGTGCGTGTGCGGCAGCTTGGTTGTGAAGCTTAGTCGCTAAGGTTAGCCACCGTGACGTTTTCCTGACCATATTCTGAGAATATCACAGTCATGACAGATATCACTATGACATGCGCAGCAGTTTCTTCGAGAGTACGCTGCTAACAAGAATTTCGTGAGACATCATCATGTATTAAAAATGTTATACGCACGTGCACGTGATGAATTAGTCTCAATGCGTTAGTAGCGATACAAATTCAAAGCAAAGTGCTTAGTGCACCAGCCGCTGAGATAAAACATCGAATATTGTAGAGATACGTAAAGGCGTTTATGACGAGCAAGAGGGTCACGAGGAGTCTAGAACGACAAAGACAAGATCTCAGTTGTCTCGAACGAAAACTCCTTATAACGGTGCGTCTACCTAGAACGACAAAGACAAGATCTCAGTTGTCTCGAACGAAAACTCCTTATAACGGTGCGTCTACCTAGAACGACAAAGACAAGCTATAACTAACATTAGACGCGTTGTAAACTCTAGGGACTTGTTGGCACGTACATCTCAGTTGTCTCGAACGAAAACTGAGATGCACCTGCGGTACTGCTGGTAATCTTATAGTAAGTTGGTCAGGTACTGGAACATATGAATGAGAGACTGAAAATAAACTAGGACGCGAGCCGACGTCATACGTCGCTCGTCTTCGTCCGTTTTGGTGCGCGCTCGAACCATTCTCCCCTTATCACTCGGATCCTTCGGACTCTCTCGACTCGGATCTCCCCCTGGCCTCGGATCTCTCGGTCTCGTACTCCAACACTCCCCCTCGAGCGCAAGCCACGCTCATCATTGTTCGCAACTTCTGGAGTCGCGGTCTCGGCAGGGCCTTTGTAAAGGCATCGGCGATGTTGTCCTCGGAGGGGCAGTAGAATAGCTTGAATGTGCCGTTCTTGACGTGGGAGCGGACGAAATGGTATCGAAGGTCTATGTGTTTGGTGCGTGATTGGAACTTGCCATTGGACGCTAATGCGATGGCAGCCTGGTTGTCGCAGAACACGGGGATAGGATTGGGGACGGGGTCGTATAGCTCCCCGAGGAGCAACCTAAGGTAAAGTAACTCGCGTATCACACTGGTCAGGGCGATATACTCAGCCTCTGCCGTGGATAGTGCGATCAGTGGTTGCTTCCGGGCACTCCATGCAACGGGACCTCCGTTCAAAAGGACTACGTACCCGGACATAGAGTGCCGGTGGGGTTGTGATGCCCAGTCCGCATCCACGAAGGCTTCAAGACCTCCGTCCGTCGAACCGAGCGTTAGCTCGAAGTCTCCCGTGCCCTTAAGGTAGCGTAGTGCCCTCTTGGTGGCCTCCCAGTGAGGCCTACCAGGATTGCGCATGAATTGCGACAATGTCGCGACAGGGAATGCTATGTCCGGCCTGGTGCTAGTGGCTGCATACATCAGCGAGCCAATGGCTCGCTGATACGGTACATCGCGCATGGCCTGGATCTCCTGCACCGTGGCAGGTCCCTGGTCAACGGACAAGGTGAGTGTAGGTTCCATCGGCGTCTGTGCACTCTTAGCGTCTCCCATGTAGAAGCGCTCGACGATCGTGTCCACATAGGCTTTCTGGGAGAGTGTCAAGGTACGTGCGCCACGGTCTCGCGTTACCTTTAGCCCTAACAGCCAGTTTAGCTCGCCCAGGTCTGTGATTTCGAAGAATTTACGGAGCTGGGACTTGAAGCGGGTGATGTGGGAGGCCCGGTTGGCAGTAACAGCCATGTCGTCCACTGAGACGGTGATGACGACGTGCTCGTCCGGTGCGCGTCTGTAGTAGACTGCCTGGTCCACCTTGGACCGGGCGAAACCTATCTTCGCAAAAACTCCTGCTAACTCCTCAGCCCACTCAAAACCGGCCTGCTTCAAACCAGGTAAGCTCCTTCGCAGCCGCAACACTTTTCCTCGCTGACTCTCCGTGAGGTAGCCGGGTGGCGCGCGCATGTAAATCTCCTCCTGGATACTCGCATAGAGGTACGCACTTTTTATGTCGACTTGGTGGATTTCCCAGTCGTTCTGAGCCGCCATCGTCAATACAGTGCGTATGGTGCTCATGTTGGCTGTGGGCGCGAACGTGTCGAAGTAGTCGACACCGAACTGCTGCTTCTGGCCGTTGGCAACGAGTCGTGCCCGCAGTTTGAGTTTTTCACCGTCGGGTCCACGTTTCGTGGCCAACACGAAATGGCAGGGGATGAGGTTAGCGCCGCGAGGTAAGTCTACTACTTCCCACGTCCCCAACTTCTCAAGCTGACTTATCTCGTAATCAACAGCTTCCTGCCACTCTACTCCATCTGGTCTGTTTAACGCCTGTTGCAAGGTGGGCTCTGGTTGGGCGACTGCCAAGGCAAGGTGAAGGTGAGTTTCTTCATCCAATAAATCTACCTCTGACGCTTCCAACAGGTTCTCCATCGCTATGGCCGCTGCATTGCTGCCTTCGTTCAGGCTAGCATAGTAGCCCGGAGGAGGTCTGGCCCTCGTCGTCCTTGGAGGAGTAGATGGTTGAGGTTGCTGCTCGGTAGATGGTTGAGGTTGCTGAGGAGTAGATGGTTGAGGTTGCTGGGCAGTAGATGGTTGAGGTTGCTGTTGCGTGGTAGTGGTGATGGGCTGGACGCTATGAGGTGAGTTATTATTACCGTTGCCGCTGTTATGTTCGTTAACAGCAGTAGGCTCCCCCTCGTCCAGTGCATCCACCAGGATCTCTGCCGGTGCAAAGGTGAGGTTCCTCTCCACCGATACACGGCGTTTCCCCGGCCAGTACACTCTATAACCCTTGCTTTCAGCGTCTACCCCCACAAAGATTGCCTCCTCTGCCTTCGGCTCCAACTTCCCAGCATCCAGCACGTGGACGAAGACTTTCGCCCCGAACTCATGGGCTCGCGACAAGTCCGGCTTGGACTTGCGTACGAGCTCGTATGGCGTAGTGCCGGGGGTCAACCTTGATGGTAAGCGGTTTTTCAACCAAGTTGCATAGTTGACCGCCTCTGCCCACAGGTACTTAGGGAGATCCCTCCCTATCAGCATGGCCCTAGCATGTTCAACGAGGGTCCGGTTCAGGCGTTCGGCCACGCCATTCTGCTGAGGTGAGTCGTGGACGGTTAACTGACGCTCGATACCCTGCTGACGGAGGTACAGGTCGAACTCGGCGCTGAGATATTCTCCCCCTCTGTCCGAACGGACCTTGCGCAGCTTAACTCCCGGCATCTGACGTGCCAACCAGGCTTCATAGGCCTTAAACGCTGTAAGTGCCTCGCTCTTCAATTTTAGGAACTGAACTTTAGTCTGCCGGCTGTAGTCGTCCGTGAACGTGACGTAGTACAGGCACCCGGCGATGCTTGCCGTTTGGGCAGGGCCCCATAGATCAGTGTGCACGAGCTCACCATAGGTAAGTGCGCGGCTCGTGCTTTCCTCTGGGAAGGGCTTCCTCGTTGACTTAGCTTGCACACAGGCTTCGCAAAATTCGGCTTTCGATGCGTCATCCAGTTCTAGGCCGGTGACTAGGCCCTTCCGGATTGCATCAGCGGCTGCAGTCTGGGACACGTGGCCCAGTACTTTGTGGGTGCTGCTGACGGTAAGCTTCCCTTTTGCGATGTTGGCATGATGCTGACGTTGTTGTCCTCCTGCGACACTATACAGGCCTTCAACCTGGGGGATCTCTGCAATGACCTTCCGGTCTGGCCCTTTCGACAGGAGCTTGCACATCCTGCCCTCGAACAGCACGGCTAGGCCAGCCGCTGCAATACGATTCGTGGAAATTAGCGTAAAGGCCATTTTCGGTGCGTAGAGTGCGTTTTTTAATGTGACCTTTGTGCGTTTCTCACCGAGCGGTAGCTCCAGGTGCACATCTCCACGGCCAATCACACTCAAGCTCGAACCGTCGGCTGTGCGAACGTCTTGGGGAGGGATGCTCACGAAGTTCGTGAACTTCGCCCTATCAGGGCAAAAATGAGAGGTCGCGCCCGAATCTACGATTGCGCCTCGTTTCTCGACAGGTACGTTCAGCTCGCCTGCCACGCTCGCCAAATCCGACGTAACGAAGGCGTACTGGTCGTTGTGGGCTTCTGGCTGTGTGGCCGAGTTAGCAGCCTGCTTGGGTGCTTTCTCGGCCTTCCTTTTCTGCTGGTTAGGGCCTTGCCCTTCCTTACCACCCCCCGGACGCCAGCAGTCCGTTTTATAGTGGCCCTTCCTGTCGCAATTGAAACAGGTGACCTCCGGATTCGTTTTGGGGGTGCCAGCTGATGCTCTGCCCTTCCCCTTAGCTTCTCTAGCAGATAGGGCGGAGCCTGAAGCTCCCTTCTTGTTGGGACGGCGTTCGGTGAGTAGGCGATGCTCGTACTCTTCTGTGATGATGCTGATTAACTCGTAGGAGGTGAGGGGACTCTTAGTTATCCTAGCTGCTGTGCTGATGGATGATAGGAGGGGCCGGTACGACTCCGGGAGCGAGCCTAGAATAATGGCGTGGAAGTCGTTATCGACGATAGCCGCGCCCATTCCTGCCAGCGACTCGCGGAGCCTTATGAGCTCTGCAAAATGGCCCTTGATGTCGCCTCCTTCCTCACAGCGTGTCTCTTGCAACCGACGCCGTAAGTCTATTTGCACGAGTTCAGTCTTACCCTCGTGAATCTGACAAATCTCATTCCAGATCTCGGATGCCTCCCCAAGCTTCTGGACGCGCAGTAACAGCCGATCAGTGATCGTGCTGAATATCTGCTGCTTTACGAGTGAGTTTTTCTGGTGGTACTCGTCGATCTTCTTATCAAGCTCGTCTATTTCAGTCTGCGTCGGCGTCGAACCGTCAGGCTTCTTTACGGCCTTGGTGTTCGGATCGATGACGAAGGGAATAGGTTCGCAGACGCGTCCATCGGTATATCGCATCAAACCTCGGGCTCCAATAGCCGTTAGCGTTCGTTCTTTGTAAGTAATCCAATTTGAGCCGTCTTCTGCGAGCTTCGGGATATTGAACAGGCTGGAGTTTGTACCGGGGAGCGTAGGTTCCATGATGGAGGCAGGGCTCATAACCTAAAGGCGTTTATGACGAGCAAGAGGGTCACGAGGAGTCTAGAACGACAAAGACAAGATCTCAGTTGTCTCGAACGAAAACTCCTTATAACGGTGCGTCTACCTAGAACGACAAAGACAAGATCTCAGTTGTCTCGAACGAAAACTCCTTATAACGGTGCGTCTACCTAGAACGACAAAGACAAGCTATAACTAACATTAGACGCGTTGTAAACTCTAGGGACTTGTTGGCACGTACATCTCAGTTGTCTCGAACGAAAACTGAGATGCACCTGCGGTACTGCTGGTAATCTTATAGTAAGTTGGTCAGGTACTGGAACATATGAATGAGAGACTGAAAATAAACTAGGACGCGAGCCGACGTCATACGTCGCTCGTCTTCGTCCGTTTTGGCGCGCGCTCGAACCATTCTCCCCTTATCACTCGGATCCTTCGGACTCTCTCGACTCGGATCTCCCCCTGGCCTCGGATCTCTCGGTCTCGTACTCCAACAATACGCACTTACCTTCGACGTGGTCCAGGTGTTGTCCAAACCTTAAGCTTCGAAGACAGGTGTGACCTGTGACACCTCAGAACTATGCTTATGTACACTGATACTAGTGGTCGCTGTCAGGCTTCAGCTTCAGCACTCGATCGATGTAAAGCATCCTTGCGTTTCTACACCTGCAATCAGGCCATCGTCGACGACTTCAAACAGATTGCGGTGTGTCCATTTGTCCTAGCGTTCGGTGGCTTTGACCCTTATGGTCCGTCCAGCCCTGTACCGAACAAACAAACATACTTCGTTCCAGTAATGACACAACAAGAAAAGTCTTGCCTGGATCCTTCAAATATACATCGAAACTCTATATGTTGAATAAATATCACGATGGATCCTCGATCAAATTTCTCCTCCCTGCAGACCACTTGGCAAGCATTTCCCTATACAGTACTGCTAGTTGATACATGTACATGCTCCTGGAGAACAATCGAATTCATGCTAGTTTCTACGTCAGAGTATGCCACGAGTTTGGCGTGGTATTCTCGAACGCTCAGGATGAGGCATGGTCCTAGCACAAACATCTGCACGACCGATAAAATTTGAAGAGCACCTGCGAGTATCTGAACTCCAATAGAATTTGAATTCTATAGAACTGATGGGCAGTGTTTACACGCAGATGTCATCCACAGATCAGCGCACCGAGATTTCTGGAGAGAGATCGCCAAGCTGGAGGCAAGAGACACCAACAAAGCTAACATGTGCGGAACTTGAGCAGAAAAATATGACCGCATTCACATTACAAGCTCACCTTGCACAATAAAGAACGTGAGATTGTACCAGCACTCTGAAACAATCCCCGATGGTCGATCCTGTCGATGGGCCAAGTCGTCGCAGCTCACGGAAGTGGTTCACAGCAATCCAGACTGAAAGACACAGTGCGAGGACCTCCCAAACAATGTTGAGCATCCAAAGCATCGAAAATAGAAGCTGCTCGTCCTGATCAAGTCCATAATCGCACATATAGTATATGTCAAAGAGTATCAACTCCTCTGATGTTTGTCCAATGAGCCGTGTTTCTCAAGTCAACAAGTAAAGCTTACCTGCTGTAGTATCGTCGAGTCCTATTGCCGCGATCACTCCGCAGGCGATGTTTACAGCCAGGAAGATAATAACAAGGAACATAAGTATCTTTCTGGATCCCTGATACATGGCATGCAACCGAGCAATCATGATGACTTGCATCGTGTGTCAGTCAGGTCCATATCACAGAGGTATTGCACCTGCGTGACTTACCGCCCAACATGACAGTCAAGGCCACAGTTGTACCATTTATTACGTAGTACGTGATATTGCCTAAAACTCCCAATTAGTGAACGCCCTTGCACTACATAGTATCAAAGACTCCGACTTACACCTATTGAGTCAGTATGTTGAGGCAAGTTCAATGGTTGGAATCTCACTCGCCCCTACATATGAGCGTCTTGATTGGATGAGAATGAGATGGTTGCAGAACACTTACTGCATCTGTCAGCGATACCGATGGCATACCACCTCCTGTGTCCCGCCGGTCAGAGAATAAAACACAGCTCATATGAGACATACGCAGAGCACTGGTACTAGTTGTCAGAGATGAGCTATTAGCACAGTGCAAAGTCGTTGATCTCGACACATACACAGAATACGGTATTCCAATATAGCGTATCTATAACATTTTGAATTCAGCACAAGTTGCCCACCACGCTAGAGCACAACATGAGGTACGAACAATCAAATACAGCACAGTCATGAGAGACCAGCGTTGTCTCTGTCGCGAATTCGTTGCATGCTCTTGTTTTCTTCTGATGCGGGACTCTTGTCACTCACCCAGATAAGTTCAATCTATGACTCCATTCTTAGCGAGTTGGCTGCTCCGGCGATAACACACGTACCTCTTGTCCGAGTGTTAAGACTGGAAATACCATGAGAATATCAGCAATTCTCGAACACTGTCCTGCTCACCCCAGCCGTATACCACCACGATGCCAGCAGCAACTGCAAAACCGCAAGTCAACGTTGGATCCGGACATCTTGATGCGACAAACCTATACAATAGCTTACAAATATATGCACACTGATATACGGTCAGTGAACGGGATCATTTGAGATGTAGGTCATGTTCGAAAGATGGGTGAGCGAGTGAGGAAGGTTAGTGGTGTATAACGATAGCGTTCGTGCAAGATATGCCACCGTTCAGCGCTGCCCTCGTATCATCAAAATCAGCATGATGGAGATGACCCTTGATCGGGTGTGATATGCGTGAAACAAGTATTTACACACTCTTCGGCATCGCTGGCTGAGCCCGAGGTGTAACAGCCCTACGAGTACTCTTATGAAACAAGTGTCATTCTGCGGAACTCAGACAAGAAACCGCGACAGAGTGGGTCAAATATATCTCACCTCATCCGTAGCCTGGTACGCTCGAATCATTGGGCTATCATGGTTTTATCAAAACGATGAACAAAGAGATGGTATGAAGCATGGAGCGAATTCGATCGAAAGCGCACTTGATGTCATGGTGATGCAGATGTATTATACTGCCAGATACATCCTGATTCATGATTGATAGATGTTGAATACCATCAGGGGAAATTGCACACGGGAGACAATAAAGCTGCAACACGCCAGAAGGCTGATTTCTGATTGTACAAGTTCATATCGATGGCATCGTGTTTCAGTAAACATCTATCCTGTAAGAGTGAGAGTAGGTCCACCCTGTGTTGGCACTGATCAGCGCCATCGAGTGTTAAATACATGAAAGTTATGATAGTTACCCGTGGCAACACCACATTACGGCGACAAATTAAGGCTTTCGAATAACTATCGATGGAGAAACGGAAACGAGGGTCGAAAATGGCTTGTCGAAGGTGCTTTGACGGTTGTGGGATGTGTTGTTGTTATAAGTATAAAATAGTTGCGGTGCTTTCCAATTTTGCAAACAAACAGTTTGTTACAGCGAATCGCGAATGAGATGCACCGAATAGACCGTCGGGGGTGGGGAAATAGAGTAGTGATAGGATAGTAGGTGACTGTGTGTCCTGGCATAGCCAATTTCGCTGTGGTTGCAGGGGCAACTGACTGTTTTGAGGTGGGAGGCTGAAGACACACACAAAAAAAAATGGATCAATAAAAAAAGAGTTTGCATTCGCGCGTCAGACACGAAAGATGCGGGACCCATGTGTTCGCAACTAACGTTGAAACGTTGAAGCTTTGGGTAGTGCTACCTTCGGTCAAGAGGTGTGCGCTCGCAAAATCCCGAACACAGAGCTCAACATTAGTAAGCAAAAACCTTAATACATAGCCACATGAAGTTACAACTTACGAGCGACACGTTTTGAGTTCCTCGCCAGCGGCCTCAATTCATCGTAAAATCGTTAGGCGAGTACTGTAAAGGGGTGTTTTTACTACTGTAGAATAGGTTTAGATAGTTATTTTAATGAAACACAAATATGTAGAGATGTTACCCGCTAAATGTCAGATCTTGAGTATGAATTTTGGAAGCACATGAGCAAATTGTTAGTTTGCTGATGCGCGGAACCTGTTGCCAAGGACTTATTCAAGACTTCGAGACTGTATACCTCTACTCATATGTACAACCAATTTACACTTCAATATTGTATTTTCCAATCTGTGGCATCGGAGCCAGAGATGATGTCCACTGATGATAGATATTTGTGGGTCAGAATGAAGTTGTCCAACGCTGAACTGGCGTAACACCTCGTGTGGCAAGACACAATTTCAATGATGAACGTGATAATCAAATGTTTGAATTGCGTGAGGGCGTTGAGTGCACTTCCACTTCCTGTAAAGAGCTTGGCCCTAAGTAGTCGTTCGTTCTGCTTTCAGAATATAAACTGAGAGCGTTGTAACGCCGTGTACAAAGCAGGATCGAAACGTTGAGTCATGTGTTCCTAATTTTTCGTGCTGAGAACGAGTGCTGACGCGGACAAGGCCACAAGGCTACTATGTAAGATTGAGTAATAGACTTGATGGTCACCCAAGATTAACTCATGCACATTGCAGATCTATATCCGATCGAAAGGTCACCAATTACTACTAAGCCATGATTTCTCCTCCTGTCTTGTCCTCCTAATCCTCAGCCGCAACCTGCTGCACTACAAACGACATAGGGTCATTGCCTGGTGAAGCTGAGACCTGAATATAAAACTTCATGGTGTTGCCTTTCTCGTCCTTCCCTATGTAGAAGTTCTTGGACCGAATATGCCCTCCTTCTCTGTGTGCCGCCTCGTAGCCAGCCTCGGGGTTAGCAGATTCCACAACTCCAGCTTTGATCGACCCCAAGAGCGGGTTCGTCCAGCCCTGTACCGAATAAACAACCAATAAATTATTATGTTCAGACTTCACGGAAAAGCTTAGTACCCACCACTGCGAAGTCGAATGATTGCTTCGAGTCAAGCCACAGACTGAACGCTGTGCCCCCTGACACGCCTGCCACGGCATTATCGCCATTGCAGCAAGAGAACGACATCGAAGAGAATGGACCGTTTCCCTCCGGTGCTTTCCAGTAGCGGCCCGAGGAAAAATAGCTGTTCACAACTGTGTAGTTGAATTGAGTCGCATTCTTGAAGGAACAGTTGATCCAGCGGGACTTCTCCTTGAGATCATTGTTTGCTTCGGGGACGCTTTCTTGTACAGTCTATGAGTTGTGACGAGGACATTATTTGATCATGTTTGGGTTGAAGACTGAAAAAGCGTATACATACGTTTGTAGTCTTTTCAGACACGGTCAGCGGTGCCACGATTGTGTTCGAGATTTGGACAATGGTATTGGACATGATAGATCGATAGAAAGTAAGAACGTGTAATGCTGGTGAAGGGCTGATGTTGCTTTCAAAGTGTACATTGCCCTTCGCCTTTTATACACGACTGAAATGGTATACCCGGAGCGTCCGATGGATCTTGCGGAAGCCGTGGACGTACAGATACTGACAACTTGAAGAACGGCTTGTGTCCCTCAGCTCAAGCCCACTCACGAAATTCAGGGCTCAGGAACCTCTCCCGTCGAAGATGTGGCTGAGGGGAATAACTGCATGAGAACTCACACGAGAACTGAGCAAGACTCACAGTGAACTGTATTCACGGTGGGAATCATGCACCGCCCCATGCATATCATAATATTACAATCAAGCTCGAAGTCAATTAACCTCGAAACTTTAGCAATGCAGATGCATTTTGCTATCCTTGGATGTCTTCACAACACCACCACTGGCCCTAAATTGCTATCACTGCAGATTGCGGTATGTCTGTTTGTCCTAGTGTTCCTCACGTCAGCTGACATACAGTCATGTGTTAACGGACCAAACTTATCACGGTACTTACGATGCACCGGTCCCTATTCCCATGTTTTCTCCTATCATGGAGCCTAGGCCTGACATGTTGATATCGCGAAGCTCCAAAGCAACATCACGGGCAGCCTCGTGAACAAAAGTCTACATTGCTGGAGAATATGATTGAACCGGAAATGTTTCGCTGCCGGAATTCTTCCGTTCAGCCCTGTCGTAAGCGGGGGCCTGTTCTAGAGCTTGTTCATGCATGACGCGTGACGTACTAGGCTAACTGTTGACTCCTGACATGTCTTGATCGTTGCTTCAGCCTGGCGAGATGCAACCCGACAAATACCGTCCAGAATAATACACAGATCTCGGTGATCAGGTTAACCTGAGTAGAGGTAGAATTATAATCCCTGGACGTAATATTTGTAGAAAGATTTCATTGCTTAGAAGACTTTTAAAAACATAAGCACACTGTGGGCCTTATGAGCGGCCGCAGGTGAGGCAGGTTTGGATCTTGCCGCTGCCACTCTTTGAAAGGCCGTCAAGGACACAATTATACTATATATGAAAAATCAGTCTGTCGCGATATCAACATCATAGAATGAATACCTCAGCGGCAATCGGGCCCAAGGGTACTTGTTTTCTGAATGTTTCTCACCGACTCGATAAGAGCTGCTGTAGAAGATTACGGCAACAGCCTCGCGAAGTGCTAGGTCGGCAAAATTTTGCGTTTGCTCCATTTTATTCTCATGCGAACATAAATTATGAGGGAACGCGTACCTTTGAATCGAATCCATCAGGCGGGAACTCCGGATGTTCGAGCAGCTCTGTAGCAGCACTCTCGACCCATGCTGTGCGTTCTTGAAAAGGAGTATGTGATAGAGAGACGAAGGTGTATATGGCAGGCGCAAGAGCAACGGCGGTCTTCTCCAGATCAAAGTGCCACGTGAAGGTGACCATGTGGCCATCGATCTAACACAGGTATAAGCATGATGTGATCGCAATGAGCATCCTGTGTTTTTTTAGCTCTGTTGGACGTTGCTTTCTGTAACAAGGTCGCATTCTGTAGTATGGCAAAAGTCAGAGAAAAAACACAACAGCGCACTCTATTCGGTGGATCCGATCGTACACTTGATACGACGGTGATGCATTGCACTGGTGAATACATCGTGACCGTTCATGCTGTGTCATTAACACCTGTCAAACACAAGACATTATACATACTAGGTCAAACCAGAACTCGCACATGGGAGATGAGAAGCCTGTAACGAATAAAAAAGTCCGATTTCTAATTATACAGCCTCGGTCAGTGGCCATTGTATTTCAGTGATGTTTTGCAGTGCCGACTTGAGCAGGGGCCGGTAAAGGTTGCGAGCTAAAGGCGAGATCCATCAGATAAAACAAGAACGCCATTGTCACTTCATCATACTCAACAAATTCAGAAGCAGGCTACGAAAGTCACATCGTAGTCGGATGCTTGCACATGCGTAGCCATCGTACGGACACATGGTTGCTTTAGAATCCTTATTCCACCTTCACGGGGTGCCGAAGATACAAATCCAAAACAGTCGCATATCGCAACATGCAGATAGCACTACATCTTCACGCGATGAAGCGCACGGTAATCAACCTATCCTCTATCTTTGCATGGAAATACTCAGCCTGGATGATGCAACCACCATGATCTAGAAGACTTGCCATACAAATGTTCCTGTACTGTATATCCGCCCTTTTGTCGTTCTCCGAGCACTTCAAATGCCCAGATATTGTTAAGTGTTTCCCATGGGTTTTGATGTTGATATTCTGTCGTTCGAGAAGCTCAACTGTTGCAATCGCAGTCTTGGCTCCGGAATTCCAGTGTAGGTCCATCGCAGATCAACGACATCGAGTGTTGGATACATGGATCTATGATATACTTACCTGTGGCAACACCAAAGCACGACGATGAATCAAGGTTCACAATGAATGAATAATACCGTCAAGTGTTTGCATTCGCGCACCAAACATAATACACAAGAGGCGGGGTCTCTATGTGTTCGCAGCCAGCGTTGAACGTTGAAGCTTGTCTAAATTTTAATCAAAGCCCACGGCGCTACCTTTCGGCGTTTGCGGGGTCAAAAAATGGAAGAATTGTGCTTACATAAGTAGAGTAATTATAATACTCCAAGTTTCTGCAAGCAATGCCGTTCCAGAATTCACACACTCTCTTGTTGCCTCACTCGCATCGGTCATGGAAGACGAGAGTCGACCTGCACGTGAAGCTCGACGGACAGGCACTATGCCGTCGAAGCTAGAAGGAATGACTATCATATTTGGTCTGCCTACATTCCATCGAGAAAGGTCACTAATTACTCAGCCATTATTTCTCCCCCTGTACTGTCCTCGTCGTTTTTCTCATCACCAACCGGAACCTGCTGCACTACAAACGACATAGGGTCCTTTCCCGGTGAAGCTGAGATCCGAATATAGAACTCCGTAGGGACGCCTTTCTCGTCCTTTCCCTTGTAGTGGTTCTTGGACTGAATATGCCCTCCTTCTCTGGTTGCCGCATTGTAGCCATCCTTGGCAATAGCGGATTCTACGACTCCAGCTTTCATTGACCCTAAGATCGGGTCCGTCCAGCCCTGTACCGAACAAACAAACAATAAATCCTTTTGTTCAGACTTCAAGGAATGCTTGGTACACACCACTGCGAAGTCGAATGAATGTTTAGAGTCAAGCCACAGGGTGAACGCTGTGCCCCCTGTCACGCCTGTGACGGCACCATCACCATTGCAGCAAGAGAATGTTGTTGAAGTGAACGGTCCATCGCCTCCCGGTGCTTTCCAGTAGCGGCCTGAGTCAAAATAGCTGTCTACAACTGAGTAGTGGAATTGGGTCGCATTCTTGAGGGAACAGTTGATCCAGTGGAACTTTTCCTTGAGATCATCGCTTGCCCCAGGGACAACTTCCTGTATAGTCTACGAGTTGTGACGAGGACATCATTTGATCATGCTCAGGGTTGAAGACTGAGAAAGCATATACATACGTCTATAACCTTTTTAGACAGGGTCGCCGCGTCTATGATTATGGTCAAGATTTCGATAATGCCATTGGGTGGATTGGGCGAATCAGACATGATAGATGGATAGAAAGTAGGGATGTGTAATGCTTTCAAATTGAGAGTTACCCTCTGCCTTTAATACATAACTGAGATGGCATACCCGCCAACTCTAGGTCTCGATTGGTTTCCAGAATGGGGTAACACTCAAGTACGTTTCCGGGGACCGGGGCATTCTGCTGACCGAATGAGGTAACACTCAGCTAAAAAGCCGAGTTGGTTGAAGCTCGTTCTGAAGTGCTTGACTATTTGCGTTCGTAAATGCATACTTTTAGTTATATTGGACCCTGAGCCGGTAATATCAGGCAAAAATGGCGGTCTTCAAGATCATCAAAGACAATCTCCCGTTGAAGATGTGGCTCAGGGTAATACGCGCATGAGAACTGAGTGAAACTCGCAGCAAACTGCATTCGCGCTCAGAACCATGCACGGCCCCCTCCATTGTAAACTGAGAGTCAAATTCGATATCAGCTGGTGAATCTTCAAACAGACGACGAGGAGGCAAACACGATGTAATCCCCAGCATGATTGTCGAATGGGAAAATTTTCAACAGTGTACCTGATAGAACATGAAACATGTACTAGTAGTACCTGAAGGCCTGAACGACGGTAGGTATTGTATGCGTCATCGACAATGCACGACGCCGCCCTGGTTGAAATAGTCAGTTGTGGATTCTTTGAAAGATACAGGTCCCTACCATCCAACCTGAGCCTATGATTTGAATTGTTCGACGGGCTGGGGTCCATGATGGGGATTTCCATAATCCACTTGGGCAACTCTAGTAGGCAGGCATAGATAGAGCCGTACTCCCTAGCGATAAATTTTGGGTACCACTTGCCGTTGCCATTCTTTGAAAGGCCGTCAGAGACGCAATTAAATCAGTTTATCGGGATGTTAACCGTCATAAAATGAATACTGCGACAGCAATCAAGGCCAAGCACAGCAAGGGTACTTGTTTTCTAGATGTTTCCGAAAGACTCGATAAGGGCCGGTGTAAAAGAACATAACAACAGCCTCGCGATGTGCCGGGTTTGGCAGATTTTTGCGTTTTCCCCTATAATACCACTTCACTCTCATCATGAATTATGAGGGAACACGTACATTTGAATTGAATCCATCACGCAGGAACTCTGCTGCCCTGCAGCAGCACTTTCAACCCATGCTGTGCATTCTTGAAAATGTATTATTTGATTGAGGGACGAGGTTGTATATAGAGCAACGGTGGTCTTCTCCAGATCAAAGCGCCTCGTGGTAAGATCATTATGCAACCAATGTGACGGACATTGCCATGATGAATCTGGGGATGCGCAATACAAGCCTTATCATACCAGCCTGGTGTGCTGCCTTATATGTGGAACGCTGTGAGATACGTGCTTCGAGAACATGAAAAACATACCGGCTTGATCCCAAGAGATCTGGACAGCTAACGGCTGGACCTTAGTGAAAAAGTCTGTTGAATAACTCTTGCAACAGGCCTTTTGACTAACACCAGTGAGATTTGGGAAAGTCTTATTGATCGCGTGCTGTACGCGACAATTCTGTTTTGCTTCCCTTGGTCAACTTGTGACGGTAGCAAACAGGAATGTTAATGATTATGTAATGGAGTGCAGCCTGCTTTCGCATGCCACGCGATCCTTCTGCGACTAAGAAAACGAGGTAGGTTTGAAATTTGAGTCATAAAGTATACTTACTAGTTAGTCTACGCTCAAATCAGTCGATGCAGGGTCAGTACAGTCTGAATGTCTTCGTCGATCCCACTAGTATTTCATGTGTGGCTCCCCATAGGAGTTCAATTCATTTGGGAAAGCGGTAAACAGAATTACTCGCACCGGATGTGTTCCGAATTTTTCATGCTGACGCGGAGTCGCGGACAAGGCCACGAGGCGAGTGGGGTGGCACAAATTCCAGAACAGACATAATGGTCACCCGAGATCGGCTCTGCTTGACTAGTACCATATACACCTTCCACCAATCTCGAGGTCGTGCATAACCAGACCATGGTAGACAACTTCAAACATCAACCAATTCACCGTAACCGGTCTCACATATGCCGGGGATCGCTTTATAAGACCGGAAACGAGCTCGGTGACCTATTTTTGGAGACAATGTGGGTTCCGAATGAGGTATATCCGTTTGTCCTATAGTGGCTTTGACCTTTACGACGTACGTCGTTGGACATGAACTTGTGATTGATGGTGATGGTACAATTCAACCTACCGGTCTCTATCTCCACATTTTCTCCGATCAGACATCGCGAAGCTCCAAAGCTCCATCACCGGCAGCCTCGTGAACATCGCTGGGGAATATAATTGGACCGGCTATATCGCTTCCGGAGTTCTTCAGTTCAATCGTGATGGAAGCTCGTTCTTGTCGTAAGCGGGGACCTGTTCTGGATGACGTACTAAAATACTACTAGGTTAGCACCTGTGGCTGTCGATATGTGTTGATCCGTTCCCATTCAGGCTCCCAATTGCGCAATTGACTTAACTCGGGTAGTGTATATGAGCATCGGAGAATAATTGTACACAAAAAGGATCGAGACCCCCAAGCTGCGAGGAATATTGTTAACGATAGCATCGCATGAAAGTATGTCAACACCAACGACCGGTATGAGAAAACCAATGTGTATGCAGTGAATGACGCATCTATCTGCAATGTAGGAGAGCGCTTTGTGAGTATTATGACCAACTAGTCCAAAATAGAGTAGAGAAATCCCGTGGAATAACGACAGAAAGGTAATGTGAGTGGTATGTACGAGGATCGCAGTAATGATATACGTTAGTCGCGTCATCGTGTGCGGGGAATATGAGGGTGGGATGCAATGAGGTTCACTACTCGAGAAAGCGATTCTACCATAATGTGACGCATTTACAGTGGTCGAGCCGGTATATGAAAATGTCTGTGCTGCAAGTATCCATGCATCATGATCTCATAGCATTCATGACTATTGATGCCTGTCTCCATTCTGCCCACCGAATGCTGCTTATGGGGCATAAGCACTTTGCGTCTGTCCTGATGGCTGCTGATACAATAACTGATGGCTTGAGCACGGCGTCGACGGATTAGACGGTTCAGAATAGGCCTTTTCTTGCACTACGTTGACGCCGACACCTCCACCGTCCGTGGCAGCTGTTGCTTTCGTCGGGTCGCCAATGCCTGCACGAGTTCCCCATCCAGTCTCATGGAGCGTGAAGAGCGCATAAAGCTTCATGATCGCGAAATAGTACCCGAAGAGGATGAACGCAGGGACATAAATGATGTGACTGGGCGTGTGCCAGAGATGCGGGAGGAGCTTGGCGGTACGAGTTGCGAGAAGCCAGACCATGTATGAGAGGATAATGTTCCACCAAGGTAGATGGTATCCTCCATCTATAACGGCAAAGGTACTTTTCCAAACAAGATAACCGACGAGGCAGGGCCCTACTAGGAGCGTAAAGGGGTTAAAGAGCTTGTCGACCTGGAACGAGATAAAAATAAATATGGCTGACAGGATGATGTCACCGACGTCAACTCACCATAGTATAAGCGACATATGGATGTGTAGTCCAAATATACCGTTCCATGAATAATGACCTCAAATCACTTCTCCACGTATTTCGGGTCCATCGTAACACTTGTTTCAAGAATCTCCAGTTCGGCTTCATCGTACTCAACAACTCTGCCTCTTTGCAACACTGAACATAGGTACTCCATCCATGGCTCACCATCCACCTCGTCAAGAATTTGTCATCGCCCGAGTTGAGCTGGTACTTGCCCAACCAGTAGTCGTGCGTGAAACCGTGCAGGAACTCTGGGTCTTTGAGGATGACCGTTCGGTAGGCAGCTGTACGGCCCGAAAGACATGGAAGACCACCATCGATATGTGTGCTGGAGCTAATTTCGATGTTACGGATCGTCAGACGGAATGCCGCGAGGACCTCCCAAACTGTCATGCGTTTGCCCACTGGTTGGACACGTTGACTCGTGCCCACGCCTCCAACCTTCTGGTCTTCGAAACATGCGAGCACATATGGCAAAAGCGTTGGTGGCCAAATAGCATCGTCGTCTGCAAAGACAATGATGTCTGTCGTGGTATTCCTGATACCGTGTGCCATCTGCAACCGCTTGTTCGCGAAAGGAACGGTGAGGACGCGAATACGCTCCGGGTCAACGGCGTTGGCAAGTTCTTGGAGAGGAATGAGCATTTTCTCTTCGGTGATGATGATGATCTCTTTCGGTTTGCCAGCAAGCCAACTGTTGGCTGCTTCCTTGAATTCTTCACCAGCGTCGATGGTGGGTACGATGATAGTGACATCTTCTGAAGCCACATAAGTGGGATTTTCGGGGAGAGGAACAGGACGGTAGGTGACGGAGGCAATGATACGAATCAAGTACCACAGGTAGCGGTAGAACCTAGAAAATCGTCAGCTCGTATCAAGAAATCGAAAAAAAGACAACATACCCGATGACTCCGAATGGTACGACTGTAAATGAGGTTTAGCACGAACGGTCAAAGTACTGTAAACCGAAGACACGTACAGATTGGAAAGTCATCGGACGTCAAGTAGAGCATTGTGGCAGTCTACTACGCCTGCTGTCAGGAGAGTAGTGAGGCCAAATGAGCGGCAGGGTCGTAGCTAAGACGACGAAGGATGGAGGCCTTCGGAGAGAAAGAAAGAGAAGGGAAGAAAGAACAAGTAACGTTGGTGGATTATTACATAGGTCACCAAAGCATGTATGCTAGAAGTATTGTCGGGGTTCGAATTTCAAAATATCATCAAAATAAGCTTTGTTTGGGAATAAAAGCAATACTTGCTAAATGCCATGCTATATTACGATATATGTTAATATTTTCTCACCGGTCATTCCCCGAGTGTTCGACAACTCGACGGGCTACTTAAAGCCTACTGGCTTTCTCATTAAATGACATGTGACGTGGAAAATAACATATCCGAGTCCTCATAGCAAGTGTCTGGACTCTGGTTCTATAGCTCATTGACAAAAGCTAGCCCAGGTGACTCGTAGATCGCTGGCGTTGTGCCAAGGCCTCGCCTTATTCGCCTCAATAGCAATTCTGCCACGGTCATGCATCGTAACCATCATGGCGTCTGATCGCACCGTAGCATTTAACCATCAGTCCAGATCTCATTTCTAAAAACTCTGCCGCCGCACTGGAAACCCCGCCGACACCCTACCAATCACTGCTATCAAATCCGGTACGTTCCGTTTTGTATGGCCTTGACACTGATCCGACACCCCTCTATGCTGTACAAGGAAGCAAGAAGTCCACGTCCATGACATTGACAGACAGCTACCCTTGATCTTGCTCGCAGAAAACACCACGGTCTCCGCGTTAGCGTTACAGTAAGACGCCCATGACATTGACAGATAATCATGATCCCGCTTGCAGAGCACTCCACGGGTCAGACGCGTCTATAGAAACCTATTTATGGAAGTCGCGCCCCTACGCGAACACTCGAGCTGCACAGCCTTGCCGCCTGTCTATGAAGCACATAATGTTGAACGCATGTGAGGCTATTCTTCGAGGAGCGCTCGCCCAGTGTCGCACGTTCAGTTCAAGCCAGCCCAGGTTCTCTGTACCACCGGCAATCCCTCTATTTCTCCGTGCAGCCGAGACGACGGAGGAGACCGCGGAATCAAAATGATCTAACAGTTCGGCTTCCGCAGAAAATGTTGTAGTTTACCTATTATAGAAGTAACGAACTGTCAGAGACGTGACATGTGTAATAATTTTCACTAGTTCACCACTAGTAGCTTTCCTACTCGTTTGAGTCAGGGAAGCGCCTACGAAGCAAACCGCGCGAGGGCCTCGACTCGTTCTCTCCACCTCGGCCCTCTTGATGTTTCAGTCGAGAGTTCGATTCACCGTCGTACTCTAAAACTATATATCAATCATGAACACTGCAAATGAATTCTGGGCCCTCTACAATGTGCCAGAGGTTAAAGTGTTCAAACCTTAAAAAACCTGACGGCATGCGTCCAGTATCAGATAACAATTACGAGGCTATTGCTTCTTCAGTGGGAAAAGGGCACTCACCCATGGGGTTACCGATATTTACGAGTGCTTTGAATGTTGTACAAAATGCAAAGATAATACCTTATATTTATTAGGCGGTCAAAATTTTCATGTATTCGCAAACATTTTCACCGAAGCACCCAGGGATGCTGACGAAGCTTGTTAAACCGGAACCTTTGAATAGACGTATTGAAGATCAAGTGGCTGAAATCTGCGATTCGACTTTCTCAGTACAACTGTACACTACCCAACAGCTACATGTCGAGAAAACTTGTAACGATAAGCGAAAAAAACCGTGCGTTAAAATACGAAAAATTTAAACATACGAAGTCAAAACATGCGGGCAACTCGACCACACTATAGTACTACCCGTCAAAGGGTACAGTGATACATAGAATAAAGTAGCAGTATAAGGGAAAACTGAAAGATGTAGAGTACAACACGGGGTACGATGAATTTGACGTGATACCATGCAGAAGTCGAATAGAGAATCGAGTGCGACTGACGAGAATTCATCAGAGAGTGTAGACGATCAAAATACAATGACGACCAGTAAGGACAGTGGCGACCGCGTGGCTGGTAAACGCGCAGGGTTGGATGAGTGTCGAGTCAACACAAAAGGAGTTAAGAATCGTAAGGGACGACGAGAAGCCGTCAAGGGAGTAATGGATGCAAACGGCCAGGTCTTAGTTAGGTAGATGGGGCGGAGGAAGCCGAGAACCCTGTAGCGGATGATTTTCTCGCATCCGAACTTTTCCTCCCACCTGCACGCACGGAGGCTGAAGTGCTAGTAGAAGCCCGTGATCTCTTTTCGCTCCAAACAGTGCCTGTCGATGCCGACAGAGCCGTTGTGCTAGTACTCCACCTTGATCCCAGCCTCTCGACCTGCACAGTAGGTTCAGGAAAAGGTAACACGTGGTTCGTTGCTGCTGCCCTCGTTGAGCTGCTGTATTCTGCTTCCGCTTCAGTACCCGCCGTCAGAGACTGCAGAAGAAGTTGTGCCATTAGAACCTCATCTCCAAGGCCACGTTCTCCCTCATTGATGTGAACCGGAGGGGGACGAGAAGGGAGTAGAGCTTGTGCTGAGGCTTGGTGTTCCAGCGCTCTCACCCTCAATCCCATTCGTCTCTTGCATCTTCCTTTAGCCTTCTTAGCTTTGGGCGCGGGAAACCGATATTGGGCAGCTACGTCACGAAATTGCACATGATTCAAATCAGCAATTCCAAGGCCGATGGTGGGAGGAGGCGGGGGAGGTGGGGAAGCAAAAGGATCCCTCATGGAGAGAAAATCGGAGGCCGAGTCCGAAGACATGCCCCGCGAAAGGGAGTGCTTTGCGATGCGATGGTTGGGAAATTCCATAGCTTTCGGTACCGAGGAATCCGCTGTATGATTGACAGAAGTTGGCAGGGTCGGCAGGGTCGACTTAACGATAGACGGAAGTACTGAAAACAAATAATAAGTTAAATGTCTTGGACTGGCTGTCGTTCGAAAGTGCAATATATGCTTACAATAAAGGGTAGTGACCACACCCATCGCCCAGAACAGTGAACAGACGGAGTGAGCGATAACAAGTCCAGCGGCAACTGTTACGTCAGAATTTTGCGATGGTTGCGATGTTGTCACTGAATCGGGGGCTTGCAAAGCGGCCCAGGATGGAGAATTCTGTGCAACGATTGCTAAAGCAATTTTCAAGGCTGCACATACTATAGCAGCTGCCTGCGCCGCTAACATGGTAACGGGAAGACGCATCTCCTTGTAAAGCCAGCTTATTGCCGCCTTTCCCTCAGGTATCACACTGTTTTCTTGCCCTGAGTGAGTGAGGGTGAGTGATGGTGGTAAATTTACGACAGTTTTTGCACTTTTGGCCGATGAGCGGTCGCATGTCGGCTGAGTATGCACCAATGAGGCTGGAAAAGGCCAAGTGTCAGGAGTGGGTGAGCTGACCCGTCTAGATTTATTCTGAGCGATGGTCGGACGAGCTGAGCTCTCGGGACCTGCTGGGACTTTCTCGGATATCTTGGTGAATGGAGCTGCAACGGCGATAGCAGAGCGTATATCAAGGAAGATGCCAATAGCGAGGGGGAGTTGAAGACTTCGTGAGATAAGAGAGAATGTGGGTGAAAGCAAAGTGGGAGTGCTTGCAATTGAGCCAGCGATTGTCGCTATGATGGCATTCAAAACTTGACGAAGAGATGAGTAGAAATTACTCACCGCATATAAGAAATGTTGTCACCAAGACCGCTAGGAAGCGAAAGGCGCGGTGGGGAACCAGAGAATCTGGAGTGGTGGCCACGAACAATACGTACAGCGAACTCAAAGATACTTTAGAATATATTAGCGCATCGAACGGGTTTAGATTATCGACTCAATACTTACAGAGACATGCATGCAAGGCCAAAAAGACATTCCAAAGGCGCTGAAGGAGATGGACATGGTTGAACGACGCTCCGAGGCCAAGTCCGCTAGCGATGGCTGGTAGGACAGTATTGAGCGCCAAGAGAATATTTAGGACAAGTTTGTTTCGGCTAAAAGGAGATGAATGAGCTAGAAAGATGGCGGATACTAACGACAGAATGAGCAAAAGAGCGGGCGGGATGACGTGCAAGGACAGAGAGAACGGCGTGGATATGATACTTGAGCTAGAAGACAGGAAAACGGGAGACATGGTAAGAAAGTAACAAAAGAATGTAGATAATGAGCGTTCGCAAAGATAAAAAAGTAGGTAGTTGGTGGAAAAAGACGATCAAGCGAGACAAGTATTGGAAGAAGAAGAAGAAAATATAAGATTTAATTTGCTAGCGAAATGAACAGGGGAAGAGCCGACGAATTAGGAAAGAGTCTTTGTTGGTATATAAATATTCTACTTTTAGCTATTTAACCCGCGGATGGGAGGTAACATACAGTCCCGGGCCAGTCCCTGCATGTTTCGATTCTTGTCACAGTAATCGGCCATCGAAGTTCCCCGACCTCGAGAATGGTGTGGTACATGCCAAATAAAGGTGCACTTCTTGGCTTAAGCTGTGTCATTGTTGGCACTAAGCCATACCTGTATAAGTGATATACAATTGTACATGCAACATACTCAGTGCACATGCAGTACGCTTGCCATGATATCCCAACCCACACTAGTAAGAGGTTTAACAGCACCGTAGAGTACTTATTATGCTGGCAGTGGCGCTGTATCGGATCAAATGATAAAGCTGAACTTCGGATAGAAGCAAATGGCGCATGGTGACCGACTTATAAACCTATATATGATTGTATCCGAAGTCTGATGTGATCGTGAAAGAGATCATTGTTGCGCCAGCACAGCCACGTCTTCGGTTGGTAAGATCGACTCCGACTTTGAGTTCAGCGACATTCCATATCAGACCTGCACGCGTGTAGCATAGTTGCGGTGTTGCGGGTAGAAACAGCAATCGATTTAAGGACTTCGATACATGCCCTGCCAAGGTACGAACGAAGGTATGTCATTCGAAACACATAATCACAATATCTCTCGGTCCCAACGTCCGATTTGTGCAATGTTATTTCTCTGGTATCCCCCACCACGTCGCGGCGACAGCAAAAGTGCGCCACGATCAACTTCGATTCTCGCAAGTGAGACTCCATATCATTCCGTCGGACCGGCTCATATACCCACCAAACGAATAGTATGACAGAGACTCGAACTCGGACCAATCGCCCACGCTCCATGCCATCATCTGGAAAGTCAGGCAATCCAAGGTCGCGACGAACAAGCAAGAATATCTGTTGTGGACTGTGCCGACGAGAATTGAATTAGTTCGTCCTCTGTGGTGACCAGCAGGTCGTTTAGCCCGTCTGCCTTGACTTCATAGGTGAGGCAGTTCTCCTCCACTCACGAGCAATGCTCCATTGTGTTCCACATCCGTACAGTATTATCAGCCGAGGCAGTGATAATAAAGGTGCTATCAGAAGAGATGGCGAGCGAGTAGATAGTGTCAGAATGACCGGTGCAAGGGTGATTCCAGTATCCGTGTGACGAGTTCCAGAAGATGACATTTGCGTTGTTTCATGTGAAAAGAAGTTGCTGTCCGTCGAGCGACCATACAACACTTCGAATACCATCTTGGTGAGCAGTCCGGAAAAGAAGTTCAGCATTATCAGTGCAACAATCTCAACGACAATTTTACTCCATCTGGGCTGAATGTAACACGGTACAAACGCTGTACACATCACAACTATGACCATGGAGTATTGATAGGACAGCGCCGGTCTCTGCGTCCCAAATGACAAACCTGAAGTCAGTTGACCCGCTAGCAAGTCTCCTGCCATCAGAGGAGCAGCAAACCAACCGCACCTGGCCTGTATGCTTCACCAGCGGACTGAAAATATTCTGCTTGGTCCCGAGCCTTGACGTCCCAGGAGATGATGGTTTGATCATCTCCACCACTCGCGATTCGCTTATCATCTGGAGATATGGCGACTGGTCGCACACAGCTCTCGTGTCCTTCGAATGGCACTCCCACCAATATTGATGTTCCTTTATCCACATCCCAAATTCGCAGGGTGTGGTCTCTTGACAACCCCACCCAAATCATTTCTTGCTGCTGTATCAGAGCCAGGCACTCCTGACAGGTCGCGTTGACCTAGACGCAGAGATATTGTAGAGGGTCAGCATCGGAGCGGAGCGTACTTTGTGGGATATAGAAACATCCACGGTGCACAGGCTGCCTCGTGTGCGGTGACTCGTATTACGTAGTATACAGACCAGTGTTGGTGTTGGATTTCTCAGTCCGCCCCACCAGCGGTGACCTATCGGGCATTGAAGAATAGCCGAGAAATAGCCACTCTAGACTCCACGTAGACTCTGGGGCTCTGCTGGCCGACTTTTGGCGGAGTTTGTGTAAACGCTGCTCGACGATGGCATTGCGCGCTCGTCGTGACCGGTGGTGTACTTCGTACTGTACTATGTTGTGATATCAAATCCTCAAATTCGGTTTGCCTATGTAAGTCACACTCAGTACGAGGAAACAGGCTAGAGTCAAATTGAAATTATACTGTTGTCAACTGCTCTAGCTATGGACCATATTTGCCAAAACCATCCATGAATCATGGATATCATGATAGGATATTGGAATGCCCGGGAGCTCACATGAGTGCGCGTGGGGTGTCGCGGCACAAGACAGCCTTCGCGACATGGGCTCGGTGTGCCCCATTGGTTCTGGTTCTGCGACATTTTTGCTATCTAACAGCAACAATAATTCTGCCAAATCAATCAGCAACAATAATTTTGTCAAATCAATCACAATCGTCATCAGTAAGTGCAGGATATAAAAGCTGGTCATCATCATACAGTATTCTCCCATCCTCAGAGATATCTTTCGAAAACCCCCTCAAAAGATTCCACATCACCTCGCACAGAAAATGCGTTGCCCTCTCCTCGCCGTTGTTGTTGTTTTGACAGCATCTATGTTTGTCCATGCATGTTTGGGCGAATCCGAACCTTGCGAAACGGATACAGAGTGCTGCAATAATAATTGTGCCGATGATGGGGTGAGTATGAACAAGTCGTTGTGCAATCAGGATTCAATCACATGACTCACCTGTGCGCCTCAGGATGGAAATAAGATCTGCACGACGCCGAATTGAGCCGGCAGCCCGAGCGGCATGTCGCGACAGTAAGTCGCGTTTCTGCTTTCGCTCTGGTATCATGGTTGATGGTGCAATGCCTAGTTCGGAGCCAGCCAGTACAGTTGTTTTAGACAAATGTTCATATACTCGAACAATGTGGATGTTTGTACTTGTCTGAAAATGATCGATCGTGCTTGGTCTTGCTTGTCGCCACTAGTAAGCTTGAGTCGGAGAGGCTGTTGATGTGATATTGGGAGGTCGTACGAAGATGGAACGCACTGCGCAGCTTGAATCTGTTCGCCTAACGTTGGACTCGAAGGCTAGCTCGTGGATCTCTTTCTCTCTGTATGTGTGTGTGTTGAGTGTAACTGTCGAAACGAGCGATCATTGTTGTTGATGATAACATTGGGAGTCGTACGAAAAGGGAGCGTATTACTGCACAGAAATTTCCTGACATGTAATTTTGAATCTGTTCATCTGACGTTGGCATCCGAAAGTCCGTTGTTGTCGAGAATACGTTTGTGATGCTAGGAGTCGCTCGGAGTCGTGGCTCAGGCCGGGTGAAAGCCACAGTCACGCCGTCAGTTTGGCCTGGCCTGGCTCGGCTCACGGCTTGAAGCCGGGCCGTGTACTAATCATTATTTAGTAAAGGTCACTCTCTCACAAAGGTATAAGCTGAGTATTTTCCTTGTAAATGTTGTCATTACTCGAGTCTCGCATCTAGGATGTTGCCCTTCCCTTTTGAATTCTGACTGTCTCCCACAACGACATTTATCTTCTTGCTCGAACTATGTCTCAGAACGGCCATTTCTTCCCTTCTCGACTTCTACAACAACTGTTTCTCCCCCTCCTCGACTATGTAAGGAAGCCTATGGCTATGGCGCTGGACCCTGGCTCGGACTAACACTTCAACTATCGCGACATAGTAAGCACTGCTGTCCATCTTTTCTCTTCCTACTTCATTCTTTCACTTTTCACTTTTCACTTTTCACTTCTCTCCGCCTTTGTCTCTATCTCTTCATCACCGCTGCCTCATGTTCTCTCTTTTGACCTGCTTTAATGTTATTTCCGTCACTCTTTTCATCCTTCAACCACCATTCGAGGACACTCGCGTGCACCTTCCACTTGTATGCCTTGCTGCTCACTCCCGTATGTAAAAGCCTATGTACTTTTGTAGATCCTGGTTGAATTCTGAATGATTATCCTCCCTTCGGCAATGGGCTATGGCCGATTAATCATGATCAGCGCTTCAAGAAGCGAGTCAACGTGTTGGCCATGCTTTGGTCAAGGGTATTTAGTTCATGCCAGAGGTTATCTCTTTTCTCCCACCTACTTCTTACACCTTCACTCTGCTTACAGCAATCGACTACTCGTGATGAGTGAAGACCATGGACCAGATCCTCCTCCAGAAGCCCACGAGGCAACCGTTCGTGAAAGCTCGGTATGTAGTCTCAAGGGCTTACTCACTTTGGATGAACGCTCATGGCTGCTTCTGACGCTTTCTTCGCCCAGAGACGACCCCGTAGTCAAGTCAAGCAGACTATTCGGAAATTTGCGAAAGGTGTCATTAGGAAACTTTCTGTGAGTAGACTGCCAGGGTTCCTGACTCTGAATATAGTTGACATTGTGCAGAAATTCTTCAAGTATTCCCGCAGCCGCGTTCCTAGGACCCAGAATGTGAACCTTCAAGATACTTCGTCGAATCAGAATATCGAGGTAGGTGCTCGAATTCCTAATCCCAGTTCAAATTTTTATTAGAGGCGCCCAGAACACGCCACATACACTTCCTTTCACCGACGACAAGCATCCCACCACAGCTGAAAATCCCAGCAGCCAAGAGACATCCGGAGAACCCGCTTCGAAGGTACTCGCATCAAATTATACTGTTCTCGTCTCTAAATTTTGTTGGTCGCGCAGGTTCTCGACATTTCCCCTGGTGTCGAGGAAACCCCTGGTCCCAAATCAGTTGGTGCTGAAATTCAAGATGCCCACGAGGCTTCAGAACACATGAAAACATTCGGGGAGCGTGCACAGTCTGTGATGTCCGCCGCCAGGAACGCCCCAGCTGGTCTCGCTGTTGTGGATGATTTCCCGACCAATTACCTCCGGCCCCTGAAAATTTTCGACAGTGCCATTGAGAAGATCACACTTGTATGGAATACCCCTTTAATTGGTAGCGAACTAATCAAGTTATAGCTGCATCCATATGCAAGGATGGCGTTGGGCGTACTTTCTGCTGCAGCCAAAGTACGTTCTATGTTGCCCGGAGATCTGCCTCCCACTCAGAAGTCGTGATCCATCTAGATTATCCTGGCTCAAGCGAAGCGGGATGAGTCGGTAGATCGTCTTCTCCAGAAATTAGATGAAGTCTATGGCTTCATTACCAAAGACGAGAATCTTTCCAAGGTTGAATCGATGCATGATGTCATCGGAAAGATTGCTCAGCAGACTCTGGAGTGCGCCCGTTTTATTAGGGAATACACAGAGACGAAGAGCTTCTGTGAGTCGTCGGACTATTGCATTCTCACACTGGCACGAATCTTATACTCACCATGATAATAGGGAAGAGAACCGGTAAAAATGTCATCGCAGAAACGGATGATATCATCACGCGGTACAACGACGCCTTAGACGGCCTCATGCAACAATTTCGGGATCAAGTGGATCCGGACGTAGCTGTCTTTGTCCAGTTTGCGGGTAATGATTCATACGCACCTGTTCTTCTATATGCACTCATACTCTTGAAGGTGAAACGCTCGATCTCAACGGCATGACTTATGCAGCGGGAGCGGGACTAAATACCATGAAACAGTGCCTACCAGGGACGCGACAGGAGATTCTTTCCCAGATTACGGACTGGACCAACGACAGCGGAGATGCTGCTAAACCTGTGATGTGGCTATCCGGCCCCGCAGGCACGGGCAAATCAGCCATTGCGTACACGATCGCCAACTGGTTCGAGGAAACGGGAGGCCTCTGTTCATGTTTTTGTTTCGATCGGCATAGAGAAACAGACCGTCGCCATGAAAATATTTTCTCCACCATCGCGCGCGATCTTGCTGATCATGATCCGGGGATGAAACGAGCGCTAGCAAATGCAGTCAAGAACGCGACCTCGCTCAAGAATACGATGGACATTTTCCAGCAGTGGCGCAAGCTTCTCATGGAACCGCTGAAGAAGTTCCCTGGGTCAAGCGTGGGGCTCGTCTTGATCGTGATCGATGCGCTGGACGAGAGCTGCGGAGTGGAGACGCGGAAGGATCTTCTCGGCATACTTGCCGGTAAACTTCAGAACAACGGACTTCCCCAAATCACCGAACTCCCTTCCAACTTTTGGATTCTCGTCACCTCTCGCCCGCTTCCCGACATCGAAAAGTGGTTTGAAGGCGCTGATCATATTTTACGGCTGTCTATGGACAGTGTTCCACCAGAATTCGCGGAGCGCGACATTCGCGCCTTCGTATCCGAGGAGCTGAAAGAGCTATCAGAATTTCAGGACAGCCATCTTGCAACGCTCGCTGCAACAGCGGGTGGACTCTTCGAGTGGGCGCGTCTTGCGTGCGGACATATTCAGGAGCCCTTTACCGGCTTATGCCCAATGGACTGCTTCGATGCTGTCGTGAATCACAATGCTGGGGAGTGGAAAAACTTGTTGTATGATATGTATCGGCTCATCTTAACAGAAATCATGCCAAAGGATAAGTACACAACGGCCCATTATGAGCAAGCAGTAGCAAAGTTTCGCTCCGTGATGGGCCAAATACTTGCCATAGCCGAACCGCTCCCTTTAGTTTCACTGAAGGCTATGCGGCACCATTTTCCAGAGGACCACGACCATTACGACGTAGATCTAGTGATCAAACACATAGGATCCCTCCTCAGCGGCACCACCGACTCATATACCCCCATCCGACCCCTTCATGCGACATTCCAAGGATTCCTGACGGATGAATCGTCCAGTGGAGACTTCTTCGTCAAGAGAATGAAGGGACAACGACGCGACCTTGCATTCGCGTCGCTACGAGTGATGGAAGATGGTCTTGGCTTCAACATCTGTGATTTGAAGTCGTCATACCTCCCTAATTCCCAAGACACGGAGCTGCCTGAACGAGTCAAAAGATCCATTTCCCCACGTCTGTCCTATTCCTGTCGATATTGGGCTACGCATGTCCAGACAACGAAGTTTGACGAAGAGCTCGCAAAGGAAATAAGATCACTCTTCGACGACGAGCGACTGATGTTCTGGATCGAAGCACTCGGACTTCTCAATGCAATCAGCGGTGCAGATGCTGTGCTTCCACTCGTCGCCAAGTGGCTGAAGGTGAGCACATGTCTATGAGGTGGGGTCTGACAAACAGCTCATACATAAATACAGGGCCATTCTGGATACGAAGATTTGCAGTCCGCCACGATGGATGCACAAAGATTCATTCAAGTGTTTGGCGGCATGATTTTGCACAGCACACCCCATCTGTATTTATTAGCACTCCCGTTCTCCCCCATCAACTCTACCATTGCTACCAAATTTACGGCTCAGTTTCCGAATAGCCTCCGTCTAGCATCCGGCCGCGATTTGAACTGGACGGCTGTTCAAGCCATAATAAGGGGTCACACTGACGAGGTTTACTCAGTCTCGTTCTCACCGGATGGTACTCGCATCGTGTCTGGTTCAGAGGATAACACTGTGCGGCTGTGGAATGTAGCCACGGGACAGCCATTGGGTGAGCCCTTGAAGGGGCACACTCATGCGGTTTGGTCAGTCTCGTTCTCACCGGATGGTACTCGCATTGCGTCTGGTTCATCGGATAACACTGTGCGGTTGTGGAATGCAGCGACGGGACAGCCATTGGGTGAGCCCTTGAAGGGGCACACTCACGCGGTTCGGTCAGTCTCGTTCTCACCGGATGGTACTCGCATCGCGTCTGGTTCAGACGATAACACAGTGCGGCTGATGAGAGCGCTGCCATCCCTCGAGTCGAGAGAGCCGGATACCTCTGTATCTCCACTGCATCGAAGTACCGCACTTCCGACTCAAGAAAGTCGTATTACGCCAACCAACAGTAACCATCCCCTCATTTCCTTCTCGCCTTCCCTGAAACACGCCCTGCCCAACCCCGCTGACTTGCTCGAACCCATCTCTGATCATCATTCCAATTCAACCTCTTTCTTACTGCAGCCTGATGGATGGATCATGGGACCCAGATATGAGCTCCTTTTCTGGGTACCTCCAGCTTCCCGAACTGTGTTTTATTCCCCTGACACTGCAATGGTGATTCCGAGAGGAGGCGTTGAACTTGATTTGAGCTGCATGGCACATGGGACGCGCTGGTCGAATTGCCGAGATGTGTGAGTTCTTACTCTTTAGCATCCGTCCTCGTTGCTAACATCAATCTCTCCAGCTCCACGTAACGATGATTTTATTGCTGCAATATCGAGTGTACCATTGGATCTCATGATTCCCTTCCTATCTTATACCTAGCACCCATCTTGAACCTATAGTTGTCCGACTGAACGATGCACTGAAAAGCAGACTGGGCGAAACTGCAATGCTGCTGCTGATTCGTAGCGAAAACTCATTTCATCAGAGACGCCATTAGACACCATGATGATGTGTTACAGGTGCTGCGGTATTCCTGCTCTCATCACCGTCAGTCTCGACTCTATTTGTATATTTCTGAGCGGTACCTGACGACTAGGATTATACTTGGAATCTATATCCTGGTGTGCATGTTCCTGCTCCTCATCATACTTCTTTGCCGGGTTCTGGTTTGATTGTTTTTATGAAGAAACGCCACGTCAAGATAGATATTTAGCTACCGATCAGTCAATTAAAGAGAAATTAGCGGGAGGTGTTGCACATCATATTCCTAAGGATTGCTAAAATTCCTGGATGCGTGCCAAATAATATACATACATTGAAATATACTTGTACAATCCGCTTCTCGAACCTTGAGAACGAATACAACATACGCTGCGGACACATTGCGTTCTTCACTGATACCTTATCCCAAAAATCCCCTCTTCGTATGATTTGATTTCTGAATGTCATCAAGCTCATCAAACCGGAATCAGGAGGAGAGAAAACGACTTACGCAATGCGATATGCTTGGAGTGGAACCTACAGAGCGCCAAGTTCCCCATCATGCACCATATGCCATTGAGTTCCGCGTTCTTGCTGCGCCCACCAACTTCGCGCCAGACGCTATTCAGCTCTCCTTCTTTGTCGAGGCCCCAGATAGGATACAATTTATCGTGCAGGGACTCCGGAAGCAGAGCACGATAGGCATGACGTGCATCAGCGTAACTGATGATGTGAGCCACAATGTCTATTGGTCAGTAAGAAGAACGTACCCAGTAGCGAAGACCACTACGTCCGCATCGAGAGTAGAACCGTCTTCGAAAAGTAAACCTGTCTGGGTAAAGCGCGAGATTGGCCCGTCACTCTTAAGTTTAATCTTCCCGTCGATGATCATCTGTGAAGCTCCAACATCTTGATATTAACATTATATGGTCAGCGCAGACACGCTCCAATCCGTAAAGGGACCAACCGAGATAGTATCCTCCTCCCTTATTCCATGCCATAAGTAGAAAGCCAGAGTCGTCGTCGCCCAAAGTCGTCTTGAAGCCTCGTTTTCGCAGGCCGTCAAGAATCTCCCTGAATCCCTCCTCTATCAGGCAACCGGAATATGATATGTAATCACGTACTTATCGGCATCAGCAATGTCTTTGGTGACACGTTGATGTATTAATTTGAGCAATGAATTGGGGTAAGACGCATTCACGCGATCCGCAACATCAGTAGGAGGGCCGCCCTCCCAGAAGATCGCTGGGTGCGTTTATAATAGCAAAATAGTGAAATAACAAATAACTCACCCATTAACCTCGGCATACCCTCCTTTGTGGACATGATGTAACTCGGGCTACGTTGAACCATGGTCACATCTGCGCCAATTTTGCTTAAATACCATCAACATGCTTTAAAAAATCATTTACCAACGCCATTTTCGACATAGTCCGCACATATGTCATGCGCTACACTTTATAGTGAGCAGTGAAAATACAACACTCATGATGCAACCCCTACCAGACGTGCAAGCGCCAACAACGACGACCTTCTTCCCTGCGTGATCAGTTGCGAGATTGTGATGGCTGGAATGCAATATCTGCCCCTTGAAGTTGTCCTATGTGGGTATTTAATGTTAGCCTGAGGACCCCTACATTCATGGATCGAACGAACCTGCCCTGGGATATCTGGAATTCGGCCCATACCGCTGCCAAAGCCCAAGGAGAATACGACATGGTTGACCTCAAAGGTACGCTCCCCTTTGTCAGGACGTTGGACCGTGACACTCCATTTCTTTCCCTTCGTACCCGGAATGACGGACATGACCGTAGCGCTGGTCCAAACATCGAGCTCCATACTGTGTGCATATGATTCTAGCCAATCTGCCAGTTTCAATGCAGGCGTGTAGACAGGCCACGAGGTAGGGAACCTGGGTAATTTTTTGTTAGATAGTCATGGATGAATTGAGGTGTGAGACCCACGGAATGTATGGCATGTGGTCATACCCTACACATAGGTGGATTGAGCAAGAAGCAAACACAATATTCTGACATAGTAAGTAATAGGCTCACAGACGGGATCATGGAGACACAGCGCTGCATAACGCTTTCTCCAATTATCGCCAATCCTCTCGTTCCTTTCCACTACTAGAGTCTTCATGCCAAGCATCTTAAGCCGGGCTGCAACGTCGAGCCCGCTCTGCCCGCCTCCTATCACTACGACGTTGGGTTCTTCGTCGATGCATTCAATTTCACGTGCACGCTTCACGGCCCACTTTCCATGGTTCGGCTGGTAGTCTCGTCTGGGCCCATTCTGTTCTGGAAAACCTTTGAGATTTTCCAAGTTCGTGAAGACGGTATGGGCCTTCCATGAGCCATCTGCGAGTGGTACAAGCCGGAACACCCCAGATGCAATGCCGACTGTAGTTTCAAAGTCAAAAAATGCCTGGATCCAAGCGATATCTGGGTATGGTCTCTGAAGCTCTACGAGATCTTCCCTGAGTTTGAAAGAAGACAAGGTAAATAGTGGGAGTTGGTCTGTGAGGAATGTTTTCACGGAAGGAATGCTTTGGAAGGTGTGGAAGTCCCATGTTAAGGAGAGCATATCGCGCCAGAAGACATCATCGACGAGGAGATCTATGACTGCTGTTATATTCTTTGATTGCATCGCTTCCGCGAAAGTTAAGAACCATTGACTCGCGATCGCTTGAACATTGACATCGGGAGGAATTGAGCTTCTGAGGTTATCGAGAGTAGGGAGGGCCAGTTGGTTCGCCATGATGCACAGAAAACATGACCTTGCGATTATCACCGCTATAAATGCTTTTTGACAGAACGGAGTTTCATCGAACTCCAATTTCGGCTCTACTCCCTGCAGGTCAGATGTTCACATCCATCGTTGGAATCATGATAGGGAATGCATCAGAGCTCAAGTGACCTGCCACCGTGACTGCGAGGGCGACAGGTTTTGATAACAAGATTAGTAACTTGCTATGCAAAGTTGCCACGCTCATGAACCTGTACTATTGCAGTGAGTCACTCAAAGTTCCACGTAGTAGATCAGATACGACCCTAATCAATGCCCTCTTGTACACCCGATACCTGTTGTGAATGAACTCTCCAAATCTTGCTGCTCTGCCCGACGATCTTTTATTGGAGGTAACATCATGTCTATCCTCTAGAGTGGATATCCTCAACCTGGCACTCTCAGTAAGTATCCCAAACTCAATCATGACTTGTTCTTTCCTGAATTCATCACACGAAGAGCAAATACTTGTTCACTAGCACATGCCCTGTATTGTATGCCCATGTACACCTCGGGACCGCAGAACAATGCCAGCGAACCCTGTCGATGCTCCGTTCTCGCCCGGACGTTGCGCGCCATATCCAGAAACTCCACATTGGATTTTCTGCCTCCTCCAACTATATGGTCGATATCAATGGAATTACGATCTCAGCGATGCTGAGAGAACTGGCGCCGAAACTGGACGTGCTCCATACTTTCATCTGGGACGCGGATGAGATTCCTCAATGCGATGATATGTGGTTCGCCTTACGAATGTCGTATGTCTGATCGGCGAATCATTTCTCACCAATTACTTAATTTTGTCACAGGTGCCCACGACTGCGCACACTTGGCACATGTTATGGATCTGTGATACCCAGCCAACGAAGTCATGTATGTGCATAACAAAAATGTGTACCATTCATTCATTTTCTTCAGTTACTGGAATTTAAGAACCTCCGTGGGTTCTCGTTAACCCTAAAATATGGATACCATACTCATCATACAGATGACTTCCAAGGTCTGTGCTTTGTTGACATGTGATTTCTTAGCACTCTGATGCGCTGAAGATGCTCTTCCTTTCGATGGTCGTCTTTGGGATATGCTGATTCGGCGCTCTCCGGACCTGGAGGAGCTGCATGTCTTGGGTGGACCGTTGATTCTAGACGGAACAGTACACCCGCTCTGCAACGCACGCTGGCCCCTCCTACATTCTCTATCTCTAGGCGACGTCATGTTAGATTGGTCTTCAGGACCAGGGCCTATGTCCTCCAAGCGCCCCTTCATAGCCTTTTTGGAGGCTCATCAGCGTCTGCGGTTTTTTCGTATATCCCGCACTGCACTGAGTCCTCATATCCTCCCTTCACTCGATCCATCCGCTTTACCACACCTTACCCATTTTACTGGTTCGTTGGAACATCTTCAAGCTCTAGCCCCCTCCCATCCACAAATCACACACTTAGCGATCGAGGAGCCGCTAATCATCCGTGATCTCGCACCTCTTTTAATTGCAGGGGTATTGCAGAGCCTGCGCTGCCTCACTGAACTTCGCGTTGCCTTCGTTTTCCATTCTTCGTATGAAAATGGAAACTTGATTAGAAACCTTGTAAGCGCTTGCCCTGGACTGACCACGTTGGAGATTACGTGCGCAAGAAGGTCGTCCTTCAAAGTTGTATGTTTGTTTGTCTTGATTGCCACCTGTATACTAAGTTTTTCGATGTCTCTCAGGATACACTAGCCAAATCCGTCAATTGCCTCCCTCGTCTGCGTCACCTACGGTTGACGCTAGTTCCGATAGCCACAGGGGACTCATTGCGCGTTTGCGCATCCCATGTCGTACAAGCGATCCCACGCTTACAGTCATTTGCACTGACGTTCATTTCTGCCTCACTTCCTCTATCTCTTACCCCCGTCAATTTTGGCTTGTATGAGGAGAGTGGGAACTACGTTGTTCGTACCGATGAGCATGGGCTCCCTCATTCTCTGAGCTGCACCGAGCGAAGACCTGCGCTACGCCTGCCCTTTACACTTCCAAGCATCCCCATCCCGCTAGCAGTGCCGCTACTGACTTTTTCTCCTTTCACATCCCATTCCCCGCCAAGGGAGAGGAGAATGAGAATGCAGCGATACTTGCTGAACCTCCATCCAGGCACTTCCAAGCATGGTGGGTTAGGTCTTATTTTGGAGCGTAGTACGGCAGGGGATGAGGCGAGGGTGCTTACTGTTCTTGTAGCCCTGAGCGGGCTTGCGTTGTGGGGTTTCTTTGCATAGATTTAGTCGTGATGGGTACGTACAACCTAACAGACTCTTATTTAAATTATTTATTATTTATCGGAGTTAAAGTTAATTTATTGGAGCGCATCGCTCGGAATTTGGGGACATGATATCAATAGATTCTCGAAGCCAAGAGACATGTCAACTCACCTGTGTATCAGGAACTAACTTACACTTTCAGGGTAATGGAAACCACCGCAGCACAGGCTTGCTATCAAATTTATAACGCGTCAATGGTTTACTATACAACTTGCGATATATGGCACATCATTCTCATCGTGGGGCGATGTGTGCGGTTGTTAGTTCTTTCGAGGGCTTAGTGCAAGCTGCGATGGTGATTTTCCGGGAACATTGGCACATCATCTAGCCATACGGTTGGTTATCCCTCCGAGGGCGACCATGCCAGGGCATATGGTCATATCAAAGACATATCAAAGCAGTTCAAGAAGAAGGTAGGCCAGAAACGAAGGTACATGCGACTCGGTTCACAACCAGTACGGCCGAGGTCTGCTCTAGTAACATTTTGATTATGAAGCAACCCAAGTACCGATGATATCGGCAGTATTATGACATTCTCCTAGATGAGTTCTTAACCTCTACCATCACTCGTTCTGGTCACCACTCAGTAAATCCAACACTTCTGATCTAATTTTCGATGACAGCGATGGAGGTATCAGATAATGCTCTGTAAGTGATTGACACTCCAAAGCTCGCTTAGTAAGGTTTTGAAATTTGAACCATCATGTCCGGGACTTGCGACAACTCCATCAGATATCATATACACAGGCGATGCTGTAAAACAACTTCAATAATTGTGTCGATTAACTCCAGAGCGTTTGGCCGGTCCTGGTATCCAGTGAGAGAAGCCAGCTTCATATGTGTGAACGGCAGCTGCATTGGGAGTCACTATGTACTGCTGAAGAGCAACACGAACAAGGTAAACGAACTCCTGCCTAAGTCCATGGGGATCCTGGTCCCAAAGACAGAAAGTGTTTTTCTAAAATAATGACAACAGCTTATGATCAATAATCAGCAGATTCATTGCGATGTGGCATTGAATCTTACCAGAACCAAGCTGCATAATCTTCTCCGATGTTGAAAACCCAGAGGGCTAGTGAACCGTTGAGATGAGAATCATGTGCATGACCTGTGAACAATACGACATACCGAAAATTGTAACGTGGACCACATCTCATCTTCTTCGGGGCGGTAATGCTGATGAATCATGATCAAAATGAAGAAATGGTTCAGGACAAATCTACCTGCATACTGTGATTATCAACACATCAGTGCTCCAGCTCGACATAAGATCAACACACTCACAACCTGCCAAGGGACCAGCAGCGTGTTCGGTCAGCAAGACTCGAGCTTGACAGAGAATCAACACATTCACGATCTGTCAAGGAATCAGCGACATATTCAGTCAGCGAGACTCAAGCTTGATAGAGGATTGACGCACTCGCAGACTGTCAAATGATTACAACGTGTTCGGTCAGCGAGGTTTGAGCTCGACAGAGGTTCAACACGCTCACATCCTGTCCAAGGATCAGCAAGGCCCCAGCTCGACAAAGGATCGACACACTCACAGCCTGTCGGGGGATCAGTGATGTGTTCGGTCAGCGAGGCTCCAGCTCGACACACTCACAAACTGTCAAAGGATCAGCAACATGGTCAGTGAATGAGACTCCGGCTCGACAGGGGACCCATACACTCACAGACTGTCAAGGGATCAGTGATACATGTGCGGAATCTGGCGTTATGCATGTAAAGATACTAGACAAGAAAATGACAGCAGGACCGACCACCCGCAAGAAAGACACTTTGATGACCAAGTGTCTTCACCATCCCTATTGTAGGCCTAAAGGAGTTTCAAATATGTGGGAAAATCGAAGAGTGTCCTGGCGGTGGCCAGCGTGCTTCTGTGCTTCTGTGTTTTCTGGAATGTTCGTGTTAAAAAAATGTTCACATTCACGACGAGAAGATGTACTCCACAGCTCGAAAAACCTTGGAATCGTCAACTCGTTTAGAGGAGTGACGAGGATGAGAGAGTACATTAACCTGCTATGAATGACTTTGATGAGTGTGAATGTCCACCTTGGATAACCATGTGTACTTTACAGACACTTACGGAGAGGTCAGTCACCCAACTTTGATGGATCAGCGGGGGATATTTTCGCGCTGGATAATTCGCAAGTCCAGGTGTTATAGAGGCGCCCTTTAAACTAGTTAGTACTATCTGACAGTGTACGCCACCTCGATGGACAGAAATCGGAATGAAAAAAACCACGTGTATTTGAGGGTGAACAATATAACTCTGAGGTGGGCCTTAAAAGAAAAGAAAACGTCACGCCACTGCAACAAATTCCTCATCTACATCTGAAACGACACTTTCCCCAGAAAAACAAATGCAAAAATCATCCGCCAGTCCCTCAGCTGCCGTGCAATCAACAGACAATGACTGCGTCACCAGTCAACGCAACACCGTGAAACAAACGACCGCCCAAACTCATACACTGATTTGTGGCAGGGCCGGATGTCCGGTCGTTTTCGTTTACGATGTTGGCACTGACTGGCCCATGGTCAGTTGCCTCATCAATGACCACTCGCCGGTCTGTCAGGGCGGGTTTTATGAGCTCAGCCATTCACCTCCCCGCTGCGACGCACAACAAACGCTGAGCCCTCCGCAGCTCGCTCCTGAGAGCTCGGGGGTCAATAACAGTAATCGCAATGACAAAGTCATCGCGGGCGATAGCAAACGGAGAAAAAATGAGGATCAAAGAAAACAGGAGCTCGAGAACGACGAGTACACCGAGGATGTACGACCCATATCCGTCAGGTGCCGCGGATGTCAGAAGGCCATCAGCCTCGACAAGCGCTCCAGGTACTATCCTGGACTGTGGATCAAGCACAGGGGTAAATGCGCGGGCATCCTCAAGATAGAGGCGAGCTAATCTCTCCGACGAATGGGATGAGTAACTAACTCGATTTCATAGACATTTAAAAAACTAACCAGGAGAAGAGACTGGTTTTGTCCGTCGAATCCAGAACGGCGCCCGCCAGCCGCTTCCTCATTTGCGTTTGACGCGAGCGGTGAAGAGTCGGACGAGGATGAGTACGAGGGTGAATATGAGGTGATGGGATTCAGCAGTAAGTCAGTCCTCGATGGGAGCGAATTCTCCGATTCACCACGAAATCTAGCGTCAGACGTGCGATTCTTCCACGACGGCTGGGAAAAGGGTGAAAGGTGACGAGTGTACCGGTACGCCACTACGAAGGAATTCATGGACATCTTAAATATTATGGGTGAGCGTCAAAGGCAAAGGTTCAGAGCGTGCTTATCGACCTTGACATTGGAAGTTATACTTACCAGTAGCGAACATCTACGGCCCTTGGGCCTTGTAGGGAACCCGTTGTGACTTTCATTCACAATACAATCCCCTTTTAAAGTCCTCCAGGATTTCTGTGATATGATCACTAGACAAACGAATGGGCATGGAAGATAAAGATCCTTTGTGCTTGCTTTGTGTCCAAGCTTGCAAGCACGCGGTATGATGATCGACGTGGCTGATTTTGAGTTCTCGGACTCGGAAGGAGCCGGCACACATCCGACTTGCATTCTTTTCTTTGTCTTTGTGGTTGCTTTGTCTCTTCACCTGGACGGCGAGGCCGGACTGTACATTCGTTCCTCACTCAGGCTTCGCAGTTGGAGTTCATATCGCATTTCTTTTACTGAGGCTTGATATACCGATGGTTGAATGCGATATCCAGCTATCTATCTTGACACATGACATGGTCAGCTAGCCGTGCTGGGTCCCAGCCCAACTACTCAGGCTGTTGGCTTAACCTCGCTGTTTTTGCATTAGACGACGGCAGTTAACTTGCTGTGCTGTATTAGTCTTTCAAAATCTGCAGCCAACGGTGACAACTCGGCTAACTGTTCTTCGAAGCTTCAAGATCTAGTCCTTACTGTCGCAAAGTCTGCACTTGAACATGAGTGCACCTATTTCTGCACGCCTATCCCTTTGACCATGGCATGTCTTGTCTGCGTCCCGCCTATGCCATATCATCGACTTCAACTCTACAGCTGGCAATCCGACGTGCTGCGTATGACATCGGTCAGACTCTGATTGCAGTCTGCGGCATTGTTGCGAAGATGTTAAAAAACAGAGGTCCAGCTGAACAGTATGTTGTCCGTGCAGAAATGATGCAGACGTTCTGGATCGCTGGTTACACAAAGTGCGACACCTTCAACAGCTCCGGGGCATTGCATCATCTGAATGAGGGTATTCGCGCACCATGACGCTTTCTCGCAGACGTCGCATTGACTGTTTTCACTGCTTTGGAGGGTTATTGCGACCCCTCAAAGACTGAGCCACGAGATTCACGCGTGGTGATGTTTTGTGAACGGTACCCACATCGGTGAGTGCAAAAGTTCTCTGACATTATATGTGTGGTGATCATGTACGAAATGACCGTCCCGTCTACTGATCCATTATTCTTTACATGAACTTTTAACCTTCCGCTGCATCGAGTCTTTAAAAAGTGTGGACTCCAATCCTTTCATTATCTGGAGGTTAAATTCATGAGTCAAGCCTTACGCCATCACCGGGACCCACTCACAGCCTATACCATCGTCATCGTCATCGTCATCAGCCCAGGCACTTTTTTTGCCACTGCGAATCGCGTGAATACCATGGACAAGACTAAGACGTAGAAGCTGGTGTTGAACACGCTCATAGTATTGAATGATACTAAAGCTCGCTGGTTAAGATGCGTTGCCTTATTCCAGATGAGATTAGTTGAGCCCTTTTAAATGCCAGCTCGGCGAAGGGGGAATGCATTGGTTTAAAATTCGGGAATGATTTTTCCCAAACTTTGAATGTGTCAAGTCGCACGACGTAGTGCTAGTAACTGTCACTAGCACAAATCCCTTCTCCCCCTTCGTCCACGTATGCTTAATTGCCTGTTTTCTAGCACGAGTCGGCTCGGTGTCAGTTGTGTCCACCCCGTCATGCTGTGCTGTGGATACCATCTACACATTCTAGCACGCCGGCGTACCACATTGAAGTACTGATGCAAGCTCACACCCTGTTACTACTTCTCCTTGCTCGTTTAATTTCGTTCTTTCGTTCCAGTGCTATATGGCAACCACCTGTACTTTTCATGAATTGGTCACTATCTCAAATGCATCTAGGTATCATGACAATACGACAATATCTTCACTCCAAAACACAACCATTTTCACCATGCGCTGGCTAAAGCTGCTTGGGAGTCCGTCGACGATCTCTGTCGTTTTATTTGCAATCGCCCTCATACAGCATTCGGAGGAAAAACCTTTGTCACCCTAGGGGATTTTCGACAAGTAGCAGCCATATTCAGAGGAGCAGGGGAATCAGCAACGCAAGCAGCATCAGTGAAATCATCATCATCATGGCGCAAAATGCGCGTGCTTTCACTGCACACTCCCGTGCGCATGGCCATAGATCCTCAATTCACTACGCTAATTGACGAAATTGGCGAAGACACCACTGGCACTCGACAAAGGCTCCTGGTCTTAAATAAAACAACAGAGATCGATGAAGCGCGTGCTTTTCTTTTTCCACCGCACATACTAGCGGATGCTCGTGCGTGTCTCTGGTGACTATGCATTTCTCTCACCACGAAACGTATTTGTTGACGAATTCAATGACAAAATTCTGGACTCTCTACCTGGTGATTACCGTGAGTGATAAATGATAGTGCACTGAATGAAGACTGAAATCGCTATCTAAGTTCAGATATTTTAAAGAGGCAGACCACACACCTATCGACGCTCCTGAACAAACACCAGGTTACCTGGTAATGCTTACTGCGCCCGGAATTCCTCCCCATCGACTGGATCCCAAAATAAATTGCATATGCGCCATACAACGCAATCTCTCAGTGGAAAAAGGATTGGTGAGGAATGCGCGTGTACAAATAACTGCTCTACATCGTCGATTGGTCAAAGTCCAACTGCTCCACGATCTCGAAAATCACTGCATTCCACGTATCACGTTTTCCTTCCATCCTTATCGATTTATCGCTCAAGCTGGAAATACAATTTGTTGTTGAAGGCTGCTGTCACGATATGTGTATAGTGATCATATACAAAACGACCGTCCCGTCTACTGATCCGTTATTCAACTTTCAACCATCCGCTGCATCGAGCTTTTAGAAGCCGCAGGGCTCCGAGTCACCAATTCTATCATTTACTAGAGGTTCAAATTCATCAGTCAAGTCCTACACCATCATCGGGACCTACTCACAGCCTATACCATCTTCATCGTCACTCTGGCTCCTGTTACACTCCGAGCCACTGGTGGCGGGTGCTGCTGAGATTTGCGCGAAGGCCACAGACAAGAGTAAGATGTAAAAGCTAATTTTGGGCAGGATCATGGTAGTATTGAATTCGAATGATACTGTTGGTTAAGCTGCGTTTTTGTGTGCTAGATTGGATTATACTCGGGCCATTTTATACATCGGCTCGGTGAGGGTTTACCGAAGTGAAGCACGTTGCTTTGGAATTTAGAGATAGTATTTCCTCATATTTTTGTCAAAGGTAAAACGGAAGTCGGCGTTCAAATTCGGTGCACAGCGATTGAATGATGCGGACTTACCATGGCTGTATTAATCATAAGTGTTGCCTGGCGGTAAAGGTCTCAGACAGTATTGACCCATATCTGAAGGCCGGGATGACGGTACCCCCGTAGGTTTGTACTGTTTTTGGTTCCAACACCGCAATGCTGATGCCCATAGCACCTCCGAGCAAGGACATGCCGTCACTTTCGGGTCAACTTTGAGCGAAATCTGTTTAATGCAGTTGCTGCCATAATGAAGTACTTCGACCGAAATAGTCGGCGATAAGTTCACAAGTTGGATTGGAACCACTCAACGATATCTGCGTGATCCGGGCTGATCAGGCGGAGCCCAAGAGGTGGATTGGGACGTCATATAATTATACTCGCTGGAGCCTCGAGCGGTTGACCATGTCTGACTGTATGAGTTGTTCTGTCAACACCACGCATTTTTTTACGTACGAAGTTACATTCTACACCTGAATAGAGATACGTCCTGCGGTTCGATAGCCATGGGTCATGGTGATTGGTCTAGCTCAGCTGCTCGCCTGTCATGTTGACTCATGAGAAAAAATAACCTTACCCTGGATTGAGGACAGTGGCCCTACGCCTCAGCATCAGGGCATTCGCGTACCCGGAGATGGCATAGATTATGATGCTACAAAGCCTGGGTGAGGTGGAAAAGCATTTCGATTTCATTTCTGTTATCCGTCGGTGATTTCCTAAGCGCCCAACATTGTGGGCGTTACAGTCGCTGCGATTAGCATCGGCATGCATCAGAATCATCATGTGGCACAACGCCACCATGCAGCCCACAGAACTTGAAGGAGCGACTGTTGGTTCCTTCTATCGGTAAATCCATTCTCCGACTGCAAGCTAGAAAACATCAACACTTCAAAACAAAATTTATCGGCAATCTCCTTGCAATTTTCGACAACCTACATGTGCTCCAAGCTGAAACATGTTTTCACCTATTTTTGGGCAACTCCAACGTCGAAAACACGTTTTGAACGTCCATAATGACACACATGGGTCCAACTGTTGTGGCTACTGGCAGGCTGCAGCACACCATCGCGATTCGCAAGTACCTCCCACCCTCTGTCGATATCAATCAAGTTTCATCTCAAGCAGCCATTGTCACGAGTCTTCACGAGAGCGTGCATTCTAACCTCGATAAATATGACAGATTCATCTGCATGGTCGCAAGCGTCTAGCTATTTGCTAGTAGTCATCACCGAGTCGAACTTTTGGTGTTGATCGACTCCGCTGTTTAATCATGGACGTTGCAGCTAGCCGCTCCGCTCGACTCGGACTACATCTCAAGATATGGCCATATCATTTGGCGTCTCTATCAAATGAAAGTATTCATTTCCTGACTTTTCGTCGCTCTGGCGTTTCAGATGTACCATCCAACGATCTCTCACGCACATGTCGTTTTCAGTCATCCTCGGCAAACTTTTTATGAGCCCACATACGCAAACTCTCGTCCAATTTGTACAGATACATTTCTTTTGGCCTATGTGAGTACAATTGTGTGTATGCTTCGGTACGCACTGTATAGTTATGGAGTGCAGTCTGTACAGGTATCCGTTCAAACCTCCTACACATCCGAAGTCATTTCATTTAGCTTATCCACCTCCTCATAAACTTTTGTCCAGTCACGACAAACGGTCTCGTATCCCCTGACGGCGGTCCCCAAATTATTTACGACCGGCTCGATTTTGATATTGGGGTGGCACAAAATTGATTGGCGAAGATAATTCATGCAGTGACGAGTAACCGACGACGGGGGGCGCATTTCCGCATAGTTGTCACGGATAATTCCCAGGCACTTGAGCTGGTGAAAGAGCGTCACCGTGTAAACGCGACTTTCACCCGTCTCTGCATCTTTGATGGGAACGGTGTGTCCTCCCCGTGGAACGAGTTTCGCAAACTCTTCTCCGCCCTCATCCGTATCGACGCGGTAGTGTGCTGTTTGGTCTATTCGCATCCATACTGGTTCTCCGAAATCTATTTGAAGGGATAGATCTGATACGTGGAATCGTCAGTCAAGTCTGTGGGACACTCGAAAGGTTTGTAGTACCATGGCTGAGAGCAATTCCTTTGAAAAGACTGCTGTCGGACAATCGAGGCCTTCGTGCAATAAGATTGGCAAGGCCAATGCCTACGACTGTGGCGAGTATTACTTTAAGAGCAAAGAAAAGTCGTCTCATCACTACCATGTGCAGGGAATCGCAGTAGCTTTTGGCGCTTAATATCCAACTACAGATAGTACTAGTAGCCCCGTGGCAGTACGCTACCAGTGCGATACTCACGGTGTGATTCCCGGAATGATCAGAGTCGCCGCATCATAATGCGGAATACGGCCAGTAGTCACCTGTAGTCACCTGTACGATTGATGCCATGACAAGGTACGGGGACTCATCATCATCGTGGGGTTGCTTCGGATACAGATCACTACGTGGCTCGTAGAAGCATTCAGGTGCCGTAAAGTTATGGAAGGCAAAGGTTAGCGTAATGAGGACCCGGTGGTAGTCCATCACTGGCAACCAATTACTTATCTGCGGATCTTAGTTTGAGCGCATCAGCTCCGTGATAACACCGAGGTTAGCCCTTACCATAGTGGGAGACCGATACGTCATTGATTCATCTTCTATAGACGCCGGTTAATATTATGTAATATGTTTCCACTCAGGCTGAACAACTACGCCGATGCAAGATTTTCGTGTTGTTTTCAAAAAAAAAATCTGGAGTACAAAGTCCAAAGTCCAAACAATACAATCCCGAGACCGGCCTACTGTCAAAGTACACTAAATAAATATTTGTTTTACATGTACTCTGACCCGGGCATTCTACAACTGTTATCTCAGTATCCAAGCGACCTTGCTCACACATTCGTGTCTGCTGAGTCCTGGTCATTACTCTTGTAGTTCGCATGCACTCTCATGCCAGAGGAACTAGTGAACGTTTTGGAGCCACCCTGCAAACTATACCCGAAATCACCCATACGGATTGCTTGTATTGATGGCTTCGAGGTCATGACCCTGGACATGGTGTCCTCGGACCAACCCTTTCCTTGCGCGACCCGGAAAACTATGAGCAACATTGCAATTATCTGTGGCATATCATAAGCACCGCGAATGCCTCTCTAATCGCCAGTACTAACCTGAATCTGAGGCAGCAATTCAATAAATGCTGCAGAGATGGGATTGTTTGAAAGGAAGAGTATCAGAAGTGCCAGCGAAAACGCGGAATAAAGAGCGGCAGATTCGACTATCATCGCAGCAATAGAGGTGTACTGAGTGCCGTAGCCAGAACCAAGAACTTTGGAAATTCGATGACGATATGTGAGGAGACGAAGTACGATAACGATCGTGATGATGATGTTCAGTGCGAGTGAGAGGCCGAGATATGGAACGGTGTAGTTGATGTTAGTCGAGGTGAAAAATGGGGAATTGCTGGTTAATTGAAGCAGCCACATGATACCCAAAGCTATTGGTTGCGATAGTGAGCGTCCGATACAATCAAACAGACATTGAAAGTATGTAACTGACCGATAGATGCAGCCAACATCAGACAAGGGAACAACATGATGATCCACACTGGCACCATACACCCTTTGTAAATTACCATGCAGCGCCAAACCTGAACAGATATATGAGCGATAACATTTTCAACATCGAATACCTCTACTCACGACCAATCCATCTGAAAGAGCCATCATCAGAACACCACAGACGTTTCCAAGCATGTCCACAGGAATGCCGAACATGTTATTCTCGAATGCGCTCGGACCGCCTGGATAATCGCGATATTGAATGAATGCGAGTTGCGTGAAATCAGCCAGCGTTGCCATAAACAAGGTGCCGAGGATAAAGTCTATGGTGATGTATATGAGCAGAGGCAGGTTCTTTTTGTAGCTCGTGCGGGTAATTTGCCGGGTGAGGAGGTAGAAGCACATAAAGAACAGTGTAACACCAATGCCATATGCAATGGAGCTGACCACCGCACCCTGCAACCAGCCTTTCTCTGCGAGAAGCGCTTCAGACGATTCGTCTGGTGTCCAACTAGATGACATGATATATCAGATAGCGAACAGAATAACCTGAAGGATCCTCAGGCTTCTGGAGGAGTAAGGAGATATCTGGGGAGAGTGGGAGTGAGTCGCGACCATGATGTGAACACCTCGTTAAATAATGGCAAAGCGTATCCATTGCAAGGTTCTTAAGCGGGTGCGATAAACCGTGAGTTGACAGTACTTTCAAGCATGACCGTGACGTGGCGGGATTAATCAGTACTACAATTGCAAAATCGGAACCTTTCAATCGACTGAACATTTCCTCTTCAGGAAACGATTCAAGAGTCACGAGGACGCATGTTTGAACGGTCCACGGAACTGGAAGTCCAGGGAGATACGACGGTTCCTCCCAACTAACGCGCATCCCAGAATATCTGAATAGACTAGAACTTACCTCATAGCACAGCATCGACGCTCGATTGTAAGCAATCAGTGCCTTGTTAGCGTTGAATCCGAGGTACTAGTAGATCGGCTCCCAACAAGTTTGCAACCATCGAAACACCGCTATTTCGGCGGCGCATGACACAGCCGCGATAATCCAAGTTGAACGTTCCAACTTGGTCCTAACATTGTCATTTCCAAACGCATCAGCCTTTATCGCGTATCAATTCTCATTTGGCACACGTTGATCTTCGAATGGCTGAAGTTACAGGCAAAGTAGATTTCAAAGTTGGAGACGACACGTACCAGACCTGGTACAAAATCGTTGGGGATCTCACTTCGGATGCACACCCTCTCATCGTGCTGCACGGTGGCCCCGGCGTCTCGCATGAGTATATGACACCTCTCGCCGAAATTCACAACAAATGCAACATTCCCGTCATTTTTTACGACCAGATTGGCATCGGAAAGTCCTTTTTTGAAGGTGTGGCGGACAAGCCCAAAGAGTTTTGGACCATTGATCTCTTCGTGGATGAACTGGAAAACCTTGTTGCCCACCTTGGTGTCCAGAATGGCTTCGCTCTTCTGGGTCACTCCTGGGGAGGGATGCTCGGGGCACACTACGCCAGCCACAGGCATCCTGTAGGTCTCAAACACCTCGTCATCACCGGCGGAGCGCCGTCCATGGCACTGTGGGAACAAAGCACCGGCCAGTTGCTGAAAGCCCTGCCAGCGAATATGAGGGAGACGATTGAAAGGCACGAGAAGGAGGGAACGACGGATAGCCCCGAATATCAACAGGGGATGGGGATCTTCTATGAGAAGCACGTTTGCAAGACCCCCTGGCCGAAGGTGATGGAAACGTCCTTCGCGGCTATGATGCGACATCCCACCGTATATCATACGATGTAAGTGATGTCTCGATGCGTCCTTCTGATATGTACTGATCATGGTTGCTAGGATCGGACCGTCAGAGTTTACGATCACAGGAACGCTGAAGTCGTGGTCATGTCTGGATCAGATTCACACAATCACTGCTCCAACTCTCCTCACCAACGGTGTGATGGACGAAGCGCAGGACGTCTGCGTGAGTCCTTTCTTCCAGAGAATCCCGCATGTGAAGTGGGCGCAGTTCTCGCAGCGTCACATGCCATTCTTGGAGGAGGAGAACCAGGCGAGGTACCTTCAAGTGGTGGCTGATTTTCTGACGTATCCTCAATAGTTGATCCTATAAGATATAAGTAAGATTGAATGCATGGGAATGGAATAGCCAGATTGTCACAGAGATTTCCTCCTTTCACGGGTACAGCGAAGCATTAGCCCAAAGAGGGATTGTTCTACTCAAAACATCATCATTGCGAAGACGCATAAGTAATTTGCAGGAGCCGGTTTGCCGGGCTTTTCCCTCGTCTGGGACTCGAGACAACTCTGGTCGTGCAACTCCGTAATATAAGGCAGTGCTACTAGTAGAGACTGAACGATTTTGTTGGATTGAACAAGCTCGGATACACATCTGAAACCTAGTACAGCTATTGAACCACTCAGTAAGATAATACATAGTTCTGCAGATACATTCAGCGAACAGGTTGAAGCGTACCGGAAGTAGTGTGTCGATTCAGTCCCAATGCGTCCTCCACTGCAGCCACCTCTCGTGGTACTCTTCAGATACAGAAATGGCCTTGCTCCAGTCCCTGCACACTAATGTGTCCCCCACTCTGTCCTTCTCGTAATCGACATCCAGAAAGTCTCCCATTTCCAGCGTATGTGCAGCATCACACATAAGAGTCTGCCGAAGATAATTGAGACAGTGATGTGCGTGATGATCATTGGTCAGGGGTTCGTCACGGCTGTAGTCGAGGAGGGCTTCCTGCAGTATCCATAAACAGTGAAGCTGATGACCGAAGACCAGCACGAAAAGTCGCTGCTCTGGTCCTAGATGGGTGCGACCAACTATTTTCGGCCAACTTGGAAGGCTTTCCCACTCCAGTTGAGATTCTGTATCAGATGCGTTTAGAGCGAAATGCACACTCTCGTGAAGAGTCATCGCGACGGCTTCATGGGTGAGATCGACGGGAAATTCCCATGGGTAATCGTCACCAGCGTAAGTGTATTCTATAGATTCTAAAGTGGGGAGGTTAGTCTTTCATGTTTTTGCTTCGACACGTATGGGAGGTACTTGCGATGTTCTGCCGGTTGCAGTCGGATGTGACCATGCCACATGGTGGCAAGTATAGTAAGCATTCCGAACATCCAACCAGCTGCCAGTTCTACTCGAGACATCATGGATACTGATCACCTGATTCTGAAGGTACTAGTAGTAACGCAAGTTCTTGATTATTATTAAGCGCAGGTATCTGCTGATATATGATTAGCACTGCCAACTAATTTGCCATAGCCCTAAAATACTTTACCCCGGTCAAGTTAGAGCTCCTCGTGGATCTCGCATATGGACTGGTTGATTGTCCGGCGCGGCCAAACCTGTCCTTTCGTATGATTCAATCAGCACGTGATTGCGCTGAGTCGAGAGACAGTTTCTACATTTATATACCGCAGAAATTGTTAAGACGCGATGCTCTAGTACGTACGAGATGGGGAGATTGCCGATAAATTTTGTTTTGAAATGTTGATGTTTTCTGGCTTGCAGTCGGAGAATGGATTTACCGGGAACGCCTCCTTCAAGTTCTGTGGGCTGCATGCCGGCGTTGCCACATGGTGATTCTGATGATTCTGATTCTGATGCTGATGCTGATCGCAGCGACTGTAACGCCCACAATGTTGGGCACCTGGGAAATCACCGACGGATAACAGAAATGAAATCGAGCTGCTTTTCCACCTCACCCATGGCAACCAGGCTTTGTGGCATCATGATCTACTGACATCTCCGTCACCCTGAAAGATGTACCGTAAGGTACTGAGGTTAATTCTCTCTGATAATCCAATGTGATAGGTGAGTAGCTGAGCTAGACCAACTATTACCATCATTCATGCACACGGCTAGACTGCAGGATTCAGATGTAGAATGACAACTTCGTTCGTAGAAATATGTGTGGAGTTGACAAAACAACTCATACAGTCGGATCCGATGCGGTCAACCGCTTAACGAGGAGAGACTCCAGTGAGTACTGTTATATGGCGTCCCAATCCACCTGTCGAGCTCAGCCTGATCGACCTGGATCACGCAGACATATTTACGGCTATCTTCGCCATATCGATGGACTAGAATTTGAAAAATTTGCTTAGCCGCCTTATTTGTTATTGGAACAAGCCGACAGGGGCGCTTATGCGTTGCTAACTACTTTTTACAGTAAGTCGTTATAAGTAACCTTAGTTGTATGGGGCGGTACAAATGTTGTAATGAGACATTAGAATCGTCGCAGCGCATGCACACTGATCTCCGACCAGCTGCACATGGTGTTGGTAGCACCGTACTACTAGTACTTAGGTGACCTTCATGGTCAAGCGACGAATCCCTCATCTTGCAAGATACTACAATGTTGTCAATGGTAAGTCATGCTCCTCCGAATCGGATGAGACTCCAGCATGATTTTTCTAGTAGGCCCTATGCTGCTATGCATCAGCGTCGTGGGGTTGGATACCACTCCAAAAATGGTTACAAACCTGGAAGTGCTGTCGTGCCGGCCTTAAGATGTTCAGTGCTAGCACTTTAACCACAAGGTACTGGCAACACTTATGATCAGTACAGCCATACTTGTAAGTCCGCATCAGTCAACTGTTGTGCACTGAATCTGAGTGCCAAGTTCCTTCGTACCTTTGACAAGAATATGAGGAACGACTACTATCCCTGAATTCCAACCACTTCATTTTAGGTGACCCCTCGCCGAGCTGATGTTTAAAAGGACCCAACTACCAATCTCATCTGTATACAACAACGCATTCTAGCCAGCGAGACTTAGCTGACGGTCGCATTCAATACCATGATCCTGCCCAACATCAGCTTCCATATCTTACTCATGTCTGTGGCCTTTGCGCGAATCCCAGCAGCAGTCGCTACTAGTGGCTCGGCATGTCGCAGGACCGGTGACGATGTGGATGGTATAGACTGTGAGTAGATTCCGGCGATGGTGTAGGACTCGACTGATGACTTTGAACCTCTAGCAAAAGAAGGAGCGAGTTGCTTTTAAATCCTCAAGGCAGCGGATATAAGTTGATGTAAAGAATAATGAGACCAGCAGCCGGAACGGTCATCATTTCGTATTTGATTGCTATACACAGTGACAGTAGCCTTCAACAACAAGTTATTTCGCCAGTTAATGGGAACTGTTGCTCTACGACCTGTCCTGGGACTGTGTACGACATAAGGAAAATAGGCAAGTATGGTACGAATAGCCGATAAAGTTTGTTTTGAAGTATTGATGTTTTCTGGCTTGCGCTAGTCGGAGAATGGATTTACCGCTATCTCGATAGAAGGAACTACTCGAACAATCGCTCCTTCAAGCTCATCGTCGATTGCTTCGATCGAACTACAGCAATCGCTCAAGTCAGGCTATTTCAAAGTTGACGGCATATCCTTGCTCGGAGGTGCTACGTTGTGGTGTAGGATCCAAAACAGTAAAAACCTGTAGGTGCCGTCATCCCGGCCTTCAGATATGGGTCAGTACTAGTACTCTGAAACCTTTACCGCTTTACCGCCAGGCAATGCTTTACAGTTAATACAGCCATGTCAGTAAGTAAGTCTGCATCAGTCAATCGCTGTGCACCGAATTTGAACGCCGACTTCCATCTTACCTTTGACAAAAATATGAGAAAATACTATCTCTAAATTCTAATGCAATGTGCTTCACTTGGGTAAACATTGGGTAAACCCTCGCCGAGCTGATGTATAAAAGGGTCCAACTACAATCTCATCTGGTACCATCTTAATCAACAAGTCTTAGCTAACAGTATCATTCAATACTGCCATGATCCTGCCTAAAAACATCTTACTCTTGTCTGTGGCCTTCGCGCAAATCCTAGCAGCACCCATCACCAGTGACTCGGAGTGTGATAGGTGCTTGAGTGACGATGTAGATGGTATAGGCTGTGAGTAGGTCCCGGTGATGGTGTAGGACCCAGTGGCTGATGAATTTGAACCTCTAGTAAGAGAAGTGGGTAATAAGGCCAGCCCGGGCGATATCTTTTAAAGGCTGGATGCAGCGGAGGGTTGAACGTCGATGTAAAGAATAATGAATCAGTAGACGGGACGGTCGTTTTGTATATGATCATCACTATACACATATACATAGTGACAGTGGCTTTCGACAGCAAAATTGTATTACCAATTTATTATTTGAGTGGGTAGTGAGAAATTATACTACTACTAAGACTGTACTTGATGACGATGGCGGAACTCTCTGTAAGACAATACATTTTAATCTAGGGAACCTGTGTCCCACCGCGCCTACATTCAAGGTTCGCACAGTTAAGTATACGCGGACGAAGGGGGAGAAGGGAGTTGTTCTAGTAACGGTTACTAGTTCCGTACGTCGTGCGACTTGACAAATTCAAAGTTATGGAAAAACCATTCCCGAATTTTAAACCCATGCATTGACCCCCTGGGTTGAGCTGGCATTTAAAAGGGCCCAACTAATCTCATCTGGAATAAGGCAACGCATCTTATTATTAACCAGCGAGCTTCGGGCGACGGTATCATTCAACACTATGAGCGTGCTCAACACCAGCTTCTACGTCTTACTCTTGGCTGTGGTATTCACGCGATTCACAGTGGCAGATAAATGTATCGGGGGTGGTGATGACGAAGATGATGGTATAGCCTGTGAGTAGTCCCAAAGTAGTCCCTGGTGATGGCGTAGGACTTGCTGATGAATTTGAACCTCTAGTAAATGATTCAACTGGTGACGCGGGACCCTGCGGCTTTTAAAAGCTCGATCTGGCAGCGCAAGGTTGAAAGTTGATGTAAAGAATGATGGATCAGTAGCCTAACAGGACGGTCATTTCGTACATGATCACTAAACACATATAGAGACAGTAGCCTTCATGAACATGTTAATCGAAGGTGAGGTGACTTTCAAGGTTTGCGCAATCAAGTATGCGTTCCAAACCAAGGGGGAGAAGGGGATTATTCTAGTAATGGTTAGTACTTACCGTACATCACGCGACTTGGCACATTCGAAGTTTTGGAAAAACCATTCCCGAATTCATTCCCCCTTCGCTGAGCTAACATTTCAAAGGGCCCAACTAATCTCATCTGGAATAAGACAACGCATCTTAACCAGCGAGCCTTAGGCGACGGTACTATCATTCAATAATATGAGTGTGCTCAACACCAGCTTCTACGTCTTACTCTTGTCTGTGGCATTCACGCGATTCAGTGGCAGCAACTAAATGTATCTGGACTGATGACGACGTGGATGGTATAGCCTGTGAGTAGGTCCCGGTGGTGGCGTAGGACTTGGCTGATGAATTTGAACCTCTAGTACATGGAGGAAAGAAATGCTTTTGAAGCCTCCTTGATAATGCAGCGACGGGAAGGTTGAAGTCGATATAAAGAATAATGGGATAACAGACGAGACGATGACATCTTGTACATGATGTAGTGGCAGCCTGTAGCCTTCCTGGACAACAAATTAGTATACTACCAAGATTGTGCTGGCTGACAATACATACCGTAGCATTCCAGTATCGTAACGGCGCTCGGCGGCCCCACAGAATCATCTTCTTGCGAGAAAAGCCTATTTGACGTCCAACACCAGCTGGTGTGCATATGCTCAGGTACTGAGTGTACGTATACCTTGTACTAACAGTCAGTGTAATCTCGCGCAGTATCCAATGCTCGTGCGACTTGGGGTGGCAGCCATATACCTTCTTGCGATCGTGAACGATTCGTGATGCTGACTCGGATGCTTAGCAACAATATGTGTCGATGCTGCTCGTTGCCAAACTTGAAGCTTGAACTCACAGAACAGGTAAGTTAATAAATCACCGCTATAAAGTAATACCGTAGATGACTTACCCACGCCGTGTCAGTCACATCAGTGCAATCGATGGACCATCATGGAAACAAGTTCAAACCTAAGGGAACTGCTCAAATCACCGCGGAATGATGGACGATTTGATTGACTGGTTATACCATATGCTACATGCATATTGTAACTCCACGCTCACATGATGTGCATAGCCATCAAATACTTGAGCGCCCATTTCATCCAAACTCCATATCGGCCTCCATAGAACAAGTCCACAGCTTCAAGATTCTCTTCCATGCTGATTTAACGCCGCATTCGCGTGTTTGAAGTTTTGGATGAATATATTTTTCAAGACCGATTGCGAAATCAAGCGTCGAAGAGCCATATATAGCGCTAGCACGACTGATATGATGATCAGCCTCCCAAACACCGCCGTTTCATTTCGGGCGATGGACAAACAGCCGGAATAGTCCATTTTGAACGTCGAAACATCCTTCTTAGGTGTACATAAAGGGTTGCGTCCTGCTCGTTGCTAGCTCGCTCTCGAAACACGCCCCATACGTCCAACTTCCAATGACCGAAGTTACAGGCAAAGTAGATTTCAAAGTCGGAGATGACACGTACCAGACTTGGTACAAAGTCGTCGGCGATCTCACTTCGGGTGCCCACCCTCTCATCGTGCTGCACGGTGGCCCCGGCGTCTCGCATGAGTATATGACACCTCTCGTCGAAATCCACAACAAATGTAACATCCCCGTCGTCTTTTACGACCAGATCGGCATCGGAAAGTCCTTTTTTGAAGGTGTGGCGGACAAGCCCAAAGAGTTTTGGACCGTTGATCTCTTCGTGGATGAGCTGGAAAACCTTCTTGCCCACCTTGGTGTCCAGAATGGCTTCGCTCTTCTAGGTCACTCCTGGGGAGCGATGCTAGGGGCACACTACGCCAGCCACAGACATCCTGTGGGTCTCAAACACCTCGTCATCACCAGCGGAACGCCGTCCATGGCACTGTGGGAACAGAGCACCCGCCAGCTGCTGCAAGCGCTGCCAGCGGATGTGAGGGAGACGATTGAGAGGCACGAAAAAGAGGGGACAACGGATAGTCCTGAATATGAAAAAATGGTAGGGATCTTCTTTGAAAAGCACGTTTGCAAGAGCCCCTGGCCAAAGGTGATGGAAACGTCCTTTGCGGCAATGATGCAACATCCCACCGTGTATCATACGATGTAGGTGATATCTTGACGGACCTGTCTGATATGTACTGATCATGAATTCCAGGAATGGACCGTCGGAGTTTACGATCACGGGAACGCTGAAGTCATGGTCGTGTCTGGATCAGATTCACACAATCACGACACCTACTCTGCTCACCAACGGTGTGATGGATGAAGCGCAGGACGTCTGCATGAGTCCTTTCTTCCAGAGAATCCCGCATGTGAAGTGGGCGCAGTTTTCGCAGCGTCACATGCCATTCTTGGAGGAGGAGGACCAGGCGAGATACTTTCAAGTGGTGGCTGATTTTTTGACATATGCTTGAATAGTTAATCCTGTAAAATATAAGACTGAATGCACGAGAATGGAATGACCAGTTATTTGCACCTTCCATGGGTTCAGGGAAGGATACACAATGAGAGGGCGGCCGTCTGCTATATGTTAGGAGAGCTTAGAGATACTATGAACAAATGAGGTGGCAAAGTGAGATGGGAATCCGGATGTAGACTTTGGTTTGTGTACGGGATTTGCCGAACGCACAACAATGATATTTGTTATTGAGCTTGACACAGTACCTTATGCATTCACCAAAGACATGGAAAACATACTATCAATCGGGGCAGGCGTCGCTCTGCGCGTCGTGCTCGACGTTGCAACAGGCAAAGATCACAAACTCGTAGGTTGGTCTCGAGCAGTCTCTGATTTTTTTTTAAGTATATCTAATTAACTTCGCTGCAAGGCATACTTATCGGACTCTGGGAAGGCGTCGTGCTCTCGCACTTCCTCTCAAAGCACACCCGCTCTCGATCGAGGTCAAAAGACCCATACCTCGCCCTTGCTACGCGCGTAGCAATTGACATTTACTTATCACAATCACTTTCTCGCTTTGCCCTCACATGTGCATGGACGCTGGTCGGGCTCCTCCTTGCAGACGTCGCTCCCGGAATATGGCGCGATACAGGGTTGAAGAATGTTTATAAGACACTTAGGAGGGAAGTGAGATCTATAATGAAGGCCATGCCGCGCTGGAAGGTCAAGAATGACTTCCGGGTACCGAAAATTTCCATCAAATATCCCGTGCGAAGCTTGTTTAGACGTGCTCCACCATCATCTGTTGTTTCGAGTACCCGCGCTGCACCTCCTGCTTCACCCTCCCAACAAATGCACAAAAGGCGCATGCCACTCGGGACGCACTCTGGCCGTCCTGCCCTTTCCGAAACGAATTCTGAGCTCAGTCGCGTCCGCGAAGTCGTCCCAGGTCCATCCCCAGCATTCATATCAACCGCCGTCGATCCCGCATGTCTTCCACCTGTCGATCTGCACTCCCAACATATTTCACACCTCTCCGATGCTGGGCCTTCGAGACACGATCCTATAATTATTCAAGATGACAGCTGGGTGCACGTTAGTGTATCTACACATTCGCTAGAACAAGGGCAGGACCCAGAGCTAAGTGCACTCGACATTCCTCCACTTACATCTGAAAGCCAAACGATCACCGCAAATATCGAAGTTGTTTCTCCAACACCTCGCGTGCACGCCAATGCCCTCCCTAAAATCACTGCTCACCAAGTGCCACTGCCAGAATCACGGCCGGCATCCGTCATGGGCAGCGTCCTCTCCCTATTTGGCGCGAAGAATATACTGAGCCGCGTGCGAAGCGACAAGACTACCTCGGACGTGGGAATCGATGCTACTCAACATCAGGCAAGCACGGCTGAGTGGGAGCGTCCAATTTCCAGACAAGGACAGCCTCAGCCCAGCGCAGTGACAGGACACCGCCGCGTGGGTTCAGGCCCTGGACCGTCAATGCTCAGGCATGCAGATGATGATGATGATGATGACGACGACGACGAATCGGTGGTGGGTTCAGTGGTAGGGAAAGGCGCAAGAACTGAGCCAATCTTCGGCAGTAGGTCAGAGTCTCTGTTGGGTACTGGTACTACTGGAGGAGCAGCTTTCGTAGGCGGACTTTCTGCCGAGGTAATTGCACCCGAAGCTTTTGTGGGTGGGTTTGCAGTGGAATATACCAGGAATGAGTTGGCCATCCAGTCAGACATTGCGTCTCAAAACCCACCCGTGCACCCCTCTCAGACACCCATCCTTCCTGACGCTTTAACTACGAGGTCTACAATTACCGATCCTAAACCTCTCGACGGGGTTCACGCATCGAACACTGATGATATCACAGGCATCAACGTCAACACCACCGCCGACAATCCCCTCCCGAACTCCATCTCCAATGCAGACGACCCTGGCAGCAACCATAATCTTGCTCTTACCGCCACTCAAAAACCAGAAAAACCAGGAAAGTCAGAAAGGAAGAAAAGAGGACCTAAGAATGCTATACAGCCATCCATTCAGAACGCCACACCCGGTGCACCTGAGACTACCCCCCAAGACCAGCAGAGCTCTTCCCGTGCTCAAACACCAGGACCTAACTCTCAAAACCCCGCAGGCTCTGCATCAGACCCCGTTCCCACTCCAGATGGTCCAACGCAAGATGCGGCTGTTCCTGTGCAGCATACGACAGGGATAGACACAAACACAACAAAGCACGGGCACATCCGTGGTATGCAAGGATCCGACTTCCCTGACAGCAGCCCTAATTCGCCGCCACCGCCCTTCAAGGAGGTAGGGACGCCTATTGAGCCGACCCTTCTTACCCCAGAGCAGACCGAGCGCGAATCCCTACGTGGGGAATTCTTGATGCGGGAGCTGAAGCAGTTGGAGGTGCTTATCTCGAAAGCGGAGAGTGGGACAGGGCGGGGAAGTCCAAGTGCATTGAGTGTGGAGAGGTTAAATGGGCTTAAGGAGAGGCTTGAGATGGTCAGAGAGAGAGTTGAGAGGAGGGTTTACGAAGGTGCTTCTTTGATTTGAATCCTTTTGGTTTTGGGCACGGTGCTGAATCTTCCACTTTCTCTTACCATGCACAGACCCCTCTGGCGAACTCGAAACCCCACATCAACTCACCCTTTCAGGTATCGACGGCCCGTCAGCCGTTGACCTTGTACATACTGCCATTGTAGATCTGCTCCTGGAAACGCCTCATGCCGAACCATTAGCGGTCGTTGGATATATCAACAAGCAGAAGAAGGGAGGCGGAAAGGCGGGTGACTTGAAGAACGCTGTTGTAGATTGGGTAAAAGAGTGAGTTTTTTACCGCGTTGTTCCGCCCGCTTTTTAGCAGATGGGTTTCATGCTATTTTCTTTCTTCTTTTCTATGTGGCTTCGCACTAATGCCTTACATTGTAGGAACAAGTTCAAGGTCCGGAATGACTTGGGGACACCATTTATTCTGAATATCACGTTTTAAATGTTCATGTATTACACGCCCATTGACCACCATGTCCACAACGCTTTCACCACCAGTGTCGTATTCGCAACTACCCCACGGATGTTTTGTTCATGTGGATTTTATCTCAACCATGCGAGTACCCTACTCCACTAATCATGCCACGATATCGATATCTCACCTATACGATTTCATTACCTGGATACAAACGTTGCTGGACAACGTTGTCTCTGTTCTTTATGCTCTGATTTATGGTCGCTCACATATATGCAGTACAAGTACTGTATTCTTTTGTATATAGTTTTTTATGTTGGGTGAATAATTACTTCAATGGATTTTTGATTGTCCTGTATATATGATTTACGGGACTGCTGGGCATGTGATTCATTGCACATGGGCAATCAAACACTTCGGACTCCGGAGCATCAAAACACCCGCGGTGTGGGTCGAGCATCATGAGATGGACAAGGAAGTTGCGCATGCCGCTCCGGACTCCGCGATCATTTTGGTCTTCAGTGTCTTCAATTGTCGGGTCATCCATTAGTAGCTAACCGCCAAATATCAGAGTAACTTCAGGTCCAGATACTGAGTGTCGAAAAACATTGGTGTACCTCTCCTACGTATTGATAAATTACAGAGACGGGGTTTAGGGCTGATATATAAGCCTTAACACAAAACAAGGAAGCCTATCGAAAGCCTCTTTTCAGTGCAGAAGGTCTATCAGTCCGTGATTATTCGCTTGCTTGTTGTGTCGATAACACGGCGTGTTCTGGACATCCCAGCGATTATGGTACTGCGGTAGCCCGAGAAGCTACTCTCACACCTCTCGAAGCAGCTGAGCTTCCCATACACTGTGCGCACTTGCTGTGCTCTAGCAGCTCGCTTCAGCACCGAAGCGCAGATAATGTGGGTAAGGCCGGGGCTGATTCTGTAGGCCTCTTGGAGCAGACCTACCTCTATCGCTTTTTTCAAGGCTACGAAGGCTCCACATCCATGAGGCGTGCGGTTCTGCTATAAATTCAGCTTGTCCATGCGTATTCCATCAAAATCGTGGGGCTCACCTCTCGCAAAAGTTTCACAATGTACCCCAACATTCCATCTCTCATTTACGTTTTATTGGTACTTCATATTTCGTGTGCCGCCCTCATCATTGTTAAAGACCCAGGTACGAATTATGTTCCAGCTCAGCTGAGTGTTGATAACCTGTGCATAGACGTTGCTCCAGGGATGGCTGGTGTGGATCTTCAGATGTCGCCTGCAGCTATTATCTGATCCCTGTGATAGTTCCCGTTGCCGACACTCAGGATGGAAGACTATGGATAACAGCTGTCCACGACGAAATAACCCCGAGCAAAGGCAAGAAGTCGCAGCTCGTTACGCAGCGGCCTAGTAAACTGATCGCCCGCAGTCCGCGCTGATGGTCGGCATACGGCAGAGATTCAAATGAGTCTGACGCCCCTCGTTGGTGCTCTTTGGCAAACAGGCGTTCACCAGGAAGTGTCACCCAGCCGAGGTAGATGAAATCGCTCGACTTGTTCCTAAGCTACCATTTCTGCTTACTATAGCAGGCAACAACAGGGCAAACGAACCTGAACCGACACCGGCCGCTATTTCTTTTTGGAAGACGGAGGAAATAGCTTCAAGATTGCGTCAGTCTATATGAATATGAATGGTTGCTTAACTAGTGCTTACTAAAAATACAGTGGCTGTTCAACGTGCTGAGGGACCCGTACCTACGCACGTCTTGGGATTACTATTTCAAAGCGCAGTTCATGACAGAATCTCCGATCCTTAAAGCAAGCAGTCTAGCAACCCGGATGCCCTTGCGCAATAGACTGACAACGATCAAAGAACTATTTCATTCGTGAAGGGTATCACAGCAGTTGAAAAGCATTCCCCGAGTCACAGGCGGCTCTGGAAGGGTTTAGTCAATGGGAAGATTCAGTGAATTTCAACTACTCACTATGTACAACATTTCAAACCAGTGATTCGAAAATGAGTTATCTGCATTAGCGTCAGCAGCTTAGGACAGTTGAAGATGCAAGAAATTACAAGTCTTACCACTTTGAAGTGCTGACATTATCTCGTTCGCAAGTCTAAGTGCGTGCATTGGGGAAACATCATCTGTATCAGTCTGCAATTATGCACTGTTTTGTAACCTTCTGTCACGTTAACCCCGAAGATCGTGTTTCAAAAATAAGCTGTTAAATGTTTTAAAAAAGGCGCATGACAGAAGATGGAGACCGACACACGGCACTCAAGGACGAGAACATGTCCCCATTAATCAAATGGCACAAACCGCTGTTACTAGATGTCTAGACTTGCGGACGAGAAGGCCTGGTGAGTCAGGGTTGTATTTGTTTTCCCCGTGAGTAATGACCAATGTATAGCTACAGACTGTAATGTAGTCTTTGACCAAGTTGAAATGTTTGGATTTGGAAGAGCGCCGAAACACGGAATTTTCCGGTCGGCTTTCTAACGTCACTGCATGCGGCCGCTTTTTCTGAGAGTGATGACCGTATCAATTTGCTATCGATGGCCAAAGTACTCAAGATGAAGCCTGCTAAAGCACCCTGGTTTGGCTTGAGAGAGGGCGCATAGTCAGACAGGAACAATACGTATCCCGCTCGAAAGGTGTACATGGTGCGAACCCCAATCATTGTTTTTGGAAATTGCTAAGTGTAACTTGTGCGGTCTTTCTTTACTGATAGCCAGCGCCCTGGACCGTGGAACGCGGTGCATACTACACACCGGATGCGTACAGGTGTTTCCAACGAATTGGTGTGATCGTGCGCTGATGGCAATGACAAGTCACTACTCCAAATCCCGGCAGGCTGCGGGGCACAAACGACACGATGACCGGACATGAGATGTACAGAGTCCGAATGAGCAACTTCCTAAAGTAAGGATGACAACCGAAATGACGGTGCCCCACTGCAAAAGACTATCTTTTCACCAAGGTAGCAGTCTCGAACCCGTTCGCACAGGTAAGTAGTGTTAACGAGAGGGTCAACTCTTGGTTTCTCCTAAGAAGACGAGAGCGATGGGAGACAGTTGTCCCCGCTGACCACCGATACTGAAAACGACTCCAATGACGGGCTGCGCGCATCTGGGAGAGCAGTCTCGAATGAGAGGCAAGTACAGTTCTCTATTTTTATTTTTCAGCTCGTGGTCGTTACAATGACTACCACTGACTTTCAGGCATCAGCACCGGTCACGCACTCACGATAAACTAAACACAGGATATCTAAATCCTCTCGCGCGGTAGGCTATCATGAACCATACTTGGACGTGAGCCGGTACCTCCCTTTGCGATGCCCAAAGTTGCCGTATCAAAAACAAACATAGTTTCTGCACTTGATAGGACCGATAATGAGCCTAGCTTTTACACCATGTCAACGCAACCTCACGCAGTGCATATTCAGGGGAAATGACATACCGTATAAATTGGATCAAGACTCCACGCAGTCCTTTTCTCGTAGTTTCCCTGCGTGTCCCAACATCGTCTACATAAACACGTCTGTCTCATTCAATCTCACTAGTAATATGTTGACCTTGCCTCGCTTCGCGGTTGCTCTCGCTCTCGCATCCTCTATCTTCGGTGTTACTATTCCTGCAGTACCCTCTCGCCGCTCCGGGGAGCTTTGGGAAGGTTTGGAACACGAAGAAGTAGACCTAAGAGGTCTAGCACCCTCTCGCCGCTCTGGGGAGCTTTGGTTGGGAGCGGAACATGAAGAGGTAGACGTGTCTAGCACTCTTGCACTGATCTGAGGAAGGAGGTTTTCCCTTATATTGATGTTTGAGGTCAGTTCCTGCGCGAGCCTCACGAATCTAGTCCTGAAGCACTTCTTACAGCTATAACATGTCGTCCGTGGCTTGGTATTGATTGATCATGAGCGAGGGGCTCTGTGCTGTTGTATATACAGCATGTGGGTAGCTTGGTCCGACAGACAGGCCTCTGTCAGCATTTCCAGCAACCCTTGTATAATTTTTTTGTCACTTTCATTCTACAGTTGCGAGCACCCTATATATCTATACTAGTGCTGATATGGAACGAGAACGAATGAACTAGATGACGAGACTATTTAATATAACTGTATGTAAATTTGAACTGTCACAGGCGCTTTTAGCCCTCGTTGGCATAGATAGAATTCTCCATCATGGTTTTCTTTGATCATGAGTTAAATATCGTTTGGTTCCCATGTATCTGCTGTGCGATTCAGAGTGTCGAGTGCGGAAGCGCTGAAACTTTGTGCGATGACTTGGATCAACGGCAATAATATCTGAGTTAAAAATTGAAAGAGATTCCCCCAAGCTGGAGTACTTCATTCAAGCTAAAGCGCTAAAGACGGGAGTTGCGGTCGAAATGGCAGTTACCAAGTGAAGTAGAATTTTTGCTGACAAACAGTCTGCTTTCCATACAGCCAATGCAATCGGTAATACACCTGACATTTCAACTTCATTGAGCACTATTCTACTCAACATTCCTTGTAACTTGTTGTACATAAAAACCCGATTCTGCAAAGTGGTTGCCTTGTATACAGTGTTGTGAGTCAACACGTGAAACAAGTCTTACTAGTTATCATAGCGGTGTGGTTCAGAGTCCCTGCGTACATCACACGGTGAGTTTGATATGATTACACTCAGTGTGAAACAAGGCTTACGCGCCCATGCTTTCCTGGGTCTGGTTCTGGAGTCTCTTCCTGAATACATTGTGCGATGAGTTTAACATGATGAGATTTGATGCGAGACAAAGCTTACACGCCCAGTGACTACTGCCTTTCCTGGGTCTGGTTCTGGAGTCTCTTCCTGAATACATTGTGCGATGAGTTTGACATGATGAGATTTGATGTGAGACAAAGCTTACACGCCCAGTGACTACTGCCTTGCCTGGGTCTGGTTCTGGAGTCTCTTCCTGAATACATTGTGTGGTGAGTTTGACATGATGACATTCGGTGAAATAAAGCTTACACGCCCAGTGACTACTGCCTTTCCTGGGTCCGGTTCTGGAGACTCTTCCTGAATAGACTATGTGGTGAGTTTAACATGATGACATTCGGTGAAATAAAGCTTACACGCCCAGTGACTACTGCCTTGCCTGGGTCTGGTTCTGGAGACTCTTCCTGCGTACATGTTATGGTGAGGTTTACACGTTTGGTGCGAAGCAAGGCTTACGCGCGCAAGTGCTAAATAATTGGCCTATGTATATTGTGAGCTCAAGGTGAGACTGACGCGAAGCCAAGCTTACTCGGGTCATCACGAGAGTGCTACGCTTGTCAAGAGGAGCAGCGTGGCGAGCAGCCTGCAGACATTGTATGGCAATATGATAAGATTTGACGCGATGCGAGGCTTACTGGTACTCCAGCGTTGACAAGGGCCGTCAAGCCGAGGAGAACAACGAAAGTAGTAGAGAGGCGGATAAACATGATGGTGAGTTGATTTCACTTGTAGGGAGGTTGTTGACAATTGACTGTGGATGCTGTCTGTTTTATACTCCACAGAAGAGGACGTTATGGAGATATGCTGATACTAGTGATGAAATTCCACATGGGTATTTGTTCAAAGGGGTCAGCTATCGAAGCATCGTACGTGTCCCAAGTCGATCCGACAATTGAATACTGTTCAAATTGCTGTAGGGACGCAAGGTTCGTGACATAGCCGGACCTGAATACATTGCGGACTTTGCACTTTTGTTTCTATCAAGAAGCCTCGACTTCCAATTCCAATTTAGTGGGAAGAAGGCTTTGTATTGAAACGAGTGTATACCCATCTGTCCTATCATGACTCACTGTCCAGCTGGCCGATGTAACATAAGTCGTCAACAACCGCCGTTCTGGCACCAGTTGCAGCAATGCATGACAAACGTTCAATGAGTGGTAGTATTACCATGTCAGCGGGCGCGAGTTACTAACCTTGTGTACTGTATGCAATATACATATGTCGGGTCATGTTGGGATCCGACGAATCTGAAGGAGAAAAGGCCGAAGGAACTAGAGCCGAGGGGGAGAGGCAGCAACCGGCCGAAGGATAGAGCCAGTTTCGAGGACACCAAGTGCGAGCGCATCCAAACGGAGAATGAGGACGACGTGACATGGTCAACTCGTGCGCTGTCCATCTTTTAGTTTATTTCAGCGTATATGACTGTACCTGGGACACTCACCTTATAAGCCCAGGTACCCGCATCCAAGCATCTCAGTTTCAACTCGAATACTGAGATATTCGTACCTTTGTGTCTAGCTTCGCGTGACCGTCTCGCAATGCTCACAATAGGTCAGAATAGGCATCGAGCAACGTGTAGCGCTGCGAAGATTGCATGCTGGACAGCAGAGCAGGACCAGGTAGAGCTATTTGTTTTTTGAGTGTCCGAGCAAAAAAAAAAAACTAATCCAATAAAACATGAGAGTCAACAATCAGATTGAACGTGTGCGTTGATTCACGGTAGGCCAGAATGAGACAAATAATCTACAATTGACCTTGAAGGTTGCAAAATAACGTCCCCGCTACGGCAGTAATGGGTTTTGTGGTGTCACGGTTGAAAAACTCGTAGTATATATACACGATACAGGAAGCCAGCTACAAACATTTACATATACCCAGTATTAATCGTATCATAACACCCATCTCCCTTCAGCTTGCAACCCGGATGCCCATACTTTCTGCCAATCTGGATGAAGACAGGATAGACAAGTCGACTCAGTACAAAAGTGCACCGGATGATCGGACACCACAACATGAACGTCGTTTAAGGAAATAAAATCCTCATCAGACACCTCGGCATCAACATCTTTCAACGAAAAAAAAAACCCCTCTTCGACATCTTTGGACCCTTGTACCTCGGCGGGTACGCGGCGGCCCCTGAGCCTGGAACCAGGAAGCGTCAACAGTTCCGCGTGTAGCTTCAGTTCCATGCTAGATTCGTGTATATCGAATGGGAGTTTGACTTGGGGGAAAACCAAAGAGACTCTTTCGAGTCTCTCGAAAGAACCCCACGGAACGTACTCCATCCACAGAGGTGCAGCGTAGCTTTGACATCCAACACCGCACATAGTCCGAAAAAGGATGTGTGAAGATATGTCACGCTCATCGGGAGGGATGGCGATAAGGTGGGTGATGGATGCCAGGAAGGCTGATCCTGACGCAAGCCTCGTCATGTCCCATGAATCACAGGTGATCCTCGATAACGTTAATGTTTTTATGTTCCACGGAAGTGGCAAACATCCACGGTCTATGTTGTCGTCCATACGGCCCCATGCGAGCTCTACACAGTATTCCAGGAGGTCTAGACACCAGAACTCGATCGCTAGTGACGATGCGCTCAGGAGTACTGGAGCGATGAGCTCAAGGTCTGACACAGGCTCAGAGGTAAAGCGGCTGTAGACGTGAGCGTCTGAGGGACGCCCACCACAACGCTCTCCAAACCAGATGTTGCGTATGTAAGGTGTGTACTCGAAACGAAGAGCAGGATAGGTGTGAGCGTATTCGTTCTGCATATGTAGAGCATGCAAGAAAGCTGGCATGTTACGAGAATCCAGTAATACTGTGTGCAACATTATAGGCAGTGCAATGTGCCTAAAAGCGCGGGAGACGAGACAAAGTTCACGAGCGGTTGAGTACAGATTCATCAGCTCATATTCCTCGTCTTGAGTAAAAGTGGGTTTTGCAGCATCTTGTACGATGATGGCGACGATCTCAGCGGGAAGGTCGTTAAATGAAGCTCGGGGGGTAGTCTCCATGGTGGCTGAGTGATATGGAAAACCGGTCTGAACGAGCCCTCATTTAACACCTCGTGAACAATGGCAGAAGAAGTTGAACAGCAGTGGCCCGAGCCGCGTTGGAATATTGTGGGACCACAAGCTATGACAGTCCATGCCACAGTTGTTGCCCCATTTAGTCGCATAATGTGGTCTGGCTCTGTGGAAATATTGGTTATTACTCGATGCAGATGTGGGATGAACCCTTGAGAATCTACTTACACGAACTCATTCATCGCATGGCACAACTCTTACATAGTAGTCGATTGTCGAGTTGGACTACTCCATAGCAAATTCTACTGCTGCTTGATTAATGGAGCAACTGCGATATCCTATTGATAAAAAGAACACCCACCACCACCAGCATCACTGGAACGATGGATCCACTCCGTCCGATTGACACATGGCTTGTATGTGTCATCACTAGGACTCCCAAGGAGGGGATTCTGGAGCGAGAGAGTTTGAGGGTAATAGAATGCTTGGTTTTTCCACGTGCGCCCAAATAAAGTCTATGGTTCTCCGACGTACGAGTCACGATGCATCGACAGAGTTGAAAGTATCGCAGCCTCTACACCCTTGCTCCGTTCAGTTACGCACAACTACACAGGCAGTTGTGTGACGAAAAATCTTCTTCTACAAAGGTATCAACAACTTGAAGTAACGTACGGCGCCGATCAGCTACTGCTCGAGTGTTGTGAATCATGTCGAAGAGCGAGGATTTGGCCGAAGGGCCTTCAAGCTCCAGTATGCATGCCTTATTTTGTGATACTTCTGCCTCGATCAGGGGTCTCACTGAGTAGAGTGGGCGCTGCTGTGAACTGCAGAGTCCTATCGTATTCAAGCGAACAGCTGAGAAACAGAAAAAGGTCTCGACCTCGCACTGGAAAATGTTTATAATCGAATGTCAAACATACGAAGTGATATCCCAAGAGCAATGGTCAGCACCCCAGCACGCGGGAGGCTAGCCATGTGTTTCTTTCCCGCGAACCATAAATTCCAGATGGTAACCAATGAGTTCGAGGCGCGCTTGGAATAGAGTTTGGGGTGAATCGTGGGGCAGGTGGAACATGAAGTAGAGTATGTGGTCGGCTTCTGCAAGTAGGGTATTGGCATCGTCTTGGGCCTGAAGAGCCAGTAAATAGTGTATACTTTTGCCCTGTCTACCTAAATAGGTGCGACGTCGAGCTTGACTGTGATTGACTTTCATTTGTAAATGCGAGGCTTGATGGGTCTCGATTTCAAATACGATTCGGAAAGCCTTTAGTAGGATATCCTGATGTGAGTCTGAAGTTCTCTATAGCGAGCGCCAAATCAGCAGGGTCGTGTATAATCCGATAACGAGATAGATAAGCCTTCTGCAGCCGCATGTAGGTGAAATACCTGTCCGGGTGTAGCGAAGACAGAGCTGCCAACGATTCTTGACAAAGAGTAATGGCCTCCCCAACATCTTCGTTCTTCTGAGTTTGCGTGAAACGGGAGCAGAATGCCGAGCTCAAATCCAAAAGAGTTCTGTGGTACTCTGGATTGTCAAGCCGCTTTAACCGAAGGGATTCGCGACACCGATCAATGGCCTCGTTAAGATCCTCGCTGACATACAATTTGTTATATCTGATTTCGAGCGCGAGCGCAAGGTCGTTAAGTGTGATGTCACGATGTGGATGCTCGGGTGGGTGTAATGTCAGTGCCTCGCGAAGGAGGCTGATAGCTCGATTGATGTCGTCAAAGTCGTTGCGTGTGTTGAAATGGGTGACGAGGGCAAGCCCTAGATTGATCAATCGAGACTCGTGCTCAACAAGACGCAGGCGCAGCGCTTTTTCGTGCAAAGATATGGCCTCATCGAGGTCACTAGGTTTGCCTTGGTGCCTGAAGCGGGATGCGAGTGTACAAGTAAAGTTGTTCAAGTAGAAATCATGGCTAGCATGTCCCTCGGGGTGCAGAGACACGGCTTCATGACCAAACCGTATGTTCATGTCAAGATCATCGATGCTACCGTGCTGGTCAAAGCATGCTGCAACTGCATGTGCAAGCTCAATGAGGGTTCTGGGACGAAGTTGATGGCTTAGAGGACAGAGCTCGAGGACGACGCTTCGAAGGTGGATGCCTTCATCAGGTGCGTCTTTTGGAAGATTGTTGCATCCGTTGATCACATAATTGACACCATTTCTCCCTGCCACAATGCTACGAAGGTATGTGCCCTTTGGACAGAGAGGCAGTAGCTCATGATGGAGTTGGGCGGCTTCGCGGATGTCGGCAGCGGTACTTTTCTTGTAGTGGCGCCAAGTCAGCACTCCTAGAGGGTGAGATTGTATAAAGATAAGGATGATCGGGATGGTGCTGCGGACGCAATGCAAGGGCGTCACGGAAGAGAAGTGGTGCCATCGATGTCTTGAGGGTCATTTCGGGCGTAGCCTTCAAGGCGGGCCCATGCGAGGTCAATGAGAGCTGTTGTGTGGTCAGGGTGGCTGACCGGACACTGGTCCAGAACCAACTGAAAATGCTCTACCGAACCATTCAGGTGAGAGACTGTCTTGCTCGTCACATGAGGCAAATTGTGCGTGGCCCACATCTATCTCTCGAGCAATCTCGAAGTCTACGAGCGACTATAGTTGGTGTCCCGTTTCAGGAAAAGCTAACAGGACAGAGTGCAATGTTCACATCAAACAGTGTACTATCCTGATCGTCGTAATGTACAACGGCAACCTTCAGTGTGATGGAAGGGTGAACGCCTCGCACGAGTGGGAAGGATAGATCTACGAGATGTCAATATATGTGCATGCATGAGAAGTAAATCATTCACCAAATGGCTCATCCCACGACATTTGGAGTTCTCCGATGAGCTCTCCACCGCCTGGTATTCGACCGAGCTCATAGGATGCTTTAATCTCCATTGATATCACTGGTAAAAAATGTGATGACCTATAAACCAATGATCAGCGTCAGAAGGCCTCCACGGACTTTACAGAATTACAATATTACCCCATGCTACAAATTCGTCGGATGATAAGACACTAATGGCCAATTTCCAGCGTCTCCTCAGGTCGACATTGATGGACACATAAATGCCAGCGGGAATGCGCCAGGAGGGGACTCGAAGATTCTTTCCGTTGATGACTGTAGATAGAGTGTGAGGTTCATGAAACAGATATGAAGGTAATATAGAGAGACTCACCTTCAAGTCTGATATATTGGCTTTCTGAGCTATCAGGCATGATATTGCGATGGAGAAAAATGATGAGGATCAAGGATGGGCTGAGTGGTGGACGGAATGAGTGGGAAGGGAAGATGGGGGTAAGGATATGGGGACTGCGGATAGAGTTCGGCTGAGTAGGAGGTTGAGGCTTGGGATTCAGATCATGCTGCATGTGTATTTCCACAGGTCAACGTTGAACCCTGAATACAATTGATCACTGCTATGACAAGTGGCGATGTCCCTGTTAGCATCCGGTATCGACATTGTTGAGGGCTGTTCGGCATGACAGACACTGGTATGACTTGAACGAAAGCACGCAAGTCGCCCTCGGACGTCTTATTGATTTATAAACGTTCCTGTTCCTTTCAGGTATAGCTATTCAATGCCCGCATCCATTCTCCATTACTTTGTGCAGCAAGAAGGAATCCAGGTGACTCGGAGGAGAGGCAAGAATAGGAAGGTGGTGCCGAGAGAATAGTGAGGGAATGAGATTCAAACACTCCGATGGCGAAGAGAACGCGTAGTCTAATTATTAATATGCTAGCCAGCAGTCATCGTCGCAATTATGAACGCGGATCTATCAAAGATGAAGTCAACAGTTTATCGAATAACGCTTAAATATCTCTTGTACCATAGTTATGCGAGCATCCTACGCGGTGAGTGCGGCAGATAGCGGATTAATAGGCAATAAAACATCTGCTGTCCGTCAAACGACTTTGCCGCAAGCGTTGTAATTTCAACATATCACGAGAGTTTGAATTGAATCGATGTTTTCGGATCAAGACGGCTGAAGCTTGAAGCTTGCAGAATATTTCGATCCTGGAATATCCGGCCCATCCGAACATCCGACCTATGGCTGACTTAGCATCACGTGTAGTTCCCACGTACCTGATACGACAGCGACGTGTAAATGATAACCAAAATAGGTAAGCACGCTTCGCGCGCTCACTGCGTGCATTGCCGAAACCTTCGTGCTCGCTGTTGCACACAGCGAGCTCAATTATTTTACCATTTTCACACATTTTTTTTAATAATTCTTTTGCATGTAATTAAATATTATATATTTCGCATACTCATAATTGAATGAATACTACAATAACAGTTCTCAAAGTCGAACGTAGAAAAAAATTCACAGCAAGATTTTGCGTTGCTGGTACGGCATGTTCAAACTCCGCCCTGCCCTGTCACTCGACATCGTCATTACTGGCGTCGATGGTGCCAAAGATTCAATCCGATCACCAATTGTTGTTGTAATAAACACCCTGAATCATGTCACGCTCTGGACAGAGAGGTCGAGGTGGTGGAGTTCGAGCCGGTGTGTCCGCCAGTACGGACACTGGGAAGAAATGCACTATTCATTGGGAGGGGGTTCGTAGCGCTCGTACGGAATGTCTCCTTGCCTGGTGCAAGGAAAACGAAGACGCACAGATCAAGCTGTTCTCCGATTCCGCAAAGGATGCGAAGGAGCAAGGTTGGAAGAAGAAACAGAGCGGAACTTCGAGAGATACCTTTTATTCACAGGTCGCACAAGCCGTATTTTCGAATGACGAGGATCCGGAGGTCCAACGACTTTTCAAGGAGGACCCAAAGGCATTTATCAAACCAGTTTCAACTCGTTTCGGCACGTATGTATCCTGTTCCTGCATTGTTTCTCCTCCCACTAGAATCACTGATCAGATGTTTTAGGCTCAAGAAAAAATATAACGAGTTCAACAAGGAGCTCAAGCAGTCAGGAGCTGGAAAGACATATGCAGAGCTGCAAGAGGATCCAACGATGAAGTCATTGATTGGTAAGTTTTAGCCGCTGTTGAACTGCACATGTCTTAATCGTATCTCTGTTAGATACAAAGCTCGAAAAATTTCCCTGGTGGCCTGAGCTTCATGGCTGGTGGCGCACAAACCCAGCTTTCAATTATGCCTTCTCTACAGCGGATACAGGGCAAGATTTTGCGTCCGCTGCATTAGAACATTTCGCTATCTCAAAGCAACCACAAGCACCGGCCACAGGCGACGATGACACTCACACAGATGAGGATGCCGAGGACGGAGAAATAGTTGAGATCAGCGCTCATACTACAGGTGATGCTGGCATTATAGATGCACCAGATGATATGATGGTTGACCAGCCCCCCTCCATGGAGTCATTCGAATCACCATTGTCAGCACCATCCCCGCTGTTATTTTCGGACCATGGTCCTAGCGACACGTCCAACTCATTCTCACTCGCTCCATTACCACACTGGTACCAACGACCCCAACCTCCTCCCATCACAACTTCCAACACACACGGCGTGATATCGCTGAACTCTCCTGAGCGCTCACCGGTACCCAATCAAAGCACCACCCACAATTCACCTTTCTTTTCTGATTTCAAGGAGTCATCAGCTAGCCCTCAATCCACACCCATTGACTCGGAAGATTCGGACATTGGTGCTAGCCGAGCGCTGCAGTCTCTTCGCGTCAGCTCACTCAAAGGAAGTCGCGCAAGTTCACCCTCTCTTTCTACAAAGCAGTCTCGTGCACGTGCACCTACTCAGAGTGCTTCACCTCAATCTAGTCGCCCCCCCTCTTCATCATGCAAACGCCCTGGTGGCAGCACTCTCGATCAGACCTCTGCCGCTGCAGATAGGATATCTCAGATGGCAGATTCCATAATGACGCACCTTAACAGCAAACGTGAGGATTGTGTGGAGCACGAATGCTATAAACGCATGAAACTTGAGACCGAAATTTGGGCTCATGATCTCAAGGCCCGCAGTGCTCGTGATGAGTGGGAGCATGCGATGCGTCTATCTGACCAAGATCATCAGCACCAGCAGGAGAGGATGACTCAACAGATGGAATTTGCAAGAATTGAGATTGAGCTATCTCGTGCACGTTGGGAGGAGGAGGAGGCTCGAATTCGTCGTATTGCTTTGGAGCGCGGTCTTGATCAAAACTAAGTAGGTTTGCACTATGTTGTCACGTAACAGGTTTTCAGGAAATGCATTCCATGTTGTACTCGATGGTGCCAACTCAGAGAGCTCACTAAAACGCTCCTTTCTCGAGCAAATCTCAAGCACAACTGACCCCTCCTAGAGCTCGCCAAAACACTCCTTTCTCGAGCAAATCTCAAGCACAACTGACCCCTCCTAGAGCTCGCCAAAACGCTCCTTTCTTGAGAAAATCTCAAGCACTACTGACCCCTCCTAGAGCTCACTAAAACGCTCCTTTCTTGAGAAAATCTCAAGCGCTACTGACCCCTCCTAGAGCTCGCTAAAATGCTCCTTTCTCGAGAAAATCTCAAGCGTGACCTTGCGAGCCAAAAGGAATATGTATAGGTACAAGTACATTTAATATAATACTAACTACCTTCGCTCCAACGATGAAAGCAACTGCGTCTTTAACGTGTTACAAAAATCCTGCCCCACAGTTCCAATGTAAGTCTGATCACCTACTGCGCCACCCTGTTGCTGATCATCCTCTCCTCCATCACCGTCAGCTCACCTCAATCTCCGAGTTTGCTGATAGAAGCATATGTTTGAGTCTTCGCGGTTTTCTGTTTCCTCAATTTCAACAATTAAGTTGTGCAGAATGAAGCACGAATGGATCCACATGTTCGCGTAGTCGAGGTCATTCTGGCTTTGGATTGGGATGCGAAGCTCCCGCAGTGATTGGAACCAGCCCTTGATAGAGCCGAAGAAGTGCTCTGAATGAACGCGGACCTAGACACTGGGTGAGGACGACGAAAGTATATTAGTACTGATGCTCACTGTTGACAGGTTATAATTGAATGTCCTTTGCTCGGCCGTCAAAGACCCTCCCGCTGGCCATTTGTATGGCGGCACACACCAAATTCGCGCAGCATACGCCGAGTCCGCCCACAACCACTCTCCCGCACCAAAAAACGACTCGGGATGCCGGGAGACCCTCGTTCGTGCAAATACGTTTGAGTCGTGAAGACTCCCGGGTACGCCAATGACGTAGTCAACGATACGCAGATTATGAGGGAATATGACGACCTTTTGGATTGTAAGTCGCTGCGCTGCACACTGAGCCGATAGTAGATACTTACCTGGGCTGTTAGAGAGTAGTCAGAGTTCTTGTCAAAGAACCCTTCGCCGTGCCAACCGGGCTTCTCGTGTAGAGGGGACGGAGTCCCATCTACACAAAGGAAACCGCCGCGCCACTCATGACATGTCTTCTGCTCCACGTACACTTTTGCCCGCTCTCGCTCAATCTGGTCCTCACGATCGAGCGGATCAAAATGTATGGCGCGATCATGCAGTTGCAAGATCGCGATCATGACTCGCTTGTAGCAGTTGTAGATGGTCCCTACGGACACTCCAGCCCAATCGGATATGTCTTCGGTAGTCGCAGCATTGCCATAATGGCCGACACCATTGAGAAAGATCGCGAGCTGGACGGCGACAGGAAGTTGTGGATTATTCGAGTTATTATGGAAAATGGGGTGGGCTTGGATTAACGTTGTGAGTTTGTTGAATACCTCTGCATCAATGTGAAGCTTGCGGCGAAACTTTTCAGGTGAGAGCAGCGCCCATTCTTGCAGCAGGTGTAACTGCGGTGCGCGAGTCAGAGATGGACGCACGTCAAGTACCCGACACTTCTCCACTTCATCATGCAGTGCCCCGATCACATCAATAAAGTGCGTAAACACTTGATCACACATGTCCGGGATATCGAGTGATAGGACATCAGAATATGCTGTTGAAAGCGAGGTTACTAGAGAGCTGATGGACAATGTGGATATGACAGATGACGTCGGGGACTCCGGCCATGTTGGCGATGCAGTCCGTATGCTGACATCTGACCCACTATCACCATCCGATCCCTTATCAGAGCTATTGTCAGAGCCCTCCTCAAGGAGCTGATCCACCATAAATTCAATCAACTCCATGTATCGCGCAATTGTAAGGTCATTTGTCGTTTGCTTCAGACTACGAAGTAGTTTTTTGCGATCCGATTCTCGAGGCATCTTCCGATGTCGTTGCAGAACGTTATCAATATGATGGTCATGGTAAGGTACGATGATGATGGGCGGTGGTAAGATATGAGCTTGATTTGTCATCGTCGGAGTTCTAATTATCGGCAAGTCACAAATTTCTTACCTCTTGAAATTTCTACGATTTTAACTTTGAGGACCGCTAATGGGTCCTGATATTCCAGGATCGAGATGTCCTCTCCACCTCATCCTTTAAGCTTTAGCTTTGGGCCTCAACCTATTCTAAAAAGGCTCTTGAGAGTTGGTCATGGTGTCAGCCGCGACATGCGCGGCAGCGCTGTGAGTCACATGGTAAGTTGTGACCGTGATATTTATTATACATGCAAGACTTTGGGTCGGATGGGTCGGATGTTCGGATGGGCCGGATATTCCAGGATCGAGATGTCCTCGAAGCTTGAAGCTTGCAGAATATTTCGATCCTGGAATATCCGGCCCATCCGAACATCCGACCTATGGCTGACTTAGCATCACGTGTAGTTCCCACGTACCTGATATGACAGCGACGTGTAAATGATAACCAAAATAGGTAAGCACGCTCGTGTGCTCACTGCATGCATTGCCGAAACCTTGGTGCTCGCTGTTGCACACAGCGAGCTCAATTATTTTACCTTTTTCACACTTTTTTTCCATAATTCTTTCACTGTACCATTTAATGTCATGAAACATTAGTGGTACTCAAAATAAATTTTGAAACTCTTGAAAACTCACTAAACTGCGTTCAACTCCCTTCAACTCCGCTTAAAGTTTGAAAGAACTTGCGCAAGTCCGAGAGAAATGTGCTCGGCACATGTCGGCATGTAGTCGGACTTTAAAACGACACTTGTGATTTTCAAAGTGTGCTATGTACATAGGGGAAAGTGGTAGAGTAGCGGTGTCATGCATGGTATGTGATTCATACCATGTCAGATATATATAGAGAGTGATAAGGAAGATATGAGAGACTGTCTAGCCCTCTGTCACTAAGTTACCTCTCTATTTTTCCTTTATTTCATTGTCTTGTATTTTATTTCTCACTTTACAGGTTTATTTTACCTTGTATTTGTATCAAGCATGTGACCTTCTGTTTATTTCTCATTGTTTATTTTTATTTGGCTTCTTTCAGCCACCAAGTTTTGTATCTCTATTTATTTCTGACTGTTTATTTTTATTTGGCTTCTTTCAGCCACCAGCTTTTATTTGTCATCACATCATGTGACTGGGAAATATTCTGGTTTGTAACATTATTTAAGCTGACTCAACATGTTTAGTCATGATTGGCCATGCTTTGTAACAACATTTAACATGACTCAACATGTTTAGTCATGGTTTGTCATGGTTTGTAATTTCTTTGTAAGATTACACTGTATTTGTAATGTACTTAGTAATAAGCTGATTCATCACCTGGTTTGTAAGCCACATTCTTACCAATCCATCTGATTAATCATGCTTAGTAAGGGGGTTCCCAAAAGGTATAAAAGGACTCCATTTTCACCCATGAAATACAATCCTCCCACTTGACTCTTATCTCAAACCGTGTGAGACCACTAAGACTTAAAGTGCAGGCCAATATAAGTGCCTTGAGGTAATCTAAGATATCATTATCTACTCTAAGTTATATACTACCTTACAGGGGTTGACTATATAATTTCGTTATCGTTATCCTACTCTAGGTTATATACTACCTTACAGGGGTTGACTATATAACCATTGAACAGCTCTCATTCTAAGCTTTATGTGTATACAAAAGACTCTCTCTTTTAATGGAAAGTGAGACCATATCTAAAGACAAAAAAGTTGAAACAGACTTTCATAGGTTGAAACACGACCTACTAGGCTGAAACAAACCTAACAAATTTATCCAGAACACAGAACTTTCCACAACACTTCGTATAAGACTACACAAGAAGAGGGCAACAAACTAAATCCTCCCAAGAACTCACCACATTACCTCCCACGAAGTAGAAAAGTCGGAGACCGTGGACTTAAGGACTGGCAAGAAGTCTTCACCGTGTATAACTGTGTTGTCATTATACACAACTTTCATATAAGACCCTTAAGTAACAAGACAGCGGTCCAACATAATTGTATTTCAAATGAAAGCATTAATAAAATTGTAAAAAAAAACAAGGCCCGTGGGAATGAAATCAGCTGTAGGTAGGGAGCGCGGTGTCTTCTTAGATAGATGATCTATAGATAAACACCTATAAAAACGAATATCTCCACGGTCAGCGATTCAGACAAATACCAATGGCTGATAACGTGGTCGTTCATGGGTGGCTGTTTACACTTCCCAAGCTATGTCAGACCACAGTACTTCTGTAAGGTCAGCAACAATGCAGTCAATCCAACAAAAATGAAACTGAAATGAAATCACTCCAACGGTATGGCAGTGATTGAAAGACAAAAGAAAACTAGTCAACCCAACGGTATGGTGATGACAAAAAGAAACAAAGAAAAAAAAGACACCTCTTCAAACCTTCCTTCAACAACAATGCCTTGTAACAATCGTATCTCGAAAGAGTTGTGTGGAATTACAGCAATCAACCCCCTCAGCACAAACAGGTAGAATCAAAGGTCAAGACTAATCAATGCTCAGTAGAACTCTTAGCTCACTGTTGAACCTGCTGCCAAGGAACTCACGATGAGTATTAAACAGAATCAGGAACGGACGTCCTTGGTTTCAGTACCAAGTCCCCTATTCAACAACTAAAGTCTAGCAGACAAGGAAGATCCTGGCTCAGTATCACTACTCAGATGAGTGAGGTCAAGCGTTACTGTCAATCCCTAAAGTCTCCCCACTAAACTATTCGGAGTCTAGATGGACGAAAGAGACAACACAAAAGCTTCTGAAAATATGAATGAAAGCTTAGCACTGAAACTTGAAAGAGAAGAAAGAGAGAGGATCACAGAGAGAGAGAAGAGAGAGAAAGAGAGAAAGAACGAAAAAAAAAGAGAAAAACAAAAGAGTGACAGAAAAGAAAGACAAAGAAAGAAAGAATGAAAGAATGAAAGAATGAAAGAATGAAAGAAAAGAAAGAGAAAAAGAGACAGAAGAAAACTAGAAAATCAAAGAAGAAAAATCAAAAAAAAAAAAAAGTTCTGTCGGTCGTTGAGCACAGTGAGCTCAAGGTCTTGGTCGTCGTTGGTGGTGATGAGCTAAGGGTGTTGCTGAATGCTGATGCTGATGAGCTTAGGGGCTTGCTGGTTACTGAAAGTTGCTGGCTGACTACTGGTTACAATGACTTTGCTGAAGGTACTTGACAGCCCTGGTCACTGTTGTTGACAATGATCACACTTCACACACAATTTTATTCTGAAAGTGGGGCTTAAAAGCTCTCTTCTTTGGGCAAAAATTTGGGTCTTATATACAAAAAAAGGGTGGCTGTGCTACGTTTTTCCCGCCATCTATGAGGGGTGGGCTTAGTCAGCGGTACCAAAAATCATTTTGCAGGGGTTGCTTATGTTGCACCAAATGAGACCATAATTAGTCAGCATTAGTCAGCATGCTTGGGCTGAGTGTTCTGTCATCACTTGATTTGGATCAAAAGTCACCTGACTTAAGATCATGTGATTTAGCATCATGTGACTGAAGGGTCATGTGACAGGCTGATTGTGCACTGCAAGAGAAATATTCATGATCATTGGTGTTCCGTTCTGATGTCACTTTGTTGAATGAGAAAATGACGCGAGGCATGTATTTAGGGTTTTGAGGAAGTTTTCCCAGGGTAACCCATGCGAGAACTATTTTTCACAGTCACCTGACATGTGTGGGATTCAGCCTGAGTCATTGTTGAGGATGACTAAGCAAAATTCATCGCAGAATTAAATATACAAAAATATTCAGCCTGTCTGAGTTCCATTGAAAAGATGAAATGACATATTTGTCTGAGCTGCATTCTGGCTTTAGAATAGAGGGAAATGGTTTCGTAGTGATTTCTAGGGTATTAGGCTCATGGGAGAGCATTAGTCATCCATGCACCGAACCAGTTTGGTGCAGGTCAGCGGGAGGGACCAAATAAGTGCCAAGCGGAGGAGGGGGGGATGAAAAGTGTCGGGAGGAAGATCTGCATGCCTCTGCGAAGATGCAAGATCAAGTGGAGGGTGGACATCCTTCTGGATGTTGTAGTCGACGGCCATCTTCGAGCTGCTTTCCAGCAAAGGTGAGACATTGCTGGTCAGTTGGGATGCCCTGCTTGTCCTGGATCTTTGCCTTCACGTTGTTGATGGTGTCTGATGACTCCATCTCCAATGTGAGGGTGCCTCCGTGGAGACAGATAAGGAGGCAGAAGGTGGACAGGCTGTTTGCCAGTAAGGGCGAGGCGCCGCTGGTCAGGTGGGATGCATGTGGAATCTGGATTATAATAGATTTCCTATAAAATAAAAGTAAATGTTAGTTAACTACACACAAAAATGACTTACATTGGGTGGATGGCACCCGAAAATTTGATGGTGGCCTTCTCGGCGCTGACCTGCACCAAACCGGTTCGGTGCATGGACGACCAATACTCTCTCATGAGTCATATACCCTGAAATACCACTATGAAACCCTTTTCCCTTTTTATCTGAAGTTGGACTGAGGCTAAGGGAATATTTTTTGCTTTTCTTTTTATTTTTTCAAGTTTATATGCCAGCAGCCTGAATATTTTAGTACATTTAATTCTGCGATGAGTTTTGCTTAGTCAGCCATGGTGATGACCCAGACAAAATCCCACACATGTCAGGTGACTGTGAAAAATATTTCCCACATATGTTGTCCTGGAAAAACATTAGTAAACCCCTAAATACTAGGCTCGCGTCATTCTCACCCTTCAAACAAAGCAAAGCAAAGACAGCCACGCACAGGATTCATATCAGGTGACACTTCTTACTCTCCTTCTGGATTTGTCATCAGGGGTTGGACAGGTCACATGACTTAGCAAATACCCAATGACTCACTATGACTCACTCTAGATACTTACTATGACTCACTATGACTCACTATGACTCACCTTGCACATATGACTCATTATGACTCTTGATGACTCTTGAATACACTAGTAGCACAGCCACATTTATTGTGTATATAATGACCTCAGTTTTTGAAATAAAAAAAGCAGATACCAGCAGGTAGTAGGGTGTTTCTCAGCCCAACTAACACTAAGTTGTGAAGTAAGGTGTGATAAGTGTCAGTACCAGTGTCAAGAACTGTTTCAAGACTGAGAGGAACACTCTCAAGAGACAGTAATACTGCAAGCTCATCATACTGAACGACCCGCTGTGAGCTCACTGTGTGCAACAACCAGCAAGCAAGGTACAGCCACACTTTTATTCTGATTTCTATTATTCTTTTTCTTTTCTTTTACTTTCACTGACCTTTGGTGTTCTTTGTGCAAAAAATACTGATCCAAAATATTCATGTTGTCTCTACGTCCACCTAAGACTCAGAAGTAGCATAGTGGGGAGACTTTAGGAATTGATAGTGAAGCTTGACCTCACTCATCTGAGTAGTGATACTGAGCCAAGATATTCTGTGCCTGCTAGGCTTTAGCCGTTGAAGAGGGGACTTGGTAGTAAACCCAAGGACGTCCGTTCCTGAGTCTGTTTGAATACTCAAAGAAGAGTTCCTTGACAGCAGGTTCAATATTGAGCTAAGAGTTCTACAATAAAGCATTTGACTAGTCTTGACCTTTGATTCTACCTGTTTTGTGCTGAGGGAGTTTATCATTGTAATTCCGCACCATTTCTTTTGGAGTATAGTTGGCACGAGGCACTGTTGTTGAAAGGGAACTTGAGGAAGAAACCCATATATTCTTTTGGTCATCGCCATACTGTCGGGCTGACCATTGTTTGTTTGTTTTCCTGTCAAGTCCAAAGATTGGATTGACCATCGTATTACTGATCTTGCAGAAGTATCCTTAGCTGAACATACTTTGGGTAGTATACAACTAGCCACCCACGAACGACCACGTTATCAGTCATTGGTATTTGTCTGAATCGCTGACCGTGGAGATATTTGTTTTATAGGTGTTTATCTATAGATCATCTATCTAAGAAGACAGCGCTGTGGATGGGCATCGAGGTTCGAGGGTGAGGTCGACAACGACAACGACAACAGCATGCTCAGTGCAAGACAAAACATCCGAGAAGCCATTGTAAAAAGTTGTGGAAAGCATATTACACATTGGCCGGATAAGGTTCATCAAGCCTTATTTGCAGAGAATGTGACAACTAGCCATGTCACTGGATTTTCACCATTCTACCTATTGCATGGAGTGCATCCAATCTTACCATTTGACCTAGTCGAAGCAACATTTATGGTTGATGGTTTTCATGCCAATATGGATCCAGTTGACTTCTTATCCATCAGGAAATCGGCCATGAGGTGATTTTAATAGATATTTCTGGCAAAATGAAATCAATTATCGACATATTATATCCAAATACATAGTATTATCTAAACACCAGCATAATGATGCTGAATGACAAGCGATTGCAAGAAACCTCTAATATTGATGAAGTCATGTATATCTCACAAATATGATATTTTGTAGATAAACTATTGAAGGGATTCCAGCATCACTCCACAAAAACGGTCATCTGCTGCATTGGGTTCACCTTGCGATGGTTGTTTGCAAAGCTACATAATATTTTTGTAATATTGATGAAGTCACGCAAATATGATATTTTGTAGATAAACTATTGAAGGGATTCCAGCATCGCTCCACAAAAACGGTCACCTGCTGCATTGGGTTCACCTTGCGATGGTTGTTTGCAAAGCTACATAATATTTTTGTAATATTGATACAAAATAGTCATTGCTGGCAGTTGTGACACGTCCAGGGTAATGTCTTGTAAATTCATCACAGCCCTCCGGGCAACCTTCTTAACTATATAAGTCTCGCAGGGCCACATCCGTGGCACTGGGGCCCGCTACCTTATTATATAAACAGTTCTCGGTCTTACATTCATGCGAATTTATGGGTAAGTATGCGTCTGTCCTCTTTGTTAGTTTCCTGTCGGTTGTCTATCACTACTTTTTCAGACTACGAGACTTGACATAGTTCATCACTGGATTCTCAAGGCCCGCAATATTTTACTCGAAACTGTCAGATGATGTTGAAACCGATTCCACGACAGTTTTGTACGTTTCGTGTTGAAGGATGTCTTTATGAAAATTATGGAAGACGACCTGCGTAATAGTGTGGATCAAATGCAAGGCAAGCGTACCGTGGCTCACTCAGATGTAGTGGATATTCGGGGAGGCTCGGGATAAGTGACAGCGACGCTCTCCAAACGAAAGCATTCGATTTTCGCACAAGTGAATTCTAAAAAGCTTTAGAGGTGCGAGCTAGATCGAGGAGGTCAAGCGGTTCCAGGAATCCGACAATTTGTTGCGATAGGTAATGTTTGAGCTGCATATATATGCGCAGGGAGTAAAACTTACATCGAAAAGAACATCCAAGCTGATGATGGGTAAGAGGGAGAGCCCTCCCTTCCTGACTCTCGACGTAACTGGTTTAGTGTCCTGAACTTCTACTGGTAGGGATTCTGAGCCTTGGGCATCTTCATGTCTGGGTCTCTTCATTAAGTCTGTGACAAAAAGAACATCAGCAAAGTATAAATGTAGTCAGCAGCGCCAACTCACGCAAGTGAAGTCACTTGGGAGACGTCATTGAAAAGGGTGTCACAGAGCCGTGGACCGCCGGGGGACAGGGCATCCTTGGAATAGTACTCAGCGTACTCCGCTGGGTAACTATACATTGCTGATCAAGGATAAGAACGGTCTTCTAAAGAAAACTATAGAAGGGAGACAAAACGCGCCTGTATGAAGCTTGTGGGCATAATACCTCCTTGATATACTTGCTTGCCATCATTATCCCCCCTGGTAATCATTGTGATACTCGAGCTCCGATAAAGACGTGGTATCGACCGGCGGCAAAATAGGCGGTGCAGGAGTAAGGGAAGGAAATCGTACAAGGCGGCAAGGGTAGCCATACTGCGAGAGACGGTGACCAATGGTAGGGATGATGAAAACCCTGAATGATGTGACGATCCGGAAGCACTGGTGGACTCATGACAGGTGCGACAGATTGTTGAGCGACGAAGCTGGAGATGGCGTGGGGACAGGTGTGAGTTCTTGAGGTTGTGGGAGCACGGGTACTGTAGATCGCTTAAGCATGCATTGCCTGTCAGACTGGACACCAGGCTTCGTCGAAGTATCCATGAGTGGTTGAAAGGAAGTGCGGGGAAGGCGTAAGGGCCTGGGCTCGACCTAAGCCGGCGGAGGAGAGTTAACGGCATGGCGAGGCGGTGTGCCAGCAATGGACGCCGATTGAGTGTCATCGTGATCATAATGACTAAGATGGTCGACATGGGTAGTAAGCATCTGCGTTTGATTTATCGACTGAGCGTGGTAACTGTCGAGTACTATCATCATATTGTGGCCAGTATGAATCTGATCGAACAGATACGTGTGACTCTCAGTAGCTTTGACCACTAGAGTAAGGATGATAAGTATCACCACGAACAGGAGGATACACTGGCAACTTCTGGTGAGAGTAATCTCGTGCAGGACGGGTACAATAATATGGAAACCTTGGACTTGGGGCCACCAACCTATATACGATGATGAGAGGAAATATTAAGTGACGTGCAAATGGACAAACATTTCGTATTGGCCGGATCGATCAATCAATCGATCAATTCCGGGAGTCTGATGCGGCTCGAACATTCGGTTTGCCATGTATCTCTGCGAAGTTTTTCCCATAGAGAATCCTCGATCTTTTCAAGACGACTTCCACCGGGAACCGGAACCCCAGAAGTGTGGTTCCATAGAATGAGACCGGTCGAAACGATCTTGGGATGGACTGCGGCTGTTGTAGCATTCTAGTCTTCATGTATTTGGCCTGTAAAGGTTCGGATGAATATCACTACACCTGAATTCTGGCTAAATGAGGGTGGTCAAGAAGCATTGCATAGTGCTCACCTTTAGGCCTTCATTCAAGTCAATAGTGGCGGTCGGTTCAAACGCAAGGCACACGCAATGTGCAAAAGGACACTGGTAGAATCAAAGATCGTGTTCGTGTTTTTGCTCCCTACTCGGTTCTGTAAGCTAATGGTAAGTTGTTGTTATTGGATTGCACCACTTACACAGTAGGCCAATGCGTTGAAGATGAATTGCCCGACAAAAGTCAGTCGATGGCCCAGGTAGCGGTTTTGACAGGTGGCGAACAGGTACGGACAGGAGCCCTACAAGGACCAAAATTTGATGAGACGCTGAACGGGAACTAAATCAATAAATCATCAAATGCCAAGCTCGTCCACACACTATAACAATAAGGGTGTCAATCCGACTGTACCAAAGTCGCAGGTGCTATCTAGCCCACCGGAAGTCAATGGTGTGTTGAATCCTACTCACTTCGAGATCGTTCAGCTGAAGAGCAGAAGGCCTTTACCGCATAAGGTTGAACATCAGAGCCACCATAAAACATTCTGATGAATGCTCAGGTCACATTGGCAGCTGAAGGAGACCACCACCCTAAGCTTCCAGTCGTGCATCGAAGTGCCGAGAGCACTAGAAGGTTATTTCAGTGCAAGGAATACTTCCAAGGCAAAATCCTTTGCAAGCTTAGTGGGGTGTCCACCATACGATGTGTCTATAATCGGGGAGCTTTGCAAGGAAATCTATGTGTTCCTCCGGAATTCTATGCAGTTGAAATGAATCATCACGAACTAACAAAGATAGTACGAACCGGGGAGCAGGTCAAGTTACTAGGCCAATCTGATATGGGAACATCTCACAGAACTCTACTCGGAGCATGTAGTCATCAAATTCATCCCAGAGCGCAATGATGAACTTACATGCATCCAACTAGCACCTAGTGGGCCAAGGTAGATAAGACGATTCGAAATTTTTGCCAATCTTCCCACACACTGATCAGTGATGAGTCAATCATTGCATACGCACGCGAATGAATTCTTGATCATATACTGCAGCTGGTAGCTTTCTACTAGAATGGTCACCTGCTACCTCATCTTTTCGTTTAAAAATGCCATATGCCGGATCTAGTGATTTACATTGTACAATTGGAATCACGCAGCCTCCACATGCGTTGCTCACCTGCCTCCAAGGAACACAAGCACATTCTCCAACGTATACTCCTTGACACGAACATATGAGAGTGAGGAACACCATGGAAGTAGTGGCAGGCAAGACAGGTTTTAACCAATTAACCAAACAAGAACCAGATAGCATTTGTGAGTACAGGATTTCGTGGGAATGCATAAACCTACACACTTATATATGAGGACAATAAAGAGAATAATTTACGGAGGTCAGGGCTAAGGCAGCTTGCGCAAGGGCCAAAAAAATACAGTCCCATGCAAAAAAATATGCAGATGTCAGTGGGAAATTCCAGTGTCACTTAATGTCGAGGTCTTCGCAGTCTTCGTAATCTTCGTAATCTTCATAGTCTCCACAGCTTTCCTCTGTGCCGTCTTCGATGTCCTCGTTGTAGTAGTGCATTTCCTTACACAGAGGTCGCAGAATGTTTGGATTTGAAGATGTTGATGAACCTGCAGTATTATTAGCAAGGAAGGGAGCATGATCAGTCGTACTCACTGGTATTAGAGAGGTTGTACCCATGCAAATTATCAATGGCCATCGTATATAACGCTATCTCGGCGTGGGCACGGCGTCTCTTGGCCTGCAAGATGAGCAAATATAGCCCAAGGTTGCGCAGATAGGCATTGCTACGTCTGGTAGCCAGGGATGTCACCATCAGCTCCGCCTGCATAGTCAGTTCCTGCTTGAATGACTGGTAAAAGGCTTCTTGGACGTCAGCGGTGACCCATGTACTCGACAGGGGCAATGAGGGGCCAATACACTGTGAACAGTCAGTGAGAGTAACTAAGCCAACTGTCAGAGTACTGACATTCAAATTGACAGATGTTGATCTTCCTTCCTGCGAGGTGGAATCACTGCGTACTGAAGAGATAGAGCGGTGTAGAGGTGATAATGCCTCCATCAAAGAAGTTGCAGTTGGGACGAGGCGGGCATCGTTCTTCATCAGCCAAATTTCACACCTCCCTCGTGCTGCTATTGAGCAGGCCAATGGCGTGCAAGGTAGAGGTGCATAGTCTGTAGGAGCAACCGTCTGCCTTGAGGGAGGCCTGATGGCATGCTTGGATCGAGCTCCCAGGCGTGCTATATAGTAAGAGGGTTCAGACTACACATCCGCACTCAGACAAAAAGAGGCTCACACAACCAGTGTTGCTCTAAGACTTCGATAGCCTGGGTGTACAAAGACACTTCCATCTGGCATCGTTTCCTCCTCTCTTCTAAAAGAATTCGTTCTACGGCTGCATGTTTTCCGCTATTCTCGTTAGTACATACGCTCTGATGCCTTCGCAACATTTCCTCTTGTTTCGCCTCTATGCTGCGCTCCCCAATTATTTCCCAAAGATCGCCAGGATAAACTCGTTCTTTGAGCAAGAACGAAAGAACGTATAGTTCAGTCTGGAGCTACATGAAAATATTTAGTAAAGATCAGGGTTACCAAAAAAAAAACCACTGACCTTCTGATTTGCTATGAGTCCTATGTAGGCATCCAGGAATTCACTGCCTAGTATGTTCGAAAGTGGAAAAATGCTCGCCCAAGCAGTTGAGTGATCGAATAATTCTGCTGAAAGACACATCTTGTATGGGTGCGACTATTTTATGTAGTGGCGAGCGGGCTTGACTGTGGGAGTACTATTTATGTGTAAGCGGTAGTTTAATCGTTGATTCCAAGCAATCGCGGAGCTGACCATGAGAAGAGGTACTTTGCAATTGACAGAGTCGACACGACATCTCATATTCCTTTTAGGGATGGCCACCAAACAAGCGGTGGCCATCAAAAAACAGACGATGGCCATCAAATGGCCATCAAATGTCAAATGGTCATCAAATCAGCCTTCTTCCGTCCACAACCTCCAAGTCATGCAAGTAGGTTGCGCCATTCTATTTTCACAGGAATTCCAGCATGTCAGTGACATCGACGTTGAGGATTACTAATCGTCACTGCCGAGTTCAAGCGCTCAAGTCGGAAAGGTGGTTGTTGGCACGCACGAACGCGAATACTAGATAGGCCTGGGGCTGATTGCTGCATGTTGGTGACTTTGCTGTCTGTGCTGTTCAATAGTGTCTCGCATGTCATCCAAATAGATCGTTACTACACATTCCAGACTGCATAGGGGAAAATGGTATATTAACAGCTGAAACCTTGCAAGGATTCACATATGATTAGTGGAGAATGCGGAAATGTTTAAGCTAACACCTCGCACGATGGGCCGTGCGCACTGCGCGCCGTGGCTGTGGGATGGCAGCGAGATTTCATCAGAATTTGCTGATTCCCACCTCCATCAACAAGTATCATATCAATATTAATCTAGGCTATGCTGACTGTACTAATACTAAGCAATAATGATCCTCCTGTGAGTCAACCTTCTCGCTTTTTCATACCTTCCGAACAGATGTGGCGCCTCATTGCTGGCCTCACCCCGACTCGTTTGCATTCCTTGCAGCGGCTAAACAAAATCTGGAACTCCGTGGTAGTAATACCATTGCCAGCAGAGGAATCGAGTCTGTTCAGCAATTCGCTTTGCTCTTTGTAAGTCCACTCTAGTTGAATAGGCAAGGCTTGCCGTTCTTTATCCATGAGTTCAAATCCAGTGCTGCAGTGAAGGAAGGAGGGACGCTCATACCTCTTCGAGGATAGCGGAAGGTGGCTATAGTTGGTAGCCTGAAGTATGTGTCGATTTTCACTAGGCGATGTTCACTCTTAAGTATGTGATCATCTTGAGCGTGAAGAATGCTAAGAATGCTAACCTCGGTATCCGCATTCATCAGATGCGCATCTTGCGGTCCAGTCAAACTTCTCGGTGCTCTTATTCCACCAAGAGTACACTGCGCACTCTACGTACACCCTCCTTCCACTACCATCGGTGCATAGGCAGCATGGGTATCTCAATCCATATCCTTCGTGGTGGATCTCTAGGTTGAAAGGGGGGATCCTCTTTCCATCACCGTCGACAGGCCTGCGTTTTCGTGGAGCAGTGTCATGGGTCAAAATTTGCACAGAATTCGGGTGCGTCTCACCACCACCATTCAATCATGGATCTTGAGGTGCTGTCGTAGTGTAGTAGGGCAGAGCGGCAGGTCATAGCCTCCGCAATCAATTTGGCTAACCTTTGAGCGGTTTCATGACAATCAGGTGGGGCAGTGATGGTAGACGAAGGTGAAGACGGGGCTTCCATTATATGGTCCGGTGCAGCGAATACACGGTATCTACTCTGCTTTTATGAGACCGCGACATGTATTAACATTACAGTCTCCCTAGCCTCTCCTGCCACATAAAATGTCCCTGCCCGCCACCTTCACTCTGCTGCCAAAAGTTCTAGCCTGTGGGAATCCGGGGATGTGATGGCCGTTCGGTAATCGGGCTGGCCATCACAAGTGCCCACCATATTATGTTATGCTGCCGAAGTCGTCAGTCCTTCCACCTATCCTTCAAAATTGGACTGAACCGTATTCCTACACCTTCAGCTCCCCCTCATGGATTGGGCAGGTTCATCACCGACTCCAACCCCCTTCAGATGTGCCTGCACTCGCGAGTTCACGCAGGAGAGTGCCTACACAAAACATCAGGGCTCTTGCACCAAGGGCAAGAAACGATTGTTCTCTGCCTTATCCAAAGCGAAGCATCTTTTGGGCTCCGCAAAGCGGTCACGAGTGAACCACAGCCTCGATAAACATTTTACTGGCCCTAGCACAGCTCCGTCGAACGCGCATGCCCACCTTCCGAAGAACTCTTTCCCGTCTGCTGATCTGGAACATGCAGGACCTTCATTGCAAGAAAACGCACCCGCATCAGTATCAAATGCCGATCTCGGCGCCTTACCTATGGAGATAGACGCAGAACAGGGCTTATCACTGGCGCAGCGGAGGAGCCGACGCATTGGCGTCTCATTGCCGCTCCGTTATAGGCAATATGAGGATGTGCTTCCCCAAGCTCCTCCAAGTGTTCCCTCTGGTTATGCTGCTCTAGCACCAGAGCTTGACGCACATGCCAATACAATGGACTCGTCTACTAGCACTCGTGCGTCTTCGCGAGCTCCCCCTTTCCGTACTGCTAGAAATGTATTCGGGCTGGTATGCCAGTTCTTTTCATCCACCCCCCCTTCTCACGACCCAGAAGAATCGGTCACACTCCAAGATATCAGTTCCGTTCCGGCCGTGGCCTCAACTGAGTCAGATGCTCTCGCAGAGCCTCAAGACATTTCATTCTCCCCCTACCCCAATCGATCCTCTTTTGAGCTGGGTCACTGGTACTGGCATGGAGGCGCGCAGAAGTCCCAGCACAGCTTCAAGGAACTTATTGACATCGTCGGCGATCCGGATTTTAATCCTGACGATATCCGGAGCACGCCATGGGGCAGAATTAACTCACAGCTAGGTGCGACTGTTTACGACAACAAGGGGGAAGAATGGGAGGATGTGGATGCCAGTTGGCACAAAACGCAAGTCAGCATCGAAGTACCTTTTTCTCGAACTGCAGCTCAGCCAGGCCCTCGACCTTACGTCGCGGCCAAATTTCACCATCGGTCTCTCACCTCCGTCATTCGAGAAAAGCTCGCAAATGCTCAGGATGACGAGCTTTTCCACTACGAACCTTACCAGCTGCGATGGAGCGCTCCTCATCTTCCCCGCGAGGTCGACATTCAAGGCGAGCTGTATACCTCACCGGCCTTTATGGACGCCCACCGTGATCTCCTTGAGTCTCCTGGGGAGCCAGGGTGCGATTTACCCCGCGTGATCGTCGCACTGATGTTTTGGTCAGATGCCACGCAACTGACATCATTCGGTAATGCGAAGCTGTGGCCAGTGTACATGTACTTTGGAAATGAATCCAAATACCGTCGTTGTAGGCCATCCTGCAATTTAGGGAACCATGTCGCATATTTTCAAAAGGTACAATGTCCCCCCTGAATTGATATCCTTCTCGCATTCAAGCTTACACATTGGCAGCTTCCGGACACATTTAAGGATTTTGTGGGGACTTACACCAACGGCAAGGGGATTGGCCGTGAATGCACAACGCATTGCCAGCGTGAACTGTTTCAAGCTCAGTGGAAGATTTTACTCGACGAGGAGTTTTTTAGAGGCATATGAGCACGGGATGGTAATTCTCTGCTGTGACGGAGTCAAACACAGGTTTTACCCACGAGTTTTTACCTACTCTGCGGATTACCCTGAAAAGTGAGTCGTGATCATTATCCGTAAGGCATCTAAGCTGACCAAACCAGGGTCCTTGTTGCAACCATTCGGCAGTTGGGAGGCTGTCCTTGCCCTCGCTGTCTCATACCAACCGCGCGGCTTCAGAATCTGGGGATGAGCCGTGATCGGCAACAACGTTCAACGCTGGCGCGGTCCAACGTCTCGAGGAGTCAGCCCGTTGCCACTGCATGCAACCTTATCTACGAAAAAAATCTCGGTGTTGACAGTACGGCAGTCGAAGCACTTCTCAAACCTGATTCGTGGGTGCCGAACTCAGTAAGCATAATCGTCAGTCTCATTTGTCGGCTGAACTAATACTTGATTAGAATGTGCTGTCGGATAATCTTAGTCCATTTGGATTCAATGTGTTTGCAGCGCTTGTCGTCGATCTCCTACACGAGTTTGAGCTGGGAATATGGCGCATGCTTCTAATTCATTTACTGAGAATTCTGACAGCATTGAACAGTGACTTAGTGCATGAGCTTGATAGGAGGTGCTGAATGTATTTCTGATAACGCCTGGGGTACTCATTTCCATATCTGACAGGTACAGGCAGGTCCCCCCATTTGGTCCTGCAACCATTAGGCGATTCTCTGCCAACACCTCCGACATGTCGAACATGGCAGCACGCAACTTCGAAGATCTTCTACAGGTACACCTTTTAATTGTCATATGTTCGTGCGCTAACTTTGTACAAGTGTTCTATTCCAGTTTTTGAAGGCCTCCTCCCCGATGCTCACAACAAAATTCTCCTCGATCTCCTTTTCATTATGGCGCATTGGCATGGACTCGCCAAACTGCGAATGCATTCTGACCTTACCTTGGAGATTCTCGACCAGCAAACCACCGACCTCGGTGAAAAATTCCGACACTTCAAATTGAAGGTATGCACTGCATACTACACACAGGAGCTCAACCGTGAGGTCGACGCGAGATCTCGTCGGCAGGCAAAGGACGTTGCTAGATGCACGGAGAGCAGCATGGCGAATGAAAAGGGGACAGGGGCTAATGCTAAAGGGAAACAGAAGGAGGATCCACGTTTACCAAGGCAACCGAGGAGGAAGAAGTCACTAAATATTCAGACATACAAATTTCATGCGTTGGGCGATTATGTTGCTTCCATTCGTCGCTTCGGCACCACAGACTCATACAGCACAGAACCAGTAAGTCGTGATTTGCTCCCTGTCCGCTCCCCGGCTCAGTTGCTATCAGGGAGAGTTAGAGCACCGAACGCCGAAAGGCAGATACTGTCGAACTGATCGCAGAAACTTTATATGCCAACTGACTCAGATAGAACGCCGTCAAATGCGCTTGCGCCGTATCAAACAACGGAGGCAATACAGGTCCCTCGTGCGCAGGTCGACGAAACTGCAATTGACCCTCAGTTGCACCATCATATTGGACGAAGTGAGAAGAGTTTCGACGAGTTAGGGCATTATCTCCGCAGACATGCGGGAGATCCTGCCATAAAGGTATGACTTTCAGGGGCTTGATCATAATCGTTCTAACGTAAATCACCGAACTTCCTTCCGCGATTGAAGGATCGTATCCTGGACCGCATAGGGTCTCCTGGAATTTCTATGGAGAACTCTGCACATCCTGACCAAGAAAAAAGTTCAATTCTCTTCAAGCACAATAGACTATACCACCACAACCTCGTTAGGTTTAATTATACGACGTACGACGTACGAAGGGCTCAAGACGTGATAAATCCCAGGACCCCCCATCACAACATTATGCTACTCCAGCACGCTGAGGGGCATGATGACAAATATCATTATGCGCGGGTTCTTGGTATCCATCATATTAATGTAGTTCGCTCAGGGAACGTGTACGAGTCCCGCCGAATAGACTTCCTGTTTGTTCGGTGGTATGAAGTCATACAAAGCCATGCATGGGAAACGTGTGCTTTGGGAAGGGTTCGTTTCCTGCCTTTGATGGATCCAAACACATTCGGCTTCGTGGATCCAGGAGCGGTCCTGAGGGCATGCCATATAATTCCGGCATTCTCTCGAGGCCGGCGCAACCTGAACTGTGGTATTTCTTCCCTTTCAGGAGATGAACACGACTGGCTAGAATACTACGTCAACAGGCGAGCAGTCTTATCCATGCGAGTCATATCTACCAAATCCTCATAACTCCACCAGTTTTGCTGATCATGACACACTCATGAGATTCCATTATGGCCTTGGGGTAGGCCACATGTACTCACACAGGGTAGGGACCTTGGACGGTCATAGCTCGGCACGGCAACCTGCCACTCAGACAGCCGCCCATATGGAAGATGAGGATTTTGAGGGCGAAGAAAACTTCGCGGAAAGCGCCCATCCAAGCGACGATGAACAGGATGAGGGCGATGAAGAAGGCCATTACCTTGGTGTTGAAGAATTGAATTTCTTTGAACAAGGAAGGAATGCAAGCACGGAGTCTCTCGTGGAGGCGTTAGACGATATGTTCATGGGCCATGCTTTCGATTACGAAAATTAATTCTTACATTACAGCAATAGAACCCATGTAATCTGATGGGCACGATTCAACAAGTTCAAGATGGCCAATGACTACGATGGCTAACACATAATATTCCCGGAAGGTATTAATGGCCATCGATTGTATCAAGATCGCCAGCAATCATTGGTGGCCATCAATCACAGATTGGCAGCCAGCTGTTACAAACGGCCACCAACTAGCGGTGACGAGAAGTAATGGCCACTACTGATCAGTACCCCATTATACCAACTCTAACTTCTGACCGCTGCTAATGTCTGGCAGGCTTTTTTATTTTACGACCGGCCCTTATTAACCTCTTTAGTTGCCATCAATTCCCTCCTCACCCACCCCACACCGGTCATCACGATGTCTCCAGTATGGTTATACGTACCAGCTATCGGCGAAATTCTTCAGCTCTTTCAGCTCGCCGTAAGTATAGGACTTTGTACAGTGGATTCGCTGATGCGACGACCTTCTCCTTTAGCACGAAGAGGTTTGTCGACATTCATCACCTGTCGTTTCATTTTACCTTTTTACTCTCAGCATCCGTTCATCGCTCTTACTACGGGATCGTATGTCATTGTGGGGTATCTAGCTCATCACCTCCAAGTATCACCTATTTACGTGAGTTTTCCTTCTCGAATGCAAAGGCTTAGTCTCACTGCATTTGTTTGTAGTGCGAAAGGTCCTTCCAAGAGGCCCGGCCTTGGACTGGTCGGCTCACACAACTTGGGTGGCTGATTATTCCTGGAGAGAGGGATACTACCCACCTTCATGAGTTATTCACAGCAACGGTGAGATGTTTGCCGTATTGAACATTTCGTCTTTGAAACGACAGATCTAGTCAACCGGCGGCGCTCATATCAGCGCGATAACCCCTACATACTGTAGGGCCGACGCCAGAGGTGTCCCAATGCCTACTTGGCTTGTGAGTGTTGTACTCAGACCTCGTGCACATCCCTCATTGTGGTACATCTATAGCTCCAAGAGCTGTTGAACGCATCAGTTGAATTCTTCTATGCTCCGTTTCCGGATGGGTATCCACCTCCCGCTCCCACCCCAGCACAACAACTCACATATGAGGCGCTGCCTTTCACTCATTCAAGTGTTCTCGATAATACGCTCTCGGATGTCTTCCTGACTCCCGCTTCTTTTGAACTCACACCCACGGAACTTCAAGAGCTCGATTGTGGCTATAACTACTGGGGGTTGTCCACTATTGCCTCTCTCAATGGTATTGACGATTCAGCCGGGCCCCTTTTGGATGAAATGGGTGAGGATTTCACCGAGGAGCTGGCTCTCCAAGTTTTCCATTCCGACCTACAATGGAGAAAGTCTAGGAGTGGCATATGGACAACCTTGAACAGAAAGCAACGAGACGCCCTCACCCGCGCAATGAAGAGGTCACCTTGGTGGCGGGTCGTGATGCTCACTAGGGCCCTGTTTGTCGCAGGTTTGTGGGTAGGAGAGCACCAAGCTCCGTTTAGGGTTTCTCAGACAGGAAGTACGACATCTGGTGACCAATAGCTTTCTCACCGCGCTTCACCTAGTTCACAAGACTTATGAGGAGATTCTGGAAGAACTAGGTCAGTGCTTTGCATCATAGATCCCACCAGCCGCTATCTTACCAGTTTTATCAGTGAACATCAAATTCGCCAACGGAGAAACCATTGCTGCAGGGTGGCCGGTGTTCCGTGTCAATGTACGCCTTCTCTTTCCTTCGCTTTCTCCTTATTGACGTGAGCAGCTAGCTAAGGCCTTCGATAATTCAAAAGCAGAACTAAGGAAGGTGGTCAAAGGTGCAATGTCACCATACACCAGATTCGTTGCCTCTTGGAATGAGATGATCACGAGGATCACTCACTTTGTGCTTCTTTTCAACTCAGGCAAAAGGGATGATGTACGGGACTCAAGACCGTAGTTACCACACTAGCTCAAAACTTTTCGTTTTTCAGGTGTATCGGGCGATTTCCGAGCTCATCAATGAACAAGTTTTCTTGGAGCTTGTTTGGGCATCGCTCTTTCACCCAATCAGCAAGTTAGCAGATGGACAACATAAGGGCGGCTAGCAGATCTCTTTCCAGAAGAAGTCTTTTCAAACTCCAACTGTCTGGCCCAGAAACCGGTGTGTAATCTGATGACATTGGTAAGTTTGTATTCGCTTCGTGTTTTCTCTTCAAAATAACAGACTGCCGCGCTGATATTTCAGCTCTATCACTCGATGGTTATCATCTTGAAAGAGAAACACACAGGACAGATCGACTACCATGAACCAGAAGACATGAACGAGATTCTCATGTCAGCTCTTGAAGACATGTACTGCCTATCCGCATTTGTTTCCGATATTCACGGAGGCAGTGAAGGCTCTCCCTTTCATAAAGTGCGTCCTTCTTGGTGTGCTGTTTGAGCATACTCATCATGCTCTATCCAGGGCGAGCAATGTCCTTCCCATCGCCCCCAAGACAGGTCTTCCGAGAACCATGACGGAAAGGAATGGGAGCAAGAGATTCAGGAATATGACGGATGTCGTGCCCATCGAAATCCAGCCAATCGGTAATCCGTGCAGTGAAGTTCCAAACAGTGGTGGCTTTAGTTCCACCAAATCTCTGAGATTTGTCTGGGATGTACCCGTTTCATACTTCACGACTCATCCAGCCGCTATACACGTGTAGTAGGTTTTACTAATCGGATGTCTGCTGGTCCTTTCTCGGTTCTTAACCTTGTACTACAAATACGATGTGTTATCGCTACCAATTTCCATGAATCTATGTTTGGCATGTCGTAACGCAGAGAGATGTCTGAGTAAACCTTTAATATTTTAATGAAACGGAGCATAAAAGAATTCAACTGATGCGTTCAACAGCTCTTGGAGCTATAGATGTACCACAATGAGGGAATGCGCATGAGGTCTGAGTACAATATTCACAAGCCAAGTACTGCATAAAGTTGGCTGGTGGCAGATTCAAAGAAACAAAATTGTTTATGTATATTTGTCTTCGTTGATCTGCCCATTGAGTCCAGCAGCCTCATGCTGCCACACTCAAGCCACTGTAACAGAGCCGCACCTATACTCCGCAGTGCAGATGCATTGGCGCTATATTTTACTCCTTGTCTGGTACGCCTATCCTGTTTATACCCACCATTTGTGGTTGAACGCGATCTGTGAGTTCTTCATTGTGTTCTGAGATTGCAAGTCTGACACCTAATGTCATCCCAATAGTATCATATTTATCTTCTTTCTTGATGTAAAACACTTTCATTACCCTGGCGGAATATGTCTGAGCAATGACTTTGAGTGAGAAGTTGAACATGTCGTGGATTTTGACTGACAGTATTCAAGCTCTCTGCAAAGGAGGCTCAAACCGCGTTCCAAGCTCTCTGCAAAGGAGGCTCAAATCGCGTTCCAGGCTCTCTGCAAAGGAGGCTCAAATCGCGTTCCAGGCTCTCTGCAAAGGAGGCTCAAATCGCGTTCCAGGCTCTCTGCAAAGGAGGCTCAAACCGCGTCTCAGGCTCTCCGCAGAGGAGGTTCAAACCGCGTCCCAAGCTCTCTGCAAAGGAGGCTCAAACCGCGTTCCAAGCTCTCTG